>NC_044008.1:18528275-19153275 GCF_900496995.4 Aquila chrysaetos chrysaetos | reverse complement strand
TTTAGAAACCATTCTACGGTGCAAGATAGGATAAAATTCTGGAATGGCACATACCTTACACTAATGCAATACATAGAAACACCAGAGAAAATACCTGAAGGGCATTTGTGTTGACAGTGCTAGTTTAAGTAATCAAATCTTGTTGATCCACCAAGGCTGAAAAATCTTGAGGTTTTTTTTGTTCACTGTCATATGTCTTGGTTTTAAATACTGTTACAATACTGAAATCTCCATTCTTTCAGAAGCTGGCAGTTCTGAGCATGCCACATACTGTAGTACTGAAGTGACTGAAGCAAAGCCAAACATTATATTTGTCATCATATTTCTGCATTTCCATTTTCTCCCCTGGCCCGTCATTGGAACAATTTGTCCTTGTCCTTTTCAAAAAACGCTCCCTTTCCAAATCACCCCTCAAACAGAACAAGCTGCCAAGAAGACTGAAAGGCACATACAACATGGTCATGATAGGTTGTAATGAGTGCTGTGGGTGTTAGCAATTACAATGTGTGCATTTGGTGTTCCAACTCAATAGTACTTTTCAAGATGATATTTGTACACATGGCTACTTGCAGTCTATATTGTACATCATAAATAAGGATTTTCTGTAAGGTGTACTAGGCATACTGACCAAGAAGGTATAATATTTTTTTATTAGCAGGCCTCTGGTATCATTCATTTCTGCATCATTTCACTACTGGTTTTTTTCATGCATTACATTCTGATGGCATTTGCAGGCTGAGGTGATATACTGATTTCTATGGGTTACATATATCTACCATATACAGCATGCTACATCCCAACAGGGGCACTCAGGTTTCTTTATGGCAATTTTAGAAGGATGTATATAGGATTTAATGTGCGTATCTGGATTTAGCATTTTAAATGTTATCAAAGTAGTGTTTTTACCCCAGTGACAAGCATTTTCAATACCCCAGCATCCGTCTAGTTTGAGGGAGACATTTTGTTAAGCTATGTGCACACACACAGTGTGTGCTTTAATCATGTTAGGAATTACAGAAGTGCTGCCTTCCACATTTCCCGTATCTAATACAAAAAGACCTTCCACTGTTCTGATGGTATAAGAGACTGTCACTTGTGGCCCCCCATGCAGGCACCCTCGGGAGGAGGTGCTCTCTGGGAGCACCTATGCCTGATCAGATTCTGAATCAGCAGGCCTCGAGGAGCACCTCAAGAACAATCGGGTATATGGCTTCATCTACCCCTCCGACTCCCCTGGGAGGGCTTTCATGTTTTTTCTCATACGGAAGCATGGGAGTCTCTGCCCCTGCATGGATTACAGAGGCAGAAAGACATCAGAGGGAAGAACCAGCACCTCCTGCCTCTTATCCTGGAGTGCCCTGAACATCTGCAGTGGGCTCCCTAATTCACCATGGTGGATCTACAAGGGGCCACTATGAGCATTGTGTGATGCCATTCAGTCTCTGCAATGCTCAAGCCAAATTCCAGTATCCTGTAAATGCCGTCCTGAGGGACTTGCTTCATAGCTATGCCATAGTATACCTAGATAACATCCTGGTATTCTGCACCTCTTGAGAGGCATGCATTGATGGCATCCAGGACGTTTTTGATCACATGCAGCAGTGCTGACTCTGTGTCGAATTGAAGAAATGCTCCTTTCACCAACAGGGGCTGGAGTTCCTGGGGTAACTATGGGCAACATTGACTTGCACATAGACTCCAAGGAGACTGATGACATCACAAGTTAGCAGCCCCCTTCTAGCACAGGTGTAATGGTTTTCAGGATTTACCAGCCTCTGAGGAAAGTTCATGAAGGGTATTTTGGGTATTGTGGCTGCCATAATGGCACTCACCCAAGAGAGGGCTTGATTTTCATGGATGCCTGAAGCACAAGCAGCTTTTGAGAAAGTACAATGGGTATTTACTGCAGTTTTTATCCTAACCCTGGTCTTCTACTGTAGAAACAGATGCTCTAACCTGTACCTTTTTCTCTGGGTAGCTCATCCCACTGAGAGGAATCATGCCTGATATAATGAGCTCCTGGCAATCAAAGGTGCCTTTGAGGAGTGGCAGCGCACCTGTGAGGGGGCCAAAGGACTGAAAATGGTGATGACCAACCACCACAACCTGGAATAGTACTGAGGGATGAAGTGCCTCTCTCTTCACTTTGCCCACTGGGCCTCCTTCTTTTTGTGCTTCTCCTTACTTTCCTTTGACATTGAGGAAGCAGAATCTCAAGGCAGATGCCTTGTCATGGAAGAAGGACCCAGACTTGGATGCATACCTCACACTTGCACCTTGTCCACTCTTTCTCTGAGTTGCTTCACTGCAGCCATGGCAGAGGATGAACTCATGGCAGAAATTTACCAGGCCACTGCAAATAACCTGTTTCTGGCCCAGCATTGTGATGGCACAGCTTCCACCAGCCTGTAAGCAGGTGGGCAGGTAACATCCCACAGGGACTGCTGCAAACATGGCTCCTCCACTGACGCCACAGTGAATCTGAAGCTGGAAATGAGCTTCAGCACTTGAGTACCCAGCCCTGCAGGTAATGCATGGTATGGACATGTGTGGCTGATGATGTTTGGGTCTGTAACATCTGTACTTGTACCAAAAGGCCTCTGCAAAGACTGCAAGGTGTCTTACAGCCACGGTAAGAAAGGGCTGCAGTGCCTTGGTGGTATCTTAAGATCTCTCCCTCTCTAATCAAGCTATAGATGTAAACACCTGTATTGCTCTTACAGCTCTCATTGGAGCAAGTGGGTAGGAAAGATGGATCAACATTTCCGTATCTTTCTCTTTCCCCACCCCGGATCATGTATGCAAAGGAGAAGGAAAGACCTTTCATTTTCATGTTCCAGGTCTTGTGTTAGAAAATGGAGGCCCTGCCATTTGCATTAGCCCTTTGAGTAAAGTGCTGTTACACTGAGAAAGGAGAGCTGCCATGGAGTCTTTTACAGATTTCCTCCAGCTGTGCCGGTTCCTAGCTACAGATCTCCTTCTTACTTTTTCACTGCAGGCTTAATTTTTGAAATTTTATTATCTCTCACCACTGTTTCAGTGCACATGAGGTAAGCATAAAGGAAGAGTTGTCAAAATGTCTGTTGCTTAAGTGCCTGGCACTCATGCTCTGATGGACAGTTTCTTCTCTGCCTTACATGTAAGATACCCTGTTCAAAACAAAATTTTAAACAGTATTTTATTTGCATAATCAATGTATCTCTACTAAATTATTACTTTGAGATTATTCAGTATCAAATTTCTCATTTTGTCCAACAATTAAACAGACAAAGTGTTTCCCATGGGATATTCTTTACTTTTTCTTGATCACATGACATAATGTAAGAGAAAAATCTATGTGCAACACAGTTTTAATCAAAGCTTTGTCATTAGCAATACAAGTATCTTAACAATCTTTGTTCTCCATAGTGAGCCTATACCTTCTAACTCTTTTCTTGGCTTGCTTACACCCTTCATTCAGTGTTGTTCTTTCTGACTTGGTCAGACTATTTTTCTCACTGGAAAATGCAAGCTGTCTAGCACATCCTCCATTTATTACTAGTTTTAGTCCACAACTTGCAAAAAGTCTTGGTAAACTGTTAATACAGAAAAAGTGTTAATTGTAAAAGAATTTTTCTGGTGAATTTTCTTTGGATCAGTCTGTGTTGTTTGGGAGCTTTGCACCCAAACATCTCTTAAGAAAACCGTAACCATTTTGATTGGAATATAATTTCTCTGAAAAGGTTGTATACACTTAAAGTAACAGCAAAATCCTCACAGTTGCACACAGAAGGTGTAAAGATACAATGTGAAAACAACAGGGTGGAAGAAATAAACTGGAAGTGAATATGTAAAATAATGCAAATTTTAATAACACCAGCTTTCTGTAATACAAACTGTGAGGTGCTATTAGCAAAACAAGCAAAGATAAAAAGAACAGTAATCTCATAAACACAGAGAAAAAAGTAGGAGATGATGTAAACAGAGTACTAAGAAAAGAGCACAGCCTTTTTTTGGAAGCTCAGGTCATGATTTGTCTTAGGACCATTGGTACAGAATACTGGACAATGCTGTGATTGTGCCTAGTCATGTGGAAATTTGATTACTGCAATGACCATTTATGATTTCTGCCTTGCTAGCTTGACAGTGTCAGCTGTTAAGTGTACAGATCCCTATATACAGCACTGAGATTTTGACCACACAGCTTTGTTGCTGTTGTTCTTGCACTGCTCAACGGCAACCTCCTGAGCTTTGGCTCTGTAGCATTTTGTACTGTAACATTTCAGGCTGACATTTGTTGTAAGGCACCTGATTCACTGCTCCCGCAGCCAGTACACCTGAGCTTCCTCCTCCATGGGCAGAGTCTTTCATGGTGCTCTTTCCCTGAATCAGCCCTTGCTGTTTTACCAATTGCTTCTCATTATGCCCTTCCGACAACTGGTAGGATGCTAGGGATACCAGTCACTGTCAGCTGAATCACCAACAGACCTTATTCCCAACTCACAGGATATCAGGTGAAATTGGAAAAAAGCTTTATACTTCCCTGAATGCAAGAACTGTAATTTTGCTCAGTCCTTAAAAGGTCCTCACGGGCTCGGAAAACTCTGTAAGCCCTTCATTTCCCATATGTATCCACATAATACCAAGATACATTCTGGCATGTAAGAATAATTTTCAACTTTTATAGAAGTGGATTTATTAGATATGCATAAGAAAGATACTTGGCATGCATTGTCTGTAGTAATTTTTCATATAGAGCTCTCCTGGATCCTAATGTATAAATACATACCATCTTGCAAGTTACACAGCCCTGTTAGGCTGAACAGAAAATATTTAGGTCTGGGGGTCTGTTTCAATACAGACTTTGAGCTCTGGGTCAGAGAGCTTGCTTTAACTACCATCTGTATCTCAGCTATCTCCAGACACAGCATAGGACATTTTTCCTTCTTTCTCCAAGGATTGAATGACCTTCCACCTGACAGTCATTCAAGTGATTCTCTTAACGTTTTAAAGTTAAACGCAAAATATTTCTCAGAGTTATTTCCCACTTGATACTATACACATGGCTACATCTGTTATTCTTTCTTTGTATTGCCCCCTGGTACTTGAAGGACAGATGATAAATCTGGGCTAGATTGTATCTGGCTTTGCATGGGCTTGCAGTGAATCAGACAAAAGGGTACAAGGAGCGCTCCCTGCTTCCTTAAGCATCCAGGCAAGGGGGAGCCACAAGAGACACTCTCAGCCCTGATTTAGTAGAGCTCTGAATGTGCACAATTGGTGTAATTAATATTTATAGAAGCACTGAGTGCCAAAAAAGGAACTAAGGCCATGGTCTTCCGATTGGGTCAGCAGTGGAGTTAGGTGCCATTTTTTTTGAACTTCACTCAGAAATACAATCCAGAAGAGACAAAAATACTAGCAAATGTAGTTTGGATTTCTTGACTAGATTTACCCTGCACTTCAAAAACAAAACAAAACCACACCAAAACCCCAAGTAAAACATTTCCCCGCCCCCTCAAAAAAAGGATACAATGACAATAAAATTAAATATTCTGTTTCAGTTGACTGTCTGTTTTGATTTTTTTCAATTGGATCAGCAAATCAGAAAAAAATCCTGGTTTTTACACAGTATAGGCAACGAGAAAGGCCAATACTCAAGGAACACAAATTGTACCCTTTAAAACCAGAAAAGGAATACAAGACTGTACGGGTCCATCAGACCCCTGAATATATGAATTTCGTCCCTTTCATACAGCAGTCACACCAATCACACCATACATTAAAATTGGTTACACTGTCTTAGTTTGCTTCTCCTATTAAAAGGCTATTCCAAAGCCTACTTCCACTGACAATCAGAAACCTTTTAATTTTAAGATCACAGTTGTCCATGGCTACTATTATCATCCAATTGCTCTTGTACCAGTATTGCCCTTAAAACAGTTCATTTTCTGTAGTGTTCACTTGCTTGCCTTTGTGCAATCATATACCCTCACAGGCTTCAGTTCTCTAGACTGAGCCATAAAGCCTATTTTTTTTTTTTTTCAAAAAAGAAAAAAAAAAAGAGCTTATTTTACAATAAGGCTTTCTTCTGATTATTATGGTAACTGTTTTCTTTACCCTTTCCAGTTTGAAATAACCTTGAATGGTGAGTACAACTAACCATAGCATTCTAGATGAAGTTTCATTTGTGTCTTGTGCAATGGCTTTAGTGCTTCTTTTTAATTCCAGGATGTGGTTCTCCTGGTGCTTCCAAGCGTAAGTAACATTTACCTTATCACAGCAACTCAAATTTTTTGGCAAGCCTGATGCAGAAGTGATGGAGTTAATAACAAAAAAAGCATATGAACAGAGTATACTCCTGAGGAGTTTGAGGAAATTGTTCTAAGATGACTATTAACTTTGGGTTAAAGGAGAAAACAAATAAAAGACAAGTGTTGTTGCTAAGGCTTTGGGTCAGATAAGCTAGATTAAAATAATATTTGTTTTAGCCTTGGGAAAAGAAAAGTAGCAAATTGGGAAATAAGAGTTATTATTACAGTTAGAAATAGATAAATATAAATAAGATTAGCTAAGTAGTTTAAACCAAATAAGTAAGGATGGAAACAGTCCTGCATTGTGACTATGAGGTTATAATTGAAGGCAGGGGTGAGGCATTTTTAAGTTCTTTGCTTAGTGTCTCCCAATATACTGTTGGATTGATTAGCCACCGGTGTTTCTAATAAGGATGTAGTGTCCACTACCCAATTTAACTTCACTTCTCAAATAGAACACTTTGAACACATAAAGCTTTCTATTTGGGACACTGAAACTTAGAGCTATACTACCATTACTATTCAGCATTACTTGTACTGAAAACAAAAACAAATTAATTCAATTTGAAGGCAATGGTTGTACTACTTTTAATGTCCTTAGCAATCTTTTTTTTCTCTTTTCCTTCTTTAACTTTATATTTGCATGGTCAATAAGCACATTGTCAAGTCTAATGCCCCATAAAAGTTTCATTTCAGTTTGACTTCTGGAACTTCTCATTTTATTCTACAAGATCTAAGGTTTTACATCCTTTGCAGTTCCCCTGTTCAATCCTATGTCTTATTTGTATTGGTTATTTGTCCAGTTTTGAGCTTTTCTGCAATGTCTTCTAGCTCTCTGCTTGGGATACACATTCAAGAACATTTTTGGACATGCAAGACAAAGGACTTCCAGGCCTTTTTCACATTCAAGTGAATTTTTAATCTGAGCTCTGTTGCCTATATGAGTAACTAATTACTTTTGTCTACCTTAGCTTGCCTACTCAAAACTGATACCCTTCATTACAGGCCTCTATTTACCCTTCCATTTAATTAAAATTCTATTACCTTATGATCATGCAATCCAATTCTATTTTCCACAACTGACATTTTGTATAATGTCCTCACTACTTAAAAAAGGCAAGTTTAAAAGCAAATCAGCTTTGTTGGTTCACTGGTGAAGGAACCTGATCACATTCTGAGGGAACTCATTCTTTATGAGTAGCTTTTGTCAGAAGCTCTAGCCAGGAAATTAAACAACTCTCCTGTACATGATTTTCCTAGGGTATACACTGACGAGATGTTGCATATTCAGTCTTAAGAGTGTGGTGGCATAATACTCTTTCATGACAGGTAAGCTTCTCTGAGGCATTCACTTCACTGACTGAGAGCCAAGGCTCTTGAATGCTCCAGGGCAATTACCCTGGAGCTTCCTGGGATGCTCGGAGCATTATAGGTGGGGCTCTACTTACAGTATACCCTCACAACCAGGTGCAGTTTCATTTCTGTTATACTTTGCTTCCTTAGTTTTCCACACTGCAAAGAAAGAATGTTCTCCCCATTGCTTTTATTTTTTCTTTTTCTCTCTCTGACAATGAAAACCCATATTCTCAAATAAACTATATAATATAAGCCTGAGTTTTAAATAATAGAGACTATTGACATAATCAACTAACATATATGCTTTATCAGCTTTTTACTAGCCATGCTGTTACAAAGTAATTTCAAAGCTGTTTGCAATTCCCTCATATGCAAGATGAAGCAGGGTACTGAATAAAAGAGAGGTATCTGTGAGGTGCAGAAGGAGTGGCAGTAATACATTTGTCTTATTTAATTTCATACAAGGCTTACAGAAAGGAGGCCCTCTAGAATTAATTTAACAATCGTTATGCTCTTTTGCATCACTCTGTAATCTAAAAGGAAAATTTCTGTGTGATGCTCTTTCTCTAAGGGCTTTCAGTTTTCAGCTACATAATTTTTCTTTTGAAACCATGACTTTCTTTTCAAAACATTCAGTCAGACTCAGGGAAGATCCCATTATTATTCCATGGACTGTGTGGCTTCATATATTGGTACTGAATGAAAGACTCAATGCATTTCACCAGTATGAGTGCACTCCAGTACTTTTTAGGACAACATTGGGAGGTTACACTGCAACCTTTGTAGGGGATACTAGCAGAACACTATTAATGTTAAGAAGTACTCAAAATAGATTAAGATCACATAGCCAAGGACTACCTTTTGCACAGAGAGCGCTACCCCTTTCTCTATCATGGATGCCTCCATCCTGACTGAAAAAAAGCAGTTAAGCATATACTTAGTTTTCTGTCAACATGCATGTGCTAGTCTGAAAGCAGGACAGTGAATCACATTTCCAAAAATTAATTGAAGGCGACTGTTCTTTGGGGCATTGCTTCAATGTTACTCCATTTCTTTTCACCCCTCATGTGGGGTCCTGATTTACACTTGTGTAATTCCAGTGTAGTACTCAGCCTCTGTAATGAGACTGCAGCATGAGTAAAAACACTTCTAAGCAGATTTTTATCTTCCTCTAAATTAGCAATTCTGCAAGAATGTCAAATGGTCCTGCTCAACACATTGAGCTGGCCATGTCTGAAAATTAACTTTCTAGTCATTGCTCCAGCCCACGTGGCACTTGACAAGTGCTACAATACTCAGGAAAGACCATGTTAATTATCACATGACTATTATTTATATCTCTATTTCTTGAAACAATATTCAGTCATTAAAGATAGTGAAAAATGGCACTATCCAGAATGAATATGAAATGAATATTCATAACACAGCTAATTGTCACTGACATCTCAAATTTCATTATAATTTCTGTTTTGCTTAGCACTTTCTCATACTTGCAATAAACCCATCACTATGCTATTTAATTACTGACTATAACAGAAGTCCAGACAAAATTACATATGCACAATAGAAGTCTACATTTCATAATCAGCTATATAGTTAGGATGTTTGGAGAAATGTTTCTTGTATAGGTATAGATGTATTTATGTAGCATAACAAATCTTAACATGCTTAACAGAATCTCCCACTTTTTTTAATAGGCATTGCATGTTTTAATTCACAGCAAATCTAATAATTAAGGAGTTTCTAAACTTATTATTGGAACTAAAATAAACTTTTCCCTTCTACTGGGATATTATAATAGGCTTTATTTATTTACTCTGTGCATTTCATCATTCCTTTGAAAGTGCACGTAGGAAAACGCAACTAAATAAAAAGGCTTTCAAGTGAGCCATTCTAATGTTTATCAAGACCATTATTTTTCTTGCAAGCTTGTTAAGCTCTTAAATACGTATTTGTATCAAGCTAATTTAGGCCCATAGTTTTTGTGTAATATCACCTACTTCACATAAGCACAGACAATAAGGGAGCTTAATTTAAAAATGGCTACAATTATAATGCTGGCTCTATAAAGCTAAAGGGAGATTATTTTAGCTTTAAAAATTGACTTGGGGAAAATTAACACAGTGAACAAGCATATTAAATACTAACTGCTTCAAACCATACTGATTCTTGCTGCTGCTAAAAAAAGGGCTATCTAATTTAAAATATGTCTCAGCCTTTAAAGAGTACTTCTCTTACAAATACTTAACTTTACAAACACTATCGTTTGAAGTGCATTAAAAAAGGAGCTGTTTATTGCCAACAGTTTGGAACAGGACACTGTGATGGGGGAGTCTGTCACAGATAGAAAAGCAGTTATTTGGGGAGGAGAAATTATGATGGTTTGATCATGATGTATTTACCGGAGTTCCTGGGACTGGGGGTCAATGGATCCTCCTTTCTGTAAATGGGAAGAAGTCGACCCCTAACTAGAGGGTGGTCAAGCCACACTGAACCGCAGGCCTAGCTGCAGAATGCCCACTGATTTCTGCTTGTAATAAATGTCAGCCTCTGAAGCTGTTATTTACAAGCTCTCTCTGTGGTAGCCCTGAGATTCCCAAGGCATCGTTGGTTGCAGCATTATGCACAACAAGTTCTTTCAATCAGAGCAACCAAGGCGACAGAGACTGAAGCTGACAGGTCACAACCCCATTACACTTTATAGTGACTGACATTCTTTTTGTTTAATGGGCACTTAAAAAAATCTAAGTCATTTTAGTTTTCCTAAGAAAATGTTTGTGTATCTATAAAAAAAAGCTTCTATCCACTTCTCTTAGGTGTGCTATCATTCTCTCCTTTTCTGCTGCAGAAGATTCACAGATGTATATAAGCAGGAATGACAAAAGAGCTGAATGTATGAGAAAGTTGTAACCTGATTGTACATTTTCATTCTTTATAAAGGGTAACAGGCAATATTTGAAAAATTCTGTAAAGGGAAAAATCAGTGCAGACACTGAGTTTAAAACTGATGCTGTCTGTATGGCTCCTGAAGAAGCCATCCATGATTATTCCAACTTAGATAAAGAGTGAATGGGAAAAACTCCAACAACTATAAGAAGCACATTGTACAAAGACTCTTTCTTGACAAAGAATTGTCTGGTGACACTCACAGGCCTAATTAGCTGCCCCTCTCCTAAGAGTGACTAACAGCTAATGACAGTCTGCCAAAGAAGTTCTGCTGAAGGTCATATTTGATACCTGCGACATTTAAAACAGGAATGTAGGAAAAAAGATGTTAATACTGGGAAAAGAATGAGTGAAATGGAAAACCACAAGAACTTCAGCACAATTAATTTGTTAATCTTCATCTCTACCTACAATCACCAGTATTTTCTTTACTCCAGGAAGCGGCTAGCTGTCTGATGCATCCTTATGTAGGAAGTCTGTTTAAACATGTTAAATATAAAGACATATTTTAAGTGAATTGAAGAATAAATCTGTGAGCATGTGTTTAAATGACATTTTAAACAAGATTTTAAACAAGTGTTTCCGTGAACTCAGTCCATCATCAGTTAATCAGCTGGGACAGAACAGCTACACTGTAGTAGTGCAGAAGTGTGTGAAACAGGGCATAAGATTCAATTCCTGGCTAAAGCACTCCCAAAGATGCTGGAGTCACTGTTAATGGCCTGGATTCTCCAGGTAGATCAAAGGCAAAAAAAGCAGACAAGATACCTTGAACATTCAACTGAACCATGGAAATTAGAAAATGTTCTCAAGTGAGAACAATCAGGTTCTGTAGCACCACACATCCACTGCATTTTTTTCTAATCTTTGTGATTTGGAGATAACTTTTCAAACGTGATCTAGTAGTAAACTAGTGTTGTGTTTTCTTCTTCGGTTTGCAGTCAGAGAGGTCCAGGAGGAATGCAAAGATATGTTTTGGAGCTTTTAAAAAACACATGAATTTTAATGAGAATCCCTAAATTTCCCTTTGGTCTGGTTGATACTGCTTTTCTGATTATAGCAAATGTTGAATGAAGCTGCTATTAAGTTATTTAGGGCTTCAAACTGACAGTACTGAACTCACTATGGGAAAAAGAAATCAGTTGTCAGAAACGAGATGGACAAATAAATAAATTTACTGGTGGAAGTCAGAGAAAATTATTTTGCAATAGTGTTATTGGAATTGCTGCGAAAAGCATGGCTTTAATCTATTAGAGAAACCCATTCAATGTGAAGACAAGATTTTGACAAGAACAAAGAGGGGACAATGTGAAAGCAATTACATACCAGTTTATGAGCGATTATACTATTAAACTGGTACAGGTGTTATATTTGACCTCACCTGCAGAGTAGGTTTTTTTACAAAATAAGCAACGAAGAGAACAAAATGTAGTAACTGTAATAAACACAATGTAGCAAAAGACTATTTAATTGCAAATTGTGATCACAGAAAAGAAAGACAACAAAAAGTAAGCCAGGTGGTGAACCCTTCTCCTCTAAATGTCCCTTGTTCTACTCAATACCTACTGGGTATTTTAGTTCAGATAGCAAAATATCACCTCATCTGGTGATGAGATTCCTCTCATTCGGCTGTAGGCATTGAGGTGAATAAGATTTGACTCACAGATTGAGACACCAAATTTAGGTATCTACATGGGAAGTAGATCTCCAAGACCCCAGTCTAATCAGTAAAATACTGGAGTTTCAGTCAGCTGTCTAAACACAGATGTCTATTGCCTTTCCATTTAAAATGCCTTCTTAGGGTATCTGGGACAACCTCGTGGGACTGGCAGATATGACAGAGGACATCAGGGACACTCTTCTGAAGAAGAGGCTGGAGGCTAGGCAGGTATACCTGAGGCATCTCTAATAGCATTAGATATCTATGCATGGACCACTGCAGCGAAGCCTTAGTCCATTTGATCAACGGATCCAGAGAGCTATTCAACCCACTCCAAAGTGGACATCTACAGCAGATCAACTTAACTGTTCCCTACATGTCCTTGCAGAGGGCCAGGATAAAATCAGCATTATGAATTCAATGGTGTGCATCTTCTTTCTTCTATGCATACAGATTAAGTGGTTGGTTAAAGGTTCTTCCACAGTGCACATATTCTACAAATGAGCCAAGTCTTGGATTCATTGTTAACCAAGTGAACTTCCACGGCAGTAAATTTTACAATCTAGCAGGTAAGGCATGGGAGAGAAAGAGGATTATCATCTTGTTTTATGAAGCCACTTTATCTGGAATACTGTGTTCAAATAAAGGAACTGCATTCTTAGAAATAGATTGGCAAAATGGAAGGAGTTCTTCAGAGAGCAAAAGAGATTAGGAATAAATGCTTAGTTCTTTACTTCTTAAATCACTTAAATATTCCAAAGAACTCAGTGCTCTGTACCATGGACGAGTGACAAAAAGGAAGAATAGTATCAGCTTGTAATAGTAGAACTCCCAAGAAAAGAAGGGAATTACAGCCAGAGTGTGAAAACAAAGGCAAGAAATATAAACTACCCAGTCAGTGACACTTTTCTAGTTATTCAGGAACCTCTGAAATGTAGAAATCCCGCTCCATGGGATACGGAAATCCAAGCTTGATTTAGTAATGGAAAATGTACTTTAGAAGAGTGTCCTATATCAACAGGGAGACGGATGGGATAACCTGAAAAGTTCATCTATTAGCAACACCTATGAATTTTTCCACACACTATTAGTTGTCAGATATTTTTTTCAGAAAAGCAACTATCCTGATAAAGAAACAAGATTTGTCAGGAGAATACCAAATAACTCTTACCCAGAACTCATACTTGTAGGCCCTTAGCAGCACTGCCTTAAATCATATCTATTCCCCAATATTTCTGTTTAGCAGATGCTCATTGGCTAGTACTCATTCTGGACTGGCTTTAAAGTAAAAGATTAAAGGCATTGAGTATTGATAACTGAATTAAAAGGGCTGTTTGCCAATAGCTATAACAGTAAGTAATGAATAAAGAGCATTGCCTGCTCTGTGTCCTCTTGACCATGCAGAACAATCATTAAGAATTAAATGCTGTGATTCAGTCCCCCTCCTCCCCTTTCCCCAAGAGGCAATGCCTCACACACCACCAAGTATGCAGTACTCTGGGAACAAAGCCAAAAGTAGCAACTTGTTCTCTGAATGAGAACAGCTCAAAAATAGGTCTTACCCAAGAAGGAGTGGTGGGGGGAGGGGAATGACAATGTTTCCTACTATTGCTTATAATGCACTTTTTTTTTTCTGTCTGTCTTAAATGAAGTTCAGGATTTTGGCTGAGAGGCTACATTAAAAATATGTAATAAAATTATGCTGTTTCCTTTACTTTTAACTTATTCTTTCACTTTTGCAATCATATACATAATGTAGCTAGACTTTTTTTACAGGCAGCAAAGGTAAGTCACAGAAATTGATGATGTGTGAAGTTTTGAAGGAAATACCTTCCACCATTCCACACCCCTCCGTCTCTTTCCCCCACCAATCTCTGCTCCTGGCACATACAAAAAACCAGTTGCATGATACATATACATCATACATATATATCAGCTTTATACACATAGGGTGGCAAATATGTGTGTATATACACATAGATTTGCATTAACCCTTGTGGTTAACCTGAAGAGCTATGGTGATGATTTAAAGAAACTGTTCTACAGAAAACTAAAATGCAACTAAAAATATAGCTGAGAAACAGAGACCCCGCTGTTGGCCTAAGTTTGCTGTCTTAGACTGGTTATACTAAAATAAGAGCACTGAATTCATTGTACTTGAAAGTAGGAACAAACTACAACAAAAATAATGTAATGTTTGCATCTCTTTTTAAGTTACTTGATTTATTCTTGGTAGAATGCAATACAACTTTTGAATGACTCTCTCAGTTACATTTTCAAATGGTTTCTCTCTCTTTTGCTTACAATCCCCTGCTGAATGCTTTAAAAGACATGCTATTTTCCATTTGGAAAACATGTTGTGTTTTTTTTTTTTTTTTTTAATATGCTTTCATTTCTAATGATGCTTAACATTAATGTCACTTCCCTATTTACTCTGTTTGCGTATCGACCTTGATGTCAGCACAACACTGGTGCTGGATGTGGTTAGTTAAAATTAGTCCCCTCTGTTTGCTGTGTAGCAACAGAGCATAAAATGGGGATGATATCTGAATGCTCCAAAAACAGTGGCTATTGTTTAGTTGTTTTTACATGTTACATCTCCATGGATGACTACAAGGTAGAATGGGCTAAACACAAGTGGTATTGAATTCAGTGGATTATACTGATGATTCATTTAATCAGGTATGTTCAGCATAAAGAAAACATTAAATACTCTCCAGGCTGTGGCTGGCCACACATGGGTGTGCAGATGACAGAAAAAGCTACTTTTGCAGGTGAGAGCCACAGGAATACTGGGGAGGGCAGTCGAGGTTAGCAGAATTGAGCTGAGCAGTGATAAACAAGCTCTGAATCGTTTCAATCTGTGGCTGAGCTCCTCCTCCAGCATCCCCTCTCCAGAGGTCTGGCACCCTCTGAAAAGGCTTCAGTATGTGACGAATGAATCAGAGAGTATTCCTTGAGGGAATTCCACTGTTGCACGGCTCCTCTTTGTCTCCTGTTCCCTCTAGTGTAACACAGTGCATGCAGTTACCACGTTCATATATTCAAACCCTGGATTTGCACACAAATACAGATGTTTGCGTCTGCATAATGAATACAGATCCATTTTTTAGGGTATGCTCACAATGACTCTAGCCTTTAATGTCTGACTAAATTAGGTGGATGTGCATTACGACTTTATATAAACTTCATGGAACAATTCTCAGATCAACAGTCTGTGTATTTTAACCATTAAAATACCAATGTCTTTCAGTTGTTCCAAGCTGGTGGGTTTTTTAAATACTCTATATACTGGAATAGGGCATATATTACATATCTGTTAGCATGAAAAAAGTATTACAGTAGGTATATGATGGTTAATATAATACAGTGAAGATCTGAATGTTTTTTCTTGACTGAATACAGTTTTCTTGATATCTGACTTTTAAATACCTTGGAACAAACTGGACAGTGAGCTCACATTGCAGTCACTGGAGGAAAAAAACCACCTCCAGAGAGCAATCTATCTTATTTTCAGATAAGTATCTGAGATAGGTCAGCACATTGCTAAGTGCTCATTTCTCTGTGTAAATTACAGGTAGAGGCTAGGGTGGATATCTCAGACTTGTACATCTGTATTTTTGATGTCTGCAGTTAGAGAAATCAGCACAAACCCAAATGTCCAATGCCAGTTAAAAAATGTACCCCTGTGCTTGTCCTCCTCCCTTCTTACACAGATTTCATCACAGAATCAGGATTGTAGACTGGTTGAGGTTAGTGTGGACATCTGGAAATCCTTTCATCCAACACCTCTGCTCAGAACAGGATCAGCTAGAGCAGGTTGCCCAGGGCTGTGTTCAGTTGTGAATCTCTTGAAGGATGGAGACTCCATAACCCCACTGTGCTTGATCATTCTCAAAGTAAAAAATGGTTTTCTTATGTGTAAGTGAAATTTCCTGTATTTGCATTTGTGCCTATTGTCTCTTCTCCCTTCGCTGGGCACCACTGAGGAGAGTCTGACTCCCTCTTCTTTATAACCCTCCCATCAAGTACTTACAGACATGGATAGGATCTACCTGAGCTTTCTCATCTCCCAGCTAAATATCCCAAGCTCTTTCAGCCTCTCCTCATATGACAGATGCTCCAAGCCCTTAAAAATTTTTTGTGGTCCTTTGCTCAACTTGCAAAGTAAGTCCACGTCTCTTCCATACTGGGGACACCAGCACTGGACACGGCACTCCTGATGTGTCCTACCAGTGCTTAGCAGAGAGGAAGGCACCTTCTTCTTACCTGCTGGTGATGCTCTGCCTAATGCAGCCCAGGAGACTGTTCGTCTTCGCCACAAGGGAGTTCTGCTGGCTCATGCACAACTTGCTGTCCATCAAGACTCCCAGGCCTAATTCTGCAAAGCTGTTCTGTAGCCAGTCAGCCCCCAGCCTGTACTGGGGTATGGGGCTATTTCTCCTTGGCTGCAAAACTCTGCATTTTCCTTTGTTGAACTTCACAAGATGAATACTTCAACTCATTATAGCCATCAAGAAGTCAATTAATCCAGTCCTTTAAGTCATCCCTACAATAAATTGTAAGAGTGTAACTGCTTCAAAGGGCAGTTCATCCCCTATTCCACCAAGTAATGTCTGAGAGAAGGGGACACATCTCTCTCCACTTCTGTGGCCAGTCACAGACAGGAGAGTATTTGATGTTTTCTTTACTCTGAATATGTTTGCTTGCTTCACAAAAATTCACTCTTAAAGCCTTATGCTTTCTCATCTCAAGAGAATGTGGTTACTAAATCTCTGCTGTATGTGGTTGTGATGGTGCTCAGCTCTTCTTTGATCTCTGGTGTCCAAAACACAAATGCTCCTCCAAGTGGCAACCTTCTACCTTTCTAAGGCATGTCTTTCATTTGCTGTCTTATTTTAGTCTTTAGTTAGCTTATCCACTGTCTCAAAAAGTTTTACTGTTAGTCACAATATTTTAAAGTTATTTCTGAAATATTTCATAAATCCTATGTGGTAAATATTCACTATTCATACATCCAGTCAAACCCACTACTTTTAATCTGCCTTGATTTTTTCACCCACACCACATATATTAGGCTTGATTTTAAAGTTTGCTTCGTATAAACTACTTTTTCCATGAACCTTTCAGCAGTTTTAAGAGTTCATGTAATGACAGCTTTCAGCAAAGACAGAACAGAACTGAAGTCAGTAAATTTAGATTTTTTTTTCTGGAGTAAATGCAGAAAAAATGGTTGTTCTTATCATATGCACAAGTCATTGAACAATGTGTTGCCATTGGCAGTTTCAAGTCCAATGACAGATTGTACATTAAAATCATAACATGAAACTCACTTGTAATTAAAGTATAGATTCTGTTACAAAACTGTATGAATTCTGGGGTCTTTTCCAAAAATTGAAGAATAAAGATATAGCTGTGTTTGTTAGTTAAAGGAACAACCGGGCTAAGTGGAAATTTATATGCAAAAGAAAAAAAAGAAGAAAGAACTGTTCTTGCACCCAATAGTTCCTGTAAATACTTATATCTAAAGTGAGAAATCCTGCACTACTTGTGAAAAGAAGTACTGTTTCAAGGTGGGATTTTATGATGGAATCCTATTACGTTAGACTCCTTCTGGAGCTCTTGTTCCCAAAAACTTTGTCATAAGAATAATTGTTACACAGATCGTTCCATTAGGCCGGGTTCTGAAATTCTCATTCATTTTTCCATCTACTCAGCCAGTGGCCTTCAATAACCCTTTCAAAAAATGACAGAGTTCCCCCTCTGGCATGCCCTCTCCAGAGCTGTGACTCTCTTTGAAAAGAGGTCAGCTTGTGCAATATACACTATATAATGCCAAAACCAGACTGTTGAGATAGACTAATCATTGTAAGTCATACATGCTTTCCTCCACCTTTTTGTCACCTTCTCTTCTTAAATTTTTAAGGCTGTTGGGAACCAAAATGGCCCCTGGCATTGTAAGGCATTCTTAGAAGTCACTTTGCTGGGCTTAATTATCACAGTGATGCAGAAGGGCTGTGCATTTGTTTTTGTATTTTTACTGTCCTTGGTAGAATATTATTGAAGGACAAAGTAGACAATGCAATAAATGTCACAGCGTATTACAGAATTTGAATGAGGCCTTAAATTTTTTTGGAAGCAACTTGAAAAAGGACTTTACATTTAAAAATTTAAATCTCTAAGGAAAAAAACCCAAACCCACCAAACTCTAATTAAAAGAAAAGAACAGGGTTTGAGGATCTTACTGGATATTCAACAATATTCCTGCTAAACCATATCCGCATTCTCCTATTTAAAATAACCAAAACCACCACCACCACCCCCCAAAAACCAAACCAAAACAACAAAAAAAACCTCCAAACCAAAACCCAAAACCAAAACCAAACACAAAAATCCCTGTTTTACATTCCAACTTAAAAAGAGTTTAGGCACATAAGACCTGGGTTGTACAGGTGTTTCCAAAAGCCCCTCAACTTCCTCCTTGATTTCAAGACACAGCAATTCTTTTTAAAAATTACCATTAAGATTTTCACTAAATGACTTTCTCCTATGATACATCCTTGCTTCCTTCATAGGTGTGAACTCTACAATATTTTCCTTACAAGCCTGTCATCAAGCAATCCATGTAAGCACTTGCCTGTCATTGTTTCCACCTGAACAGCACTGATCAGTTAAGTGTATTTTTACATTACCTGCTTCCTTTTTATTTTTTAAATCATAAGAACATAATTTGGTGCCACAGAGAAAGACTATTGATATCGACTATTGCTATGCTCCTTTGATGAGAGAGCATAGGACAGTACATCATTTTACTTGGGCCAAAACAGAGTGGTAGGACCAATCTAGAGTCAGATTAGGGTTTGCACTTTCATTGCTGATTAGTAAGCATACTGCAACATGAGGGCCAGTTGCATCGTGAGGCTGCCCATCTAGCACCCATGCCCACAGTAGTCGCAGTGCCATGGGTAGTAAATGCTGCTGTTACTTCAAAATAGCAACTCTTTTTCCAACATCCCTTTCTCTTTGGACTAGATATTGAAGCATCAATAACAAAACACCTTTGACTTGTAACTGGAAACCTACAGCTTTCTACAAGGGCTGTCTTTCCCCCTGATTACACAGCTTTTCTTCATTCAGCACTTTATCTCAGAACAATTTCTCTGCTGTAAGCTTCTCTGTAAACCAAAGCTGCCACTGAAAAATGCAAAAATTGTAAGAACATGAGCAGGAAGGTTTGATTAACTTTTATTTCTAACCTTCTAATTGGTGTCTGTAATAATCATATATATAGTTTACCCACATCTACCTAATTCCAATGTAGCTTTCCATCAGACTGCCTGTTAACAAGTAATCATTTAAAGGGATAACTCCAGTGTAAAATTCACACTTCTGTATGAACTGTTTTTAGCTATTATTCTTGAAAAGAACATTTGAGATTATCATCTCAGAGAGAGAAAAAAAAATTGTTCTCAGTTTTCAGTCTTTATTTTCTGCATCCGACAGCCACCTTCTGCATCATTGTTCTGTTCCCCCAGTGCCTTCAGTTTAAATGAGACTGTGATTTGGTTTATTTAAGTCCATAAGAAATGACAATATAATAATACATATGAAAGTCTAAGTGAATTAACAGTATTTTTTTCTTGGCACTACTACTGTTAAGGCTTCACCAAATTCCTCTTTGTTACTCTACCAGAAAAGCAGAAAGCCTGCCTTGCAATCAGCACAGTTTATTCTTAGTGAGGGCCAAAGAATCATGTCCTGTTTTAATCACAAAGTCAAGAAAATGTTTCAACTTATTTGAAAATATATCGTAAGTGAGAAACTGAAGGAGGTTTTGTTTTTCTTTAAAGTTATTGACTTTTTATCTCTGATTCTTCACAAAGTGCGATCATCAGCATTAGAATCATTAAAGACAGTGAAATGCAGTTAAACTTTCTAAGACCTGGATATTGATCTAATTAAAAATACCTCTTTTCAGATTTATTTTTATTAGATTTCTTGCTAAGAAATAAAAAAAAATGCAGGAACTACACAACAGTCATGACATTCTTTACTAAGGCTGTCACTTCTGGGGACATGTTCTCCTTCTCCATCAAGCCATGTCATTCAGGGATGTCATATATATACTGTGCACTGTTTGCCTATGCAGACTCTGTGCATTGTAGACTAAATATATGTACTGGGTTAGTGTGGCGGGGTTTTGGTAGCGGGGAGGGGCCGCAGGGCCGGCTCCTGTGAGAAGCTGCTCGAAGCTTCCCCGGCTCCGAGTGGGACCCGCCTCTGGCCCAGGCCGAGCCCGTCAGCGACGGCGGTATCGCCTCTGGGAGAACAGAGTGTATTGGTTTTGTTGGCAAGGTTTTGGTAGCGGGGGGGGGTTGCAGGGGTGGCTTCTGTAAGAAGCTGCTGGAAGCTTCCCCTGTGTTCGAGAGAGAGAGCCAATACCAGCCGGCTCTAAGACGGACCCGCCGCCGGCCAAGGCCGAGCCAGTCAGCGATAGTGGTAACGCCTCTGTGATAACATTTTTAAGAAGGAAAAGAAGTTGGGACAGGCAGATTCGGCAGCCGGAGAGAGGAGTGAGAACATGTAAGAGAAACAACTCTGCGGACACCAAGGTCAGTGAAGAAGGAGGGGGAGGAGATGCTCCAGGCGCCGGAGCAGAGATTCCCCTGCGGCCCGTGGGGAAGACCATGGTGAGGCAGGCTGTCCCCCTGCAGTCCATGGAGGTCCACGGTGGAGCAGATCTCCACCTGTAGCCCGTGGAGGACCCCACGCCGGAGCAGGTGGGTTCCCGAAGAAGGCTGTGACCCCGTGGGAACCCTGCGCTGGAGCAGGTTCCTGGCAGGACCTGCGGATCTGTGGAGAGAGGAGCCCACGGAGCAGGTTTTCTGGCAGGACTTGTGACCCCGTGGGGGACCCACGCTGGAGCAGTGTGCTCCTGAAGGACTGCAGCCCGTGGAAAGGACCCATGCTGGAGCAGTTCGTGAAGAACTGCAGCCTGTGGGAAGGGCCCACGTTGGAGAAGTTCGTGGAGGACTGTCTCCTGTGGGTGGGACCCCACGTTGGAGCAGGGAAGAGTGTGATGAGTCCTCCCCCTGAGGAGGATGAAGCGGCAGAAAACAACGTGTGATGAACTGACCGTAAACCCCATCCCCGTCCCCCTGTGCCGCTGGGGGGGGGGTTGGTAGAGAAGCTGGGAGTGAAGTTGTGCCCGGGAAGAAGGGAGGGGTGGAGGGAAGGTGTTCTGAGATTCGTTTTTTTTTCTCATTACCCTACTCTGGTTGATTTGTAATAAAGCGAGTTAATTTTCCCCAAGTTGAGTCTGTTTTGCCCGTGACAGTAAGTGGTGAGTGATCTCTCCTGTCCTTATCTCGACCCACAAGCTCTTTGTTATATTTTCTCTCCCCTGTCCAGTTGAGGAGGGGGAGTGATAGAACGGCTTTGGTGGGCACCTGGCAACCAGCCAGGGTCAACCCATCACACAGAGTTAAGAGGGGGAACCTGCAGCAGAGAGGGGATTGGGATGGGAGAGGAACCCCTCTGCAGACACCAGGTCAGTGAGGAAGGAGGGCAGGAGGAGCGGGGGAGGAGGCTGATGCCCCCGCAGCCCGCGGTGAGGCGGCAGGCTGTCCCCCCCAGCCCACGGAGGGGAGCGGGGGAGCAGATGCCCACCTGCAGCCCGCGGGAAGGACTCACGTTGGAGAAGTTCGTGAAGGACTGTCTCCTGCAGGAGGGACCCCACGGTGGAGCAGGGGAGGAGTGAGGAGTCCTCCCCCTGAGGAGGAAGGAGCGGCAGAGACAAGGTGTGAGGAACTGACCCCAACCCCCATTCCCCGTCCCCCTGCACTGCTGGTGGGCGGAGGTAGAGAAAATAAGCATTAAAGTTAAGCCTAGGAAGAAGGGAGGGGTGGGGGAAGTTGTTTTTAAGATTTCGTTTTACTTCTCATTATCCTTCTCTGATTTGATCGGTAACAAATTAAATTGATTTTAGTTTTTTTTACCCAAGTCGAGTCTGGTTTTTGCCCGTGACCATAGTTGGTGAGTGATCCCTCCCTGCCCTTGTCTCGACCCGTGAGCTTTTCTTTGTATTTTCTCCTCCCCATCCCACCGGGGGAAGGAGTGAGCAAGCAGCCGTGTGGTGCTTTGTTGCTGGCTAGGCCTAAGCTATGAAAATATACTTGTGCTGCACTTTCTATATACTCCTTTTTTCATCTAAGATTTTTTGGAAGGAATATGGGTGCCTTCTACATGATATATTCTATTATATTTTAACTAAAGTTAGACTTCACCTTACCTATACTATATTTTTATCCTCACGTAGTCATATTCAGGCTCTCCTTACAGCCAAAAACTTGTAGAAAACTATCAGTTTACCCATATATACTAGATACTTGAAGGATGAGAGAAATCACTCCCTGCTAGGGTCTGCTTCTCTCCGCAGAATCTAAATGGGAGTCTTGATATCTACACTCCAATGAGTCCTGTTCCATGTCTGTGTTTTTCATCCACAACTCGCCTAATGTGCAATTAAACCGTGCCTTTATCACTCTACAGGAGTCTAGTCAACAACTGAAAACTAAAACCTCTTATCATATTTAATTAGGCAATTTAACCATGCTGATTTCAGAATTGCACTTCTTCCTGATTCACATTTGAAAACAAAACCCAGAATGTTTAGAAAGAAACTGTCACGTTGAACGGCAGCTCAAGGAGCTTTCCAAATCATAGTATCAGTCTTTCCTGATGTATCAGCTCTTGAGGAGCCTTCTCCATGACTCCAGTTAAGCTGGGGACCAAGCAGAGAAATTCTGCCATTGAAGTCCAGGAATGTGTGGAACTGGAATTGTACTGTAAGCCAATAGCACTGAGAATTCAAAATGCTAATCTACTTCTTTTGCCTTTCCCACGATAAAGGTGTTTGGGCCTGGTTTGGGTTCAACGTAAACAGGGATTTCTTAAGAATCAGTACTGAGACATTGTAATTTCAAGAAATAAGAAGCATCTTACATATGAGGTTTGTTCTGCTTGCAGTTTACATAGTTGAATGACGATCTAAGTCAGTATGTAGCCCTGCATTGCATATGGATGACTGCATGGCTCGGCAATCTTACCAGAAAACAAAAAGCCTGAAATTCTATGACTGAACACTCATTTAATAATGTTCTCAAAAAGAATTTTCAAAGTGAAAAATACTGAAAATGTATGGCACCTTCTAACCTCTCAAGTCTGCTCTATTCAGGAAGAAGAACAAATGCAAAAGCAAAAATTCAGTGGAGCCAGGATAGGTTTCTTGGAAACAATTTACATCAGTCTGTAGCTGAGAGAAGATATTGCTGGATTAATATTGATAAAGCAAATCTAGATTTAATTCTAGGCATTTTTAAATAAGAAATGGATTTGATTATCTAACACCAAACCTTGTCTTTCTCATGAGTCAAACTGTGAAGTTACAAAGAGTTATTAATTGTATGTAGTTAGATTAAAAAAAAAAATACATGTAATTAGGACAAATGTAGGAAGTTCAGTTTTTTTCCACCTTGCATATGAAAACCATAATTTGGACATTTGGAGAGCCATCTAAGTATATGCAGCCACCAAATAATTTCCTTTTGTTTAGGAGCTGTATGACTGACTGATTCTTAATAAGTGCAAAAATAGCTGTAGGCAAACAACAATACAAGCTTGCAGTGCACAGAAGTGAGCTGAAAAACAGATGCCAGCCCTCAGCTCTTCCTGTATAATTTGTACATGTTAACAATAGTAAAGTGATTCCTTAAGCATATTTTCTAGCTTATTATTCACCACTATCGTATTTCATGTGGCACTTCAAAATGTTCTTTTATACCTGGGTTGCTAGAACAGGATATCAGCAGCTTTTTGCTAGTGCATATAATTGAAAGGCTGTTACTTAAAGCAGGCACCATTAAAAAATCTGAATTTGCCAACGGTTACAGCCCAATTCTACACCTAGAATAGAAAAGTAATTATGGTATGCTGCTGTGTTTAGAAGTGTTGGCAAATCTGATCTTTTAATGGTGACTCCTGTTCACATAAGAAGCATAGACCTTGAGGCTCTTTCTGTAGTCTATGTATACATATTATAACACAGTGTAAGTAGGTAGATAGAAAGAACTATTTTATCAGGAATTAAACTTTAAACAATAAATTCCATTAACTATCAAAGGTCCTTTCAAAATTTTTAAAATTTTGCCGGTTCTGTTAATTTCAGTGGTGATGACTGAATTCACTTTCTAGAAGCGAGACTGGAATCACATCTCTTGTTTCTCCTTTGTGAAAGCACTCCCACTGTTAAACATGAAGTACTCAGAACCACTCTTCAGCTTTAAAATGAACACCATTAACAATTCCTGATGACACATTGCTCAAAGGGGATGAAAATCAAGTGACTTTGCATTCTAATTTTGTCGGAATAAAATCCTGCTGCCTCAGGTGAAATCAAAATAAATTCTCAGTACTGCAAAGAATATGTGTGTTCTACTATACAGATGTGTCCTACTGGCACTTCATACAGTGCAGCACGTTAAGTACATTTACTGTCTGACAGCTTGCGCATTTTGTTAAAATGGGAACATATTTGTCATTTCTGAGGTAGACTCAAAAGATTAGGAGGTTAAAATTAAGTGCAGTGCCTTTTGTCGCTGAAAATGGTCTGGAATATGAAGGCACCAGTGAGCTGACTCGATTCCTATATTGTTGTACATAAGCTGGATTTGCACTAACAGTACAGTACTGATTATACCTTCAAGCAAGATTTACTTTCCTGTAGAAGATCATCCCTCTTTATTTACTGAGCTAAGCACTTCATGTGCATTGCCTCGTCTAGCATAAAATAAAAGGGCTTGTATTTAAAAAGTCTGCTTGTGAATGAAGAGTTATGTATGTCTTCATTTATCTCAATTATTTACCATTTATGCATTTTAAATGATTGTAAGAAATACTGTTTTATGGAAAATTGGTACTAATGTTGCATAATTACTGTAAATAGCCTTTGGGAATGTAGTGGCAATGTTTTCTATTCCTGTGTTATCCCAAATTGGAGCATGGATGAATGTCAGCTTGATTAATCCCATTCAGGTGTTTTTTTTCATGCTGAAAGTTAAAATCCTTGTGGTTTTTTTTTTTTAATACAATTCTCAAAACTTATATTTTTATCTAAATAAAGAATGCAATTAACAAATTCATATAATCTTTGTCAATTCAAGGAATATGAATACAAAACATTAAAAAAGAGCCACAAAACCAACTTGGAAACGAAAAGTAAAAAAACTATTCTTTATTCCATTTGCTAGAAGTGAGAAAACTAACTCGATGCCATAACAGAGTGTAAGGTCACTGGAGATTGACCCATTTGTATAATCCAGGGTTTTTTTAATGTTTTTTTTCTTTTATTGCTACAGCAGCCTCTCTGGTTTGGGAACACTAATGTATTACTTCTTAAATGATCTGTTATTAAATGACAAGAATGATATTTCTTTTACTTTGTCAATACTAGGTTTGTATTTGAAATGCAGTTGAGACCAGTTAAGGAGAAATAACTAAGATAAGACAGGAAATTTTTGAGAATTCAGGAAAAGTGTCTCCACATTATCCTGAACAGAGCTCATTCTGTTCCCTTTTTAATGTAATTTTTGTTCTAGGAATTTAAGATACTGTGGAGTGACCAAGCTGGCACACAGAAATCCCACTAGCAGCATAACTCTGAAGAGTACAACTCAGGTACCTTAAAAATGACACAAATAATTAGAAAAAGAATCCAGGCTCATTCATTTGATTTTAACAGATGAACAAGGACCAGATTCCTAGGAATTTACTTCATTTTTACTTAGCCCTCATTCAGGCCAGTTCCCATGGGCATTAGCATGAATTAAAACAAGACAAGACCTCACATTTGGCTTAGTAGGATTTGTAATGCTGTGTGCCATGGTCTGAGATGTCTGTTGCTTTGAAATCTAACAATCTTTCTGCATGCTTTTGAATGTCTGTTTCTCTTCAGTATGACACATTTACAAATTTGTAGTAACATTCTAAATATTACTCACTCTGCAAGAAAGAGGAAAAATCCAATGTACTTTGTACTAAAATGATGGCAGGAGTGGTTGTTATTCTGGATATTTTGGGTCGAGGAACAGAATGATGAATTTCCGTTTCATGAGTGTAGAAATCCAATACAGCACGTAAGTGGATAGAAATAATGGTAACATTGTTTGTGACTCTGTCCTTCACTGGCATAAATATGAGAGTCTACAGAGACAGGCTAACCTTGCAAATGTCATAATTTGATGGTAAATGCTTTTAGTAGGGTGAACAAAATATTTCCTGCTGTTCATACCTCTTCGCGAAAGTGAGACTGATCCCCATGAAATGTTGAGCCCCATTGATGAGGTCTTCTAATTCCTTGTATCTTAACTGCAAGTTGAATACTTCACACAGTCTAACTTTTGATTTGGTGGATTAACTTATGTCTCTTATTGCCTTTCTTATAGTACTGGGTAGCTATCTAAAGGAATAGACTTTCCTATAATAAAACCAGGATGGACATGTGTAGGACTGTCAAGATTCTCTAAGCAGTCCTCAAGGATTTTGCATAGTTTTTTTCCTACTTTTACTGCAACATTTTAAGCATGTAGAAAATCTCTCTTTACAGACTAACACTCTGAGTTTTTCTATTCCTTTCCACAACAGAAAGCAGTGTTTGTTAAGTTGTACAAATATGCTGAAAGCATGAGATACTCCAACAGCAAAACTAAATCTTAAACTACCTTACCAGTTTTAATGTACAGGTCTAAAATCTGTTCTTTAAATAAAAAATAAGAAAATCTAAACCTAGAATTTTAGTGAAGAATCCATTTGTAGAACTAGAATCTTCTTACTAGTCATATGAAGCAATGCCGAGCTTTTATACAAATCAATGATATCTGAAAACCTCATGGAGAAATTACTAGCAGCCAGCATTCAATCATGATTATTCTCTCACATTCTTAGTTACTAAAAGTCATACTATGATTTTTAATTTTGCAAAGGAAGAAATTTCTCCCAACAGCTTCTAAAAAGTAGAAGACATGAGATTTTTAATGTAGTATAAATAGAAAGCCCCACTTAACTGTGTTTCTACCCAGCCTACTGTTAAACCAGAAGATCATAAAGGAAGATACATTATACACGAACTTTTATTTCATAGCATTTACGTTTTCTCTGTGCATGCAAAGGAATCCCCAATTCAATCAAAATGCTGATAACCTTCAGTTTGGAAATTGTGCTTACTTGAAAGACATTTGGATTTTAAAAAGTAATAAAGGTTAAAAAAACCAAACCACCTTATTAAAACTAGCTAGCTGGCTGCCTATCAAATTGCAAATATAAATGAAGCACCTTCACCAACTATGCTTCCAGAAACCTTAACTTTTTTCTCTTGCAAATAGGTCACTTCTTGGCCCTATGATTTTTAACGTATACATAAGTGACTTGCAACACAATGAACACCCCACATCATCTCCACTAAAAGATACAGTAACACTAATGATGTGAGCAGGTAAATGAGCAGGTCTGATTCCTGCTACAGAACAATTGTGATTGCTTGGTAAAGTGTGAATAGGAAAAAAAATAGAAAAAAAAAGAATATTAGTATGGCCCAAAATAAGATTATATCTACATGAATAAAGAATGAATGGCATTCTTACAGGATCTTATACTGGATTCTGGGCTAAAATAACTGCAAAGTACTGTGGGACTATTACTGGGCTGAACATAAACTTCCTTTAAGAGACTTATCTAATGTGCCTATAAAGGGAGGACTTTCACTACTGAGTCAGTAGAGCACTGCTGTCCAAGATATAACCAATTTTGGAACAGTCTGTTCAGTTCTGTTAAAACTGTCATCTAAGAGATCTCTGATAAAATGGAGGGGTTTCAGAGGACATTTGAGAAAATAATTAAAGGAATGAAAACAGACCTTCTGAGCAATTCAGAGTCCAACATATCTTATCAAAGGAAAAGATTAATGGAGAAGTGACTCAGTCACAGCCAGTAAAGATCTATACAGTTTTTATCATGCATTTTCTCATCCAGCAAACAAAGGTAAAATAAGATCCCATTACTGGCAGTTGACAATAGACAAGTTTGCCCTAAGAGTGAAGTGAAACCTTCTAACCGAAGACTATTAGAAGCATTTATCTAGTATTACTGCTGAGTGTCACCACTTGATGTTTTAAAATCAGTTTTGTAAGTTTTTCCTAAAATGTGCTTTTGAGAGCATTGTTTAATAACATGATGGTCTTTTCCAAACTAATAATCTTAGACAACTTAACTGATAACTAGTGCTTCTAATATTAGAGGGTAAATTAATTCAGTGAATGATTCAGAGAAAATACAAGGCTAATTCACCAATATCTTAAGTGAAAAGGATCAGCTTTATAAACCTCTATTTCATGAACAGATCTGCAATTTAAACACATTTTTGCAAAACCTCCTCAATGAAGATTCATTTCTGGTTTTGCAAGAAGTCTATTTCTTTATTCATGAGTCCATAGTTCTTTAAAAAATAGCATCCATTGTAATTTCATCATTTGGGAAGGCAATATTTTGAGTTAAATCCTGTCTATTCAGGCTTCTCTTTTGTTTAAGTGCAGTAGGATGTGGACTACAGATAATTTGAACAACAAAATCTTCTATCCTTTGGCAGGCACTCATTCACTTTTAAACTCTAGGTGTCTGTGATTGTGCACTAAAGCACCATAATTAAAACATGGAATGCTGGATATATTTAACAGGTTCAATTTTGTTTGCTGGTTAAAGATTGAGAGCCTAAAAGATGGAGCCTATTAACACTACTGTATGAAGAAAGAGAAATCACTGCAGACTGAAGTAAGTCCCACTGGGGGCCTAACAAGCACCTGCCATTTCCACGCGGTGAGAGATCAATCAGTCTCTGTATGCAGCCAGCCGACCTGCCAAAAGCTGAACCACAAGGGGGAGAGAAGAAAAATGATCAATTTCCCAAATTCTGTGCTCTGCAGTAATAAAACGCTGTGCTCTAAACACTTACACTGTCTTTGCAATTGTGATATCTTAGTCAAGTTCAAAACCTGCAGTGAAACTCCAGTATGATATACAGAAAGAAAGGTATCCAAAGTGTATAAGAAAATGAATTCTCTCTATTGTTACTGTGTAAATTCAGTCGCATTACAAGGAGAGTAAGTTTTGGGGGTTTCAAACTTTTGTGAAGTACAAACACCCAGGTTTTTGTTCTCATGTACAAGACTGCAGTTTAAATTTTGCAGACTTCAGTTCATTGCTTATTTGATATTTCTGCTTGCAGTGGAGGACCGAGTTGGCCAATGGAATAGTAAAACATACTAAATATGTACCAAACACAATAATGGCAACTGGAAATGAAAATAAGAGAATTGGAAGTTAGTATTTGTCTATTTGCTAGAAAGTGTAGTTATCAACACCCCTATAAAGTTCACTTATTATCAAGCAGAAGAATAATCAAAGAATCAAAGAATATTGCACATAATTCTAGGTCCTACCGAAACTCCAGGCTGTTACTAGCTTGGGTCGGTGCCTGGGCACATGCATACAGTTACATGTTAAGGTAAGGAATGCCAGCCTCAATTTGCGAAAATCAGAAACCATGAATGAAATCTCTAGACGTTACTATTCTTTCCTAGGTAATCAAGTACTCAAATACATCTTAAAAGGTGACATGATCAAACAAAATTGTCTGGAATTCTAGGGAAAGCACTGAGATCATGCAGTTCTTGTGCGATTAGCCTGGATCTTTTAATATTTTCATGTTCTCTCTCAAGTATTCTTAAAGCCACTTTCCCACAATATGAAGTGTGATTTTTCATTTCCTGTTATACAGAAGACAGCTGTGGAGCAGTAGTACAGTAGTAAATAATACAGGATGGGAATCTGTTTAGTACACAGAAAAAAAACAGAGCGCCTTATTAGAGGTATTTGTTTGCATTTACCCTTCACTACTGTTAAGAAGAATAATGATTATAATGAAAACTCTCAATTAAAAAAGTCCAAAGCTGTCTTTTGATGTAACAAAAGAAGTCCAGACTAGCAGAAATGAAAATTAAAGAGGACAGCCAAAAAGTTCAAAATAATATCGTATTCTTCATTAGCTGATTAGAAAAATAATTTTGTTTGAAACAAAACAGTGGAAATAAATGGTCTGATCATCAGAGAAAATTGTTTGTCTCTCATTGACTTGAGAAATTGTTCCAGAACAGTTCATCCTTGGACAAATACTACCTTTGAAATATTATCAAAGTCACTGTCTGCAGAGGTTATCTGCTGAGCAAGTGACTGTAGTGTTAGCTCAAGAGAGATCCAAAGATGGCTATGACTTTTCCATCAAAATTGCAGAAGAAAAAACATGATGTTTATCATATACAGTCAGGCTTTTCAATAGCTTGTTCAGTTCTGCCAGTTCCTGCTTTAGTCTGTTCTCTGGGACTGCATTTAGGTTTCAGCAAATGCATCTTCCCATTAGTTTTGCTCCTCAAATACCCTTGTTGATATATTTAATTTTAATATCACACATTCAGTTGCCTCTCAGAGAAAAATGCCACATGACACCATGTGGATTGTGCTGCTCTTCAAACTGAGGTGAAGTTCTGACTTCATGGAAGTGAACAGGAAGACTTCCATTGATTTCAGTGGGATCATGATTTAACACACAGACTCCATAAAACACATCTCTAGGGTCTGCACCATAAGTCCTGTTATCACTCAGTGACCTGAACAAGTTCAGTACATTAACATTCAGTAAATTAATTTGTACATTAAAAAAAAATAAATCAATGACAGTTATGTAGACAATCTTTAAGCAAACAATTAAAACAAGCACTTGATAAAGATTAAAAAGAAAGAAAAAACAAAACAAAACTGACAAAAAACCCCAATAGAACAGCATATGTGAAGGGGCAAACTGAAAATAATTTCTTTCACACAAAACAGAATACAATTCAAGCTGTTCTGTAATGTGTAGCATACTTGCCTATTAAATAAAAAGCAAGAGATTCTGTCTTTTCGGCTTTCAAATATATCAAAAATATATCCTGTACTTCTGCGTGAGACCTAAGTACACAAATGCTGAACAGTGTTGCAGTCTTTAGTGATTGCTTCTTTTTCAAAAAAACAATTTCAGGATGACATAAACAACTTACTAGCAAGTTCAGTATATGAATTCTGTGTCACTTGGGCTTAGTGTGATGCAATGCCTATGGAAGAGATTCAAAAGTATAGCTGTGCAATAATACTCAGAATACAGACTGAATTATTTCTCTTTCAAACAATCACTATAATCACATTAATACTAGGCTAAATTAAATTATGCCTAAAGTAATATTTAGATACTTTACATCAAGACAGCATTTTTACATCATTTAATATCCATCTTTACCTAGTTCTGAAAGCACTTATACTCTCTACCCATTTTTCAGTTTGATCTCAACTCTTCCTGTGTTGTTATATTAAATATCGATGTGTGTGCATTGATACTGATACACAGGGAAGCATGTGTTCTGCAGAGAATCCTGTCTGTCTTCTGCCTAAGCTTCTCTATGATCTATGGTGCCTAACCTGAATTCCACCTAACTCCCCAGAAAACCTGCAAAAATTTTTATGGTCAGCCACAATCTGGAAAGCAATGGAAAATGCAGTGTTTAACTCCTAGGTAGCAACCTAATGGCTATCATCCATATTCCTTGCAACACATCTATAAAACTGTATGTTCACAGCCTGAAACATATTGAAAAGTTTCCAAGAGCTCAGCTTAGAAGTTTGAATAAAAAATTGTAAATATTAATTCTCAGGTATTTTTAAAGCATGTGAATGCATTTTTTCCTGGATCATCAGCAAGCACACTGTCCAGTTTATGCTGAAAAGGACTTCTGTTATAATCACAGAAGAAATATCTTAAAACACTACTTTGCTAAACAAATTAGGAGTCCTCTGAGTATTCATAATACATGTTTACCAACTATTTTAATTAAAATACATATCTCTGTAGTTAACTTGAAACCTGTATTTCAATCTGGCTGCTTTATTATGATTTTCAAGTTTCCTGTATCACACACACATACATTTTGAAAAACAAATATAAATAAAATATGACAGAATAAACACTGATTAGAACATTTTGGAACATCATTAACATACCCAATTTACATGGCGTAAATCTGCCAACATCTGCAGTGATATAAAATCCCCCAACATCTTTCACATCACGAAGATGAAAGCAGCCTTTTTTTTTTTTTCTTCATTTGGTACAATAAATAAAAGAGTGTATTTCTTCCATTTCACATTTAATGAGAAGACAATGAGTGTCATTACAGCGTGTTAGCAAAAAACATTAAAAGGGAGAAGATGGAAATATGATGCTGAGCAGTTCAAGTAACCTGTTAGTCCAGGACCTAGAATAAGAAATTACAGTTTATCTAATATTATCTAATAGTAACAGATTTGTGTTTTGAAATTACAGTATGTCCATCTGAAGTTTTTAAAAACAGACAATTCAGATCCACTTCAGGTCCATAGAGGTTCATCCAACAAAATGTTAAGTTTTTAAAAACCACCCTGTTCTGCAAAGTCCTACAGACAAATAACTGTTGACAAGCTCTTTCATTTGCCGTTCTTCATCTACATAGACCTACTGTGGCAGCAACATATCACCCACAAGTTTTTTGCCTCTTTGCTTTTTTCCCATGTCCACATCCTTTGCCCCAGGCATCCCTCTGCTTCACAAAGAGCTAGGGAAATTCCTGTTTGTATTTCAGAAAACCTGAATGCAAAAAGTTATGCATTTGCAACCTTCCAAAACCAACAACTTTCCCCTGGGCCACTGCAGCTGTCAGCATTGCAGTGGCAGCCACTGGACTGGGTGTTGAGCGGATACTGATTTTTCTCTCTGTTGCACTGTCTGCCCGCCTTCCTCTTCCACTCAGCTGAAACCATCTCAGCATGCTCCCTCCCCTGCCATCATCTCTGTCCCAGCCATCTCCTCCCCTTTCCATGCACATATTCCACATCCTACCCGGTGTGGGATCCCAAACTCTATCACACACACTTCTCAGGTGAAGAACTATTACTATATATTATAGTTACCTACAAAGTAAATATCTAATCCTCAGATCAGTCTGAAAACCATCTTATTACTGACCAAAAATAAGTTCTTTTTCACTACTTATCCTATGTAACTCAGGTCTTCCTCTTTAGAAGACAAGTTTTAAAATTGTGTTTCAGATACATCAGATACTTTTCCAAGGACAAAAATGAAATGTATGCAAAAACTAATTTTAATGTGAATGTATCATTACTCACATAAATTAACGTGCGACCTAGTCCTAGGCTCTTCAAACTCTTGCATATTTGCCTTTATTACAGTGTATTACCGATGACATATAAGATACATCCTTCTCTCCTATTTTAACATGCACTTTTACTAGGATGATGGTAATGATGGGTCCTTTATCTCTATTATGTGTTACTTTGAAATTTTTACACCCCAAAATGTTAACAGCAGTACAATCTCCATTGCTAACAGCAGGCCACTCTCCACCACTAGGCAAGAGAAGGATAGCTTCACCAGAGCCAAGAAAGTAGCAAAAATACCTTTTTTATGAAAGGAACTATAGCTGCTGGACTTCTCATATTGGTTATGTATTTCTTGTGTGTTCTCCATTCTTCTTGTTCATCCTAATTTGAGAGGGTTTGTTTCCACAGGACTGTAAAAGACAAATCGTTCCCCCTAGAAAGATCAAACTGCTCCTGTGACCAAGTCAAATAAGTCAGCTTCCTCAGGCTCTAGGGGAGACAGAGCACTGGAAAAGCAGCAGCTCCTTAGACTGGGGTCACTGCCCTGTATGAGCATCTGACTCAAATGACCCAAGTGACTAGCTGCCACACACTGTAGATAAAAATTCTCTGATTAACCCTTATGGGGCTGTGCTATCTTCGGAGGACTCAAGACCGTTAATGAGAATACTAATGTTTAAGATGCTGTTCATGATAAAGCAGCAAGGGGGATCTACAGCAAGACCTTAACTGAAGCAATGCTAGATGTCTGTCTGTGGGCCAATAACCATCTCACCTGAAACCTGTCTGAAATGATGATACTGCAGGGTGTATGTTGCTTTAAGGCAGCAATAAGGCAAATAAAATTTTCCAGGAAACTTTCACAAAGATTTTTGCATAAAACTTTTAGGAGGGCATTGGCATGTATGTAGTTGTATTAATAATTTTTGTATTAATGTATTAATACTTTTTGCTCCTTTCCAAACCCTCAGTTCAGTTTCTACTCCTGTCAGCTGCACCATGGAGTCCCCTCTAGGGATCAGGTGCAGGAAAGTATATCATTTCATGGTGGCAATTATATCATAAGAGCTATGGGAAGATTCCTGGCACAGTTGGATCAAAATATTCTACTGAAACATATATTATAGACACTAGAAACACAGACATAAGCCCTATTTTAGGGGGTTAATAATCTTTGCTGCAGTTATCTTACTCTTTCATCTTTTTCTCTTTATTGGCTCCTCATGGAATACCATTTTTAAAGGAGATTGTTTGAGAATTCATAGTACACAAAGACAGTATCAGAGAATTAAGAAATATAACCTATTAGTTTCTTTCTGCACTGATATTAGGCCAGTTAAGAATAATCCACTTGGAAATAACTGGTGAGCAACATTATCTGTATCTTATGGGCTTTTACGGAACTCAGTTTTATTTTTATGGATGTTGTTCATTTACTGAAAAAGGTTAAAGATCTTCTAAAGTGTTTGATTATTCATTGACGGACCTTTTTTATACATAATATGGAGAAAAAAAATACCCCAAACCCAACACCTGGAAATCATAACCAGAACATAAAGACGTAACAGAATGAAGAGAACATCAGAGATCATCAAATCCCTTGCTGCAATTCAGTTACTGCTGCCATTATATACTAGCAATGAAAACCCTCGATTTTTCTTACATTATACAGTACAGTTAGTATAAAACAGTGCAATATGATGAAATATACATACTTAGTGCTGGTCAACAGAATATTACTGAACCAAGCTCAATAAATTCTGCTTTTCCATGTCTAGTAAGACTCAGGAAACACCATCACCACCAGCAAATAAGGTAAGAGAATGGGGTTTCAGTCCTGCTCTCATGGAAAAGGAAAAAACAAAGGGGAAAAAATTCTCAGTAATTGCTACATTATTGTCTCAATCCCACATGACATGCTTGGAAACTGCTCCCACACTGCTGAGAAAAAGTCATGCAAAGTCCATGATCACTTCTGCTTCACTTGCTGGCTGCCCTGGAAGCACTGGCCATGTGGAAGGGTCAAGTCTTCTAAGGCTGGACCACAGCATAGACCAGACCCAGCTGTGGAGGGAGCAGAGGCTGGCTAACTCCTGAGACTGTCAGGTCTACAGAAGATGCCTTCATGCACATAAGTATGTGGTTACAGACAAAGGTCTACATTCCTGACATAATAATTGTCTACCTCTGCATTTGTAATTAGGCATGAAACTATCATTGAAAAGAAAACCTCATCTTAAGAGAAGGTTTATTTGGGAACATTCTCCTCTCTGAATATGGAATTAGGGGGCTATGCTTGAACTAATGTACAGAGAATTTAATGCAATTTTATTAATGCAGCATGCTGACAACTTAGAAATTTTACCAAGAATTCATAGTTGATGTTGTAGTCAATACAGTACAGTATGTCTTCAGTCTTGTTGATGCTAGCAAAAATTTCACAACCTGTACATGATTTGTGAGTAGGGCTGTGCCTGGTCCAAGGCCTCATTAAAAATGAAAAAAAGAAAAAGAAAAAAAAAGGAAAAAAAAGTAGGAATTATTTATAATACTCTTGGGAGCTTCATTATATCTTTCCAGTGCATCATTTTGTCAGCAAAGCTGTGACAACTTTGGACTAAAAACATGTGATACGTAAAAAATCGATCAATAAAAATCAGTCTGAAAACATCAACAATAACACACTAACTTTATTACTTAACACTGCTAACCTGGTTTCTCATCATGAGGTTTAATAGTCCCTTCTCAAACTTAACTTTTGAGTCTGCAGACCACTTTCAACTAAATTTGATAGAGATTTCAAAAACACTAAGTCCCTGAGTGTTTAAAAGGTTGACAATAGGTGTGCTGGTTTTGGCTGGGATAGTTAATTTTCTTCACAGTAGCAGTATGGGGCTATGTTTTGGATTTATGCTGAAAACAGTGTTGATAACACAGGGATGTTTTGGTTACTGCTGAGCAGCGCTTACCCAGAGCCAAGGGCTTTTCTGCTCCTCAGCCCACCCCACCAGCGAGGAGGCTGGGGGGGCACAAGGAGCTGGGAGGGGGCACAGCCGGGACAGCTGACCCCAACTGACCCAAGGGATATTCCAGACCATAGGTCATCATGCTCAGCATATAAAGCTGGGGGAAGAAGAAGGAAGGGGGGACATTCGGAGTGATGGCATTTGTCTTCCCAAGTCACCGTTAGGCGTGATGGAGCCCTGCTTTCCTGGAGATGGCTGAACACCTGCCTGCCCATGGGAAGTGGGGAATGGATTCCTTGGTTTGCTTTGCTTGTGTGCGCAGCTTTTGCTTTACCTATTAAACTGTCTTTACCTCAAGCCATGAATTTTCTCACTTTTATTCTCCCGATTCTCTCCCCCATCGCACCGCGGGGGGAGTGAGCGAGCGGCTGCGTGGTACTTAGTTGCCAGCTGGGCAATAAACCACGACAATAGGGCAGAGTAAAAAAATTACTAATGACAAATTAATGCTTATTGATGCTCTTAATGTGGGAATGACTGCAGCTGGATGGTCAGTCAGCACAAACAGCCTGCTCTTACTGCCAGCAGGCCAAAGATGACAGATAGGGTATCAGTGGGATTTTGTAGGAGGGAGGGAGCACAGGATATAGTAGGGAGGGGAGGCAGGGGACACAGAAGAGAACTAGAGGCATTTGCAGGTTCTGAGAAGGGCTGAGGGTCTTGGAGTATTGTGTGACATGAAGGAAAACTAGTTACGATTGCAGGGAATAAAGACCACTGCTTCATTAGTCCCACAGTTCACAGGACAACCTTACAACTAAACCACACACTTGAATTTGTACATAACATATATTAAAAAAATAGTTTTTACATCTGGTAACTGCAAATAAGTGTGGGTTTGGTTTTTTGCTTTTTTTTTTCATTCAGATTATGTGATTTTGGTTAAGCTTTATAACACTGTAATGAAGATTTCTTTGAAAAGTCATATAAACCCTGCTGTGCAGATATTTCACTTTTTACAACCTAGCTACAGTACTTTTCTAAGCTATGGTGCCAAAGTTTTATGCAATGCTTGGTTTCATGGCAGAATTGTTTGTATGAATACAAACATTTATATGGCAGATGTTTTGTGTGTGTCTATTTTTTTGTTTTCCTTTCAAAAATTGTGTTATGTCTATGCAAATTCCCTGTACTTCAGTAATTTTGTTAAGAGCTGACAAATATGCTCAGTATTGTATCTTCCAATAGGAACAACACTCAAATATAGACTGCCTTGTCAGCAACTTCTGCAACACTTTGGGAGATGCTCCAATATTTTTTGTTTCATTTTAAAGTTCATTAATTTGGCACATTTAAAATATGTGCCTCCTTCCTCATTTCTTATAAAAGCATTATAAAATCCTGCATTTCTAACTTTCATTAAAATGTCTATATTGCAAAGAATGTGATTTTGTCAGTTCCCTTTATTTCCTTCAAGTTCACCATTAAAGAGACAACATATCTATTCTTTTGTTAGCGTTAGAGTTTTATTTTATATGTTGAATCAAAAACAAATAAAAGCTTGGCACAAAACATACAGTAAGAGGATGGTTTTGGCCCAGTTTTCTTTTGATTTTCCTAAATGAAAAATAAAATATTACTTCTCGGGGTTGAATGGGAGTGGATTTCTGCATTACTAAGTATATATATTGATCTCATAATACTCACATGACAAGCCATCAGGACAGTGTGACTATTTCAGTAATGCAGGTAGGGACATTTTCACACTCCCTTGAGCAGAACAGCTGCATAGTATGCTACTAAAGTACTCTTGGCTTGACTTACTAATACAATTTTAAACATCTGCCAGTGGTCTTATATTTTTTTATCAGTTATTAAGAAGGATGAAGAGATTACTGATGAAAAACAGCCATTTGACAAAGCATTCATATTGTAATTAGAGGACCTACTATCTAGCGTTATTATATAAACACACACATTTATTCTCAATGTATTAGCATTTATTTCAGTAGAGTTAGTTACATCAGGAATGAGAAGAAAGAGAAGACAGCAGTTGCAAAGGAAAAAAACACAGCCTACTGAAAAATGGGATGATTCTCATACCTAAACAGTGCAAGTACGCACTTAATCTCCCTTCACAAACAACAAATGAAATGGAGGTGAAAGCAAAGCTGTCCTCCTCCAGGTCAAATTGTTTCCGGGAATGAGAGCACCAGGGGATGATTTGACTTAAAATAAGGACATAAAATGTGACTATAAAAATAAAGCTAGACATCAAACCTAAATGTTTGGAATCTGCCTCCCTCAAATGCATTTTGCATCACTCCCCCAGCCTCCACTGAACACGCTTACTCCAGTGTTATATGGGTAAATCTGATCCTCTGGATTGCCTGCAATAGCCAAGATATGCCACAGCCTGGGTTCAAATTCCCTAACGGCTCCAAGTTCTTCTTCCACAAATAGTAACTTACTATGGAAAAATTTCAAGTGTCTTGGAAAAAATCTCTGCAATGATCACTTGACAAGTAATATGAAAGGATGAGGCAAGCCGTTAAAACCTTAAGTTAGGTCATACACATCTAAACCTGTCAAATCCAATCTTTTAATTTGCATGTCTTTTAGAATTTATATTTATTAGATATCTCTGAAGTTAGTATGAAATTCGCATTTTAATGAAATTAAAAATTTTCATTGGTAATGCATGCTTAGAAGTGTGTATTCTGAGGAGATGGATATCTGCCTTTCTAGACTAAGGCCCCTCTGCTATCCTCCAGATTTAGGTGGACAAGAATATGAAGTCTGGCTAAACCACCAGGAGGAGTCAGGAAACACATGGCTGTACCTCAACCAAGAATGATGACAACAGGGCCATCCATCTTTTGCATATCAGTCTGGTAGTTAGACCATTCATCTAGGATGCATCTAGGCCTATTTATGGCAAAGGGGATTGAATCCCCAGTTCCAGCATTCCAGGAAAATGCGCTGACCACCAGGCAAATATCTCAAATCAGGCTATTTTTCACTCCTCTTCCAAAAGCTAAACCACTGTGCAGCAAATCTTGAAGTCCCATGGAGAAGAGACAGGATAGTCTGTCCAAGCCCAGTAGTTCACACTCATCAGGGAACAGAACAGAGGATACAGACCTCTCTCCATGAAAAATATATGCATTTTTATATTGACACTGGATAAAAACCAGCCTGAAGATATTTAATTGTCTTCTGGAGATACCTAACCTGTCTATGTAGCCACTGGGGACAGAAAATTCAATGTCCTGGTGGAGATCTATATAGGCACCTACTCCTCTAGCTGGATAGTAAAGCTGGGCACATTTGCTCATGTCCTTGGCTCAGACACTTAGGCTGTGCCTAGTTATGAATTCAATTAAAAATTCGCATTTCTCAGAAGGAAATATCATCATATAATTGATGTCCTTGTCCAAGCCCCAGGTGTGTCAAGTCTCACAGACAAAGTGAAAAACTCATATAATTGGCTTGCACCTGATCTTTCCCATGCTAGATCTGTGTGTCAAACATCTAGAGGATGTTACAGAAGGAGGATGTTCCCTCTTCACCTAAAGCAGCCCTGCACACCTCTCAGCTACAGTAATCCCTATACCTGAGTTAGTACCATTCCTTAAGACATCACCTAGGCCACTAAATGCATCTTCAGTTGTATGACTCACTTCATATGGAAGACAATAATTTACCTCAGAAGTCTGCAAAATACTATCCTTCATTAAAATATATCAGTGATTAAGCATGATAAACACCACCATTCAACCTCACCCCATCTAGCCTAAAGTGTCTTTCAAATCAGTGACAAAAATCCTGTAAGGGCTATCTAGAGGGAAAAGGATTCAGAAGGCTACCTCTACTGTTATAAGAACTAAGTATCAGTCTTCCCATAACCCTGACAACTTTTTTTTTTCTTTTTACATATTTGATATTGCCACACCACAGATTGTATAATTCCTTTGTGGCTGGAACAATTATAAGAATTGTTCTGTAAGGGAAAAAACCACTCTCAAAAGAGATTCTCAGGACTTTATGAGGAAAAAAGGAAAAGACGCAGGAAGAAAAAGAACAAGAAGATGAAGCCCTCAGGGATACTGGCCCATGTGGAGATTTACTGATTCTCACTTTATTTCAAAGTAATCAGTTGGTCATTTTATTATTGTTAATGATTTCAAGGATATAGGAAGTGAGTTCATTCTGCCTTAAGGGAACATCTCCCACATCAGTGTGTATTCTGTTTCCTGCAATTTAGTGGAGACACCCTCAACTTTCTATTTAGAGACTTGACTCTGCACGTTTCTTACTGCTAAGTCCAAACTTGCTGTGATCATAGACTTATTCTACTGAAGGCCTAATTCTGGCTACAGGATGCATAAGACTGATGTAATACTGAAATGAACCCTGCCATCCATCTAGCCATACCCTTTCAGTCACATAAAAGAAGATGAAATATTACTCCACAGCACAATTCAATGACAGTTTCTGTGACCAGTGTACGTCTGGCTGAACAGACAACTAATCTCTGTGAGAAAAATTGAGTCTGCCTTATGACTAAAAGCAATCTCAGAGTATCACAACTCTTCCCCTCATATGGCTTATGAGTTATTCCAATATGGCTTTTTTAAAGATGGTTAAAAAATAATCAGAACATTAGAGCTGGTAAAGACCAAACAGTTAATCTATTTCATATCCTTCCACTACAAGATTGATCCCCACAGTATTCTTTCTAGGTCTTTGTCCAAGCCAGCTTTGAACTGAACAATTGTTGGAGTTTCCAGCTCTGAGAAACTATTCCACAGCCTAATAGACTGAACTGCTAATTCTTTTTCTCCTAAATTTTACTCTATCCATACTTTCGTCTCTGCAGGCCACCTTATATGCTTCCTCTTCCTCTATGATTTTACAATGTTGAGTTAGTCATGGATTGTTACTGGCTTCATCTCTGTCTCGCCTATTAGCCACCATTTCGGTTAGTTCAACAAATGCTTTATGTAACTCTACACAGACAATTCTACATGTGTTTGGTTGTTCTTTGATCTGTCTTGGGATTAGGATGTGTTTTACCTACATTTTCACAGGAGCTATCATCAGTTACATTTTAGCTCCTTCAGGGATTTTTACATTATCTTTCAACCTTTATGGGTATCCTTCTTTCAAATTCCATTTAAGCCTTAACTTAGTCAGACTTTAGTTGCCAAGCTTCCACCCAAGGCAAATTGAAGTAAAATAATTTGGGGGGCAGACAGAAGAGGACACAAAGATTCATAAATGCCTGAAAAGTTCCAGAGTTATTCAGAAATACGTTGGTTTGAGAAGCAAAATGAATAAGCTCTAATACTATGTGAAATGAGTGTTTCAGCACCTAAAATATGCCTGAGTCCCCAGAGGACTCCTAGTCTGCTACTAATGCTCAAACCATGCTTAAGTCACCTGTACAGCTGTGAATCCAGCACATGACCAAGGGAGAGGAGTACATCTTTCAGTTCTTACACATATTCAATGAAAAAAAAAAAAAAGTGCAGCAATGGGATCAGTACCCAGTGCTTCCTTCTTGCTCAGAGGAGTCCCCTTCTTACTAGGCCACAAACGTAGGTTCCTTTTTACTTATTTTTGCCATCTGGACCCATCAGTCTAGAATGCTTTCTGCACAAGAGTTTCCAAAAGGACTACAAAGGGGCCTCACCTGGGATATGCCCCAGTCTGGCAGGTAGTGTGATTTGTGGAGTAGTGTGGCAACTTACTCTAGATGCTGTGTGGATCCTCTGTGAATGTCTTTATCTTGTTTCCTTGATCTCTACTGGGTTGATATGGATCTCAGGTACTAAAGAAAAAACCATACTGGGCCTACATGCTTCCCTCCCTAAGTGCATTACCTTCCTAAGTTTGGCCCCTATCATAAGATTTAGGGTCTTAATTATTATTTGCATTTGGCCTCCAAAATTTACAACACACTCAAGCCCTGCAGATCTCGGCCAACTTCTTTTTAGCTACTCACAGAGGTTAAATACTTAATTTTCACTGATACCATGCTTCCACCCCTGCATCCCCCTTTTATTTTTATGACTCACTGGTCAGAACTGGCTTCTTGCAAGCTGGTTTTGGCTGTATTATCACATGTCCAGCTAGGTCTCAGGAATGTTCCTCCAAAAGAGTTTCCCCACAGCAATATCCTGCTTCCTTTCCAACCATCAAAATTGTTTCCTTAAGGGAATATCTTTCAGTCTTAGGTGAAGTCCAGATTTCTTTACTGTACCTAGAGATGTCCAATATCTAGGAATAAATATTTCTCCAGAAATCAGACTGTCACCATGTTATTCACAGAGGGACATCATACAAATTTAGAACTGTGATGTATGCCCTTATAAATGCTTTAATGTAAATGGGGAAGTGTATTAGAGAGTAGAGAGGTTACCTTTAAAATCCTCACTCCAGAAAAGTACACCACCTTTCACAGTTTAGGACATGGGCTTTCAAATATCTTATCCCCTTCGTGTAGAGTACACCAGTGTATTTCATATGAGGGTTGTATTTCATACGCTTTGTCTGCACCTCAGAGGCAACTTTTAGAATTCTTTGATAAGTGCAAATGGGGAAGAGTAGCAATGGTAGTTGAAAAAACTAACTAGGTATCCAGCAGCAGTCGTTTATGGCCCAACAGGCATTGGAACTACATAATAAAGGCAGACATTCCCCATAGGTTTTGGCCGAGAATAATTTAAACCCCTCTGTATCTGCATTATTCTGGGTTAATCCACAGTATTGTAATCAGAAGCTGATGCAGCTGAAAACAACCTGGCAAAAAGTGATGCCTTTTTGGCACTTAGTGCCTGCCCAAAACAGAAGTCAGGCATATACAGATGGAGTGGAGTGGGAGAATGGGACTGGGGCAGTCTGGATTTAGATTGGCTTAGGCAACCGTGAAACTGCACTGCCAGTTGAAAGAAAAGTTCCTATTCTTCTATATTTTGCTGTTTGATTTTACTGCCCCACCCTTGCCTGGTTTTATTTGGATCAAAGACCAGCCAGTTTTGTTCACTTTCAACCTCCTGTCTCAGCCACGTAATGAGACTGCTAATCTCTAATGAAACACAGGAATAGCCCAAGCTTTGCCCTATCACTTTACCATGACTCTGTAAACTGAACTGTATATCTGCATAGCCTAGTATGCTGATATGGAAGTGAAGAGGAGGAGTAGGTGAGAACAAAGTCTCACAGGCAGGAGTTAACTAGATTGAAAAACAGGCAACCTTATCCTTTAGGTCTGCTCCCAGGGTGAAGAAACTTTTGTGCAGACATAATGCTACTAAGTATCAGAGCTCTATTCCAGATGCTTAATGAAAATATAGCAGGGGAATATTGGAAAACAGAAATGTCTGTTATGTGCCTGCCTTCCACAGATTTTCAATAACACTTAAGAGCTTAACATCTTTTATGCTTTTGAAACCATTCTTAATAAAATAACATTAGACCTTTCACAAATCTGCCACTTCCTGGGCCACCTTGACCTAGATCAATACACTCTTGTTAACTGTTATTATGCGCTGTTCACAGATCCTCCATCAGTACCTTGTTGAAATGGCAGTTTTCAATGTGACAGGCCTTTCTGAATTAATTTTCAAGTATGATTTTAAGAAACAATGTCTCAAAAGTATTATAAAAATCCCTGTACTATAACGCCTCTTTAATTTTCTTTATTCACTGCTTGTTTTATTCAGTCCAAGAATTCTAGCTTGCTCTGCAGGATTTAAAAGAAATCTTTGGGGGTATTCTTAAAAAATAAATGTTCCAAAATGGATATACGTGTGCAACACCTTCATCTTCTAACACTTGTACCATGAACATTCTCATTGTGCGAAATGGGTGTGTAATAATTTTAGCATCATTTTAAATTCTTGAAGTTGATGTGACATACTGGTTTCCAACCTTCATAGTTTTCCATTACATGCCCACAAAAAACATGATTCAAACAATATACTCAACTTCTGTCTTGTCTTTTCCAGCTTTCTTCCTTGTTTGCATTATCAAATCTATTTTTTCTTCCACATGTACAATGTACCCTGTAGTGCCCTTCAGTTCAACTACATAGCATATAGCACCTATTGAATCACTCCTTACGAACAGTGTGTTGTGCTACTTACAGCGAATCAAGAAATCGCACAAGTAATCTTCAGGATTGTTTCCTCAGTCTCTCTTTGCAATGACTTATTAAATGAAAACTGATTTTCTCATATTCATGCAAGAAATCAGAACCTTCAGACAATGTCAATCTATCATGAAGCATACACAGTAGGATTGGGCAGCACTGTACCAAATTGTCTGGTTTAGCAGATGAGGAATAAGATTTAGGTGCTTAACACAGGCAGCTACTGAACTAGCATCTCCTGCATGGCTTTCAGCTGCCACCCTACAACAGCACTGGTCTATAGGTTCTGTGTCACTTATGCTCACCCTATGCAAGATGCCTTCAGTAGCCTTAAGTATCTGCATATATTAAAATGATAAGTTGAGGAAACTAAATCCCATTTAGGATGTTTATCTGTTATGCTAAGAATTGTCAAAATGCAAAAAGACCCAGTACTACCATTACTAATATGAATGTGGTTTAACTCTTCTTGTTCCCTTTTTGTCAATCTCAGTTTACTAATGTACTAATTCTTAACATGTTGATTTCTTAGACCAGTTACAATGCTATTTCAGTATTTGGAAAGGCCTACGTAAATGTAAATGATGACTAAGGTGTTAAACAATAGTAAGAAAATCTAGTATCAGCCTCTTCACATCAGCTCTTTGATGGGCCTGTAATTTTCCCACTCAGAGACCTGAATCATCCATTATAGATCTTAATTGTCTATGCCCTGGGCCTTCCATTTTTAAAACTCAGGTTCTTTTTTTGGTTTTGAGGACATTGATGAGAATCTTACCCCATATAAAAAATATAATTTTTACTGATGTACTGGAAAATTATGGAATTTTGAAAGAATTTCAATTTTTTTTTTTTTTTTTTATCAGGACCAACTTAACAATTTAGGCATTCCTTAAAATGCAGCTTTTCAAGTTTTGTATACACTTGAAGATTTTTAGTGTCTACAATTTGTCGGGTGGGTTCACACTATGACATAGTAGTCAATGAACTCCCCAAGTTACAGATGCAGTTTTATTTGCATTTCAGAGCTCTGGTTCCGAAGTATAGAAAAATAAAAACAACCCATGCAGTTCTTGGTGTTTTTTTTACTGAAAACAGGATTTATTCCACAAAACCATGAAATAGATGATTGGAAGCTTATTGCCTGGGGTAGAATCTGCTTTTGTTTACTTACTCAAAGTGACAGTTCGGACCTCAAATAGATCAGAATGTAGCTCATTTTACAGTGAACTAACTGGTTTTAAATATAGATTAACCATATCACAAAGAAAAATTCTCCCTAAGCATTAATCAGTAAACCAGTTTTACCTCACTGGATCTAAATCTGTTCTGTTCCTAAGTTAGCATAGTAAGACAGGACTGAATGCTAGAAGCAACCTCCCAATATGAATATGAGTTAAGAAAAAGGATTCCTGAAAGAAAAGATATCTTTAGAAATCTTATCTGTCTGAAAATGGAGTTTGTTTATTTATTTGTACAGGGATTGCAATATATTTAAAATAGTCTCTGCAGAAATGGGTATTCATATTTTCTGTAACGTTATAAAGCACAAGGAAACATAAGGCTATTATAATTCCCCATTAAAATCTGAAAATATGTGTTCTGAAAGAGACGAACAAAACCTATGTTTCCCTATTTTCTTCCATGGAATTATTTGAGATGTTAACAAAATATGATTTCAACTTAGACATTTTACTCCAAGTTATTCTTGGAGTAAACTGCGGTCTCTTTTCATGCAGTGCGAATCACTGAACATCAGTAGAACCAGTATTCAGTGTTGAGGACAGAAGAAGGCACCTAACCTCTTTAAGGTGGTTCTTCAAGTTTCTGCCAGCTCCTTTCAACATGAAGTCTACAAAAACTGCAAAACCTTTGCTAGCATTTTGGATTTAGGACTTGAAGATCAGTTATTTGCCACAAAGAAGTGTATTTTGATAAGGATGATGGAGAATAGGATGGGTGGGTTTCAGTACATTGGTATGACAAAGGAGTATCCAGCTTTGAAGAGACTGTACTAGTTGAAGCAGTATTAATATGCAAGAGAGCTTGCATATTATGAACCAATAGCATGGCCCCACTCTAGGTTCTTCAGCTTCATGAGGATTTTATTTCTTTTTAGCTTCCTCAGTGCAGGAAGGACTTAACACATGGGGCCACAAAGACCATCCCACCACTCTACTTGTGTGCTTGTCTTGAGCTACTATTCATTTCTAACAGAAGAAGTAGAAACATGACTTTTAACCTCTCTGAGACTTAAGACATCCAACTAACATGCTAACTTGCTTGGAAATTAACAGAAAGGAATCTAGTTCTGGTACTACAATGATGACCCATTTGTCAATTATGACACCTTTTGTAAACAATTACAGCAGTGGAGCACAAAAATCTCTGGAAAGCCATGGCAATAAATAAGAGGGTGAATCTAGGTCTTGGGGTACAAATCTATAGAGTATACACTGAAGCACATGGCTATGACACGTCAAGAATTGGTATTTTCTCTCATAATTAATGGTAGCACTACTGAGAAGAATATCAATTTAACAAAAAAATATTAGAACGGTTAGTTAAAGCACTAGACCATGACTAGGACTGATCCTGTAGATATCCAGTTACAGCAGAATGAGATGTTAATTACGAGTAACCTAGTTCTGGTAGTTCATATGTACAGTAACACATCCAAATATCATGACTTTTTGACCTTAACAATATCTGCAGAACATATTCTGCAGAAAGAGTTCATGTTCTACCCTTTCTCAACTTGGTAGATAAATATAAAAGTAGAACATAAAAATGTTTTAACAGATAAAAGGTATTTCAGGCTAGCTTCCAATTACATGGTAGTGGTCTCAGAAAACTTTATTAAAATAGCAATTTCAGGATCACCCTACTGAGACCTAAGTTAGTTTTAGAGGACTTTGCAATGCATAAAGCTTGATGAAGCAATGGTCTCAGAGCTCATGAAGCTCTAACTGGCTGACAGCAGGAGTTAAGAATACAGGTGTTTCTTAGTGACAATAAGGATAGTGATTTTCTTAAACCAGATTTCTAGAACTCCAACAAGAAATTCAGAGTGAGCATGGCTGAGGATGATCTGCAAGAGAATCAGGCTGAGTTAATGATCTATTTCACCACATAAGTGTATTTTTGAGAGCCCTTTCTGCTGCTGCTAAGATCTCTCACAAGGCAGTGGCAGGCATGCCATCATGAAGAGGGCCACACAGAAAAAGAGAAGACAGAGAAGACATTGGGTCTCACAATTGTGCATATATATGGACTTTGAAGCAAGGATGTAATCCAGGCACCGTGACTTAAATATAGACAAAGATTCTGATTCCCCAACAGTCTTGGCTATGAATGATGGAAAATTCAGGATCATAACTTCCTGCTTGTTTCTAAAAGCTATTCTTTGGATTGGGATGACGGGATACACCAGCCTCCTGAAAAATGACCTCTGTAATCTTGGTCTGTATGTAGTGTTCCTGTTACAGTTTGGACAGTGAGGGAACTAGGTAGATGAACTGCTGAAAAGTGGATTTAATGTATCTGTTTCATCAGTGGACCACTTCTGACCAAGGGGAAGAGGGAAAATTAATTTGGCATGGTATGCATGCCTGCATCATTCCACTGTTATAATTTGGTGCTGCCTGAAAGCTTATTTTGGTGGGCATTGTGTCCTGGAATGACATGGAACTAGAACTGGTGGGATGTCAAAAAACTTCCAAAACCAGCTTAACCAAATAAAATCAGCTGACCTGTGGAGATGTGAAATGCACATTTAGAAACATTCAGAGCTGGAATGTAGGTGAGGCTAGGTACAGGAATGCCAGGGTTATGTGAATATCTAGCAACAACATGAATATCACCAATAAGGAAGGACATTTATAAATAACAGTATTTTTATTTTTAAGTTACTCTGAATTTCTAAACCTCTTAAAATATTAACTCAGGACTCCCAAATTCACTAAGGTAGGTAGCTAAGGATTGTTAATCTTATTTTTACTGCTGGGGAAACTGAGGCAGAGAGGTTCAGTGACTTACCCAAGGCCACAGAGGGAGTCACTGTCAGAGCCGGGATTAGAGCTCAGGAGTTTCTGGCTCCCAGTCCCAAGCTCAGACCACTAGACCATGGCCTCAGGACATTTCCAGCTGGTCTTCAGTCTAAAAAAAAGTAAATTCTCAAGTATGTTACAAATATGTAACATATATATATTTCTTTTTACTTTGAATGTAATGGTATGAATGAGAACACATTGTTTGTAAGTCAGTGATGAAAAGCAAACCAGTACATTTTGTCTGAGTTACCTTTATCATACATATGTGTATGATAAAGCTCTGCAGAAAAATCTTGATTTAAATTGCAGCCAATACAAACAGCTATTGTATTTTTCAGAGTAAAGAACAAATTGCCTTTCCAACCCAGCCAGCATGTCATTTATATTAATGGTGAGGAATGCTAAGTTGCTCTGTGTGTAAGTAAACTCTATTAAGAAAGTCACGTCCCTTGGTGAAGCTAGATCCTTAGTAAATTTTACTAGCTAAGCACTGAGCTCCATGTCAGAGTAATTACACCTTTTATCCACTGTGAGCTCTCTCTTAGCTTCTTCATACTCCTTAATTTCCCACTTCAGCTAATTTAGCAGTAAAATTGCAAAGGTTTTAAAAGGTTAGCTACTGAGGAACTGGCGCATGAATGTTCTGTTAAGCTCCATGCATTGAAATCACATCATGTAGAAGAAGGAATTAATTAAGTAACAATTAGGGAGTGATGGATCATTGACAACATATATACACTTTGGTGCTAAAATTAATCTTCCCTGTAAATCCAATACATTGTGTATCTTCTCATCTATACACTGGCAAGTTTTATACTTGAAATATGAAATGGACAGGCCCTTCAGCAATATCTTAAAAAAAAAAAGGGATATCTTCTGGAACTATTGAAACTACATACTATTTTAAAAAATCATATAGCTTCTTTTTTTTTTTTTTAAAAAGAATTGAAAGAGTAATGAGAATAGCAAAAGGAGAAGAAATTTTTAAGGCAGGTGATTTTAAAGTGACCATAAAGACATTCGTTACATGAAAATACTTAGTATGTTGAAAGTGCTAACAATTGTGTAGTATTCTCTTGCCATCTTCTTTTACAAGTTGCCATATTATTTCCTTGTATTGACAGTCAGCTGCTTAATACATAGATTGGCAGTTAGCCCAGTCAATCCTCAATTCTAAAAGCCTCTTAGCAGATGAAAAATCTTTGGTTCATTCACACCTTGTAGAAAGGATGACAGGGCAGAAGTGACATCCAGATCCATTTAGAGTATACTTTGAGTCTGATTTTCCTTTGCCTTGCACCTTGTGTAGTCATTTACAGCTGTGCAAAGTGAGCACAAAATGGATATAAAACACTGCTACTCATGTGAGGAGAGAATTCTGATTTGGTTGCATTATTTCCAGGGGTGATCACAAAAAGTGCCAGGCAGTGAAAAAATCTGGCTCTGCATAGGAAGTCTAAACAATTTTGACACAAAGCATAAAGCAGCAGCAGCGCTTTCCAAACAATTTACAGAAATTGCACTTTTGCTTTGGAGCAATGGGTATTTTCCTTTGCTGTTTGCTTGGTATTTTCATAGAAAAAATACTAAATGTTAAACCCATCTACAGAAAACAAATCCTATTTCTTCCTTTTTTTGGTAGAAACATATTTAACTGTGAGTCCTAAAGTATATTCTCACATAAAAAGGAACTCCTGTCCTACATAAGATCTCCACTAGTTCTACCTTTCCACGTGCTACTTCTAAGCCCAGTACTTAAAGTTACACGACCTCCTGGAACCAGTGTGAAAGCTGGTATTTATCACAACAGCTAGTCTCAGTCCATCAGAGTTCAATACTGTTCTGGCTTTAGTATGGGTGGCAAATTATTGTCTAGGCATTTACCAAATAGTGATTTCTCTGCTACATGATCTACCACCGCTATGATAATGCAAGACCTACTGCCAAGTATCTTCAAAATACAAACTAATATTAGCAGGAAAGGCCTGCAAATATTAGATTAACAAATGTGTGTTAACAAAACTGATAGCTAACAAATTAAGGACCTAATCTGGCTGTTGCTGGAGATGTAGTCAGGAATTATTTCTACTTAATAGCAGAAATTTAGAGTATAAAAATTGATTCGATATGTTTGGACATTTATTTCCCCATATTACCTGGTGGCCATTTTTCTGGCCCTTCCCAGCCAGAATTCCTTCCTGTTACACTTACATGCCGTGATGGGCCTGGCAACTCAGGTGCATTCATTAGGAGCAGAAATAGAAATTACTTGACTGCATCAGCAGCTGTTGACCTAAGAGTACTGCTACAGTAAATAATGTATCTTGGTGTTTCTGTTAGAAAATTTCTTTTCTTTTAATCACAGTCATGCACTTCATAGAGTCATCCTAAAACATAGTTCCTGAAACTATTACCCTTCAACAAAGTGGCTAAAGAACAAATGAACATTTTTTTTATTATTATTAATATTTTAGTAATACTGTATTACAGATTGGGGTTTCTTGGGCTCTTTTTTTTTTTTTTTTTTTTCCTTTTCTTTTTTCCCCTTTCCCCTTCTGGATTCAGTGCTGCTTTAAGTATTCTGAGTCGCTAGTCTGGCTTGACTGAAAAGTACTGTGTGTTTGTTGTGTGTCTGCATGTGTGATACCAACTGTTTGACACTGCTTGATGTTAGATGAGGGCTTATGCTCAGAGCTGTTCTACAGTTGGCTCTCTGGCAGAATCTCTCCTCACCAATGACAATGATGTCTCTGTGTGGGGGAGAGTCTGTTTTATTACAGTAAACTTGTCATGGCCTTAATTTTTCTGATGGTGCATGATTATGATTTCATTTACGCTAATCAAAATCATGAGTCATTCCATTCATGTCAATAGCATTGAAGAGCTACACAGAGAAGTAAGAGTTCAGAATCAGGCTTCTGGTGTTTAATCTGAAAGGATATCTGAATCACTTCATTAAAGATAGATACTGAATGCTTACTTTGCATTACTCAGTCATGCCATTAGCATAAAACTTCAAATAAAGTACTATGACAACTGGCAATGTGTCACAGTACATGGGTTTTCTGTTTACCTCAGGGACAGAAAATACCCCTGAATTAACGAGATTTAAGATAATATTTCAAGTATGACAAAGTTACTGTATTAGGTTGCCTTGCCCTTGGAAGTTGGCATTAATGTTTCAAAAACTTATTTCCTTCCTTTGTTTTTTTATGTCACTCTTACATAACTTGAATGCAAAGGACCTAAAGGCAAACAGTATTTAAGTAAGACCTCAGAGGCTGAGTTAAGTTTTACAGCCCTGTCCATAGTGAATATTATGCCTGGTAAACACAGGAGCATCAAAAGAGTGATCACAATTCATAAAGTTTGTTTTGTAAGTTTCTCATAAAGCACTATCAAATCTTCATTCTTTTTTAAAAAGTGAAAAACATGTTAATTTTCAAAAACATGGGTATTCTAAAACAATAAAAGGTTTTGTACTGGTGTCTGTCTCCTGCTTAGACAGAGAAATTGTGCAGGGGATGATGGGCCTTAATTTAGTCCTCACTGATAAGTACTTTTAAGACTAAATATTCTTGAAATTGCACTTATTTAAATTATACTCAAGATCCATGTAAATCTAAAAAAAGATTATAGGGGGGAAAAATCATTTCAAGAGGTCTAGCAAGCTATCAGAATAGTGCTCTATTATATCTCTTCAGATTTTTTTCCATTTTTTAAGTCAAAGAATTATTGGCATTTGAGAACATTTTCTAGAAATCTGTTTGATATATTACAGGCCTTAGAAAGTATTACCATCGTATATACTCTCAGCTTCACTACAAGCACGTGCCCCAAAACACGAAATCAGAGAATTGAGGGTTTTACCAACAAAACAGGACCAAAGGAAGCTGAAAGAAGGGTTCTTTTACTATGTTTTCTGTAGGTCTCACTGATTGTCTCACTGAAAATTAAAGATCTATTTGTGCATCTTGCTTTTCCAGTACGGTGGGAATAGCAAAAATATTTTCTCCCCAATTCCCAGTGAAAGTTTTCTTTTACCCTGCTAGACCATGTGTTCACTTTTATACCCTACACTTCCTCAGCATAAGAAAACTCTTGTACAGTGAAGCAATAAGATACTATCTTCAGGCTGAATACACATTTTAGTTAAACCAGTGGTGCCTTTTAAGAAAACCTTGATATAATTTCCACTCTTAGTAACTGTGGGAATTACACATTTTTCTTGTCTTTGTGATAACATTGCTGTGTATTTCAGGAAGCACACTTGGACACATATCCTAATTATAAGGCAACAGACTTTACATATCTGTGCTGAAATACAATCAGAAATCTCACTCTTTTTTTTTTTCCAATAAACTAAAGTGAATGACAAACTGAAGAAATATAGAACAAAGAAGTGACCTACCGTGGTTGTCTTTATCCGTCCTCCTGGTTGTGTACAGGTCCAGCCTGATTTATTGATTAGCAAATCACAGCCTTCTCCTTCTAAACATGGAAGCATTTCACACCACTGTTTTGTTTTGATAATTCGTGCTATGGAACAGAAAAGAAAAAAAAAAACAACCAAAAACAATTGGCAGGAGAATTCACATTTCACTTATCTCTAAACACTTTCTCATTTGAGTTGTCTATTTTCATCATCTGATAATGCAGCCATAGGTTATGATGTAGACAGCTGTAGGCAATTTACAAAATTATTTACAACACCTGCTTGCCAACAAATTTCATAATAAAAACAGAACTTAAAAAACAACAATAAAACAAAAGACAGCTCTGTTGTAAATCGAAAAAACATAAAAGTCAGCTAATTTTCTAATTCCATGCTTCTTACAGTCAAGGAAATACTGTTGGAAGGGCTAACAACTGAATACTTACTGTCCTAACTAATCATTATGGTAGCCTAAAAATTACCTACGACTGGGATCCATTGTGTTAGACTTGTTATAAACCTAGGAAGACACTCCTTATCCTGAAGTGCTTGCAGTGTAAATAGACGTGAGGCACAGAGTGGAGAGAGAAAAGCTATAATAAACAGGCAGAGGGGTCAACATAATGACCACAATTGTGAAACTCTGTGATACTTGCAATGGTAGGGGCATAGTTAGGGGCAGAAATGAGAAACATAAGAAGGACAGGTGTTGAATGAAGTAAAGGTTGGGAAATCATCGGAAGGAGACAATAAGCAGAGGGAAAAGACTGGAAAAAACACCCCATTACCCTATTACTACAAGGGAAAGGAAGTCTACTCATGAAGGTCCCTAACTGTCTGAAAGGTGGTGTGTTGTGTGTTTTGTGGCTCCTCTTAATGCCTGTGTCTCTAGTAAGCTGGTTCTGCAAAATTTCCTCAAGGTCATACACAGCAATTAGTCTTGGAACAACACAGCTCTGACTGCATTGAAGTAGATGCAGAGGAGCTGTAGGGAGAAACTTTTCTTCAAGGCAGGGAGAAAAGGGTGTTTAATTCCTGTAGACTTCTTTCTGGATTATAATACCACTTCTTTTGAGTTCACCTCTGTAGTAGAATATTAAGCAATATGACTAATATCTAATATTTTCTTACCCTTTCACTCTCCCCTGTAGGCAAAATTGGAGGGGGGAGTGTTAGTTTGGGATACTTTTTGTAAAATACATATACAGAGATGTACTCACTTGCATGGTGCCATATACTCATGCTAAACAAGGTAAGCCCCCCCAAACAATCTATCTTTTGCTTATACTGTAAGGCTTGAAATCCACAGAAAATGGTGCTCAATTCCTTCAGAGATCACCTCAGCAATCCTGGGCTAGACTATAAGAAAGCTTCACCACCTCAATTTGTATGTAAGCGTCCTAGGATTCAAGGGCAGAGCAAGTTCCATATCCAGGGACACAGACAATGTCTTCCTCTATGTTGATGTGTGACACCAATACAGGCAATGTATCTTCAACAGTCATGAGCCCAACAAAAAGAGAACTACAGGAGAAATACTTGGCAAGATAAGCGTACAAGAAGCTTCTGATGCTCCAAATTAATTTTGGGTCCAAGGAGCTTAAAAGCAGACATTTATACCCAGTGGCAGTTGCAGCTCTGTATGCTCACCTGAATGTGTGATTCAGCCTCCCTACGCCCCTGACTTCCTCTGTCTGGAAGGACTTAAGAATACAATTCCCAGTGCCACTGGATCATGGCAAGAAATAGAAGTGTAATTTAAAGTCTTTTAATAAAATCCTTTCCAATACTTTGACATGAAACAACTTGCGTCCTCAGTCCCGGTACAATTGTTGGTAAGCTCTAGCAATATAATGAACACTGATTTCTTTCAGTGGAAGCTCAATCTGAAATTCATATTAAGATTTTCTTTACGAAAAACACCTTAGCTCCCAAACGTCTACATAGGAATTTGCACTGTTCCTTAGGCAATATATGTACCGCTGGAGGAATGATTCCCAAACAATTTTCATAACTACAATTTTTTGAAGCAAATCCACTAAGTTTTTATAGCACATAAAATACAGAAATCTGGATTGTGCTTGGGGTCCATAGGTACTGCTCTACCGAGAACTGGATCATATCAGTTTTCAAGGCTAACGTCTCCTGTGTAACAGATAATAGCCTCATCCTTTCTAAGTGAAGGCATGCATCCAGTTGCAGGCTTTACAGAAAAAGCTCAGTAAAATGTTAACACCAAACCTCACCCATTTGCATGCATATATTTTGCAATTCACATATCAAAATGGCTGTTTCTATCAATGTTTCAACAATATGAAGGATCACTGAAAGACTGAATAGTCGTTTAAACTCAAAAATATGTACCAGATTGCCTCTATGTTCTCAGGTGGGAGGCTTTCCTGGAAACATAATTTGAACTAATCTTTAAAAAAAAATTTCTCTCCTCTGTGAATGACTCTGAGTGTTTGCTTGGTTGCTATCTCAGAATGCAGCTATCGGTAATATCACAAGTATATGGAATCCTTGCTCTGGGTATTGGCTATATCCACACAAATTTAGAATACACCAAGAGTATTTTACAGAACTTAAAGTCTAAAATATTTCTGTGCTAAGTGTATAGACTAGCTCATGCATTTAGGCCTTGAGAATCGGAACAATTTCTTTTGCAGGGAAAAGGTACTCCCCTCACATGGTTTAAAGCAAATCAGTATCAAAATGGTTTATTAATTTATTAGTGACACATAACCAGCAGCAGTGCAGGATCAATGCCAGGAATACAAAAAAGTACACCATAGCACTAGACACAAAATGTTCATAAACACTTGGGAATTCTTAAACACCCCCTCAGAACTAATCCCAGACACTTCCAGCACACAGTCACGGGCACCCGGCTCTCCCCATGTCCTCCCCAGCCGTGCGGGTGCCCCCCACAGCCCCGCCGTCCCCCCCTGAGCGGGCAGCACCCACCCGCCTGCCCACCCCCCTGGGTCTCTCCCCCGTCGGAGATCTTCCTAGCTGTTTTACCCAGCTTTTCAAGCTGACCCTCGCTTTGTTTCCAAAGCCTGGCAAACACACACGCTCTCACGTTCCCCTCGGAATAGGCCTCGTTTCCTGGGCCATTTGCCAAAGAAGGCCGCGGGCACCCTCACCCTTAGGTCTAAACTGAAGCCTGTACAGACGCCTTGTTCTGTTACACACATGCAGTCACCGTTGCAAAAAAGAGGCCATATTCGTGACTGTGGGATCGCATCTGTTTTTGCATTTTCACTTTTCAGTTTGTCCATTATAGCAGAGTATCACAGTGAAGCTAAATATATAATATAGGGAGGGAGCGATGTACACAATGATTTTATCAGCATAATATGAAGAATTTCTATCAGTAATTGAAACTGAGTTACACTAGTCAAAGCAAAGGAATACAATGTATTTCCCGAGGCAGTATAGTTGCCTTTTTACTGTGTATATTCACTAGGGGTGAAATTCAGCCCTCTGCAGACAAGACAGCAAAAAGCCTATCAGATTCTTCAAATCCACTCCAAGCTCCATTATAAAGAATTAAGTGGCACTTAAATGATACATAGGCTTTGTGCAGACCTTCTGCAAAGAACTGAATTTCATCTTAAGAATCTGAGCTGACACTACTTTGCATCTCCTCGGAAGGGCTGTGCCCCTTCACTTAAACTGAAGATAATAGGAACTGACGGTGCTTAGCACATGGTAGAATTGCTTTCCTGGGTAATACCATTTGAACTGGAGACCAAAAGGAGTCTATCCAAGGGTTTTTCATACAAACAGTTCTGAGGTGTTGCAGGCAGGCAGAGGTTATATCAACACGATGCCAAGCCACCCACCAAAGTGTTCTGAACTGTTTTGTAAGATAAAGCAATTTGCAATTGATTTCCAGTTATTAGTAAAAATAAATAAATAAAAGCCTCTATTCATGATCAGTATAGTCCAATTTAAGACTCTTCAACTGAGTAGTGTTTCAGAACACCACAGATTATTTTCTGCTAAATACTGCAACTAGATACTTTTTGTCACTAAACTTTTCACCTGGTTTAACATTATATGTATACTTTCCTACAGAAAACCAGCTTTATTTACTAAACTTTCTTTTCACACATTCACTCTACATTCAGGCAGTTATCAATTGCTGCATCTCTAGTCAATCTCATAACTGCAAATCATGAACTTTTTGTGATAGCAAAAAAGTGATCTAAATCTTGTTCATCAGCAGCAGTAAATGCAAAATCTTACAGCCATCTAAAATACGTTAGATTAAAACACTCAGAATGTTACGGTTTCTTTTCTCATATCTTTTTTTAAATGTTGGAGAATGAGCTCGGAAATAAAAGTAAAAATGTATAATTTTTTTTTCATTGAATAAGAATATTGATTAAAACAGCATTTGGATACTGAGACTTATAATTTCAGAATACATTGTGCTCCTATGCATAAAAGGTGGTGTGTGAAATGAATATTTACAAATCATAATGAAAACCATGGTACAGGAACCTAAATAAAATAATAAATAAAAAAAAAGATGTCTTAGTTGATGTTTAGCAGTCAATTCCAGATGCCTGAAGTAGCAAATGGAAGATTCTAGTGGGGAGCAGGGAAAATTTCTCCTAAGCCCATGAAGAATGTACCATTTTGAAACATGCTTCTTAAATGAGAGCTTAGCTCAAGTATCCTTCTTATAGAATGATGTTCTCCTTCATGTTATTTTTTTCAATGCTAGCTTGTAGCACTTAATACAAGATGTAAAGTATGCATTGGAGAAAATACTTCCTTTTTGATTTTCATACATCATTTCACTGTTGTTTTCCTTGAAATCTGAAGAAAGCTGGTCAGCATAGCTGATTCCCAAAGTTCAGAAATGGCTTTGGATTCATCAGTTTAGATGTAGTTAGACAAACACATTTATCTTAGTGTTACTCTCTTGCCCTATTAACTCTGAACAGGGCCCACATCTTCTATTATTAATCACCTCCAATTGATCCCAACTGTTTCTATCATTCCACTCCTCCCAACCTCTCTGTTCTCTTTACCTCATATTTTTCCTTTTTCCTTCTTGCATTTTTTTCAGCTGTAGCCTTTTGCTCCAACCATTTCTCTCTTCTGCCTCATTCAGTACATACACACTATCTACCTATCAAAGATCCCAAAATACTTTGCAGAACTTGTTATGTTTAGCTAGTTTTACCTATGACTGGTAAATGCTGTTCATTGTCCCCATTTTGCACAGAGGTTAATCAACTTGACCACAGTCACACAAGAAATTTGTTGCAGAGCTGGAAACAAAACCACTGAATTCTTAGTGGTTGCTAGCCTGGACACCTTTCTCCATCCCATTTTCCTTCAGAGAGATAGCATGCTTTTTATATATATTTATATTTATATTTATATAAAAGAAATTAAACAACAACAAAAATATGCAAAGTAATAGTCTTTTAAAAACATGTATCAGTTAAATTGCAGCAGCAGGAAAGAGGCCAGCAGAAGTACAAACTGAATCACAGTACTGTAATAAGACATTGCAATCATGAACTGTCTTTAAAGCAGCAATTTGACTGTAATAGTGTATAAGCCCCAAACGTTAATCTATTTTACTATACAACAAGGAAACATCACAAACCTTGGATACCTTTTACAGCAGTCATTCTGGTCCACTTAAAAAATTGGAAGCAGTGCTAATTCACAAAGAGTTAGCTCGTCTCAATTATTTATAGGGCATCTAGACAAAAGACTATTTAGTTCTAAGAACAGCAATATAGCAATGTCTAGACAGTCATTTTATCATTCAGCTCTTGCTGTCAAGATTGGGAGGGATACTTGAGCTGAAGTTGAGAAATATATGGAAAAAAGTGATCTCCTGCAGGCTACAGAGAGGCTACAAATTGTGACCAGGTAACTGGATGAAGAGTAAAAGACTGAATGACAGGGCAGAAGCTTTTCCTGCAGCTCACCCCAATCATAGTTCCAGTAAGGGAGAAATGTTATTGCAACCCCAGGGTTGAGAAGAGACCTTCAGTATTGACCTGTTTCCTGAAAAGGAATAAAAACCTTGGTTTACCATAAACAGTGCAGATTGCACCATGCGCAACATATATTTGGGAGGAGCAGGATAATATACAGGAGATAATCTCCAAATAATGCAGTCATCCATGTCATCCCAAACTAGGACTGCCTAAGAGGCACAACTGCCACTTACATGAATTGTACCTAGGAATTCAGCTGTGGCATAAGAGGTTGCTGGATTAAGCTGTGTGAATATAGGAACTTAATAAGTAAACAACAGCGGCATAGGTTTAACTTTAAAACTACTGCATTTAGCAAGGCATCCAGGCATCTGTTTAATTTTAAGAAGGTACCTAATGTTTTGCTGAATCTTCATAAGACCCTGTAAAATAAATATATACTGACAGCTTAGGAGGGAGAAAGTCCAAAGGTATTCCACAAATCAGAAATTATTAATACGTAATAAATTCCCAGAACACAAGACGGAGGATACAAAACCCCAAAAACCAAACCCCAATTAAACAAAAAAAAGCTGAAGTAGAATCCAGATTCTAGGAGCACTCTCATGAAACTCAACAGCTCTTACCTTCTTTCCTGTTTGTCTCTCCAAATAGCAGAACTTCCTCATTATAATGCCCCAAACAATAAATGAATAAATAAACAATGAAAATAAGCATATGAGAGTAAATGCACAGGAACACAAGGTATCTGACCTTTTTGTAGTGTAGAAACGAGCATGTATTTACCTGGCCTCTCTCTTTCCAGTTCTTTGAAAACCTTAATACTATGTGACTCAGTGATCTAGTGATAGGTATCTCAGATTTGTCTACATCCAGATGTTCAAATATTTGTATGAGAGAAGCACTATCCTAAAATGGAAAGTGTCCTACAAATGGGCTTCATAGTCAACTTAGGTCTGGTTCCATTTTCATTTTCAGGGCCAGTTTTCTTCTATTTATAATTGTTCTCATTTGAGATTGTAATATATCTCCATATTTGTTCTCAACCCCTTAGCCTTTTGCTGGCAATTACTACAATTGTTTACGCGGAGAAGTAATACAGCAAATATGACACATTTTTCAACTGCTTATAAAGCAATCTAACAGCAACAGAAAAAAAAAATCCGGTATCACTTACCAAATCTCACAGGATCACAACAAGCACCCTGACAGTCATAATAAATAATAAATATAGATAAAATCTACATGTTGAATTTTATTTAGGTACAATACATGTGCTCCTAGCCTCTTCTAAGTTGATGGTTTCTAACTCTATATTAAAATGCAAATGTTTTAAATAGGCAGCCTGGCCCACAACTTTGCCCAGGATTTCAGCACTTGCTTGAATATCCACAGATGTACATATTCACTGGTTTTCAATCTGTGAATGATCTACTGCTTCATTGTCTGTGGGTAGTTAGCGTTTGCCGTCTAATAAGAGATGTTAATTGAACACCTACCCCTAGAGAAAGCCTTTGTCAGGACTCAGTGTCTTCTGTTTCTGTCCCCTGCTGTTCTGCTCTGCTGTATTCAATTAGTGTGCTGGAAGCAAAGTAAAAATTACTAAAAATCTGATTTGTGCTATGCCAGCAAAGAACCCTTCAGAGATCAGGTTTTCATCACATTTCACTTTGCTGCCAGCACACTGAGAAGAGCAAATTTAACTGGAGAGGGACAGCAATTTCAGACCCAAAGAAGAGAATCTGAAGACAACAGTAAAGGATAGAGACAAGGGGGGGATATAATGGAAAGTAACAAGAAAACAGATAATAGGAAAAAAAAAGAATAAGGCAAGAAAGAAAGGAAAAAGAGGACAAAGCCCAGCTAAATGTAGTAGCTACTGAAGCAGACGGGTAAGGTCAAAAACTTGCACAACTTGTTCAGTGGAGTCAGTAGGACAATGTTGGTAAGTGAAGGCTAAAGACCAGAGCTGTTTGGGTTTTTTTTCTCTTAAGTACACCAATTTCAGTCCTCTTGATATGAGCAGAGTACTGCAGTGGAAGACCAGATTTACTGTGGTTAAAAGAAGAATGTGAAAGAACTGGGCAGATATTCATGACCATTCCTGTGTTATAGAGGGAAGGTTAGGAGGCTGTGGAAGAGGGAGAAGGACCTCAAGGACTCCTAGCTATGAAGCATGTGAACATATCAAGGTAACTACTAAGTAGGCAGCAAAGCAGGACTTTAAAGGAGGAAGCCACAGTAGGAATAAAATATGCACTAGGTTACATGGTAGAGAGTGATTAGTGCCATGGAAAGAAGCTGAGAATAAAAGATTATGAGGCTGATGGTAGAAAGGGAGTGAAGGAAGGGTGGCAGGAAGGTTATAAATCAACCTTACAAATGTCTAGAAACAGACTGAGCCTCAGAGTGTAGATACCCATGGATACGTGTGACAAAGGATTCCTGGACTCTTCACCCTATCTGCAGCTTTGCACTTGACTGCACAATATCTGATTCTGTACTCATGGAACACATAGTAAAACGATGGCCAAGGATCCAGGTCCTTCTTGGGACTCTAGCTATGTAGCGCTCACGTACCCAGGCTTACTAGATATGTTTAATGAACTCTGCACATGCTTAGTAAGGGGGAAAAAAAACCAAAAAAAACCCACTCTTCATTTGACAACTGTTTTTGCATGGACAAAGCAGTGAGAATCAGAATGTGAGACTCCATGCACATGAGTAATAAAATCTGTTAGTCTTTAATCTTTTTAAAGCTATTTCTGGGAATTTTAGTTAATGTTCTCCAAGTGCATTCAAAGGACAAGCATTTAGCTGAGTGTTTCTGCTCTGGCCCTCATCGCTTTTGGTACTTTCCAAGTCCAGTGTCAGCAAGTACGCTGCTGCTGTGACATGGTGGTGACATTTTATGGTGCACTGAAAGAGATAATAATTCAGCTGTTCTCAAGTACAGTGGGCTTCCTTTGTCAACAACCACAGCAGTGGGAAACTTTGCCCTCCTTTTGTCACGTATGTAAGAACAGAACATGCAAGCAAATTGAGTTGAAATGAGCTTGACGACTAGCACAGAAGGAGATGAACAGCTGCCGCTATGAGAACAATTAAAAGTATTAGAAAAGGAAACTCGGCAACGAGGCTGTACTTATCCCATACCCCCTGTGATTTCCCCCTATTCCACATGACTAGATGCTGTGTTACAGTAAACTGTTATGTTCTTTGGGGTAAGCCTGTGACTTTTTGGTTTGATCAAATAGTAAAAATAGGCTATGGTTATGCTGGGGATTTTAACACAAATCAATGCTATGTGAAAGAGAATTAAGAAGAATTTTAATAAAATGAGTGAAACAGGTGAAAACAAAGAGAAAGGAAGACAACTATATGGTATCACTTTTCACAGTGAGAATACAATTAATCTAACCACTTGTGATTCTTTTGAAACATGTGTTCATAAATATTACTTTTTCAGTGCCCCAGAAAACTTGCCACAGTGAACTGTAATGTTGACCTTTAGATAGCTTGGAAACCGGCCTTTTCTCATGACTTCTGCTTTCATTAGCCAGTGTTTGACCAATAGAGGAACAAATGTGTTTAAATACAGCAAAGATGTTAGTTTATACAAAGTGCACTGAACTGGTATGCTGTCCATGGGAAACCCTGTTACAGGTGGATGTGTTATACCTCGCCTGCACAGTCAATCACACATCTTGTCAGAGAGCAGTTTGACACCATGACTATGCAGAACATGATTTCTGACTGACAGATGAAGCCATGTGAGTTTTTTTAATGTAGCTTTTCATATATACATAAAATATTACTGTTTCTTACCTAAAACTTACATGATCTGAAACATCTTTCCTCCTTTTTGTACTTAATTTGGGCAATTACTGGTCTCAAAACTTAGTAAAGCTTTCTCTGTATATACCTCAGTATTTGGTAAAAATTAAAAAAATATAAATGACTGCCTTATCTTTATATAAGGTTTCTCTTTCTAATTTATTTTTATAATATTGCACATAATATCAGGAGACAGATATCTTAAAAAGACAAATAATGCAATTTGTCTCCAAAACTCAGCTAATGCATGGGTGTTTTTACCTTCTGCATGTAAAGCACAGAGGAATTGATTTTCAAAGATTCATCAGACTCTACTTCATAAAAATTCTTCAGATGTTTTATGTAGCAAATACACTACAGTTCAGAAGGAGCTCTATAACAGAAATAGTCCCTGATTAGAAGGATTAGTCTTTCTTCACCTAACAGCCAGTATTTTATTTATTGGAATACATCCAGCAAATCTATGCACAGCCACAGAAGGTATTTTAAAGGCCAACAGTCTCCCTGTCTCCTTCACCACCAGAAAATATAATTTGAAATTTTCAGAATTGTTTCTGTGAAATCAGACTAGAGGGACTGGTCATAGGGTGAAAAAGGGGGAAATGCTGCCTCTTTCCTAGGGCAGGCAATGCATGCGCTCATACGCTACGGCCATTGTGTTTGCAAGCAGGAGTCCTGTCCCCTGCCAAAAGCAGCACAGTGGAGGTTGGCTGGGCCAAAGGACACAGTAATAGCACAAACAATATACTCTGACTTACCTTTTTAAACTATGAACTCTGAAAATAAGGTGCCATAAGCACTTGTGGTTCTGCAGCAACTGCTCACATTGTTAAAAATCAGACCACCAGACACAAAGCAGTTGACCAGGACGGGTCACTGAGAGTTAAAACTACTTTTTTGTATTGCACTCCTTTATGGGAAACATGATGGAGTCATAGATTTTAGGGACAGAAACAACCAGTTATACTAATCTAATCTGATCTTCACGTTTATGAAGGCCACAAATTTGAATTCAGCAATTTCTGTAACAATCTCAACAATTTCCGGTTGAGATACAATATATCATTTAGAAAGACATCCAAAACTGATTATCAGAGAATAGTCACATTTCTACAAACTCTTAAGGCAGCTTATACAATTCAATAGCAAAGGCAAAACTCCTCAGTTCTAAAGATTTTGGTATTATTTCTATGGGACTCCTATTTAACTCTTGTAGGAGTACACTCGTCTTCCCTTACTAAACACTAAACGATTGAGCAGTCTGCTGTCAGCTATAACAAGGCCAGGTCCCTGACAAAGCACTCGGTGTTCCTAAAGGTTAATCACATGAATTTTAAATCTCTTGCTATTGCTTTTTTTTTTTACATTGAAAAGGATCTTAAGCAAAATAAAACAAACTACACTTTAACAGTTGACACAAATGAGTTTAAAACCCCACAAACTTATCTTGGTTTGGTGTCTGTAATCTTAGCTTTTAAAGATGCTGATGGAAGCAAGTTAGAATACTCCACCTGCAGGAATTTCATTGTTTTCTTTCAACAGTAACTGTCTGCAAAAAAGCTTTCTCAACCAGCTCTTGCTTTATAGAAGTAATGGGGAAGCCTTATTGGAAATATTTATATTGTATAACAATACAAACAGTACAAGTTCACAGTCCTGACTCAGACAAAACTTGCAATGGGTTTCTTGAGGGTTCCTCTCAACAACGCGCTGCTTGACTGAGTCCGCGGCTTGGAAATAGCTCCTTGCAGATTAAGAAGCCACAACTGCTAGTTCTCTATGCCACTCTTACTGAACTACTTAAGTGTTCATATAGTCTCAACATTTTAAACATACCAAAATAAAATAATCTTCAAGAGGTCTTGCCAGGGAAACCACAAATTTTCTATACTTTCACATAGCAGATCTAAAAATGGCCCTTTAAATTTTCCCTGTATGCATAATTATATAAGCATGCATGTATGCATGTATCTATGCATCTACTGTATCAGGAATAAGAGTTGCTGTCACCACTTCTCTCCAATGTTTTACGTCTGGTAAGCAGGATATCCCATCTAACCACTGGGAATAACAGAAATAATTTTTCTTAAATCATAGAATAAAGTGCACACTTTCTACTGTTGGACTGAAACTTTCATAATCTCATCTGTGTTCAAAAGTTTAGAGCCTATTTACATGGCCTAGTTGCTGGAAAGTTAAATAGTGAATTTATAACACACTACCCACTCTTCACTAACTCTGCTTTTTACAGCTTGAGGTGCACTTTTGTTAGCGCATTTCTCATCAATATACATTACCTGCTGCTTTTATAGACAGCTTTCCATGCCTGAGCAAGTTTGTTTAAAGATAGATCAGGTATCCCTATCTGTAAAATTTGCTGCATGTAGATTAAATCCATGGAGAGGGCTAGTAAGTGCATTGGCTTTCTGGTAGTAGGGAGGAAAATGGTCACAGATTTTTTTTAATTCCTCTTTGTTCAAGAGCAGAATTATGTATATTTTTGTTAGTAAACAGAAGATTATTCAGATTCCTTATGCCATTATCAGCATATTCTGTATCCTAGAATAATTGCAAATTCCTAAATTTTGGCTAGCCAAGTGAAAAGGTAGCTATTTTTAACTGTATCTTACAAAGATTTTGTCAGATTTTTAAGTTCACCAACTGTAAAATACTTAGGGTAAGGGAGAATCATTGCATGAAAACAGACATAACAGTCTGATAATATGGAGATTAGCGATTTCTACCAGGTGGACTAGCAGACACTCCAGCCTGCTGAAAATGTATGCCTCACCTTCATTTCACTTGTGACAGAGGCATGTATAACACACACACACATACAAATTTGCCAGCAAATTCTTCAGCAGTTTTACCGTGATATGAATGCCTTTTTTTTTTTTTTAACACAAATTTGTAGTGGATGCTACAGCTTCAGTACTATGTTTATTATATGTATGGTCTTGACTACTTAAATCTGTGCAACCCATTCAAAACCAGACTGCAAAATGCCAAAGACTTTCTTTCACTTCCAGTCCTGCTTAAGTTTTCGTTGTGGCACTGCTCATCTGAATCATTGACTGTTTCTTGCTTACAAAACATTCATATTCAAAGCACCATTAGCACAATAGCAATTAACAAAGAGCCTTTTATGCCAACGTGCTACAACTTCATCTCGCACACCCTTTACAGGAAAAAGGTCTTTTCTCTTCTTTCCAGTATCAGTGAAGCACTCATGCCATGTGAAAAGAATGCTCCCTTTCAGTGCAGAGGGGACATGACTGTGCCTTATGTGAATCTACTGTATGTACAACTGAGGGGAGGACTAGGTGACCTAAAAGATCTTTCTCATCTCTAACCTCTATGGAAGTTCACGGTATCGGGAATTGCATATTAACAACCAGATGCAGGATTTTGTGTGGAAACGGCAGAGGGCTTCCACAGGATGTTTTTCTTAATTTTTCTCTGCTGTAAAGGATAGGAAAAACACTTTTAGGTTTGTCACAAGTATAACTGACAAAACACAGAAAGGACAGCAGTTACCCTGAAGTAATTTACAGCAGTCATTCCTAAAAATATTGCTAACACGGAACAGTCAGTGAGAAGGAGGGAGAACATGCAGCTACATCACACTAGAAATTGGTGGATTTTGTTGCCAGTACTACATCAAGTTGCCACATTGACACTAAAACGAACACTGAGGTTCCCCATGAGGTAAGACTGTTCCTTTATAGTATGCTGTAGATATCACGATCATATTAATTAGAGAAGAACAAGAGAAAATGGAAATCCTTTCTACTTCCTCCTAACAATAATTTATAGGCAATTCCACAAGGCAAAAAAGTGAGTAGCACAGAGTTGGTCAGAAAAACACAGAACACAAACCCATTTGCAATAATGGCATATAAGCAATATCAAGGCATTTTACAGTAATATAAAGATGTAGGATAGATATGAGAATCGAACTGCCCCAAAAACATCTTCAATATCGAATAGTCACAATACTTCCAAATACCTGAACTACACAACCCTGTGACATGTTTCTCAACTTGATCATTCGGTAACAGCTGTAAGATTGTCTAGAATGTTTTACCCCGAGTTCCCACTAGCACAACACACACTGGTAAAACAAGAAACAAAAAAAAATGACCCCTCAAAGGCTCTTGTGTGCCTTTATTTCACACTGAATAATCAGGCATAGTACAGCCTGCTGCTAAGCTTTTCCTTACCAGTTGGTCAAAACATGGATAGACTCTTGGTTACAGCTCCTAATGTGTTGATCAACTGACCCAGAATAACAAAGGCCAAGGGTAAGCAATACAGAAATTACTATAGTGGATCAGACCTTAATCAGTCTAGTCTAAGATTCTGTCTCTGCAAGTAGCCAGAGGGATGTGTAAGAACTCCACACCAGCCAGCCGCCTCTATTTCTGTACATTCTAGCAAGAACTGTTCCAAGAAGAAATAACTTAATATGCTTAGATTTGTTTTTCCACATTTTCTCAGTTACTGCTTTGCAAGCTGTTGATTGAGGGGCAAAGGGTGGAAATTCTACATCTCTGAGGAACAATTAACTTCTTTGTTGATCCCCTGAGGTGTACCGTAAGCCATAATACCATAAATTATCCCAAGGAGAGTTTGTCATAATAGATCTAAATTGATAGCATTAAAAACTGTTCAAGCATTTGTATTTAAAAATGCCTCCTTTGTTTTTAAAGGATTTTGCATTGCCAATTTGAGGAAAAAAAAAAAGAGTAGAATTTTTTTCCATCATAATACAGAAAGCATTGCATTTGCATCACACATTAATCACAGAAAAATTAAGGACATAGAAAAACAAATATGATAAATCACATATCCTTTTGCCTGAGATATAATTCAGCATCAGGCCTGTATACTTCATTAAGTACTGCGTTTGCCATTAACACTTCACAAAAATGTGTGAACATATAGCTGCATCACGAAGCTGTTAAAAAACAAAACTGTCTTTAATTTTTCCTGCTTCACCTTCCTCTATATATTATATGAAAATCATGCATAACATATACCTTTCCTTGCCTAAAATACATACAAAAATTTGCTATATGATAGAATCTGCAAGGTTTTCTATTCACAGACAGTACTGCCTGTCTGAGAAGAAGTATGTCATACCTACATTACATTATTCTCCCCACCCCCCCAATAGGAAATCTTTCATGAATAAGCCTGACTTGCTAATACACTATTCTGTTCTATGCAGCTTCTTACACAGCACTCAGGCATGCTGGACCCAAGTGCCTCTTGGTACGTAGATGTATGAGCAACGTGACTCTCATTTATCACGTGTTTTCTCACTCCCTAGGGCAAAAAGTATATGCAGTGAATGTTTTGTTCAACATTTTGTTGTTGTTGTTTTTCTTAATGCACATATATATAAGTTAGGGAAAACAAGTCCATGAAGCAAATCCTGTACTTAGAGTGGAAGGTGGTGAGTCTTTGTCGTGGTTTAACCCCAGCCAGCAACTAAGCACCACGCAGCCGCTCGCTCACCTCTCCCCCACCCAGTGGGATGGGGGAGAAAATCGGGAAAAAGAAGCAAAACCCACGGGTTGAGATAAGAACAGTTTAATAGAACAGAAAAGAAGAAACGAATAATGATAATGATAACACTAATAAAATGACAACAGCAATAATGAAAGCATTGGAATGTACAAATGATGCGCAGTGCAATTGCTCACCACCCGCCGACTGGCACCCAGCTAGTCCCCGAGGGGCGATTCCCCGCCCCCACTTCCCAGTTCCTATACTGGATGGGACGTCCCATGGTATGGAATACCCTGTTGGCCAGTTTGGGTCAGCTGCCCTGGCTGTGTCCTGTGCCAACTTCTTGTGCCCCTCCAGCCTTCTTGCTGGCTGGGCATGAGAAGCTGAAAAATCCTTGCCTTTAGTCTAAACACTACTTAGCAACAACTGAAAACACCAGTGTTATCAACATTCTTCACATACTGAACTCAAAACATAGCACTGTACCAGCTACTAGGAAGACAATTAACTCTATCCCAGCTGAAACTAGGACAGTCTTGTCCTTAGTTCTTTGGAAAATTTATTTCAGTCTAAGTTAGGCCATTGACTGCTTTCCTTAGCACAGCCACATGCCAAATGAGGCTGCCGAATGCACTCTCATTCCTGCCCACTCTTGTAAATAAATACATGCTTATTTATATTAACTTCAAGACACTTCTCCAAACATCTATCCTCTCAACCACAGCAGCTCTCAAAATAACTCAAATTTTGAAAGAAATCACATTCATCTCCTGAAATTCCTAAATATACCCCACATTTCAGGCATTTGAAAGCTCTGTCTGCACAGACTGTTCTATCTGGATTCATTGCTTCAGGAGAAAGAGCATGACTGCTTTCATCAGGCTCTCTGGCACCCACCCTTAATACTGGGTGGTATTTTAAAATTTTAAAGACAAAACCACATGTATTCTAATAAAGCAAAGTGTTAACACTGGGAACATTAAAAAAAAAAAAATTTCTGGACCTTAAAATCCAGCTTTGTATTGGGTTATGCCAGTATTTTATCCCACTTGGGTCGCTTATGGTCTACCACATTATTTAACAGCGAGGAACTGTCTTAAGGAACTCTCTCTTTTTTTTTTTTTTCCTGATTCTGTTAAAAAAAACCCTATAAAATGAGGAATTGTATCTCCTCGGCAGACTCTCTGGGAACACACTCATCTCCTTTAGTATGTTCTTTTACTTTCAATCCTATAATTTCATATATTTTTGATGCAGTTCATGCATAGATCATGACAAATATTCATGCATGCAAGTGCATGTCTGGTATATTTATCCTAGAAAATGTGTAGTCTCTACCTTGTCTCAATAGCTTTATAGGAACCATACACATTAGATGAATGACAAGATAGCAGTTCTGGCATTTAGAACGTCTCCTAAGCCTGCACCCCTTCCTTCCTCTTTTGTGAACATGAGAAGCTCGTGCTTTCACAGCTGTTTGTGAAGCTGGGGCCTGGAACTGAGAATGTCCCCTAGGTACTCTGACTATACTGGATATATCACTCAGTTTCTTGAAGATACAGTGTAAAATGTAAATATGACTTAACATTTTCTGCTAAGGTGATGTAGGCACTGGAAGACAAGTCTGCCTGTTTGTCTTGCAGTGAAGTATGTTGCCAAAGATACATATCAGTGGAAGACTTTTTCAAGCACTTCAGGATTTATGCTTCAGTCAAAGATAGTAAAACTAGCTATGGCCTTAACTCAGACAGTCAACTAAATAAGTAATCTGTCATTATAAAACTGACTCATTAAAACAGTGGGCCAGGACTAACCTTGAAGAAGGATTTTGAAAGATGATTTTTAAGATAATGTAAAGAGAAATGTCTGAATATAACAGTGGATAAAAATAAGTCCTGGTTAGGAAAAATCTCTTCACATTTTTACTGAGTTTGATTTAACGTCAAAGGCTTAGGAGAAAGGCAATTCTCAATGACTATCACACAGTAAGAATCGCTGAAGTATAATTCCAAACTTCCCACAACAGTTTTTAAGATCTCTGCTTTTATATCCCTTGTGATTTCTTTTAGCAAGCTACTAGAGCAAGATGCAACTTTAATGGCTATTATTACCAATATAAAGAGTATTTGTGCCTTTTTTTCAGCTAGTATAAACCAGAATCATTCCACTGAACAAAAGAAATCCATTTTATATCAGTGCTAAATCCAGAACTGCTTGAGTTTATTAAGTATTGAGATTTTCCATTCACTAAGATTTTATGTTTACACATACACATGAACATATCTTACAATTACCAAAATTATAGTTATTCTCAGAAACTAGAAAATTCAAAATCTGTGTTACTTGAGAGAAAATGCAAGCCTGCAGTTCATGTCTTAACCACAACAGTTGATCCTAATACAGCAAATAAAATCAGAAATCAATTGCATGCAAAACTGTGTAAACAATCACATTATTAAAATGTGTGAACTTAACTAGGTAAAAAAAGAAAAAAAAGTAAATACTTTTACATACGGAAATATAAAACCAATACAAGTTGAGTAAAAAAATATGAAAATGGCAAACACAGGAGCTGTTAATTTATTTTATTTTACGGATGACAGACTGCAAGACCAGCAAGATCCATTGTCATTCTGTATTCTGACCTCCTGTATAATATTACCCATAGGAATTCCCTGCATTCACCACAGCTAGCAGTAGCTGTAGTAGAACTAGAGGACTGTTTTGGAAAACAAACAGAAAATCTTGAGTTTAAAATTTTCAAACCACAACTTCAGTGACTTGTCCTAAAGGGTAATGGCAACTGCTGTTAGAAAAATCTTGGCTTGGTCTGCATTTTTTAAAGTCAAAGTCACAACATTAGTTCCTTTAACTCTATTGCAGAGTTAGGGCTGGAAGAGGCCTCGGGAGATTTCTAGTTCCCTTAACTCTTAATCAATGTCTTGGTTAGTACAAACTGAGGTCCTGGAGCCTCATACAGCAAAGCATGTGTCTTTCATCATCACCAAGACTGTTCTCTGAACTCTTTCCAATTTTTCAGTATCTTTCTTGAATTGTGAACATCAGAACTGGGCATACCAGTCTATTAAAATCTTCCCCGTGTCCCAGATGTGTAACAATAGGTTGTCTCATGTTCACCCAAGGCGGCATTAGCTTTTTCAGGCTGTTTGTAAGATGTTCACCTTTACGAGCATTGTCCATCTTCCAGATCTTTCATTTCAGCATATGTACTGGATCTGGCTGGGCTGGAATTAGTTTTCTTCATAGCAGCTGGCATGTTGCTGTACTTTAGAGTTGTTATTAAAACAGTGTTGGTAACACACTAGTGCTTTAGCTATTGCTAAGGAGTGCTTGCACAGCATCAAGGCTTCCTCTGTTTTCCCAGCGAGTAGGCTGGGAATGGGCAAGAGGCGGGAGGGGACACGGCCAGGACAGCTGATCCAAACTGGGCAAAGGGATATTGCGTGCCGTGTAACATCATGCTCATCAATACAAAACAGGGGGTAGTTTTTCAAAGGTAGATATGCTGGCTGGGCATCGGTCTGCTTGTGGAAGGTGGTGAGTGACTGCCTTTGCATTGCTTCCTCCCCCTCCTTCCTTCACTTAAACTGTCGTTATATTGACCCACAAGTTTCTCCTGCTTTTGCTCTTCTCTCCCCTACCCCGTTGCAGGGACCGGGGGTGGGGGTCAGTGAGCAAGCAGCTGGTGGGTGCTTAAGTTACTGGCCAGGGTCAACCCACCACAACATATTAAAAGATACAGTTCACACGGCTACATACACTGTACCTTCTGACAATGCCCCCACAGCATTCATGGATAAATTTCCTTATCATTCCCAGACTTGGCCTTTGAAACATTTTGGAGGAAATTGATCTGGGTAGTCTTGACAGCAATCTCCACTGCATACTTTCTGGACCATCCCATGCTCAGAAGTGACTTCCTAGAGCTGCTTGAGTTCATGAAGGAATAATCATGCAATGCAGCAGATCTCACATAACCATCTTTCCATACCATTCTTCCATGTCCTCATGACTTCACATATGGTTTATCTTTTCACAGGCAGGATGTGGTAAAACGCTTACTTGTAAGAGCCCAACACGGCATGGCACACCACATGAGACTGCACAGGAAAAGCACTACATGTGCAGCCACAATTAGAGCCACAGCTATAAGAAGCGCCCATAATGATCACTAAGAATAGAGCAACCTCACACCTTCCAGCGCTTGGCTTCTACAAATGCTTAGCTTAGCTTCTATAAATGCTAGTCTTTACTTGGGCTCTTGCCCTGACATTGTAGGTTGAGAGCTGAAATGGGGGTTTCCCAGGCAACTCAAATCTGTCTAGCAACCACCCATGTCAGCATGCATAACAAGGTCATCACAACTTGTTTGCTATTTCCCATGGCATCATCTTGTTCCTTGGCAGCTACAGAAAACAGATGCACATGGTGCCTGCTCAACCTTGGCTGCTGGTGCCAGCAACCAGAAGCCAGCTGGACCTGCAATCCAACCTTTGACAGTCAGCAGCACTGACCAACGCCGAGGCAACACGCAGCAGAGAAAAGCTAACAGAAATGGTCCTTGTTTGGTCCATACATTAAATGCCCTGCGGACCCACTGCCTGGTGCTAACTGGTCCTACCCATTGAGGTCTGCCAGCAGGCACTGGTAAACAATAGCACAAATCAGGTATTCACAGAAGCATGACAGGGAGAGCTTGAAGCATGCAGGGGAGCTAGTGGAGGGGTAAGTTCTGGAAAGGCTGTGTTGAAATCACAGCAATGGCATCGTGGGGTATCTGTCACTCTTGAAAGCTTTCCTTTGCAGTATGCAGTGACTGGGGTCATCTAAAGGGCTCGCAATAGGAATGTAAATAAGTGCTTTAGCATGTAGTGCCATCACAGGGGTCACATGAAGTTATCTAGCACAGCAGGACAGGTGAAGCCACTATAACTACTGTAGCCACTGGGGCTTTTTAAACCTCCTTTTAGTTTGTGAATCATCCACAAACACCATGAGTGGCTTTACATTTTCTTCCAAGTTAAAAACCAAAGAATATTAGGCAGTACAGATTAAAAGATAATTTTCCATCAAAAATACAGCTGTTTGATGGGATCCTTCATTTACATTTACTTACCAGGACCTACTAATTAACCACTTTTTTCACTTCTTATATGGCATGATTATTTTTAATTTCACATTGCTCTTGATTGTCTCAAATTTTTGTGTCTATAGAGGACTTTATATCAATACTAGCACCTTTATTACACAAAAATGTAACAGATTTTGGAAAAAATTAGGTGGGGAACAGTATACTAGCTGAAAAACAGCAATCTCATCTGCAAACTGAACTCAACTCATAATCTTAATTTATTTTTGATATACAGATTGAAGCAAATATGCTACCCCACACCTTTTCAGAATACTTTTCATGTTTCTTTCCAGTGCAATGAATATTTAGTAATATAAAGAAGGTGGAAGAATTTCAACAGGACTGATTACGAGAGCCCCCTCAGAATAATGACTCGACACAAGTGGTCTTTGACATGTTGAAGATAAAGGCATTGCATCACCTGGAATTAGCTTTTCACCTCTTGAAATTACTTATCTAAATGTGTACCAAACATTCCACTGTTTTTCCCAAGCTGCCATTAGATTGTCAGGCAAAAATAACCAAGCTCAGCCTCCAGTCCCATGAATTCTTTCTACCTGTCCCTGGTCTTCTTCCATAATTCTTAGACTTGCTAAGCACCATATTGACAGAGAAGCCAGAGAAGACAGTCTTCTACCTGGGTATTCTAAAATTATAAGAAAGAAGTTATTTGCTACTACTACTTCCAAAATAAACAACTCCATTTGCTGTTGTAACAAAGTATTTCATTGTTATCATCTTCACCTAATATGGGGTTATATTCTTCTGTAATTGTAGACACAAAAAATAAAAAGTTTTTGAATGTAAGGGCTGTTATAATTAGAACTATTAGGTAAACTATGAGAAATATGTTGAGTTCATTCAGTAGTTGAGATAGCATTTATGGTGAAAGTCTAATTTGTTAAGGAAAAAAATAAGATAAAACCAAAGTAAAGGCTGCTTGATAAAATTAAGTAGCCAAATACCATTGTTTACATACCCACAAAGGAAACTATTTTATCTGTCATTCATTGCTGTGATACATGCAAGCAATATAATTCAAAGCAACGAAGACAAACAGAAACACATAAGAATGCCTTCCATCTCACTTAACAGGTGCTTTTAAATAGAAGACTGTATAAACAAAAATAATTTTGCTTTACATAGACACAAACAGTCTGTGCAATTTTTCTCAAGCAGTCTCTGAAAATAAACCTTTGAGAAAATCTCCAATTACCAAAAGGATTTGATTTTATTATTGTTTAATATAATTTTACTTTCAAATTAGGCAACACAGTCCTTTTTAAAACTAGTGAAGTAATAATTTATCTCATCATCTGACATCAAAACAAAGCTCTGGGGAATTTGTTTAAGAAGGGATACATAATCTTTAGCATAGCAGGCTCATACAAGTTTGGAAAACAAAACAGAAAGAAGAAAACAAAGAAAAAAGGCCAAAACCCAGGTTCCCATGTAGAAAAATCTACTTTCTATTATATATTTTTTTTATATTGTTTAAAAAATGAATAAAAAGTTTAAAATAGTGTTAATAATTTGGAATACATAAAAATATCATTGACCTACTGCATCACTGAGAGACTGGAATATTGATTAAATATTGATGCCCATTTAGATAAAACAGAGAATATGCTTCTACGCTTGAGGCAGCTAAGTTGTTATCAGGATTCTTTCCCCATTGACTGTTGAAGACTCTTTACCAGTTATGAATTATACTGGCAGTCCAACAGTTTTACTCCATTCACAGCTCCTTTCAGAGGATTGAACAGTAGAGTAATATTCTAGAATGCATTTTATCATTTGTCTTTACTGTACTAGGACTTCATATCCACATAGCCACTCAAATCAATGCTTTAACTTTTGATCAATTTAGTAAGTAAATCAGAGCAAAAAGTGCCATTTGGCTTGGGTAATAGTGTTGTACAGTCACAGCGTGGCTCCAGGATTTCATGACATGCACAGCTTCCACTTTGGTTTTAACTTAAAGGGAACTTTGATCCAAAAAAGCTCCAAATGTGCTGCATTCCACCTACTTGAAATGATACCACAGCTAGTATCAACAGAGAGGCTTAACCTAAATTCCTTCCAGTTTAAAGAAATCTGAGTGTCAATACATTGCTTTTTATGGGAACTTTCTGCTCTATGGGACCCAAATCAACCAGACCTTTGAAGTAGAATTACCTTCGTCTCCCTTGTCTTCTAGAAGTGAGCACATCAAATGATACTTGGCTTTCATTCCCTTAAGGTATGTTTTACTAGAATAATAAAAACCCCAGAACAAAATAACTCTTAAAACACAGAAAAGTCTGAACTGCTGGGTGAAACTTGAGATGCTTGTAAATAAATCTATCCCTGCTCACTGTTCTTAGAGTGAACTGACCTTTATTCCAGCTCTCCTTTTCAGTGCAATAACTTCAGTGAGTTTTTACCTTGACAGGCTGGAGAATTGGGCTGACAGGAACCTCATGAAGCTCAAAAAAGGGAAGTGCAAAGTCCTGCACCTGGGGAGGAACAACCCCATCCACCAGTACATGCTGGGGGCCACCCAGCTGAAGAGCAACTGGACAGCAAAGGATCTGGAGGTCCTGGCAGACAGCAATCTTACCATGAGCCATGTCGTGGTTTAACCCCAGCCAGCAACTAAGCACCACGCAGCCGCTCACTCACCTCCCCCCCACCCAGTGGGATGGGGGAGAAAATCGGGAAAAAGAAGCAAAACCCACGGGTTGAGATAAGAACAGTTTAATAGAACAGAAAAGAAGAAACGAATAATGATAATGGTAACACTAATAAAATGACAACAGCAATAATGAAAGCATTGGAATGTACAAATGATGCGCAGTGTAATTGCTCACCACCCGCCAACTGGCACCCAGCTAGTCCCCGAGGGGCGATTCCCCGCCCCCACTCCCCAGTTCCTATACTAGATGGGACGTCCCATGGTATGGAATACCCTGTTGGCCAGTTTGGATCAGGTGCCCTGGCTGTGTCCTGTGCCAACTTCTTGTGCCCCTCCAGCTTTCTTGCTGGCTGGGCATGAGAAGCTGAAAAATCCTTGACATTAGTCTAAACACTACTAGCAGCAACTGAAAACATCAGTGTGTTACCAACATTCTTCTCATACTGAACTCAAAACATAGCACTGTACCAGCTACTAGGAAGACAGTTAACTCTATCCCAGCTGAAACTAGGACAGCCAGCAATGTGCTGTTGCAGCCAAGAGGGCTAATGGTATTCTGGGCTGCCTTAGGAGGGGTGTTGCCAGCATGTTGAAGGACATGATCCTTTCCCTCTAGTCAGCGCTGGTGAGGCCACACCTGGAGTACTGTGTCCAGTTCTGTGCTCCCCAGTACAAGACATGGACATACTGGAGAGAGTCCAGCAAAGAGAACTAAGATGACTTAGGGACTGGAGCATATCTTACATGAGGAAAGCTGAGAGAGCTGGGACTGTCCAGCTTAGAGAAGAGAAGGCTCAGGGTGATCTCATCAATGTATATGAATAACTGAGGGAAGGGTGCAAAGAGGATGGAGCCAGGCTCTTTTCAGTGGTGCCCAGTAACAGACCCAGAGGCAATGGGCACAAACGGAAACACAGGAGGTTCCCTCTGAACATCAGGAAACACTTTTTCACTGCGAGGGTGGCCGAGCACTGGCACAGGTTGCCCAGGGACATTGTGGAGTCTCCATCCTTGGAGATATTCAAAAGCCGTCCAGACATGGTCCCGGACAACCTGCTCTAGGTGGCCCTGCTTGAGCACTGGGGTTGGACCATATGGCCCCCAGAGATTAGTTCCAACCTCAACCATTCTGTGATTCTTCAGTTTCCACAAAATCTGCCTACTGCCCCAAAGCAAGGGAGAGATCAGTACTGCTCCCTTTTAACCAGCACTTCTCCTTTTAATGAAATACATGATGTATGTGAACACATACTATAAAATAAATGTCAAACGGTTCTATTATTAGTCATAAACATGCTCTCTTGTACCTTCTAATCTTTAGTTCATACAGCAAGATAACATTTATTTTTGCATGCTGCTATAGAAAAAATCACTGGCTGGGAGATCTATACTGTGGAGTGAAGTGCGGTGCTTATGAATATTGACTTTGGTGGACTATTTGCTTAAGTGGCTATTTTGGCTTGCTAGTTTTTCTTGCAGATCTTGTTTGGGGTCTGGAACAGGTGCTTCTTTTTATCAGTATCACAGATACCCAGACACAGATTTTCTAGAGAAACTTAACAGTCTGCATGCAGTTTGTATATTGGTACCAACTGGCGTGGCATACGTTCCTCCTCACGATGGGTCCCAGGACTCCTGGGCAGGCAGAGGGTGTATTTGTGTAGAGTAGTCATAATTTTATTTTCTGCTTTCTAATCTCATTTAAATTACATGACAGATTCCACGGACAGAGGATGGGTACAGCTCTTTTCTACCTACTGTAGAACTTGCTACATTGTTTGCTTAGTTCATCATGTAAAGCACACATCTACTACCCTGTTAATTTACAACCTTATTTAATTTCATTTTCACTTCCACAGTCCTTTTCTACCTAGCAGGTTTGAAATGGGTATATTCTGCCAATGATGCCTTAACCTAGGAGTGGAAACAGCAGATCCTCTTCTCTCCATGTTTACACATCAGTAACACAGATAAAATCATAATATAATTTCTCTGAAAATTATGTTATTACGTAGCAATAGCATAATTATCATCACTTCATAGCAATAGTGTAAATTACATTACTACTACTACAATAAACCAACATGTACAGAATTTCAGTGCTGTATGAGCCAAAGGAAGCCTCACTTCCAGCAGTGGGAGATACAGATTTAGTATTTAGCCTTCTGCTCCTGAGGGAAACGTCAACTTTCCTGCCTTAATTCTCTTTGGCATGAAACATTCCCTGGAAATACACCTGGTTCAACAGAGAATGCTACAATTAAATACTGAATTCTGTTCTAAAATAAGCAGTTCAATTTAAATACCGAATGTCTCTTCATATTTTTTCTATCATTTTTAATTATAATAATACATGCAATTACCAGTATGTAGTACTTTTCAGCTTCAGAATCCCATAGCCAAAATTAGATCATAATAAAATATTTCTTTGGAACTTTTTTTAATTTCAATAAAAGGTTCTCTTTCACTCCTTTTTTATGTGACTGTTCATTTTAAATGCATCCAATCTGAACACTATAGCACTATGACAGTGCATTACAATAAAACATAAAACTGACAGAATTAATTAATGAACAGTAATTACTGTAATTTACAGTAATTCTGTCTGACAGCATCTAATTACCAACAGAGAATCCCTATGACTATAAAGGTAAGCATTTTATTGCTTCTCATTTTTTAATGGGGAAATTGAGGCAGAAATGTTAATTAAGCCCAGAACACTGAAAAATTAGATGTCCAGAATTTAGTATGGTATGTATCTGTGCTTAGATTTAAAGCTTCTCTCTTCTTATGGGAATGGCTCATTACTCTCTAGATCCCCCTATTGCTTTAGCATGTTTTCAGAGATCAAACAGTCTGATTGGGAGGGGCAAGAAAATTTTGCAGATTATATATTTTGCTAGGGTTTTAATTTCTCATAAGGGGCCAAATCCCAAATATGTAAGTAGAGCTATTAGATTTTAGATTAGCTTGGAGGGATTAATTATCAGTAACAGCTTTCAGGCTGGTTTTAAGGATTATGCCTCCTACAAAAAAAACTCACAGTGCTCTTTGGATACTGTTTCCTGAAAAAGTTATCACAGGAAACAAGCATGAGGATTTGCAGCATATTAAACTACCTGTGCCATTATTATGGAGTAGCCTAACACCATGCAAATCTACTCCCTTGTTTCCCCATGATAAATAGAAGACATTTTACCTTCAATGAAAGCAGGTTGAGCAGACAGAAAGCCAATTACCTTATAGAGTTAATACAGTCTCAAACTAAATCTATCTCATGCCATAAGTTCCTTATGACTCCTACCTTAAATCTCATATTTTGTGTTGTAATCATATGTCAACAAATGAAACAATCTAGACATAATCCAGGATGCTTAACTGGATACAGAGGAGGGTATGCAGAAGACGCTTCCTGATCCCATCTACCCAGACATGGGTGTTGCCATCATATTCAGGAACAAAATATGCAAGCATGTGAGTGCAAGTGAGAACTAAGATCAGGTAGTTTCTGATCATGTGCCCTTTGTCTACACATTTATTATAATGGGGAAAAAAAACACAACAGGATGAGACGCTTAGGCTGATGTACTACTCGTATAATCACCCCACTCCTATTGTGCTCCTCTCCCTTAGATTATTACCTTATCCACAGTCTATCCTTTCCTGTCCCAGCTTCATCTTTCTGTCCCAGACACGTTTCCCACTACAGTTCCCGTATAATACCATGTTATACCATACTTTTATTAACACTATCCTTCCAAATGCCACTAAGTCTCTTAATTACTGACAATATGAAGTACATTACATTGATAGAAGGATGAATTAGTACATGTCCATAGAGTTCTATATATGTATTTGAACACATGGCAAAATATGCTTCTCACAGATATATTCCTTGGCACAGACATGCCAGGGATGGAAGGAATTCTAAGGTTTATATTTCCCCACCCCACTGCTTTTACTGTCCACAATGGTACACATTCCTGCATTACAGGCCAGGGCTGTAACTGTGTTTCTCTTCAGTTCTCTGTTTACGTTAAGTCATACCTTTCCCTGCTCCTTAGCATTACCAGAATGCAATGTAACAGGAAAACAAGCATATTAAACAAACTTGTTGAAAACATAGTATAGACATAAATACTCCTGAACTGGAAAATTTATGCCTTTCAAAGCAACGTCATATTTCATCATGCTATGTAAATTGAACCTATCCCCTTGGAGTTCATTGTTTCTTGGTTTCTGTTAACACATGAATCTGCTTACTTTAACCAACAGCTGGAAAAGATGCATCATCTAGAACAAGACCTGTGAGACTGCACTGAAGTTCTGCACATACCATTGCACAGTCCTAAATTCACACATGCCATAAACGGCAAAATTGCCAGTATTTTTCTGAAAGGCATGGGAAATTTGCACACATTGTTAAAACATTCAAAAGTACAAATACTTCCTCTAACTTTGCCAAACAGTACAGCCTATGAAGTTACCCTTGCTATTTTTTTTTTCTCCTTTTCCTCAGAAAAGGCTAGGAAGTCAATACAGAAAGCTCACTTTCCATTTTCCAGGACATGGGTAGTGCAGCATAGCCCCTGATTTCTCTCTGACAAAGAAGAGAGAAAACTGAGACAGCATAAACAAGATAGCAGTTTCAATGGTCTCTGGGTTTGGGTATAAAAGACATTTGACAGGCTTTCTCAGTGGCTTTGTTACACAATCCATTTACAGTTATAATCAGGGGTAATTAATAGATTACCTGTAGTCTCTCCTGCATCTTCTTCCCGCTTTTGGTTCACTAGCGGACGTGTTACATACACATGCTGATATTCAAACATGCCTGTAAGTCTAGGGAACTGCTGAAATTCTTACAATTCATACTGTTTGTGCTATGATACTGTATCTGAACACGTAAACAAAACGATGGCACAGAATGGCATCGGGATTTGGCATGAATTACCCGCTCACCTGCATGCACCTTTAGTGCAATCTCTTTCTTAGACAAGTGCAAATTCTGCAGGATCTCCTTTTCATTTGAAAAAAACAAGTGTTCTGTGCCTCTTTTGTAGCATCAGCCACCCAAACGTGAACTGAGTGTAAATGGATATATCTGGGACTCTGTAATCCTCCCAACAGCCAGCTCTAGTGCCTCTGCCACTATTCCTAGCTTCACTAAGCCGCAGAAGAATAAAACCTGACTTGAATTTTATCACGTTTACTTGCAGATGCTGTGAACATTGTGGACAATACAGTCACCTAAGAAAAGCATGATAAATGCACCTGAAAGCCATGATTTGGCTGCTTACATGCCACAGGTATAGTATTTTGTGAAGTAGGGACTTGGTTGTCAGCAGCCTAACTACTTAACTGTGCATGTTTGATGGGGAACCCCATCAGCCTCTGCATAAATAAACTGGCAATAAAAGGAGACACCTTTGAAAAGTCTAACAGCTGCTGCAAATTACAGTGATTCTCTTGTATTACAAGATTATTCCCCATCTTATCTATGCAGAAGAAGGTCACTTCATTTCATGGGGGAATTTAATATTCCAAAATCTAATTTCAATCTGATTAAGAGCAACAACAACAAAATTCAAATACTGAAATGCTCAGTTAAAAGGGGCACATTTATTGGACATTAAAGCCCTGGAGCAGTTTATATAAAAGTTCCCAGTTACAAGGTCAGCTCCTGAAAGGCTGCAGCCTCAGAAAGCCCAGATTTCCTGCAGCTAAGAAGCTGTGTTGGCAATTTGCCAGTATAATTTGTTCTTGATATTTTGGCCAAATTGGACCATTTCTGCCTGTTTAACTATTCACTACATTCCAATGAAATACACTGAATTTTTTTCTTCTGACTTTTTCTCTACATTGCTGAGCTCTTCAGTTTCACTGAACTATGTTTCCACCACTCAGGAACTACTTCACTGCTTAAGAACAAAGCAGGCTGCCTGAAATGCCATATAACACTTAAACAAAGCAAGCTTGGTAGTGAGAAGCAATATATTCTATCAGCCCTACGATCAAACATATCTAGATAAGCTAGCAGACTCAAAACCTCTTCTTTGGGACAATATGGGACCATAAAAAAATTGCTAATTTGAATTCAACTTGCATTTACAGTAGAGCTTCACTGTATCAATCTGCTAAGAGGTAGCAGCCTTGGAATGCAGTTCATGCAGTCTTGCAGTAGCTTCATACTGTGGCAGCTGCAAAAGAGCTGCAGTGCAAATAAAAATCAGGATTTTCTTTTTCTCACCATTGCAAGGATCGATTTCAAATCAAGACTACCTGTGAAATCAAGAACCTGAAAGCAAAACAGCAAGTACAGTGAATTCTAAGGCCTTCTGAAGCCACCACTTTTCCTTTTACCTGCTCTTATAGGTTTTATAAAATAATACAGCATAAAGCCTCAAAGAATTTTGAGAAAATATATTCCTCAGTGATACAAAAGAGCTGCATAATAAAATACAACACATTCATTGCTCAGCAATAACAGACATTTCTTCCAGGGAGGGGTGGATATAACATGGGTCAGGCCATGGATTTCATCTGGTAGCTGTCAATTTAAGCAAAAACATAAGGAATAAAGGGGAAAAAAATCTTGGTTTACAAGCAACTTGCTAAAGCACAGAGTTTCAAACCTGAATCTTAGATGTCATTTCACTGGCTTTTTTATCCCCTGTAATCCATCAATATAATATGGCACATCAAAGCTAGACTCTAATCTTTTAAATTAATATTTTAAAAAGATTGCAAGTGTTTTGGTTTAGCTCCTTGGAAATGCTTTCTATTTGAATGAATGGAAGGCAGACCTCAAGATGCATGTTTATAATTTTATTGGTGCACTGCTGACATTGCTTTCTTGACTTAACAAAAACCAAGATACTACAACTGCTGTTAGGAGTTTATTTCTCTTATCACTTACTGGCTATCAGTAAATCTCAGATAAGGTTCCTCTGGATTAAAAACTGTCACCAGTGAAGTCCCCATAGCAGTATTCATAGGAAATTATTTTACTAAATTTTTATTCAGTTTGGGGCATTCTTAACAACATTCTCAGCTTACAGGATAGAAACACAACATATACTACAACAGTGTTCACAAAACAGGCTACAGAAATTTTGCTGTTTTCAGATATGTGACTATTACATAAAATATTTTGAAATGAGGAGGAAATATATATTTGTTAGAAAACAATGAATGCGGAGCATTACAAATCCCTGATTTTGTGACAAGAAGATTTGTACCTAGGGGAATTTTGCCAAGACTAAAAGTTCAAACTCCCCTGATAGAGGAGAGAGGTAGTTCAATACAGCTAAGGCAGGGTCCTTGGGAGCACATAGATGCTGTATCTGTATAAAAAAGTCAGTAAGACTCAAGGGATCAAGGTTGCAGAGGAAGAAAGTCGGTGCCAAGAACCCAGTGTTAACCATACATGGATTTTAGGAGTTTACTCCAGACTAGATCTATCCTGGCTCAACACACTGAACATCCACTCATAACTGGACCACATTAGATGCAATCATGGAACACATCTTCCAGCTGAGTTCCGTCCAAAAAGAATTTAGCTTGTAGGCTCTTAGACTGGCCTGCAACGTAAAGTAAATCATGGTAAATGGGGATGACTGGGAGATTTGCACTGAAAATGCTTTAGTCCACTATGCATCTCATCTGTACTTGTTCTGGATGCAAATACCCAAAGAGTATCTTGATCCTATGACCCCTGCTTGTATCCAGTGATAGCAGGAATGATCCACGGGAGATGTAAGGTTTCTAGATCCACTGAAAGTCTTAAAAATGCCCTTCTATTCCAGTGGGTGAGAGTTACACATCCTACCTGTCTCTGTCTGCTTGCCTTCCAGCATTTATGACAGCACAGCAGCTGAGTTTCATAGGGTACAAATAGTAAATGTTTTTACCATACCACAATGCCCTAGAAACTAGCGAATAGTACCTTCTCTTCTGCCACCGATTCAAAACTTATCAGGCTGAAGAAGACTCCGACTCTGTCCCACTTCTTAGATTAGTGCTCCAACTACTATTAAGTGAAAGGCGGGTAAGCGCTGCTGCTGCCTTATTTTGTAAAAGATCCGATCCTGATATTTTGGGCCTCTATTCAGTATAGAGATGAGATTGCAAGAGGACAGAAATTTCTGGCACTGGTTTCTCATACTGTACAGTGTCTAACTTAGCTAGACAGGATCACTGTCTGAAGACCTTCAATGTCTCTCCCTCTATTGGCCTTAAAGAGGATATACAACATTTATTTTAAAAGAACTGAATACAGTCATGACTTACATACCCTGGTTCCCACCTCTGATGGTTAGTAATTCAAATATAGTGTGCATTCCTAGATTTATACTAGAAAGAATTGTCTGGTGCTATTCTTTTCATTAAATAGAAAATATTTTTTCTTTCTTTGGCAAAAATCAAAGACGTTTTTGGAGAATAAAAACAAGACAGGTATGTGACAGAAAAGGCATGGTCTTAGTAAGTATCAATTTTGATACCTTATAAATTCAGTCTTCACTTAATTTTTCTTGAGTTCTTCATGATAGAATTTTCTTTGTTTTGTTGTATAATAACCCAACTTCATCCTTGATTTGTATCATAATGTAGTTTTAGATCTATGCATATTTTGAAGACATTGGATCCTGTTCTACAAGGTGCAGCCTCTTTTTATTCAGAGAAAGAGTCCTGAAAAAGACAGGTTGAAGAAGAATCACCAGTTCTTATTCTGTAGCTGGCGAATGTTATAGCTCTAAATCACCAATCATGATTTATTTCTTTTCTACTCTTGGCTCATTAGTTGCATCCATATCTTTTCCCACTAAAAGTCCCCTAAAATGGTTTCTAATTTGTTGGTACAGTTTCACCACTAACTGTGAGGGAAAGAGGAAATCTTTTCCTACCTGCAATTGAGTGCTACATCAGTTTGTCTTAGCAAATGGCCAAAAATAAATCAATCGTAGTTTGCACTACCTAAAGAGAAAAATCATTCTAATCAAAGTGGTGATTTACCAGACTACAAGCTAGTGAGTTGGGTTTTTTTCTTTCATTAGACTGACTAAAAAAGATTTTGTTCTTTTAATCTTCATTCATTATGTGATAGAATCCTATGCGGCACTAGAATAAATAACAACTTACATTGTTTAACAAAACTAGAATACTGTCCATTGGTCTTATAAGCCTTCTAATCAAAGGAATAACTTAGGTTAAAAAAAACCCCAAACCTATCAGGTTCTTTTCTGTTGAAATAGGAAAAGATAGAACAGATAGGATTGCTCCAAAGAAGTGACGTTTAGTGATGCTTCACAGCAGTTCTAAGAAACCCCCAAACACATTAATCTGTTTTTCTATCAACACTTAGATAAAAGAAATAGGAAGCAGAATTTTTTTGCAAAGCAAAATATTCTGAATAATTTTCATTCATCAAAGTCACAACGTTTCAATGTTTATGTTAGCATTTAAGTTAAAGCAGTGAGAAATTTTCAGTACAAGTTTATATGACAGTAAGGTCATTGTGAAGGAGATTTCTTATTGGAAATGAGTTTATGTATATGCTGGCTATTGCATTGACTTACATTGTTTGATTAGGATTTGATTATGCTTGATTAAACTACTTAGAACTTCCTTACCAACAGTTGTTTTTTTGCAATTTTGCAATGTGTTTATTTGCATCTTGATTCTATTTGCAACACCTTAAAGAATAACTAAGATTATATCATATCAAAGGTAAATAGATGATACAGCCTCAATATTTTTTCAAAGATAATTTACTTGAAAGTTGGAAGAATGCTTCTGCACACAGCTAAGGTCACTGGATAATTTACGATCTTTTGTGAAAAGCAGGCACACTTTTATCTGCAAATGAAGTTATTCTGGTGTGGATAATACACAAATCTACAAAGACATTTACTATTCACCTTTAGTCTTTTGTGATGGTTATTTATGACAAAAGTTCATAATTATCAATTTTTTTAATTAAATGATAGTAGAATCATAACAGGATGCCAATCTTACTATTAATGCTATAAGGATCTATCACAAAGATACTTTTAACTGTTGTTTCCTAGAATTTATGAACATTTTCAAAGGCAGCAAGCAAAAGTAGTTGTCTTAAATTTTTTTTGCCTGTTTTTGGTAGAGTCTAATCCCTTTGAAGGCAATGCCAAAACACCTGTTTACTTAAACAGGTAGAGGATTTTACCCAGAAAGTAAATAACAAACAACTCCACACTGTCTAAAAATTTCACATTTAAAAGGAGAGTAACTGCTCTCTGATCCCAATCTTCAATATTAAAGTATGCTATTGTTACTGGATACAACAAACTCCAAGTTCAAGCTATTGCCCATTACATCATTTGGACAATGTATCCTTAAAAATAAAGGCAAAAAACAATTCAAGCCTCTGAAACCACAAACATTAAAGGAAAGAAGTTCAAAGAAACTGTAATAATGTGAAAACTTAATGGGCCACATTCCCTCGAAACACCGCTCTAGGGCAGTTTTACAGAAGTGAATTCGGCCCATTTCTTTGTGTTTCATGACTTCTATTGAAACACAATAAGAATGACAAAGAAGTGAAAAAAAAATGTCTCTAGTATCAGGCAGACAACAATAACATGGAGATTTTAAACTGTATTTACTTACAAGTAACAAACATTTCCACTTGGGCTTCCATCCTATGAAAGCTTATCTTTATATATCCTGGTAGTTTCACTAATGTCAATGAGATCACAAATATTGTCAAAACCAGAGACTTGAACCTTGCCTATACCAGAAGACATTTTTGCTTATAAATATATTGGTATATTTAAGTAAATCAATCCTTTAAACAGTGGTGCTATTATAGCATGTTTTTACCCATCTAGCACACACACTGGAGGTCTGTACAAGCTAGAGGATCCTCTGACTGGCATAAAGTATATCAGTAAAAACCAGACATGTACATACAACTTTGTCTGCAGTGTCAGTTGAAAAATAGAAAGTGCATCCCTAACTAACTCAATTATGCTGGAAAATCACAAGTACACTTGGATTTACTTCTACTTGTTAAGCATTACACAAATATTTACAAATGAGAATATATGCTCCCAGAGAAAAAAAAAAAGAGAGAAAAAATCCATTTTAATTTTGAATGCAAATTGAAAACCAGAGAGTCAGCTGAATAATTCTGGCATCTCACTGTGTCTAACTATAATACTGAAGAAACTACTAATAGTTCAAGAACAGACAACTGAGGAAGTAAAGAGCTAGCAGCAGGAGGTGTCTGCAGTAGAGGCAGCATTAGTTGCAGTGATAATCTAGACTTTCCTTCCCCACAATATATCCTAAGCCTTTTATCTGATTATAGAATTCAGAAAGATAAGAAAAATGAAGAGTTCTTCAAACAGCAAGGTAAAATTCCTCTGTAAGCAAGTGGTAATTCCACCTAGTGTTGAACTGATATATATACATAGGATGTATTTCAAATTTCCCTCTATATCTTTACTTTAAAAAGCCTGTGCTAGCCTCCTCCCCAAGCTTTCTTCCCTCAGTGTGGAATTCTGTCTGAGATGCTATCTGAGAATATCTGAGCTATCTGAGAATGCGAAATCATTCTACCTGAACAACTAATTTCATCGCCTTTCAAAAAAGCCCTGCTTATGTTCTATTGGTTGTGGTGGTATTAATAAACAGATAGTCAAAGTGGTCGAGAAAAAAATACTCTGCAATTCAAAGCAAATTTAAATATCTCAAATTATGATGACTCAAAGTAAGAGCTCTGGATATTTATGAAGTATTCCATAATCTACTATTTTGATAAAATACTTTATTATAACACCTAAACAAAAAAAATTCAACCTGAAGATTTCCTTAATGCATAATTGCCTATGGCTGATGGGTCTGGAAAGTTTTAAAAGATTTTTTCAACTGTATCTGAGAAGGAAATTAGGAAAAGAAAAAAACTATGTCCTCTGTATTAAGAAAGAAAAATGTCCTCCGCTTGTTTCCTTGGGGATTTCTAATAGTTCTGTGCTCCTCAACAGGCAATTGATAGTGGGTTCAGATGTTATAACTATGTCTGAGATGTTCTGTGGGGAAAAACAAACAAACAAACAAACAAACAAGCAAACAAAAACCAACCCACCCTTGTACTTGAAAAAAATCTTTGTTTTTATTTAGGAAATTAAGGAGTTTGGCTGCTAAATTCTCTAAAGATATACTCTTTGCTGAAAATGTTCCCTTTCTTCATGATTTGCCTACATATTAATGATCTCTGAGCAGAACTCTTTCATGGCCCAGAATAGCAGCCCCATTCCAAAGAAGGATTTTCCTCAGAATTTACTGTTCTTATTATTGAAATCTCAAAGAGAGAAAACTGGCACAAGGTAGTGCAAGAACTCAGCACAGGAAGGATTCAGATGGGCAACAAAGACCAGGTGGATCTGTAACCACAGCAGGATATTGCCTTATAAAACTCAAGAATCCTTCCAGTGGTAGATAACCTGAAACACCTGAAAAAAGTGTCATGTACTTCTTGAGGCTGGTACAAATAACCTAAGACTGTCACCAGTCACTTTGTGGGAAAGCTTGATTAAATGATTTGCAATATCTAGGAACCTTGTAGCACTAGCAGGAAGATCATCCAGTATCTTTTTTCACTGCCTTTGCCTCGAGGCTACTCTTCCCCCACCCTACCCCCCTGAAATCCCTTGCTTTTTATCAAATGCCTCCTAACATAGAAAAACTCTGGAATAGACCCTATGGGTTTTTCCATCATTTTTAACTTGTGCAGAGACCATGTTCTGCTTTTTATAGTGAGCAGGGAAGAGGTATTGCGGAAAAGGTAATGTGCAACGGCCGCCATCACTTAAAGGATGTAGTTGTTACCTTTCCTGACATTAGAATGTTTGATTCATAATCCTGGCATTTGATGTTGTTTTGGGGGCTTGCTAAATCATTAATGAAAACAAGCTTTGGGCATTTTTAGTAGTTTACCTTGATTCAGAATAGAAGGGCCTCAGTTGACTTGTGTAGTTCATGCATCCTGAAATGAACTAATACATACGGTGGGTTTTGCATGCCTCCACAGAGCTGGTGTCAAATCACAGTGGTTATGTCATTTATTTTAAAACTTTGCTTTTGGTCTCCTAAAGAATCTTAATCAAGTAAACAGAATTACTAACTACTTAAAATACTTTTATATTTTTTCAAAAAATATTAATATACATATTAGTAATTTAAAAAAATCACCTATTGTTTTTCTCCAGTTTTTGCAAGTATCCCCAAATGCTATTGTCATCTTAATTAAACTGATTTACCTGTGGCTTTCACTCGAAGTATAAACTATAACCTACTTTTGTTCTGATTTGCAAATACAGACATTCCTCTAAGAATAAGACATGTTTTACATCTCAATAGCTAAACAGCAATTGTAGACAACAATGCTTAGAAATGATGGAACGATCTGCCTGAGTGAGTGTGCACGCCAACAGACTCACCAGGCCATTCCCAGTACCTTGGGAAGACATATCAACATCTTCCTCAAAGAGCCTTCTCTTAGACCATTACAAAATAAATGCAACTTTGGTGGGACAGGCTTTTTCTCTCCCCATGCCCTTCACAAATCAGAGTAGTGTGAATTAAAAATAGAGGCAAGCTTTGGATCAGATGCAGAAGACTTGGGGAGAGCCACTGAAGAAGAAGGTGGAGAGAAGCAAGAAGTGCTAAGGAAATAAGAAAGGAGTAAGAGCTGTGGCTGCTGCGGAGTGATGGACTGGATATCCTTACCTTCGAATTCATGTATGGGTGACTCAAGGGAAGGAGAACAACACTTCTCACTGATCTGTCCTAGGTGAGATGCCATCAAATTAAATTGCTTCTTTTGCATACAAAACTAAAGAGCAATTCAAGGATTTGACTTATGTTAAGTAAATAATTTCAGTAACAGGAAGACTACTTTTTATAACCCTAGCAAATTCTCTGCAGAAAAAGAAGTGTTTTGCTTTCACACACCAGAAAGTGTGTGATTAAAATTATTGGCTATTGGGTGAATTGACAATCCAGTCTCTGAACAGATTATGAGTATACAAATTTATCCATTAAACATGGTAAAATTCACACATTGTGAGGAACATCCAATAAGACAAAGTACCTACATATCTACATGTAAATATGGAGGGATCCTAACTTCTGCCCTAGTTTCTGAATCTTAATACACACCAAATTTGAGCCAGAATCATTGCAACTAATGGAAAAATATGCTTAACTTTGTCGACTCTCATTGGGTGATTAATCCTTCCTTATATTTATCTGAGTTGGAAGTTTTTGTCCATGATCTCAGGGAAGCAATGAGATATTTCAATGGATGAAATGAGATGATGTAGCTAATGTGAACCATGACTATCGCTATACAATTTCAGAGGGAGAGAGAGAAAACTAGGGCATGTACTGTGAATCCTAACACTGTGTCACAATGTGGTAATGAAACAGCACAGTAAGACTCTGCTGCTGTGAATAAAGAAGGGAAGACTGTCCTCACACTGAGGTGAGTATGGAATCTTTTTCCAAAATGCACTTTGTTTCATAATGAACACAACAATCACTTCTCATTATATCTTGTTATCACTTCAGGCCTTCATCAAAGCCAGCCAGAAATCTGGTGTGGGTAATGGGAATACTTTCAGGTATTGAACACTCATCAGTGAGGAGGATACAATTCACCCCTCAGTCAGCTGAGGGGAAATAGGAAATGTCCATTCTGTCACAAGGCTTGGGACAACCGCTCAGCTCCCAGGAACCGAGTGGCACTCCACAAAGCAGTTTTCTTCTGATGACTAATTTCTCCATGGACATTCTGCAAACCCCTTCTTAGCTGATGAAGTAAATTCTTTTTTCAAACCGTGTTAGCTTTCCCGATCTCTAGATTAAAGTGGTCATTTACAGTCAGTATCACTTTGCCTGAAACCAGCTACAGTGGTGGTCTACTAAATAGGCTGTGCTTTCCAGAAACAATTTAATGAAAAAGTAGATTCAGTTAGATAGGCCTAATGTTGAGTCTTTTGCCATAAAATACCATGTGCTAGAGTCATGGTGCATCCAAAACTGAAATAATTACGTGTGGTTTTGAACAAGAATGTTTTTAAACAGTAAGGAAAAGGAAATGCATTGTGCACAGCTTTAGATATATCAATTTTTAACTTTTTTTAATGCAAATTGAAGTATTTTTATATAACCTGACATAAATTGTTAGTACAATTAATTAATCTCTACAATCTCCTTATAAGAGATAAGAATGTTCTGTAATTCTTCTGCCATCTGATATGAGTATGCATGAATACATACTTAAGCTAGAGCAGCTTCTCAGGCAATTGTTTTTCACTAAGGTTTTGTATGTAGCAAAGTTCCTTTGTTTCATATTATAAAAGTACATTATAATTCCAAGCTAGACTTTATCAACTCCTCTTTACACTGATATGAGAGAAAATTTGACACCTAATACTTGTCCAGATTAGAAATATTTTAAAATAAATCAGTCTATAATTAACCGATGGAAGTCATTTAAACAGGCACCTGTAATTCAATTTTTTGTTTTTACCAAACTGTTTATTCATTATTTTTTAAAATCACATATATACAAATATTGCTACTTTTAATTTTATTTTATTTTTACTGGTACTTTATAGCATATTATGGAAAAAAATCATTTGAGAATGTTTCCACTGGTAACCTTTACAATAAGAATTGCATACGCAGATGACTAATTTTGAACGTGAACTGGTTGACTGTACAAGCAAATTCCTACTTTCTCATGGTAAATATACTACTTAGTCAGGAAAATCAGTCCAGTAAACATACAAATTTTCACACTACATATTTTAAAACAGCCAAATACTGAGCCAAAGCATGTTGTTGAACAGAATGAAGTAAACATCATTGATGATTCAGATTCTCAGTGAAGAGGTATTTAAAAGACGTGTAGATGCAGCACTTAGGGACATGGTTTAATGGTGGACTTGGCAGTGTTAGGTTAATGGTTGGACTCGATGAACTTAAAAGTCTTTTCCAACCTGAATGATTCTATGATTCTATAGACTATTCCTATGTGAATTAGATTCTTTACCTAACAAAAGAGATGAGACTGCTGACAAAGTCCTTTATAACCCTTACTAAGGTATCTGAACATTTACCTGGGTACAGACACCCTTCTTAGAGGGAAGTTTTGTTTCCAGTGTCATCTTTTGTCTCTATGCTAAAATCCTATAGCCAGCCTTTGTTTCTCTGCTGAAACAGTCACCGGAAGTACAAATTTGCATTAACAGAAATGGTGTCCTGTGATGTCTTGCAGTGTGGGATCCAGTGTCTACTTGTGGTTTTTAGATGCAAAATGGTGTTGAAGTCCCCAGTATAATCAGTGGAAATGTAATCAATACAGCCAAGTAGTTCAAGGCAGTTCAGCTCACCTTAAAGTAGACACCTAATATTAGATAAAGGCAGCTTCTCCTTGTGCTCCATTGGCTAGAGTAGGGTTTGCTTCATTTTTCACACACAGACATCCTGTGCCTTCTGAAATGGCATAGGGAGTTCTGCCTACCCTCCCTCTGACCCTCTTGAAGGGCACAAGTCTTGCACATTTTGTCTCATACCTGCCAGACGAACCCCATTGTTTTGAACATTCAGGTATCCTGGCAAGAAATGCCCATGAGCGAACAACTAAATCAAATGCTAGAGCTCTATCAACTATAATGGGAGGTTAGACACCTGTTGACATGTAGATACTTGAATTTAAATGCCTCAATACAGATGTTTTCAACTGAGAGCTGAGACCCACCCTTGTTTTCTCTTAGCCATTGAACTACCTCTCATTTTTTCATATCAGTTCAGATGGGTGCGTTTTGAGGCTTACACATGATAACTTGGATTTGAACAGAAGCTGATGACTTACAAAAAGCCCTGTGAAAGGCAATAATCTTTTAAAGTCAGAGACTTCAGGCATTATGTTTCTTTTAACAAGCATCAAAGGATCTTTTTCAAGAGCAAAAATATACAGAAATGCATGGAATCTGCAAGCATAAAACCACAAAACAAAACCAACCAAACAAAACACATAGAAGGACAATATAATTTTAAATATTCTGAACCCATCAACAGAAATATAATTCAATGTCATATGAACGATTTGAGGCTCATATTTACCCAAAACCAAATCTGCTGGTCAAATGAGATGGTGATAACATACTTTCTGATAAGAAAGAAAGTAGAAGCCACCTTCCTAGGAGGTTTTTCTAACTGCATGTTAGGGCTATGAAATAAGGCAAGGATATAAAAGAAACTCATGCCTTGAAATAATGCAAAAAAAATTGGGGAAGAGGGGGTAGAAGGGATGTGTTTGTTACAAATATTCCTAAATGGTATTTGGGAAGCTAGAAAGCACTGGTATTTTCTTCTTTTTTTTTGTTAAATCTGCAGCACGGCATGCTGAAAGTGACCTACATCACTCTCCATACAGTACATCAAATAACCCATTATTTAACAAATCAGTGAAGCACCTCTACTAAATGAAAGGAACCTATAGCTTTAACCCCACTTCGATTAACTTCGTTCTTCTCAGAAAGCAGACCTTAATTTATATCAATTTGCAGTAATCTTTACAAGAAAATGCTACTTCACTTACACATGCTGTTTGACAGCAAAATGAATTTCTCAGGCATGTGGATACCCTATGATGGTTCCAATAAAAATTGCCCCTAGTAACAATGAAGAAGCTGAACACTTTCTGTCTGCTTAAATGATTTCTTTAGTTAGACAGATGATGAGGTTTAATGATGTATGTTGTGAATTCTCTCCACTAACAAATACAAGTAACACTTTGATCAGTGGAAAGACCTCAAGGACATTTGGTACAGCCATTTAAAGTTTCCTGTACATCTCCGCAGACAGGTGTTTTGTCACTTTATTCAGATATACAATTATACAGCTCTATAAAGGACCAACTGAGTTAAATATTTCTGAAGGACAGCAAAACAGCATGTTATTCTTACCAATGGGGAAACCAAGGAAAGGAGTCTTTCAGGATAATGTTTCAGAGGTGGGGCAATCTCAATTTAATCAGTTAATTACATAATTAGGCACTATGCTTAATTTAGGTGGCCCAATTTTGTTGAGTACCTACACTTCTCAAGTTAATTGATTATTTTTCAGACGTCTATATCTGTGTGCAATTTATCAGGGTCTACAGACCAGGTCTTCAAAGACAGTCAAACATGTATCTCTTATTTATTTGCTTAAGTATCGTGGGACTTACTTAGAAGCCGAAGCAGAAATAGAAGCTTCAGTATAATTCGTGCATGTACGTACTTTTGCAGAATTAAGCCTAAATCCATAACAAGATCGGCTTAGATGCCAGTGAGATGCTCAAAAGTCCTGTTAAATTATTCTCTAATCCCATAATCATCTCAAGCCCCAGAGAGGCCAACATTTTTGCCGAGTAACTTGCATACAACTAAGTCTTGATACACCAAAGATGTCTGGGGACCAAACCCCAGCAGATCAGCCAGTTCATTTCTTTTGTACCTCAGATGTTATCACACTCAAGCAAGTGTATGTAAAACATACACACTGGAACAGGTTTGGCAGCAGAAACAGACCACCTGTGAACTTGTTTGTTAGCACATACACAATAGCCAAGGGCTCTGTGGGAGGGAGAGTCAAAAAAGAAGTAGGATCCCTGTTTTCAAGTTCCCGCGCTAATATGAAGCAGAGCCTGGATCTGCACTGTAAGAGCCTTAGCCTTCAAGCTGTAAGACGCACATGTGCCTCTTCTCTGTAGCCTTCTTTATTTGAATGACTATTTGAAAAAAAAAAAAAAATTACCAAGTGGAAGATCTGCAGCAGAAAGGACTGGGACAACCTTAGTCCAAAACAATCCCTGTCCAAAGACTGAGGAATTCCCTGCAACCTCAGAGATGTAGGTTCAAAATGTTGCTTCACCTCAGGCAGAACAATATTACAAAACATTTGTTTAACTATCAATGGGAGACTAAAGTAACCACAGGGCTTTACTATATTACGCAGGTGAGGGAATGGTTGCTTATTTTCAAACTGTCAGGACTACTACTGGACTGTCTTAAGAAACAAACATCAAGGATCCCAACAATAACCATGAGCAGAACTAGACACCTCACTACCATCCATATTTAGGCAGATTTAAAGTTGACTTAAACTTCAGGCCAAATGTAGGTATCTGAGTCCAGACTTCTATTCAGTTGCTCACACACAGGTATCTAGTGCTTTCTGAAGTACTCTTAGGCTGCCTGGCCTCCAGCTGGTGACTCAAAAAGGCACAGATCTCCTGCAAGTCTGCTGCCAAAACTGCCAGCCTCAGGTTGATGCTTTTGACATTATAGAGCATCTCAGGTGTATTAGGTGCCTATCAAGAGGTAACTGAGCAGAGCCCTTTGTCCATGCCGTTCAAAGAGTCTAGAGAGTTATTCACCTGATCAAATGAAGGCATTTATTTTACGCTGAATGGCTCTCTAGACTTTGTTGAGTACAGACTAGGCATTAAGATACCAAAATTTAGGTAGGTTTATCACAATACTGAACATTGCAAGATCTAGGTTCCATGGCAGATTTATCTATGAAATTATCTGCCTCACCACAAAATGGTTGCCAAAAAATCAAATAAATGAACTTGTTTCACAAAGCTGAAAAATCTCACTTCTGGTTTGTAATTCTGTGGTTGACATACAGTCTTAGAGCTAGTGGTGAAACTAATACTAGGGAAATGTTTTCTTAATGGTATTTCTCACAGACTGTTAAGCAAAAGATAGTCTCAGAAAAGTCATCTTAGGATTTGGGATTTCTAACTAAAGAAGATGCCAGTACTGAAATTCCTTTTTTATATCATCTTAGATTATTTCGCATTGTGTTACATTGTGAGCGCATGTATAATTAATATGGCAGCAACAAATCCAAATGTATGGATTTGTATGTTTTGTGTTGGTCTTTGTTAAAAGGATAACAATCTGTACAAACACAAACAAACCCTACTGCCCTTCACACTTCCCTCCCTTTGGGGTTAGCATTGTACTAAGAGTAAAGGCAGATAGTTTACAAAGCTTTTTGATGTTTAAATACATAGACATCTAAGCAAATGTTATAATTTTGCAGTAAAGTTTTATTTATACATAACCTTTTACTGATATGCAGTCAATTAATTAAGAAGTGGGTGTCTGACAAGTTTTAATAAAATGTTACTAAAGCAAAAATGGATATTGAGGGTTTTTTTAAAAAAATTCCCTCTATTTCATATATAGCTCAAGAAAAGACATCTAATTGGGTCTCTATCAGCTTGAGAAATAACAATTCATTGCATTTTTAATTTGTTGTTTAGACATTGATTAGTTCAACTTTAATATAAATTTGTAAGAAAGATATTTATCATCATAACCATACTAAAGTGATGATGATTTATCAAGGTCATTAATGACAACATCCATCTGGCTTGGATGATACTCTAGATCTAGGTAAAAGTCATTTTTAAAAAAGAAGAAAAAAGGGGGAAAAAAAAAAGCAATAGCAAAAAACCAGAAAGACAAGAAGGTAACAGTTTTTGGCAGCACAGTTTTCATGTGCGAAGCCCACTGTGGGGCTCAAGTGTGTTGATAGTTAAAGTAGAGATGCACCCAAGCAAATTATAGCTTTCCTGAGGACAAAAGGAGGGGGTGGGGGGAGCACCATGTGTTTAAAATTAGAAGCTCTTCTCAAAGCTGATGATTACAGTTAAATATAAATGAGGGAATCCAGCCCATGACTGTCAAACAGAAACAGCTCCATAGCCCTAAGGGCCCTTCTTAAAACCATCTGAGTTCTAGCTTCCTATAAGAAAGGTGATCAGTCACGCATCCCACAATCATACAGGGGAAAAAATACTTAATAAGAGTCTTAAGATATTTGACCCAAAAGATTTGATCTAATATTCTTTATATAATATAAAATTATCTTGCTTGACTTCATCAGAAATCCCTGAGGAGCTATTGCATAGTCACTGCTACTGTGTTTTGTTAACTGCCCATTTTTTCCTCAGATGAACCTTGCTGAAGATGCCTACTCATTTCAGCTTTTGGAAAGGTCACTCCTGATTTTGAAAGCATGGATGAAATACAAAAAATACTGATATTCTCTGGCTTTTATGATTTACTAATTTCCCTGCTCGCTTGTTCCTTTTCTTCCCTTCACTCCCTCTCTTTTCCCTTTTGGCTCATACTCATTTTGTGCATGGATGCCTGAGGAGAAAAAAAAAGCTTCATAGATGCTTTTTCTCTTTTAACAAGTTAATGAAGAAATAATAGTCCAGGATGAAGCTATATTGGAAACACAGAGGCTTTTTCTTTATCTGACAGATACAAGCAGCCTGTCTCCTAACCAACAGCAAGGTATCTAGCTAGAAATTCTGCCAACGATACTTTTATTCAATGGATAGTCATTCAATCAATATGAAATGCATCTCAGCCAAGAAGGGAGCTAAAATTTATCAATCTTAAGTGATCTGAAAAAAACCAAGCAAACAATAGAACAAAAGTCAGGAAGTGTATAGGCTTGTTTCCCTGCTTATTTGCATTTTTTTCCTGTGGTAATACATTATGCCAGTATAAATGAGTGCATGACCAATGTCTGAGATTCACATTTATTCTTCTAAAAACCTACAGGAAATCACTCAAGCTATTGCTCTTGCAACTAAAACATCTGCACTGCCATGGATTTATTTCATATTACACTCTTAATTAGCTCATATGTGCATAAAATTTGAAGATGAAAAATGTCTTTCCTAATACAAGCAGGCAGGGTTTTCAATGTCTCAAATCCCATTTATTTTCCTTTGAGATATTTTACAGCATATAAAAAATCTTGGGGCTGCCTGAAAGACTACGTATATTAGAACTGAGAATTCCTACAAGTAAGATTTAATGTCACGAGGTAATAGTAAAATCTCCATTGTGCACTTATTTACTTACAAGAATTCTTACTTGAAGTGAAAAACTAAACAATGGCTTAAAAATACAGTGGACACTTTCATTGCTTCTACCAACTCTGCAAGCTCATGATGTTATATTTTGGGTTATATTTAATTTTTGTCTTTTTTTTTTTTTCCCCTGAAGATTGGACCCCTAAAGAAGCATGGAAAGCATTTTATATCATATACCACCAGGTTCCAAAAGACAAGAAACTGAAAAGGGCTTTTTTTTTTTTTCCTCAGATCTTTTGCAGTTACTATAATCTTAGCTGATATCTAGTTATTTATTTTTCAGGAAGAAGTGATTTTTTTTTTTAAGCCATCACTGACCCTTTAAAATTGCTAAAAGGTTTTCATTTGTTTCCAGATTTTAATGACTTCAAAAAATTCAGCTTCAGTTTAAACTGTCAAAGCTCATTCTCAGCCCAAAAGTAATTTAAACAAAACCCAGAAATGTCCTCCTGACAGTCACTAATTTGACATGATGAGACACAGTGATTGGGAGGGGTGGAAACACATGATTAGTGGAGCTTTATAGTGAAGCAACCATAGCACGTTATGTGCAGATTGCTCTATACCATAGCTACATCTCCCTCAGGACCTCAGTATCAGCCTGGCTGATAGGAGACACTGTCCTGATTTAAAAACACACACACAATGCATCTACCCTATTTTCTTTCCAGAAAAAAAAAAAAAAAAATTGCCAAAATCAACAAGAGACTGCAACTTGATACTTTGCTTGGCTGACGGGGAAGAACTGATTTCACCCATCAGTAGATATGGGAATGCAGGAAATGAAAAATACAATACAAAAATAAAACAGACAGTGACTGAAATTTTACATCTGGACATGCTCAGTGATGATCTGCTAAGATTTTGGCAGAGCATAATGAAGAACCATCTTCTCTGTGACCTCGCTGCACATTTTCTCTGCCCAGCTTGGTAGGCACATCTGCTCCTGGAACAATTTGCATGAGGCAAATTTTAATTGAGTCACTGAAACACATAGCCATAGTCTGCAAAAAAAAAGAAATAGACCAACCCTGCTTTTGCATCAGACACAGGAAGAAATGCAAGCCTGAGAAAATAATAATTGGTCTAGTAATATTAAAGTATTTCCAATCTTTGTTGTTTTACATATTTCAAAACTTAATCTCTTCCTCTTTCATTTTCTAAATAAATCCTTTTCTTTCCTCCTGCAACAATATTTTTATTACAACATACACTGATATGCTTATTGCCCTATTAACCTGCTCTTCCAAAGTGAATGAATCTTAGAAATCAAGTCACCCAGCAAAACAACAGCATTAGTAAAAAAGCTGGAATTTCACCTCAACTCCAACCAGTTGTCTCAGTAAAATGGTAATTTCACCCCAAATTAAGGATGGTTAAATTCTAAAATAAGCAAAACAATTTCCATGTCTTTCTTATTGGAAAATAACAAAGAAAATAACAATGTAAGAACAATTACATTAAAATAAATGTTCAGCTGACATTTTATTTAAATCTAAATGCTGACATGAAGTTTCCTGCCCAAGTGGCCACACTGTATATCCTACATCAAAGTTGAAGTTTTTGACCCTTAACTAAAGTCCCAGTCCTGTAAGCTATTTTTAGGAGTATATATGTATGTTTGTGTGTATATGCACACACAGAGATCACACTGCCCATTAGGTACATAATCACAGAGTTTTCACAGCACTGTCAGTGATCAGCCCTATCTCAAGATGACAGACAGGTAGCCACATACAGTTCACGAGGAATTCACATCTGGTTCCCATGCTGCGACTGCAGTATGTGGCCAGTCTGTTGACATGAAGGTTTTGGGGTAATCCAAATTCTCTGTCAGAGAAAGTGAAGCAGCCAGGTTGTGACGGCAACACTGCAGTCTGCCCCAGTACTGAGCTGGACACCTACCTCACAGCAGAGCAGACTTTAGGAACATTTTAACAGCCCCCTTAAGAGCTGCTTTCAGCGTAACCCCTCAAAGCAGCCTCACTAAGCACACAGCACATAGTTCTGGATCTTGTCCAGACGGAGATGTCGAAATGTGGCTCATGCAGCCATGAAGGCTGGCCAGCCTAATCCACCCCACAGCTGAGCTGGTTGACATCAAACAGTGGTCTGAAGCTTGGGGAGCATCCTGGCCGGCTCTGCCTATCCATGCTGACTCACAGAGATGCTCAGGCGACCTACAAATGCTCTTTGCCTTAGCAACAAGAGACACCAGTACCTTCTAGGAAGGAAGTGAGACAAGCTTTCTGGTCACATACCAATACCTCAAAAGCAAATATAATACACAAAAGTGGAGACACCAGACATGACCTATTGTTCTCATACAAGTTTCAAGGAGAGATATACTCAGCCTTGAGGTAGATGCAGCATAGAAGCCAGTCATCTTTGTCTCTCTCACAAGTGTCCGTCCACCCGATGTCATACAATGTACGTATGCAGCATGAGGGTATGCATTTCTCTCAAGGAACCACCTGCCAGAAGTCCCTTACTGAGGACAGGGAACACCCACTATAGCCGGAATAGACTGTTACTCCTTTTAAAGAGGAAAAAGGAAGTTAGCTTCCATAACCAATGCTTTTAGAAAGCGTCAACATTCTGTTAGCGGTAGAACAATCTCTTTAATAATGGAAATATTTTTCAGTGGATGTACACAGAGATTGTTTAACAAGAAAATCTAAGCAGAAAAGCAAAATTCAGCAATACATTTAAGAAAAGGGGTAGGAAAAAAACCCATAATTGTGAAGTGGGGCTGAATTAATACTGCCATGGGAGTTCTAGTTCTTGCTGTTTCTAATTCCATTCATAGTTGTTCAGTTTTATTAGAGTACTGAAGTGCTTAAAAAATGTTTTTACGTTTTGTGTACTATATCCTTTCCAGGCATATCTATAAAGGTCTCCCTAAAATGTGGTTATACACCTAGAAAAGAAGCCACCTATTTTTCATTTTGCTTTATTTAAGTATCCTGACAATTCATTGAAAATATTGCAATATGCACTATGGTTCTCATGCAGTACTGGCTGTAGACCCATTAGGAATAGGAAATTGAGTCAAGAAAGCATGCAGGTATACACAGTGTTTTCTAAATACAGAGATCAGGCCAAAAGCCAGCACACTGTAAAATGGGAAAGCATCCAAAAGAGAGCTTTATGCTGTTCTCAGGCATAAATATTTATCAACCAGTGCAAGAGAATGTGACATTCCTCTGCAAGCAAAGAATTTGCTCAGAAAGCATTCCAGAAGAGACAGAGGGGAGAGAGAAAGAAGAAGAAGGGGAAAAAAAACCCACAAAAAACTGTTGCCTTTATGATGTCAAGCTGGGTCACAGCATAGAGCCCCAACTAAGAAGCTGAACTAATCACTGTTACTTTTGTTGTCAGGGAGAATGAAGCCTCTTCCAGAACACCAGCCATCTCCATGACTTGCCAACCACTGAGTGCAGCACAACCAAAATGGCAAAAGATCATTATACCACATGAAAGCTGAAGATAATTTACAAGTTGATGCATGTGCTAAATAAAAACAAGCAGGCTGTGAGCATGCACCACACTCATCTCGTTAAAGCATTACACACCTTTTCTAGCTTTCATTTACTTTCCTCTCAGAGAAACACAATCATCTTGCTTAGTTTCCTAATGAGTATAATAGACAATCATGTAAAGTAGACTATTGCTTGGCAAAAATGTAGTGGAGAACTGCAGGCAGTCTATTAGATGTAAACTTGCTTAATTCTTTAATTATGTGTCTTTGATCAAAAGCAGCTCACTTGGAAAGATTTTTTAAAAAGCAAAGTAATAAGCACTCACCTTTCATGTACAGCATTGACTGTTAGGCCAACCTGATATAACTGTGATATCACTGATTGTATGTCAAGCACACTACTAAAAATTGAGATAATAAATGTTACATACAGCTATTAAAGCTTTTCTTTTTTGGAGACATAGGCCTGTAAGAGCTGTTCTGCACTTTTAGCTTTTCTTTCCATCTCTGTCAAGAATCTCAGGGAATTTTTAAAAGAGATAATTGAGGCTTTTTTTTTTTTTTTTTTTTTTTGGTTTGTCCTCAACACCTTTCCTTTCCTCATTAACCTCAAAATCTCTATTGAAGATCTCTTTCCTATTACTTCCAACACCTTATACTGTTCCTTGGACTTCGTCTTCTGAAAGCCTTTAATCTAGACACAATCTCTTCAAGCCTCTCCTACCTGGTACCTATTTATCACATATGGCTATTTCCTTCTCATCTCCTTCCTACCTGGTCCCTCAGATAATTTTCTCTGTTCAGGCTTGGTAGCATTTTGTGAAAGGCACAAAAGAGTTGCAAACAAAGTTAATGTTATTTGCTATTTAGTTTTTACATTCACACTAAATTATTGGCCTGGAAGTGGTATGACAGCTGGATAAGTTTCAGAAACCCTGGCTCCAACTTTTTGCCTACTGAGCATAAACTAGTTTCTATCATCTTTGACTGGCCAAGGCTCCAGCCCACGTTGTCAGAGACTGGCAATGAAATCAGCGGCCACGTAACAAAAACAGAGAATTGACCATCAAATGGCTTTGATCCCAGCCTGAAACATGTCATGGCAAGTAGGGTCTAGAATGGAGTAAAAAACCCTTTCAAAGCAGTAAAACTGGGAATTAAATTACCTAGATCTTTCAAATAAAGAATTGGAACTATTTATCAATCTATCTTAAGTAAATTTCTACAGACATATGTAGCCATGAGAGAGTAAACTTACTCAGTGTTTGTTATTATTTCTCCTTTGTACTGAAGTATTAGCAAACTTACGACTGATATCAAAGCCAAGTCTAATTCATGCTGCCTACTTAAATCTAACTTCCTTGTTGCGGGGCGGGGGGGAAGGCAGCTAAGAGGCTGAAATTAGGGGGAAACTAACACACAGGAATACATAGGAACAGTCTGTGCAGCATTCCTGCAGCTTACTGCACATCAGGAAAATCTGTAGCTACTGATGCATGGTCCTTTACAGAAACTGCTGTTCCTCTCCTGCAAGTGTATCTTATACACAGAAGCTTGTGAGAATATTAAGCACTGCAACTTGAATTCCTTTTAATTAATCATTAATGTAATTTTGCTTTTCTATAAATGAAAAAAGATATTTCTCATAAAAAATTTCTGCTGTATTCAGTTTCATGCCAAGACACATCTAAATACTCCTCATGCCCTACACAACTGCATGATTTGCCTCCACAGTTCGGGTCTGCATTATAAAGTTTCTGTAAGAAAAAGAACCTACACGTTGGACAGAAAGTTCCTGATCTGTCTTACTTCTCAATACAGCCAGAGTTTGTGCAGATTGTTTCATAAAAATAAAAAAATAAGTGCTTAACAGTGTTGCAGGAGGGCTTACCAAAACCAAAAATGTCAAAACAGAAAAAAAACCCAGAAGATATATACAATTCTGAAAACCTGTTTTAACTCCATGTGTTCACTTATTGAAATTCTACAGTCCAGAATCTATTCTAGCTCCCAGAAATAACAGCCTATATTGTTATACTGTTTCTATTTGCAGTTTCTTCTCTATGTCAAACATAGTGACCTAATTATCTGATACTCTTGTTAGGACACATGTAAATCAATAGCATGTTTTGCCACACACTGCCTCAAAGTTTCTTTTTGGGGTAAACACATACATACAATTACTAGAAGATCATCAAGATATACTTGGATTTTAGAGTCAAGGAAATTTTCCTTGACTTGCATGAAATGTTGATCTTGTTCTTTTTTAAGATACATTTTTGGACAGTTTTCAGCAACATTTCCAAGACATTAGTGGTTTCTGACTATGATGACTGTTCATCATACAATTTACATTAATGCTAACTTTCATAAAAACAAACAGAGGTTTTTATAAAAGATGAGAATGTTTCAAATATTCTTCTAGTTCAAATTCCACTTGCTTCTCAGAATCATAAATTGCATCATTAAAAAACAGCCCAAGTGCAAATACTGATATTATGTTAAAGAATAAGATTAACAAGAGTAAGAATTGCAATTATGACATGCACTAAGCAACTGTGTTCCAATGTAAATGAAAAAAATAATTAAATTTTTTATCACTGCAAAGTGATACTATTCAAAAAGTAAAAGACATCAGTTTCATGTAATTTCTACTTGCCTTTAACTAGGATCTTTAGGAAATGGATCCTGGTTTATCTATTTTAAAATCATAAAATTAGCACAGCTCTCCTGCCCCATATCTGTTTAGTCTCATATTTCTTCTTCTGACTAAGCTGAGTTTCACCAGTTGTTAGCTGTCTGTAGCGAAGTGAAGCAAATAGTTTTCACTAAATGAACAAGCACATTCCATTCCAGCTTGTTCTGTACCGAAATACCTGTGGTGTTTCAATCAATGACACACGTGCAAATCTACCGAAGGCAGTAGGAAGAGCAAAGAGCTACTAATATAAATTAAAGGCCTGGGTACAGCACCGAAGGGAAGGTATACTCTGTATTTTTTTAACTTTTCTTCATTTTTTTAATAAGATGCAAAATACAGAATTTGTTTCTTGAGGGTCCAGACTAAGTTTCCAGGGATGATGGGTAATAGAAAATGGTTCTAACAGTAATCTAAGCACTTTTGATTACACAGCACTCAGAGATAATATGCAATTTAAGTTTAGAGTAAAATATAACATGGGAAAACAGTGCTTTTTTCTATTCTGAAAAGCAACTAAAAATACTAATATGTGAGACTGCAGAGTCACTGCTCAGAATGTAGGTAAACAACAGTGTTTCTGCATTTTCTTTGAGTCACTAATGTAACCCAGAAATCTAATTTACCGGTGTCTTAGCAGTTTTACAGAAGCAGTGCTACCCCGTGATTTTTCTCACTTCGTGATTTACTGATCTGTTGATTTCTGCACATCTTCCTGCTCTTCCGCAATGCTGTTTTCACTTCATCCTATGCATCAGAGTTAAAAAAGAAAACTTAAGAGCCTGATGTAATTCAGCTAGTCATTTCCTCCCACAAAGTTAACCGCATATGTAGGAAAAACTTCTATCACTTTATACATGCGCTCATGAAATACAGGGTTTTATAGCAGGAAAGTGCTACATACCCGCACTGACATACTGGCAGATTTGTTTTCATTGTGGAAAGATCAGCTCAGACTTTGTCTTCATTGCAGGTACTAGAAAGTTTTGCTTGCACATTCATTCAGTTCTCTGCACTAAACCCCTGCTGCAGTCTCTCTGATCTTACACATTTCACTGATTACCCTAAATGAGGAGCATAGTCAAACAAGTTTCCTTTGTTATGCATGAAGAGAGACCCTTTTCTCCATAGAAAGTAACAGCACAACTCAGAACTTCTCTTTGGAGGTTCTTATGTCTCTCTATTGATGATAAAGGGTGTTTAAAGAGACTAAGATCCTAACAGTGAGGCCTTTGAAAAACACCTGAAGTTAGGCGGGATCAACCTTGGCCCTAAGCACTGCTGACATACTGAAAGGCCTGCATGCAGCCATGGCATGGATGTCATCTCATGAAATTTCATACAGATTGTCCAATCAGTCTGAAAGAGTTCATAGCACACTATAAGTATCTTAAGTCTTCCAGTTCTAAAAGGCTGCTTGTTCAACCTATTCTTTTAAGTAGGTTTTAGAAGAATGCAAGCTTGAAGAAAGAAAAAGAGAGAGAGAAAGAAAGAAAGAAAGAAAGAAAGAAAGAAAGAAAGAAAGAAAAGACGGGGGGGGGGTAGGGAGAAAGGGAGGCATTTATTTTATGGGATTTCAGCACCAAAGATTTTTTAAGTCTTGCCCTCACCCCCTTCTTTTTCCCCTGACCTTTTCCTTAACCAGTTGAGTAGGGACAGGAACATAGGTTACTGGAGAAGGATAAACCTTCACTTAATAATGGAAGGAGAAGGGTATGGGAAAACATTGCTTGCCTAAGCCAGAACAGCAGAGAAAAGGGGTTAAGCTTCCTCTCTTTGAGCAAAAGTCATGACCTAGTGCTCAAAACGAAAGACTAAGACTATGGGGTTTGTTCCCTTTCTTGCTCCAAATAAGCTGTCTGAACTTATTTATCTTTTATCTTCTCTATGCCACTGTTTCCATGTCTGTATAATAAAGATAATAACACTTCTTCATAAGGTTACTGGAAAGTTTAATTCATTAATGTGTGTAAAGTACTGAGCAATTCTTAGAATGGTACTGTAGAAATGTGAAATATTATTAGTGTCAGTTATTTTCCTATAAAATTAGACCCTTTTGTCTAAGTAAAAATAATTGGTATGACAAGAAGATTGAAAACTTTTAAGTATAACATAAAAGCTTGCTTATAATGATGAGGTTGTCAATTGACACCATGTAGTGAAGAAATTGTGGTTCAAAGACTGTAGCATGACAACAAAGAATTATTTTGGGCTAGCTTAGTTCACATTTATATGTATTCCAGTATTATTATCACACTAAAAAAAAGAAAGGACAAGGGACAAAGAAACAAATGCACCTCTGAGAAATCTTTACCAGCCTGACAGTTAAAAATATACAGCTCCACTGCTAGAGTTTTTGATGGATATTACAAGAGTTAAACTTTGGAGTTACAGACATTCAAAACTATTAAAGCACGAGTTTCAAGGAACTGCACCCAGAGAGACGAACTATCAGAATTACAGAAGATTATTAAAGAGATATTTGATACCTGTAAAAGAAGGCTAAGGTTTTATCACATGGGAATTCTGGCAAGCAGTGTGCCTATGTGTTATAATAAGGAATGACTATGAGAAAAGCAGCATGCTGGGAATAAGCAGAAAGTCGGCAAAGATGATGAAGGGCAGATTTTGACAAGGACTTTCTCAGTCAGGCTGAGTTCCTTATAACAGAAAGTGTGTTTGAAGAAGGCAGGTTATGAGCCAAAGAGTGGTAACATTAATGAATAATCCAGACAGGCAGGAAAAGTACCATGAGTTCTTTTAACCACCTCACTTTAGATAGGAGCCATGGCAGAAACTCAGTCTGCCTCCTACCTATCTAATCCTTAAATGTGATCACAGAAGTTTGGCAACACCACTTCTTCCCTAGCAGTGAATTGTACTCTGTACTGAGGGACAAGCTAGTGTGTGAATGAGTCGTTAAAATTCCTCTCACCACATCTCTTACCTTCAAGGGAGCAAAGACCAGATGTTACCTTTAACATAGATGTATTGCCACTGAGCCTCAGCCACTGTTTGGTTCTGCAGCTCCCATACCAACTACTATTAAGTGCTAATAATATGATTAAGAGAAAAGAAAGAACTGCTTGAATGACTAAAAAGTAGTAGAAACATTTTACACCAACCCTGATAAGGGTGCATATCTTTACACCTGATGTTCTAGGAAATGCAACTGAAAACAGTGTTGATGACACAAAGAAAAAAGGAAAAAAAGTACATCAAATAATGCATGGTGGAATAAATACTGCTATCTCATATTTGCTGCGAGGTAGCACTGTGCTAGATAGCAGAGTGACGAGTGTGCCTTAAAAAGTATAGATCGACTGATAGATAAGAGAACTGAATGACTTGCAAACCAAGTGATCCTATCTACAAGCAAAATAAATGGAATTCCTGTATAAAACATTCAAGCTGGGATATTTTATGATCATACTAAAAAGGAAGAAACAGTGACAGCACAAGGAAAATAATAAATGGTTGCAAAACAAAATTCAAGACTGTAATTCAGCTGAGGTCTGCTGATCCCACAAAGCACAAAAGCACAACTCAAACAACTCCTGAATGACAATGAATGACTGAATTCCAGCCTCAGTATTTCAGCTAAAATCAGGATGCAACATAAAACAGCAGAACAAGACTTTTAAATCTGTTTCTTACAGTCTGCAGGTGAAAAATGTCAAAAAGCCAAAATGGCAGCAGCTACCATTTGTGAATTTTAAACAGATAATTAAACGAAAGAAAGGCTTCTGTACACAGACAGGAGATTTAAAAGGTTAATGAAGGTATAATAAAGATGGAGATCTGACTATGACTGCAATAGTAACTTGAAAAAACAAATGTTAATGATGGTCAGAAAAGAAAGCTGATTAAAATAATTTCTGTTGAACTCTCTCCTTCCCTTGTCCTGCACTTTTTCTGGTCATTTATTATACATCCGTACATACATAAAATATAAATACATATAAAATTGATGTCTAAATACAGAGAGACATATCTAAAGATAATTTTTCACCACAAAAGATTGCTTAGCTGAAAAGCCAGTCAGAATGTACATATTTTTCAAAGAGAGAGTAATGTGGGATCTCAAACTATGACCACCTCCCATGACCCATTCTGAATCAGTAAGGCCACTAAGAAAGCATATGCATGTTTATCAAAAAACTAACAAATAGGTTTTATTTCAGCTCTTCTACTTCATCTTGCCAAGCATCCATAACAAGCTGAAAGTTTGTGTAGCTTTCAGTAGCTATTTTATCTTTTCTCAGTATTTCGAAACTATCTAAATATATGGATGGCAGAAACAACTTCCACATTATTATGATGTTTTACTTTTCCAGCCAGGTAACTTGGGTGGTAAGACTGGAGGTAAATACAAACTTCCTCTTGCTGACTTTCAATTTGCTCAAGGTGGATGGAGCAAAGTTATTTGTTTCTCCACAGTAAGATTTACAAAAGGTATGACACAGTGTTTGGGTTAACATGATAGGTATTAGGAACAGTATCTTTGGGTAAACACCATCTAAAGCAATACTTTTCATTCTTCAGAGCTCTTGAATAAATAAATGCAACATATTTTGACAGTGTCACGTTATCCCTGAGTTTCTCATATTCCATAAAATTATTTCTGTGATAAAGCATACCCTGTCTCCTATTCATGGAATATCTCAAAAGATCCATAAAGTCTTTAAACTTCTCTCTTAATCTCTGAAAACGTCCATTGGACTTAATGCCTATAAGAAATTATTTAAAACAATTTAAACTGCAATCTGGACTCATTACAAACATGTAAAATGAGGACAAAAATGCCTATCTATTTGGTTGTATAAAACTTTTTTATGGTACTACTGTTCTCCCTCAGGCCATATCTTACAAAGTAAGCTTTGAAAGAATGAAAGCTCTTCTGAATCTAAGTACCATGGTGTCTTCATGTAGACCCTAATGTAACAAATATTTATCTTGCATACTATATACAGCTGTAATACTGTTCTTAACCAATGTAAATAATAGTTGCTTAAATCTACCTTCTTTCAGCAGAAAATAACCTCAGGCATATTCCTGGAAAAAAAAAAGAGAAGTAAGGACCTTCATAAAATATTTTTACTGACAGAATAGCCAAAGTACAGGGTTTATCTTAAAGATCCTCTAGCTCCAAATTCAAGTGGCACTATCTCAGGGGACCTGAAAGTCCTAAAATGTGTGTTTAATTTTATAAAGCTTTTCATCAACACAGAGAGATATAATTCAAAAGAAAAATGCCTGGAATTAATGCATTGGGCCCAGAAGCTGCAATGTGTGCACTTGCTGAAAAGTGAATTTAAGTCTTTTTTGCATATCCATCTCCAATACTCCTAATTTTGTTTACCTAGTTGGACTCCAAAATACGTTAGAAAGGACACAAGGTGTTAACATTTATGTCTCCTTGCCAAAGCACAAGACTGACTAAAACCACCACTAGCAATGGCTCCTCTTCCTAACCATGCCCCTTTACCAGAGAATAGGAAAGCAGTAGTGTAGAAAATGTACGAGTGGTCCTAATCCTCTGAATATTTTCTCTGTAGGAGGAATTTGGGATGGTGGTAGGTTAACATATATCGCAGGAGGAGTGCAGAGCGTCCCCTATAAATTCCAGCTTTGGCAAGCATATTCTCACTGATTTCATAATTGCTGACAGTTGTCAGTTGGCTGGGACCAAGCTAGAAGCTGACTGGAGTTAAGAGTGAGCAAAGTAAAGAAATGGCTTAAAAAGGAAAAAGGAAAGGAAAGGAATGCTCTGGCACCAAACCTGAAATGAATCAGTAAAAAAACAAGATCCCAATACTGGTGATAGAAATAACAGTGGAATAACGTGTAATAAATACATCACTCTGCAACGTCTGGGTGTGGAAGAAAAGGGGCAGTCCCAAGGCAGCATCCAAATCAATCAAGCAACATACAGAATGCTTACGTGCTCTATACACTAACACACAGAGTGAGCTTGTTATGACATGCAGACAGATGTCCTGGCCTGAGATTTAGCTAACTCAGTAGGCCACGAGAAACTAATGAACACAACATGAGAAACTGTTGGAGGTGGTGAAGAACAGTGTGAAAAGGTGTCAACAGGGACACAGAGCAGTGGTGAAGGGGAGTCCTGTGAGAAAGAGCAAACTGTATTGGTACTTGAAGGGGAGGACTGGGGACATTTTGTGGAGGGAAGAGCCTTGCAAGGCAATATCAAGTAATGCCATAAAAGGCCAAGATTACCTAGGTGATGGTATCAGAAATACCAAGTTTGGCTACAGATGTAGGACAGAAGCACCGAGGCCAGCAACTGGGGAGACAGGGATCCGGCTCTGGCCCCTGGATAGACCACATGTGTGGGGCCAGCTCCTATTCTGTTTGCGTGCATGTGTGTGTGTGTCACAGCAAGCTCTTATTCTCATCAGCTGGACAAGAGAGTGCTGTGGGTGTTCATGGGGGTTCCACTTCAGGCACAGCTTGCTTTGTTGGTCTGTGTGGCTGGTTGTGCCTCACAGTGTGTGGCGTGTGTGTACACATGCACCTCTGTGTGTGGATGTATGTACACCTCTGGAATGCATGCTGTCCTTGCCACAGGCTGGGCCAGCAAATGGGAACAGCAGCAAACAGGCTGAGAGGAGAAATCACCTGGGCTGGAAAGTCCACTCGATCGGGGTTGCCATAACAGAGCTTATGTCTGGAATTCCTCTGCTCCCGCTTAACAACCGTGTGTTTTACACTTGGAGATGGAGAACCTGTGTTGATATAATAAAACTAAAAATCAAACTGGAAGTTTAAAGCAATTGCAGAAGTGAAATATATGTGCCCTGTCTAGCTAAGAAAATAAAATCCTTTCTTTCTTTCTCTCACCTGCCCCATCTACCATATATGCATACTTAGGTATGTTCATGTGTGTGTGTATAAACAGGTAGATAAATGAATATATAGGCAGATAGATGTAAAAGAGTCAATACATTTTTGTTCAAACATTTTTGTTCAGCTTGAACTTCTTGCTTAAACTTTACAGAGGGGCAGGATATATTTCTTTGGGAGAGGGCAAAAGCTTCCTGCTCCAGGTGTCACTGAACGTATCACACTTACGTGTAAAGTTTGTTTTTCCCAGACAGATAAAAGATTAATTTTTATTTCTTTGAGGGTTCATTTGTTGGTGATTTGGGGGGGGGATGTTGGTTGTTCGTTTGCTTTTGCTTTGTGGGTGGGGTTTTTTTCATGAATCTTGCTTACTAATGTAGGCAGGAAGGACATGAACAATCTGAATAGATCCGCAGCCATGCCTCTTCCTAGTTTTGACACTGATTTCAGATATGTCACTCAAAACAAGAGTAATTTAATGGTGATAATGTATTTCTAATGAATCCAAATACTTTGTGATGAACACCAGCTTTCATCTCAAAGATGGTTTATCACCAGTACAACCTTGTGAAGAGAATATCCAGGGAAATTTACTGATATCAGCATACCAAAAATAATTAGGCCATTATTAGTTACTACTTGCATCTGTGCTCTTATTTCTGCTTTTGCCTATATGATTACACAGAAATAGCACTGTAATGCCCAATAACACCATTCAGTTAGGAGCTATATTTGTACAGTTCATACTATGTAGTTTTACATGAGAATCAAGTAAGTAAATGCCCTTAGACAGACACCCTGAGTGTCATCCTGCCTACTATAAAAGAAATCAGAGGACTCAATCCATTGAAACAACTTCCTTCAGAGCATATATATCTCAGCACACAGTGGCTACTCAGTGGGCAAAGCTGTCACAGCTGGATGCCCAAATAGAGATCTCCAAGGCTGGCCTCCTCAAACTAATTTTTAACTGTTTCAAATGCCTGTGGGATGTTTGCTTTGCTTCCTTTGCTATCTATATATTGCAGCCTTTTAATGGAAATTCACATTACACTGTACAAACAATTAAAGGAGATAAATAAATGGCACACTTGTAGATGCACTGAAGCAATCTTGATGATTGTTTTTTCATAGTATAAATTTCAGATGTGCCCTTTATTTAAAACAGTAAAAAATTATTTTATAAACATTCTACCTTAAATTTAAAACTAACATATCTTTATGGTAATTATAATGGAATAAAATAGAGGCAGTGGACTCTAATATTAAATGCATATACTTCAAACCTATGTTTTCCATTTTGCAGATGCTTACAGATGGAAGTCTATCTGAGCATGGAACTGCATTTGTGGGGGTGGTAGTAACCATATCTGTCAGTCATGATGCCGCTGCTGTACTGCTGCTATAGTCAACATTAAATCCTAGTGCTGGATGCTTCATGGTGCACTAAGCAATAAAGCACAAAAGAAGTCAAGAAAAAGAGTTTGCTTGTTATCCCTATTGGCCAGAATCGCAGCTGGCATAAATCAGTACATCTTCACTAACCTTAGCATAGCTATGCTGAGTTATATTACCCATTTCTTTAGAGACGTCATTCATGATGTCTTTCTACTCAGGAATACATGATCAGGTATACAGGTATTTCCTAAAGCTGCATGAACTATAAAAATACACATACACACACATATCAGAAGTATCTTCTCTTCAGCATACAATTACTAATGCTAAAGGAAGTGTAGAGACAGACAAGATGATAGTATTAAGACTATAGAATCTGAAACGAAAACTCTGACTGTGAAATTGGTTTGATCTGCAGACAAATGTCAGCTCTGTGCCCTATTAAAGTTGCAGTTGTTTTAAAAGGACATACCAGTGAGCCCTGAAATGTTGAATAAATGTTAATTGGAAGTCAGAGAAAATATCATGAGTAAAATAAAATATACAAAGAAAAAGCACTTTCAATCATCTACGACACAGTAACAGATGGATCCAAGAGAGAAAAACATTGCCAAATAGTCAGGTTCCATCTTAACACAAGACAAGACATATACTGGAAGACAGTTTAATTATAATGAGCATAATCCTGATTATTTTTTTTTTTAAGTAGCTGCCATGCAAATATATTACTTTTGAAGATTTAATTGCATGATTACATTGATTGTTGAGCTTCTTATTAGCTATCCTACATACGTTTAGCAGTGTAAAACTGTATGGAATTTACGATTCCTATACCATATTATACCCATGTAAAGCATTAAGGATTCATATAATCTAATTAGAATGAGGAAATAACAATTTGTAATGTTCTACCTTTTTATTATTCGTCCAAGACTAAGTATTATGAATGATTTTTTTTTAAGTACTTCAATCATTTTTCTTTGGTACATTTGTACAGTTTGACAGCAGCAATTTAAAAATGAAGACAGAAGAGGGATTTGATTTTTATTTTTAATTATGGAAATGCAATCTTCTTCACATCTACTTTGAAAATGATGACTAGAGGCTATTTGCTTAAGTGAATGGTGAACACTATGAGGAGTGAATAATCACACTTACTGCAGGTACTGTGTAACTTATGAAATTATACTAAAAGGCTACTAGATATAATACTAAAGGGAAAAATGATCAGAACATTGTATTGTATATCCTACTTATGAGTAAAAATAACATTTTGTTGGAATGCAGTAATCATATCTTGTTGTGGGATAGGAGTCATTAATTTTATGGATATACTCTTCTAAATCCTCTTAAGAATTTTTTATCTTGGCAACATATTTTAAAATATTTTAACCCTAATAATGAAATAAAACCTGATTATATAAATGCACATAGTATTACCAATGTCACCACTCTAACACAATCCTAAAAATACTCAAATGCAGTAATTTTTATAACATTGCTGGATGGGGGAAAAAAAAAAAATCTAAGGTCAAATTATACTTAGCTCAAAACAAATTCTGGTAGAATATGCCAACAAATGAAATAAACTGACATTGCTTATTCTGTGAGAAAACAAGACATAAAAGCTTGGTTTCATATGAGTCAGTGAGAAATTTCCCATTGGCACCGGCTGAGCAGCTATTTGATTTTAGGCTTTTGTCTTTTTTTGTTAAAAAGGGTATTCACATTTCCAGTTCTGCTAATCTGACACTTTGATTGTATGTTAGTGAATTTTGCCCCTCTCACACTCTTGGAGAAGAAAAGGCCTGATAAACCACTTCTGAATTTGTTAACAACAAAAAAGGCCCTCTTACAATTCATTTATCTTCAATATACAAGCGCATCTGGAGAATCATCCATGGGAAAGAATATAATATCTATTAAATTGTAATCCTTGGCTCACTACCTATACAGACCTAATTCCCATACCCTCCAGAGAAGCTTCAGTTTTAGCCTTGAAATATAACCAACCAACTACAACAGAGTCAGTCAATCAATGTCATGAAGGCAGCTTCAGCAACCTTAACTAAGCATTCCATTTATTTTTCACTGGTAGAGAAAAAAGAAAAAAAATTCCACCTTTCCATATTCTTTCCATTCTTCTCACTTTGTTAGGCCTGACTTGAGTGATGAAAAGTTTTGCTGTCCTAATGTTTTACTATAGCAGAAGTTTTGTGGTCTAGTTTGTTTAAGTATTGATACCAACAATAAGCCTATACATATTTCATGGAGTATATGCATATGAAAAAAACAAAACAAAGGAAAAAAATACAAAAAAATCCCCAAACAAAAAAAAACCACAAACAAAAAAAGTCCTGATAGTGACTGCTTAACTTTAAAAAGCAAAGGCTTATCAGGAGTTACAAAAAAGTTTTCTTCTCTTTAGACAGTAATAATAGGATCCCCTGACAGATATCTGTGTATTTGTTGAGGAGTACAATTCACTAGCTGACTAATCCTCTCTAAAAACTGAGTAAAAACAGAGGGAAGAAGAAGAAAGGAAATCAGATTCTCTTATTGGGGGGCTAATCTCCCTTCCCACCCAAAAGAGAGAAGCCCCTTCCAGAGTATGAACTTGGTTTTCCGAACTATTCTCTGAAGAAGCCTATCAGCTACACAGGAACTTTTCACATGAACTCTCAGGAGGCCTCACACTTCTTGTAGCATAGAATAACATCCATTAGGGCTATGCATGAAAAGGAGAGTAATTTAGTAGTGGCGTTTCACATGAACATAGAAATATGAGAAAGATCTTGTTAATCTAGTTAATTAGTACAGGTTGTGGCTTTACATGCAAATGACGTGCCATGCAAGTAGTTTTCACACTATGCCCAAAGTTAACTTTTTATTATATTTCAATTTATGTGTTGTACTTTTACATACAGGACAGCAGAGATAATTTGAGATTATATATATTGACATGAAGATTCCAGGCTAGAGACCTTGAAGGCCTAGTTTTTCATTAGTTCCCCAGGTTATTCTGTTTTCTCTTTTTGAGAAACTAATACAAAACACCTGTGCATATAGTCAGAAGAACAGCGTCTTCTAACTTATTATATGATAATAATCTCCAGAAGCTAGTGTTTAAAATTATAGATTTGGTTGAGTGCTACACAGCGGATTTCTGTAACGAGAAGCAGTGTAGCCAGGAGAAAAGTTTCTTAACAGAACGTCTTCAAATTGAGAGTGCAAGCTCTTCCAGAGAGTGAGGAACAAGCTTTACTATGTAACACAGGATTTTACATTGTCCTTCACCTGTTCAGTATAAGTGATCACTCATAGAACCAGTTATCCTTAGCAGTACAAGTTTTAAAAAAATCATTATAAAATTACTTCTTACTAAATATATCAATAAATTGCAGTAATTAAGAAAAAAATGTCATCTCTGCATACACTTATTTATGGCATTCTATACCACCTTCTTTTCTGTCATCATTTCAATGTCTTCTATCACTATTCTTACTCCAAAATAATCCTTATTTGGTGGGATGATCCTGCCACATTTTAGTTTTCAGCTGTCCGATCCTGCTATGCTTCATGGAGTGCATCAGCACTTTAGATCAATCTCCTAGTCTACAGCTATGTATTACTCGTCCCATTTCTGTACCTTCCCTCTTGTTTGACTCATTGTCCATACTGCTGCACATTTATGGGGACAGATAAATCAGAATCTTTCGGGGTTGATGGACTATCAAGGTTCAGTCACCTCTTACTATTATTTATCCCTTCTTATATGTTGATTTGGCAGTTACGGAACAGCACCATTTTCTTCATTTCCCAGAAGGGCAATGCAACAAAGGGGATGGAATATATCCTGTGCAACTTCAGACATTCATCTCATCCAAAAGTGGCTGTCTAAAACAGTTCAGATGAACCAAGTCCAGTAGTGCCCATTTCTCTCCAATGAATAGAGGGAGTTTAGGATGATTAGCTGAGATGTAATCATCTGAAGTTAAGGGAGATGAATCCAAGTCCACCTGTCCAAGGTCATCCGAGAAGTCTGAAAAGACATTTTAACTCAAATCTCAGATTTATATTTTATATGCTGGAACACCTGAGAAGCACAGTGATAGAATAAATTTGTCAGACTAAGGAGAAAGGGTTAATGGTGTAGTATTTTCCTACGAACTGAAAGCAAGCTTTTAGTTTATGGATGTCACAATTCAGGAGACAAAACCCCACTGTCTTCAGAATCCCACTTCATATAAATTACTTTCATCCTCTTCAAAATTTTAGAAACTATAGTTATGGTTTATGTTATTAATTAAAGTTCTTTAAAATAACCAGCTCCTTAAGAAGGAAGTGCATTTAAAAAATAAGTTTGCAGTTTTTAAAATCAAATGCAGAGATTTGAGATCTCCTGCATCTAGGCCTGTTTATTATTTTAAACATAAACAAAATGAAGAGTCAAATAATGAATATGTGAATACTTGTATTGTGTTGTACAAGAAGGGATCTAAATGCTATTGAAATAATTGAGCTATTGAAGGCTGAGATCTGACTTGCACAGCAATAAAGAATGTCTCTGTTACATTGAACAACACATTCTGTTGACTCAGGTAATGATATTTTATGCAAAAAAGTGTATTAGTGGATCCATGTTAAAGCCCGATACTGGTTTTACTGATAATTTTTATGTCTCTGTGACATTCCATGACCTAGTCCTTTGAAAATGAGTTGAACGGTGCATATGAAAGCGCCAAACAATGGATGAAGAAAAGATATGGCTAGAAGTGAATAAAAGAAAGTTGTTTCTCCTTTCATTCACTTAGATGTCCTGCTCTCACACTATTTTTTATAGTAAATACTGTCATTCTCAGCTGAAAATGTGACTCCTATTAGCATAAGGTTGAATTATTAGCCAACACAGAATGACTTCAAATTCCAGTTCTTACTGGGCAAAGACAATGACAACATCAAAAACTAATTGCTTTTTAAAGAAATTATTTTTTTCAAATTAGCCACTTTCTTAGTACATCTTGGTCAGGTTCTGGCCTGACTGGAGACTGTAAGAGAGTGACTGACTGAAAATGAAAATCTCCTATGTTGTTCACATCCATTCTTAAGGACTGAAATTATTTACACAAATTTTTGAATGGTGTATTGTTTGCTTTGTTACATCTTATGGATGGTTCTAATGTCCTTTTGCCTGTGTTTGCTATAGAAGACAAAGGGTTGCATTTTATTTGTAAACATTAGGACTGTTTAGCCACGAACAAATTCTAAGCACCTCTTTCCTGCACAGCTGCTTTCTGTGCAGCTTTCATTGCAGGGGTGCAACTTTAACAGTTACGATTGCTATATTTTGCAAATGAGAATTTACACATGTGCAGTGAAAGCTGAGCATAGACAATTATGAGAAACCCTATCCTGACTTGCGCAAGGCATAAATTGGCCAGGACCCCTACAAAGATCAAGTGTCTTGTGTCAGTCATTTAGTTATTTAAACAGTGTTTTTCCTTTAACAATAAATAGCATGTTATGACAATCCTCATAGGGGCTGACTGATATGGAATTACACTGATAGAGCCCTTGCAGCTGTTCTAGCATCAGATTCTCCAGAATTTCTTAATGGCCATTGCATGACTAACTGTTCCTCTCAACAAAAGTTGGTACATGCTGGGGAAACAAAGATATGACAACACTTTTTTCCTGGCACTTCTGAAATGGTTTTTACTTTAAATATTACTAAAAAGACCGGGAAGGATGCAACTATGCCCTCTAATAGAACTAAAAAGGATGAAAGCTTTTTTAAATCTTACATAGGAACAATTTAGCTCATAGAAAAGCAACTTAAGGAGGTTGCTCCTACCATCTACCGTATTTTCTCATGAAGCCCACCTGTACTACAAGCTGGGAATAGATTTCTGTCCCAATTAAATACATGTCTTCTCTAAACTACACTTATCAAAAGAATACTTGCCTACAAAAGGTAATGGAACTAAAAGCTGTAGGTGTATTGTTTCTCATAAAATCTCCAATTTCCTCAAAAAGAAAAAAATGTGCAGCATTTCTGTATACTAAAACACTGGAACCGTTCTGGAATGAATAACATTTTCAGTCCTCATAATTATTTCTAGCAACTCAAAACAGCGTGTTCTGCTTGTATAATGAGTATTTAATTTAGACTCATATGCACGCTCACTCCTATACAAGCTGAATTCCATCATAAGCATCCTCTTCATTTCACTTACCTTGATTTACCTTCAGAATCACTTTGAAGACTGCAATATACAGAAGTGATTAGAAGGGATTAAAAGCAAAAAGGGACCAGGTCAAGAAGTACGTGTAGAAACAGTAAATAGAACCATCAGGTAGTTTTTTAAAAACCACTTTTTTCTAGAATGGAATGGACATATCACGGTATCACATGTCGTGTTACAAGATGTGATGGGTGGTCTATAATTTGCTAGATGGTCTGTAATTTCAGACTTTACTTTTCCTTGTTGTCTTGACAAAAAAAATACACCACCCCCACCCTGCAAACCCCTAACACTTCAAAATACTCGAAAGATTCACAAGTGTCACTTTCAGTATTACAGGATGATTGGTAATCAACAAGGTCCATAAATCTTAGGCTAGAAATTTCCTTTCTGTAAAATGGCTTTTTTTTTCTCTCTCCCTTCTAGGTTACAATTCCTAAGCCTCTTTTTCCCCCGAAAGAAAAAGTAAAACAAGAGAGAAAGAAAGAGAGAGAAGAGAGAACAAGCATCATTTAACTCTTGTAATTCAGGTAGGAGCATATCAAATTCCCCAGTGCTTATCAGTTCCTATTGCAATTGAAGTCACCCCTAGAATCATAGCATATATGCTAGCAAACAAAAAGATTTTTCTAAGTATGTCTTTGCATTGACAGTACAGTACAGTTTTTCTCATGTATGTCATTGCAATGCAGTTATCACTGTTTGGGAATATACTACCAAACTGGGAAACATCTGAATGTGTACTACAATGAAATACATCCTCAAATGCAAATAGGGTATTAGGCATTATAAATATTAATTCTTGACTTCATATAATGACTTACTATGTTGAAGACAAGTAGTAGAAGAATTTGACCTCTGTGACCACAGGTGGGATTTGAACCAGTTTTTTTCAGTGCTAAAGGAACAAGCAGTTTGCTACCTCTGCCATTCTTCAAAGGTGTGTTTGGAAGGACCCAAGGATGTGCTCCGTAGTTCTAACTACTTTTACTCTCAATTTCTGACTTCCTAATACTGAAAATTGTAAAGGCAAAGAAAAAATAAGAGGGTTATGTTTTTGAACACACACAAAAAGGGTTTCATTCTTTCATTAACTATGTATCATTGACTTCCTTTCAAACTTCTTCCCAGTGTAAAGTAAAAAGCAGTACATACTTAGAACCATGTGAACGATAGGAGGGAGGGCTTGTTTTTTGCTGGTTTTGCCAATCACTACTAATACAATGGTGAGTAGATTAACAGATGCTGCCAATAGTCTCTGGGGACGTGCAAGTACATTAAGATGACTTTGCAATGCATCACTCCTGCTTACCATGTAATTAAGTTACAGTTTTCGGTATATAATTTCATTAATATGGATTAGTCAAAATATCAATGCACAAATAAATGCAGACTTGCAAAATGTGTATGTCGATAAAATAAACATAGCGTTCTAGTAACAAGGTAGGAGTCTAACTTCCATAAGAAGCCTATTCAATACTGCTACTCAATTGTCATTCACATGGGTAACTGAGGTTATCTATCTGAACTGTGCATTTATGGCCACCTCCTTTTGACAATTTCTCACTATTCTAATATGCTGTGAGAAATGCTTTTTTCAGTTCTCTGAAGGTGGACTCTTCTGCTTACTTGAACCAATTCTCTGGGATAACACTATATAAAAGCAAAGGTGAAAAAGAGCTCTATGCAGGATGAATTAACTGAGGTAAGGTAACTCAAAAGTGAGCCAGCAGCCCATCACAGCAGACCACAGAGTCAGTAAAGAATCTGTCACATTTATAGTCAAGAGGAAAATGAGATTTGAAGGAAACATAAAAGAAATCATGAGTGTCTACCTGATGAGAAACAATGTGTCCAAAATTAATATGGCTTTCATACAGTACTCTGATGTGTACCTTTCTGATACACAAATATTGTGATGTTTAGAAACTTACTGTTCTTCCTTAAATGAACATCTTACAAATGGGAACTAAATAGTAACTAAGAACCAAAGCATCTAGCCACAGACCTTTAGAGGGGCAGGCACTGTCTTATGTTGAAAAAGAAATGAGGGACTCTAGGTTTATTTTTTCCGTTCCTTCTCTCCTCTCTCCTTCATTTTTTCTTTCTTTTGTTCCTCCATCCTACTTTCCTTTTCCTTTGAAAATTAATTACAATTATAAGTGTGTACAGTTCTATTTGTCACTTGTCCATAGTCAGCTTTATAGAACATTATTCAGAAAACAAAAATTGCATACAAATTGATGTTTCCATTCCCGGTATACTGTCAAAGCCTTTGAGAGGGCAGAATTGTCATAAACTAATCAAGAAAAGGTAAGAGATTTTGATTTACTGACCTTTAGTTTATTATTACAGTTAATGTCATGGCAATAAATAAAAAACAAAACCATAAATGCTGTATAATATAACATGCTTTTAGATCCCTCAGAGAGTTAGGAAAAAAAAAAAAAGAAAATATATGGGCTCCTAGTTAAGTATTTTTATCTTGAAATATTAATATCTGTATCTTTCAGCCTGAGTTTATACAGAGGAATGACAAATAACATCTACTGGTTCGGTTGTCTTTGCAGATTAGTACTGTTTGAGTCAGAGAGAATTAAGCTGTTTCACCTCCCACAGCAAAGGTAAAGGTGATGAGTTTCTATTAATAAAGCTAATAAAAACCTACACCGCAGTAGACTACCACAAATAAATCATGCATTTCCAGCACCACGCATTAAGAAGCTGTACATTAAAAATAAGACTGATGCAAGAAAAAATTACTCAAACCTAAGTACAAAGACATAGAGATTTACAGCATTGTTCTACAGAGAACAAAATGGCTTACAATCCTGTACAGCTGTTTAGGAAAAAACAAACAGACAAAATGAAAGCAAGCCGACTGCTGTTTTCTGAAAAGATAGGAGGGTAACACAGTCTTCAAGCATAAAATAAATTAATAATTATGATAATTCATTCATCTGAGCTTATTTTCCAGCAAGTTCCCTGTTGGTTTCTTAATGAGGCTAATAATGTATAATCTTTACAACTGAAAGTCTCAGAGGAAAGTTTACACTTCAGGAAAAAAAAGAAAAAGAAGTAGACAAAGTGCCTTAAGAGTAACCTAGACTCTCACTGGGCTACATCCACACAAGTGGTATTGTAAACCTTAGGAGAAAATTCTATTCAAATTGTGCAGCCCTGTGCAGTTGTGGCATAACTGCATCAACTCACTATAGATCCTGATGCCCAGAAACATCTCTTTTTAGATACCTAAACCAGATTAGGATCAAAGACTAGGTAGTATACCTCAGTACTCTGCCTCACATGATACAGCAGGTATTTCCAAAGCAAATCTAAGTATTACACACAAACACACATGCAAAAACCAAATACATATGTATAATCTTACAATATCACGTAAAATGCAATGTTGATAGAAGTTTTCCTTTAAAGGGGGGATAGTGGGAGACACCACTTTTCACATGGCCTTGCAACCAGCCAGGCATACATTCAACACTTGTCTTGCCCATGATGCTTCACACACACCTCACTTGCTCTTTAGTAGCACCTTTTAAAACAGCCTCTGTATGTTCTCCACTCCTGTTGTTGATTATCTGTCATCATGCTGAAAATAATGCAACCTACATCAAACACCAGAAAAAGTGACCTAATATCCTAAACTTTCCAGTGCTACAGATGTTCTAAAATATACTGGATTACTGGAAAATGGAAACTAAAGCCCTATTGTGAGACTAGGTAAACCAACAAAATGATTTTATTTAAAATATCCTGACTATTCCTGGCCTAACTCTGACATTTGTGATAATGACTGTGACCATGACTGTGATTCTGACACTGCTGAGTATCTTGTTCTGAAATGACAATTTGTGACATGGAGAGACAACAGGGAGGCAAGAAGAGGGAAAAATGTATCTTTAAATGCATAATTAATAACAATAACCATGAAAGACACTGCATCATAAACATGAAAGCTACTAGGTAGGTATTGTTTTGACTAGTGTTACTGCAATATATAGTGTACAGATCCAACAGATGAATTAAATATGCTCTAATGGAAGTTGTTTTTTCCACTTCCACACAAAAACTACCCTCACACAGTTCAGGTAGTATTACTAGGACTGCGAGAGACTATACAGTAACTCAGAACCAGCACTCCACATCCAAATGAGGTAGCAAAATTGTGGAGCTGCAAAATATTAGAAAATTTTCTTGCTGTTACAAAAGAGCTACAACCTGGCACCTAACTCTCTTTTTTCCTTCTTTTAACAATAAAAGGAACTTTGGCTGCTCCAGAAACTCAAATACTTGATTTGATCACTCCTCAATTCTTAGATTTTTCAGCCTATCTTTTAGTTCTCTCAACACTGCTAACAAACAATAGTTTGCAGCAAAGCAAAAGACTTTTCTTTGAACCATCAAATGGTGTGTGGATCAGGACTCAGTGTTCTGACTTATGGCTGTTGAGAATGTAATAACTACATAAAAAAACCCCTCTCAAACAGAGACAGAACAAGCCTAAAGCTGGAAAAAGGATGTAACTATGATATACCAACAGCGTTCTTTTCCAAGAGCACCAGCGTGTTGCCAGTAATTTATTAACATTTTAATGATACACTTAAGTGTAATATTTGTCCCTCTTGTTAAAGAGTTTGGAGCTTCCACCTTCTTATAAAATCAATTCTTACAAATGTAAAAGAGTAGTTCTCACTGAAAGCTATTTGTCCAGTCTATAAAAAAAGTAAAAGATTTGTAATCTATATGTTTCGCAAAGGAAAGTTGCTGATCTAAAGATACAGCAGCCACAAAGCTATTTCTGACCATGCCTCATTCCAAAAGCTATGAAACAGTCTCTTCTCCTTCTGCCAGTCCTATCCCTTGGACAACTATGCAAGATTTTATCACAAAAAGATGTATCTTCCTAATACTGGCTGATGATCAACTTGTGTTTGAAGAAAGGGACTGACAGGCAGTGAAAGGTAGCCACCTGCCTGTAGAAAAGCAAAACTGGACATTCAAAAGTAAGTGCAATCACAGATAATATAATTTTGGATTAGAGAAAAGACATATAAAACAAAGACAAGAACACTGATGTTAAAATTAAAATAAAAATACAATCTAACAAGCCTAGAGCACTTTCTGTTCTTTATGTCTGGAATTTTAATTAAAATTTTTAACAAAAATAAGCATGACATCAGACTTGTAGCTATTACAGTAGGGCAAAGGAGAGCAATGCTTGTTTGATACGGTATTAGTAAGTTAATAATGTGATAAATCTACTTATGAGTTAGCATTAATCCCAGAAACTATTGAGAAGCACTTGATAAAATCTGCCCTTAGAGAAATGACTTTCTCCTTGTTTGAGGAACACATCTAATTGGGTCTGAAAATGGCGTCTGATCTGCTAATCTGACAATTCAGAATGAATTGGTCTCTCTGGTTTTATATACTGATAAATCTACAACTGCTGGGCTTTTGGTAGCATTCTCATTTTTAAGTGTTTTTGAGATGAATCAATGCACATTTGGACAGATCACTCTCTCTCTTTCATCTTGATTAATCCATTAAAGTTAATGCTTTAGACCTCGTCTGCAGCAGAATCTCCTTGAAAACCTGGGGAGGTAAGTTAATCATAGAAACAAGGTGATGCCACATCACAGTCCTTAATATCCCCATTCTGATAACCTGATTAGTAGATCTAAAATGTTAGGGAATTATTTTTAAGACCCGAGGATCTAAGTTTCCAATTTAAACTTTGCATTACTGACTGCAAGAAGTAGATTACTTTTGTCAGCTGTGTGAGAATATAAAAGGAATTCAAGTAAATGGGTAGTAGACTTCAGTACAGTGTACAAGCAGTGAAGAACATTTTTATTCAACTAACGTTTGTAATACAAATATACATCAGTGACATACAGCAAGTATAAAAATTGAGAGTAGTATCAATATTGAAGACATTTACTGATACACAACAAACACATCAAAATAAAGAGTGCAAATACAGGACTATCACAGTTTTTGTCTGCCTTGCCACATAAGAACCTAATTTTCCTTCTCCTTTTGAGTATGCTCAACTAAAAAGTTTTCAGTACTGCACAGTAGTAGCAGTTATTGAATATATGACAAAATGACTGATAAAGCAATAATAAAATGTGATTAATAATTAAAATAATGTATTTATAACACAGAACCCTCTTGCAAAATATAAACCACAGATATCAAAGAAGCCCAGAGCAGCCACTTTCTGCATGAAGCAGTGTTTTAAAATTTAGGACGCTTCAAGGTACATTTTTAGTCTCCACAAAATACTCTTGAAAAAAGACAACACATTATTATAAGGAGCTATTCAGGCTTACGGAAGACGCTGCCCATCTTTATGAAACCAGTGATATACTCAAGTGATTATTGCCTAAGGTGAAATTTTTATTTCTTCAGATACTCTTTTTAGGTGAAATCAGTGTTTTCGATAAAGCATAAGCATATATAAATGCATGTAACTTGCTAAAAAGTTATAATTAGAAGAAGCAAGAATACAGGAAAGTTCTTTCAAATTCTAAGTCAGTAGTTGTTTTAAGAAACTTTATTCCTTACCAGTAGCTGGAACAGATGAAAGACATATCACACTCAAAGGAATTTCAGAAGTCTCAATTATAAATATACCCAGTATTCTTAACATTGCTTTGTTTTTCTATTAATAATAGAACTCTCCATATGCGCACAGGAACAGTGGACTGCCGCATCAGTAATACATGAATGGATGAATTCCACTATTTTGAGATGTTTTGGTGGATGAAGGAATGAAAACCATTGTATGCCACAAAATTTGGAGCGTTAAATTGTAGTCAATAAAAAATCCAAAATTTTAAGTCATTTCAGTTGGACCAGATTTAATCCCTAAACTTAGAAAAGTTCAGAGCCACTCTTGTTCCTTAAAAAAAAAAAAAAAAAAAAAAAAAAAATCTCTACAGAGATTCTCATTTACTTCACTAGAACCAGACTGGGGTCTTTAGTCATCTGAATAGCAGCTGGCCTCTAAGGCATTTTGTTTACAGCATTTTGAAGCACAAGGGCACAGAGGTTGCTGAGGTGTTTCAGTGGAAAGAGGCACACTATGATCAGCACCTGAGTTACAATTGCAACAATTATGAGAAGCACTGAGAGGCCTGGTAAAGAGAGAAGACAAACTGTTAAGAAAACCGTTCCTCTGAACAGAAGTCAGCAGGAGGAAAGAACCCTCAGAGAACTGTAGTAACTTCTCAGTTGTTGGGATTTACTATTTTGTAGCACTTCTGTTGGAGTTCACCACCTTTTCCATTGGTTAAGCAAATTCAGGTCAGACAATCCCTGACACAGGGTAACCCTCAGTGAAGTTAGGCTGACACACCAAGAAGTAGCACAACCTCAGATCTTAGGTTCCTCCAGAAAATGAGGAATACCTAAATGAATGATTTGTGAAAAGTTTAGTGTGACTTGTCTAGAATTACCTAGAAATTCGTGGCACCAGTAGGAATAAAATTCAATTTTCCAGGATATCATTCAAGGAACAAACCTTTCTGCAGATCTTCTGCTTGTTTAATTCACCACTGAAGGTTTAACATCACAGCGAATGAGCTCTGACAACATCGCCTGCTCTGACCACATGATAGTGTCTGCTCATATAAGTATAGCCTTGCTTTGCCAATGGTACAGACAGCCCTGCCTTAATTTTCCAGCTCACCTTTGCCACCTTAATAATATTATTCTAACACCTTTTTTTCAGTCTGACTTCCTAAAGACACAATACTGTAGAATAATGGTGACTGAGCATCCCTGCTGTTAACATTTGAACCCAAAAGTTATTTGGCTGATTTCAAATCAGCAAAGACCAACACATATTTCTATAAATGCTGCAAAAAGAGATATCTGGGTGGTTGAAAGAAATGCTGTGTGCCCTTATAGAAGGAAAGGTGGCAGCCTGAGCCCATCATGAGACATGACTTAGTTGGAAACCATGCTCCACAGGTCCATGGCTTGCTTAGTGATTTTATTTTTTTTGGGGGGAGCAGGAAAGCTAGCAATTAGAAGAATGAGAAATCCCACTATATGACATCAAACCAACATGAACACAGAAGAATGATAAGCAGAATTTGCATCTTTATCACAAAGATCTCTGCCTTTTGAATTAAGTAACAGCACTGGTAATGTGCACTGTCTACATCAACATTGAAATAAAATAGGCCCAGGGAAGATTTCTTAGTCCTGAAGTCAGATGGCATCAGCTTAGATCTCCTCTGAGCCTTGTGTAGTAAGCAGGGGGCTCCAAGGCAAAGTTACTTGGTTCTGTTCTTTTTGTTTGTTTGTTTCATTTTATGATTTGAAGTGTCTGAAATAATAGGAGGGTGGACTGTAGCCACTCACAATGGTATTTTCTTTAGCATGCAAGTGCTTTTGTGCCAAGCCCTGGGGTAAGACATGACAGCACATGGGAGTACTTGATGGTGAAAAGCATGCTGAGATAGTGCTGGAACATTGTGGAGGGAGTCAAACTTGGTTTTATATTGTTCACACTGCTTCTTCAGGAATGGCCCCTGGGATTTACTCCCTCAGGTACTGTCTCAAAGAGCACTAGCTGGCCCAGACCACTGATGTGTCAGGGACCATGCTAATAAGCGGGATGGATGAGTGCAGGCCAGGGCTCAAGATGGTGCTCTGGCACTGTTTTACTTACTATAAAGTTCCCTGCCATAGAGCCAGCAGGACACAGAGCTGCGAGATGGACAGACGAACTGGATATAGATGAGAAATTGTCCAATGGGTTTCACTGGTGTCAACTAATAGAGAAAGAACAGTAAAGTTTGGAAATCATAAATATATTTATATGGGAATATCATTCTACCCATTTTCTACAAATTAAGCCCATATGTCTAATTCTCTTGAATCTGACATCATACCAAACTGTTTTAATAATCTCTAGCTCTTCACTGTTGACCCTTTCTGCTCATTTAGTTCCCATCTTCTCTCCACCGGCTTCTCCCAGTTTCCTCCCTTTCCTACCCACTCCTAGTCTCATGCTTAACAAAGCAGAACATATTATTTCCCTAGTCTCTTTCTTGGAAACAGATGAACCATATTTAGCCTCAGGCAAGCAGCTGGAATGAAAAATTTCAGTCCAAAAGGATACAGTTTAGTAAAGTTTTAAACAATCAAAACCAAAGACCCACCTTTGTATTAGACAACTTGAATAATATGCTAAAAGATGTATGTATAATACACATAGCCTAATGTACATTCAAAATAAATAAATAAAAAAACAAACCCCAACTATGCCTGACATCCTTTTGGCAGTATAGTCTGGATGAAAAGATTTATACTTTTGAGACTAAAATTCACTTAGAAAAACAGTTGCAAACACAGCAATGGGGAGTATATTCTGATCACTTACCAAAAAAAAAAAAAAAAAAAAAAAAAAAAAGGCAGAATGAGATAACCTAATCAAAAGGAAAAAAAAACATTTCCTGCTTCACAGGTCACCTAACACTCAACCTTGCCCTGCAATTCTTCCGATGCCAAGGGACCTTTGGACACTGGAGAATAAATAACACTCATTTCCTCTCCAGCATGTTGCTGGATGTACCACTAAATAGGAGAGAGATGTGGCAGCATTGACATAAGAATTAAGATAACTTACTTAAAAAAACAAAAGAGGGGAAAAAGAAGGGAAAAAAAAAGAAAAGGATCTTTTCAGAAGCAAAAATCAATGATTCTTTCCTTTTTGACACACTCAAGTTATACAAACCAGGGAAAATGGAAGAATATTTTTTTTCTGAACACATAAGACCACTCTTCCTAAAATAGCGTGAAATCTGCTGGTACAATCACATGCTAAATTCAGTCTCATAAGGCAGTGAAACAAAGATTTGTGGGAAGATTTTTATAATGACTGGAAAATCTTAGAAAAAAAATATGAGTTTTTACATCTATGCAATGTAAGACAACAATTTAAGCTCCCATTAAAGAATGCAAGAAGGTTATTACAGAAGTAAGGAATTTACAGTCATCACTGACCTGCACAAAGTAATAATCTGAGATCTAATGAACTGAGTTTTGGTTTTAATCCTTTAAATTACCAGCTTTTTGTCACTAGCTAAGGTAAAAACTAGTGGTGAGCAGCGGCCTGATTACATATGATAAATACTAAGTTGCTGTACATGACAAAATTAAAAAAGGTCAAGAAAAAAAGTGTCAAAATTAAACAGTTCATATATAAAGCTATCAAATTAATGGAGCATCTGAAAGCTAAAGCCCTCCAGTGAATGTGATAAATCTGTGTAAGTTAGTGTGAATGCTACATTCGTTATCTAAGATTCAACCAAAAGAACTTCACAGCTGCATCAGTGTGCACAAATGGGTGACAGAAGTGAGAAGAATTAGGGATGTGTTATTCATTGGACGTTATGAGACAGTGGTTATACTTACACTACTAAAACAATTCTTTAACTCTGCTATATCTTAAAAAAAGTATCTCTTACTTTTCACAGCATGCCAATGAGACGTAGGATGGAAATGGTCTACATGCTCTGTTTTCATTGTCTCTTTGGCAATCTGCATTTTCATGAATGCAGTAAGACTACCTCATAAACCAGATGGCGTTGCACAATGAAATCATTTTAAGTTGACTAAAAGATAGGAAAGATGATCTGTAATATTAGAGAAATTCTGTAATAGTGCATAAATGCTAATAATTGGGCAACTGCAAATATTTTATCTTGAAATACTGCCAACTTTGTAATTGTGGCAGGATATGAAAGTACATATAAGAAGCTCAAGGATGAGCAGAGGCATTTATGCAGAGAAAAAAATACTACCTACCATCTCTAAGTTGTATTCTTATACTTTTGAGTATCAGAATTCATTTAAAAACCAAAATCAACACCAACAAAATCCCCTTTAAAAACTATAATGCAATAAAAACTTTCAAAATATAAACCAAATGTGTTTCCTGTAACCTAAGTCTGAAAATAAAGTGATGCCATTTGTTATGAGAGGTATGAACTACCCCATTCACCTCCATATGGCATTATTTCCAATAAACCCAATAAACCATTATTATATTTTAATAGCTTGATTCTGAAAATTTTTCCTGCTTGTCAAAGGAAAAAAAGCAAACATACAGTACAAATGTTTATACAATTCATTGTTTTAAATACACTCCTATAATGCCTTGTCCTGATCCACAATTGCTTCACAGATGCTGTTGACTACCTTATTATGTGTGTGAAGACAAAGGCACACAGCAAGTTCCATTTCACACAGTATACTGTTGTGAATTTTGCTTTACTTGTTCCTTTACTATTACATTGATTATTGCTATTTATTAAGAATTGCTAAAATCTATTTTGAGTAAGCTCAAGACAAGCACTAGAAAGCTCAAATAAGGAACCTGAAAAATAGTGAAGAGGGCTCCAGAAAAATCTCAGAAATATACTTGAGATTTCAAAAAGATGAGTGAATTCATGCCTTCCTGCTTTTTTGAAAACATGGAGAAACAAGCTATTATATTAAAGAAATTAAATACTGAGAGAAATTGTTTTATTAAAAGACAACCTAATTAGAAAATGTTCTATTTGGTCTGTTGCAGAAAAGTGTTTTTCAATCATAAAAAATCCAAATGTTCCTAAAGAGCATTTCTAAGAATCTGTGCATTTTTTTCCCATCATAAACTTATGGTAATTTTAAAAAGCCAGTGCTTTATATACTGACTGACTGAAAATAATAACTAAAACCTTCATATGCATTTGCTCACATGGCAGAGATGGTTCGACATGAAACAATGTTTGTGAACTCACATCTGCCTTCTCTGAATATAGACAACCTTTATCTTTCACACTTCCACTTCATAAATTCAAGGGGCAAGGGAGTTAGTAGTTTTGAAAGATAAATTCTAAAAAGTCAGAATACTTTGAATTACTTTGAATACATTTTCTATACAGGGAATATTCTCTTGAAAAACCCAAATCAAAATAATACCCCCAAAAAAGCTCTGAGACTGTTTCTTACCAAATCCCTCATAAAACAAAATTATAAACATTTGTCACAGTCACATTTTTTGTAGCACTAGATAATTTTCCTTTGTTTGTGACAGACTTTTGACATAAAAATGCAGTAGAAGAGAACTAAGTTAAACAGGTCAAGCTTGTTGCATTTCAGTATCTTTTAAACAGAACTCTCATGTTTAAGACAAATTTGTTTCTCTCTCCGTTTTGAAAGCTTATTTATTGCAATGAGTGGGAGAAAAAAAGAAGATTTAAACAGGAAAACCAACTGGCAAAGACACATTATCAGTAATCATGTTTTGTTAGTAAATATTCAATCTGAGCCCTAGACTCTCAAGCCATTTTACAAACATTTCCTGTTAAAACATTTTTATCTGCTGTACAGATTTACTTGCCAACATGTGCTAACACATATGGCTATTATCAGCCAATGGTGCACATTTGTTTAGTGGCTCCATCAGCTTTTGTAGACCTATATAATGATACTGTCAACTCTCCCCCTCACTCGCATTTTTGGATTATCTTTTCTTGCTGTTCACAGCTCAGGACCCAATCCTGTCAACAGGAGAAATTTAATTTGTTTAAAGATTTTTAAAATTAGAAAGAAAGACCACTCCCCGTTAGCAGAACTATGAAAATGAGTCTTTGCTCATGTGAACTTGTTTCATTTCTGAGAACAGACCATGACCAGCCCTGGCGAGTCACCTGAGAACTAGAAAGAGTGTTGTTTCTGATCCTCCTAATTAATGAAGACCCAAAAAACCAAACCAAAAACGAAGCGAACGAAAACTGAGGTGTGCACCGGATCTGTCAAGGGCAAGACAGTCATGTGTGTGAGACAGATCCAAAACAAGGCTTAAAAATATTAAGCATGGATGATCCCAAAACTGAAGCTTAGGGGATCACCTCCTTGTTGTATGCAGTATTCATCTGTTTCATAGCACTTTTGGGCAAAATGATTTTGAATAGTAAAAGGGAAAAAGCAGCAAATTTGCACAGATCTAAAACAGTTGAGTTTCCTTAGTGGGGAGGACACTTCAGAGCATCAGGCTCTGTTTAGCTGAAAATGTGCCTTTTGCTATTACCTGTTGTGAAACTTGCTGTGTCCTCTAATGCACTATACAGATAGTTAACTATTAAGTTGGTATGTCCTTAAAAATAAGGCAAGAGACTATAATATCTTTTGAAACTAAGATGCCTTAAAAGTGAAGTCCTAGACACCATGAAGTATGTTTTTGCTTCATGCTAATCCCAGGTTACAACAGCATACCTGAGCGTTGGTGCACTTTAACAGAAAGACATACATACTGCGATTCATCTAAGGACTTCTACCAGGTGTATTCCTCATCATGTAGGGGGAAAAGGTTAAAAATGAAATACATTTCTTGATTTAGAACTCATGTGCTTTTAGCTAATGAATTTTTAAAGATATATATTTATAATTCTTGTGTATTTTGCAGTCCCTGAATCAGTGTTACCAGGGTAGTGCAAGCCATTATTATCATGTAGATACAAAAATAAAACTACATGATTTCAGAACGTGAATCTCATTCTAGTCAACAGCCAGATCCTTCAGCTCTGGCACTGGTTATACAGTTCAGACAGTAAATAATCAAGACATATTGGAAGTTACATTTCCTTCAGAGTTCCTCAAATTGGACATAGAAAATCACAAGCAACTATCAGACTAGGGGAATTATTTCAAGGGCCGTGCTGTGGGATACGGTATTCCACCCTGGCTGTGCAGGATGGTCATACTTGGGGTATTTCCACACAACCCTAAGAACAAAGATCCTCAGGATGATAACTTAGATAAACTAGCCACACTGACATGGCTATATGGCTTCCAGTACCTGAACTTACTGCTGAGAGCTACTGTGGGTGTCTCAGAAAGAGTAAGGGTCACACAATTAGATATAGCCTGTGACTTTTTCTGGATGAGCATCACACTTCTTGTTAGTTATGTGTGGAAGATAGGGCACTTTTACACTGAATTCTTGTTTTTTTGGGTGTAATAAAAGTTGGTAAAGTTGCAACCAGTGCAAAACTTTGTGAAGAAACAAAGAGTGGGGGAAAACATGAAACTCTTCTCCCACTTGATTGGACACAATCTGCTACATGTGTTGCTTTAGGATAATTTAAACTCTGAATTTATACACTGTATATATCTACAGTTCAAGATGTTATTAATAACTACATTTCACAAAATGTCCTCTCTCTGGGCACATAGTATGTTGTACCTATCTGATAGGTCTAAAGTTGGCAGACAGATGTTGCAAGTCATCCACATTATGGCCCACCTCTCTAGAGCCTGTGTGCACAACAGCCAGCCATCTGTTTTCTGGACTCTCTGATCTCCCCATTCTTTTAAGGCCAGCCCTATGGAGAATGGTGGCAGCAGTGGCTTGCCATCCAGTGAACAAATATCACACCAGCTCCTTTACTTTTTTATACCACCCGGAGAATGTGGAATGGATTATTTTAATTATAAGTCACCTTGTTACTTACATTCTGTTTGTTGAGTTAAATCTGTTTAACCTAGAAGTTCTCTAAAGAGTTCTAACAAATTTGGATTATGCAAGTATTCATCAGTTTTCCAATTACGGATAACATCTGAAAGGGAAAAAAAAAAAAAAAAAAGAAGGAAAAAAACCCCAAACCCCCCAAAAAGCCCTTTTCAAGTGATAGGATGGCCTGAGCCATTTCATTCTACACTGGGATTCTGTCAAATGTCGCATGCTCAGCAGGTAAGCCCTGATCTGTGAAACAGCTGGGTCGTAATTGTTCATTAAGAATTTCACTGAGCACCACACAGCTCAGCATTCAAAAGTGTTTCCAGACAGCCCACTGCGGTGTAGTATGGATATAACCAAGCTAGCTCAGAGTAAGATCCAGGTGTCGGAAACATAATAACCATGAGCTCTGCACAAGCAAATATTACCCTCTATTTTTCAACTTTGCTAATCTGATGTGAGAAAAAACGTTAAGAGATTATTTTTTTTCCGATCCTGACATTTCATTGGACCATGATTTCTTCTCTGTTTCATCCCCCCCTACCACAATATACTCAAATGTATGTAGCATCTTCTGTCTGCAAAAGGAAATACTGCTATGCAGATAAATGAATTATTCTTTCTATGGAGAGTCTTTCATACTCTGGCTTCTAAATATGATCCACACTTACAATGAGAAAGTAGAAATCAAGGACAACACTGCTTGTATTAAACAAACTGTTATCATTATTTTGCATTCAACAAGGTAATAAATAAGGACCTGTAAGCAATACAATGATTTCTCTTCTTCTTCTGAACACTGTTTTTCAGTCTCACAGTTATGTTGGAATAGAAATGCCGTGGGAACAAAGTTTTTCCTTTGCTAGCAAAAATCAAATTGCCTACTTCCATCTTTTTTTTCTTTTAAACTTGCAATTTTTCATGACAAAAAGGGAAAATAAAAAGTGAAAAAAACCTCCAAGGTAAATGATCAAAAATAGTATTTTACTAAAATATTAATCCAAACTTTGGAAATTTGCTTTCATATATTTCTGTTCGCTAAAGCTGGCAGTTACAGAAAAATGCAAATGTCATATTCTTGGATGGGAAGTCTAACTTGTTTCAGAAAGACAAAGAAAATATAACTTGATTCTTTGTGCTACACTTATTCTTTCAAATGATGGTACTGGAGTAGCACATACCGTAGAATATTCTTCTTATTGTACCAGGATAAGGATAAGATGACCACAATCCTACATGCAGTGCTGGAATTAATCTCAAACTAACCTTTTTTTGTTTGTTTGTTTGTTTCCCCCCAATGAAAGTCCTTAAAATACTTCTTAGTTATCTCTTTGTTTATAGCAAAGAGTTTATGAGAGTTACCTGGTCAAAAAAAATTGGATTACACTGGAACTGAAGATATGCAAAAGTGAAATTTAGTTTTGGCTTTAACAGTCTCTGTTTTGACATTGTCTCTTAAACCAAGACCACAATTCTCATGCAATCTGTATCTATACAGCAACTGACTGTGTTACAGTCCATGGTGATTCTGGGCAATCCTATGCTACACCTAAATGCTGCACATACTCAACTCCATTTTGTGCTTTGATGGCAATTCTATATGAATGACTGCAGATGGTGCCTGCTCAGCCACATCCATCCCGTCCACTCCCACCGACTGCCACAATATATTTTAAAAGGAGGTTGTGCTGCCCTATGGCCACTTTTCTGGAGTGCATAGGCAGATAATTAGTCCCCACAGCAGCCAGGCTTCTCCCGTCAACCTATACCATGCAGTCCTGCTGCTCACCCAGACTGGCTCAACCTCCCTCTTCCCATCGCAGCCCTGTGTTACAAGAGCAACACAATGCCGAAGGGCGAGCCAACGTGAAGCTCCAAGCAAGCTACGCCGCCTCAACTCCTGGCATCAGGGTAAGGCACAGGAGGGCTGTGCAAATGTCACAACCAGGTCTGGAAGGGGTGTCATGCCTGAGCTGGACCCACTCTGAATGGGGTACCTTGAGCATGGTGTGGTTGCTCTTGTGGGGCTGCAAGGGCCTGCAATGTGGATATAGACAGACTGGTCTTATGGAGGGATCTAATGGAAGTGCAGACATAGCTATCGACATCAACAGCTACTACAGCTAAAAACTTGGAAAACACTTCTTTACTGCAAGTTGATCAATGTTATGATATGTACACATTTCTCAGGAATTGTTTCTAAGAGTAATGGGATAACATTGTATCTCAATGTATATAAACTAGTAAATAATTCCTTTAATTAACTTAATTCAGTAAATGAGTAGTGAATTTTTGCATTTAGATTGCAGCCTTAGAAAACAGCTGCAGCATGTCAGCTATACCCTCACACTAGGGGAGAATCAAGGGTTACCTTCTGCCTAGTTAGGCTGGTTTAAAATTAAAAATATATAGACTTTCTCTTACATAGCAGTTTCTCCTATGTTGGCCAGCACAGAATGGGGCTGAGCCATTACTCCTCTCAGATCACTTTTCCCTGAGTAGAAGTGTCCTGAGTGTGGCCAAGAGAAAGATATTCTGTGAAGTCTAATGGGGAGAAAAGGGAGAAAGAAAGGCAGAAAGTCCTGATTACTATGCCCCACACAATATCTGAATACAGGTTCAAGATACAAACTAGACCTTGGTACACAAAAAGAAACTTTGCATTTGCACATTTAATCAACATGTTTCCATACAGACATATACATGTCAATCTCTTTTGACCTGGTTTTACATAAAATTTTTGGAAAATCAAAAACGTTGCCAGGTTGTTGTGAATGGACTCTTGCACTTTCATTGATCCTTGTTTAAATTTTAATAGGTGTTACACGGGTACTTTGTGCAGATGGCAAAACGAGACTTTTTTAAAGAGAGAGGAAGAAAAACAAAGGATACTTACTAAAGAACAGAGAAAAAAGAATACAGATGTGGTTCCCATTACAACATCATTCTCATTAGACCCGATCTCCTGTGTTAGAAACTTCAAATTGCCAATATCAGTTAGCAGCAGAAAATAATCTGAGGTGCTGTAATATATATAATTTTCTGGGAATGACTGTCTCCCAATGTATTAAATAAACACCAATGTTTTCTGACAACACAGTTCCTGGCCACAAAGTAGTTAGCAAGTACTGAGAATAGCAATGGGAAACAGACCAGTACATCATATGGAAGGTCTTATGGGGGGGGAAATAAAAAAATAAATAACCAAACAACTAAATAAATCCTACTGAATAGGGAAAAAAAAATGGGAGGAATTTAATATCTTGTTATGCACGTAACAGTATTATGTACACCTACAGAGTTAAACAGAAAGTGTGCTTCTTAAAGACAGTTAATCTCTATATAGTATTCTGTATTAAATGTGATTAGAATTCCACTTCTTTCACTACTTAGGTAAAGGGTTAAAAGAGTGTGACAGTACTTCTCAGGACCATTGTGTTAGCACATAAAAACAAGGATGCAAATACTCTAGGCTGGGTTACTGGAAAGAGAAAATGTGTTAAGCCAGTAGTTACTTGATCTGCTTGAACAGTTTTCAAATGCTACGCACCTCAGACAATCTTTTTTTTTTTTTTTTTTTTTTTTTTGCTATTTTCCATTTAGAATCATAGAAATTTCAGTTGAAAAGGATGTCTTAAGGTCATATGGTTCAATCTCCTGTTTCAAGGAGGACTACATTCAATCCTGGATCAGATCAGCAGTAGCTTTATCTTAAAATCTTGAAAACATCTAAGGATGGTTAACCTGTTCCAGCTTCAATCTAGCACTACTGAGGTAAGTTTCATTATGTCATCTCTGTAACTCTCCTTTAAGTTCTCATACTCTCCTTTCCATGAGATCTATCACATCGCTCCTTAGCCTCCTCAAACTCTCTTCATAATTCATGGTCTATGTCTCTAATCATCTTGGTAGCAAGTTTTCTGCAAGTTTGCTAGACAAATAATTAATATGATATTATTAAATGCAGTGGTTAACATAAATATAATAGAAATGGTTCTGAACACTTAAAAAATGTCACCCATAGAACTCTAGCTTGTTCAGCATCAACCTGCTCTGGCAAGCCTACTTTATAGGGTGTACTTGTTTTGACTGGGACAGAGTTAATTTTTTGCTACTAGCTGGTACACTGCTGTATTTTGTATTTAGTATGAGAATAATGTTGATGACACACTGATGTTTTAGTTGTTGCTAAGTAGTGCTTAACCTAAGTCAAGGATTTTTCAGTTTCCCATGCTCTGCAGGCGAGCAGGTGCACAAGAATCTGGGAAGGAGCATGGCCAGGACAGCTGACCCGAACTAGCCCAAGGGATATTCCATACCATTGGACGTCATACTCAGTATATAAACTGGGAGGAGTTGGCCAGGAGGGGCAGATCGCTGCTCGGGAACTGGCTGATCGTTGGTCAGTGGGTGGTGAGCAATTGCATTGTGCATCACCTGTTTTTCTTGGGTTTTATTTTTCTCTCTTTTTGTTATCTTCCTTTTCATTATTATTATTATTATTGTTATATTTTATTTCCATTATTAGACTGTTCTTATCTCTACCCATGAGTTTTACTTTTTTTTTTTTTTCTGATTCTCCTCCCCATCCCACCGGGATGGGGGGGAAGTGAGCGAGTGGCTGAGTGGTGCTTAGTTGCTGGCTGGGGTTAAACCACAACATAAGGATAGCTCTGTCTTGGGTAAAATCTACATCATCAGTAAGACCTCGCTCTGATTTACTTTTCATTTCTTCATTCTGCCTTACTTCCAAACTTTGGAATAGACCATAGAAATATGAATACTATAAACTTTTCATAAATTATAAATACTATTCTAAGATTTAAATGTGACATCTTAAAATAGCAAAGTTGTTTGGGATTTACACAGAAACGTTCTTGTGTCGAAATGATTGCTTTAATGCTTTTATGGACTTAAGTGTTTTCTTTCATCTCTTCTAAACTGTAGCACGTACAGTGGTGATTTGATCAAAATCTTACAACTTGATTGCTTATAAAGACAGATGAAGGCAATGTCTTTGAGAAAGAGTGAAGACAAATTGAAGGCAGGGAAAACAAACAAACAAGAAGTTAACTGCTTTACTAATAAGAAAAACCTGAATTCTCCTTTTAGGCATGCTTAAGACTTTTATGTTCTTTTAGTCGATAATCTGTAGAACTACTTCATTACAGACAACAATTAAAAAAGGAAACCTCACACAGGTTTCAAATAAACCTTGTTGCTTTATGTTTTGTAAGTAGAAAGTGATCAGCAACCTGCCAGGAGCTTAGGAATTTACTTTTAATGAAGGTTAAAAAACTATGAATGTTGGAAACAGAACCTTTTATTTATCTGTATTCTATTCTGCATATAAGAAAGGATAAGCTTTTTCAGTACGCTTAATATCATAACTCCACAGGTGTCCCAAATGCACCTATGAAGTAAATCAGCCTGTCTGCCGGCTGGGATTTAGGCTATCTTGCCAAAAGTTTGCCAGTTTAACTGAATAATTCATGATGCTTTATGATGTGGACTACTGTCCGCAAGAGAGACAAGCAGACTCATTTTTCTTATGTCCTGAAATTGGACTCAAAATGTGAGCCAAAGGAAAGAGGAAAATATTATATTACTCCCCCATTTAAATTAGCTTCTCACCTTGTGAGAAATGCATTATACTGCTACTAGTGAGTAATTGTGTCCCATGGTAAAATTGCTCTGATGAAGATGGTGAGGAGCTTGTAAGAATGAGAGTTTGCTGAGGAAGATTTAGGTAAAACCCAGAAGGTAAACTGTAAAGGTAAAAGTGACAGAAAGCAGACCAACTTTTGTAAACCACTATATTTGGAATACTGCTATTCTACTTAATTCATATAACGGAATGGTTATAATGGTTTTGTATGAAGCATTACTTGTGTACCTAAAACCTTTCTGCAGGATTGAACCAAGTGCAAAGATCGATTACAGGCCAAAAGGATGTAGCAATGACATTTCTTGGGTGACAATCTGATTCCTAGTAATTATTACTTTTAAATTCTATGGCAATTTGTTTTATCAAATGACATATTTTTTGTGTCAGGTATCTGTAACCTTTTACACAAGACTGCGCTTGGTATGGAATTATTTTGATAAGAGAATGTTAGTATAATGTCAGCACCATCAATGTTTTCATCTCTGAAGTGCTCCCGTCAGAGATGTGGGGTGACTGGTATAATCTCATTAATAGAAAATAATTTGAAAGATGTCTATAGCACTAATCCACTGAATTCACAGTGAATTTCACTGGGCTAAACCATCAAAAACTCAAATATGGAATTGCATGTAGATGAAAAGTAAGATGAGAAATAACATTTATATTTCTAAATATCTTATATTTGACACTTATTACCTATTTTACTTTTTTTTAATAACTACCACAGAAGATATATATTTATATATTTCAGTGTTTGTGAGTTTTAATGCCTTATTGGTATATGCACAAAGGATCCAGAGTTATGAAGTCAAATTGTACTTTTTCTATTGACTTTGCCAAATTAAGACAGTTATTTTGTCCACATTTGGGCAATGTTTTCCTCAGATCTATAGGCTATTTAAAAGGGAAATAAAAGTAATAATCATAAAACCTGAAAAGTATGTTGCTTAAATGCCTTCAAAATAAAAATCTTTATATTATTCCTTTCATTTTCTGAACTCCGGCGTTTAGATGAAAAAGCAAAAGATGATTTGTCACTTAGCTATACAATAATCAGACTAAAAATCTGTCTTCATACTTCTGCATTACAAATACTTTATGCTGTATTAATAGGTAAAAGGAAAATATCTTAAAATGCTCTAAATTGCTTACCCCAGCCTTTTATGTTTCCTTTCATCATAAGATAAAATGGTATAGGATAGGAAAGTTCTTATTCAGAATGTACCTTAAAAATTTTAATTCAACTTTACTTTTTAGCACTGTTCAAACTCATATGAATAACATGTATTTTCTACAGCCATTCTGATACTAGCATTACCATTACTAATTTACCTATGAAGTCTATGAAAAAAGATCACTATTTTTTGTAGGGGTGCGTTCTCTTTCCAAATTAGATTTCTTCATAGATTCTTGTTTTGGGTTTGTGTGGTAGGGTCTTGGTAGCCGGGGAGAGGGCTACAGGGCCGGCTCCTGTGAGAAGCTGCTGGAAGCTTCCCCGGCTCCGAGTGGGACCCGCCTCTGGCCCAGGCCGAGCCCGTCAGCGACGGCGGTATCGCCTCTGGGAGAGCAGAGTTAAGAGGGGGAACCTGCAGCAGAGAGGGGATTGGGATGGGAGAGGAACCCCTCTGCAGACACCAGGTCAGTGAGGAAGGAGGGCAGGAGGAGCGGGGGAGGAGGCTGATGCCCCCGCAGCCCGCGGTGAGGCGGCAGGCTGTCCCCCCCCAGCCCACGGAGGGGAGCGGGGGAGCAGATGCCCACCTGCAGCCCGGGGAGAGAGGAGCCCACGCCGGAGCAGGGGGATGGATGCCCCCCAAGATGGCCGCGACTCTGAGGGAAAGTCCGCGCTGGGGCAGTCTGTGACTGAAGGACTGCAGCCCATGGAAAGGACACACGCTGGAGCAGCTTGTAAAGAACTGCAGCCCATGGGAAGGACTCACGTTGGAGAAGTTCACGGAGAACTGTGTCCCATGGGAGGGACCCCATGCTGGAGCAGGGGAAGAGTGTAAGGAGTCCTGCCCCTGAGGAGGAAGGAGCAGCAGAGACAACGTATGATGAACTGAACCCCCATTCCCTGTCCCCCTGCACCACTGCTAGCGGGGAGGAGGGAGAGAATTTGGAAGTGAAGTTAAGCCTGGGAAGAAGGGAGGGGTGGGGGAAGGTGTTTTAAGACTTAGTTTTTACTTCTCATTCTCCTACTCTGATTTGATTGGTAACAAATTAAATTGATTTTGTTTTTTTCCCCCAAGTCAAGTCTGTTTTGCCCATGACCATAACTGGTGAGTGATCCCTCCATGTCCTTGTGTCAACCCACGAGACTTTTGTTGTATTTTCTCCTCCCCATCCCACCGGGGGGGGGGAGGAGTGAGCGAGCAGCCACGTGGTGCCTTGTTGCCATCTGTGCTTAAACCATGAAAACTCTATCGAGTGGGGTGGGATAGCGGGAAGAGGAAGTGGGGCTAAAGAAAAGCAGGCTGAAAGAAGGGCTCATCAAACTTTGAATCTATCCAGAATTTGACACCTAGTCTGAAATACCTTTATCAACTTTTTTTATAAGAGGAGCTGAGCTTCTCCAAGGGCAATGTATTACACTCTAAAATACCTTTCTGAGGCAGGTGAGACCAAATGCCTTCTGGAGGTACTTGATTCTTTCCAGTAAATACTAACAAAGCCTAGATGATGAGCTCAGATTAAGTGCTAAACTTTCTAAAACTTAAATCAGACTAATTCTGCTTTATATAGCCCTAATTGCAGACCAGTGATTGTTGCCTTCAGAAAGTGAGAATGGGATTCATCACATGTAATAATAGATTTATACAAGTTAACATGCTTAAATCTGAGCTTATCATTCTGGGCTTTCTTAATAATCAGAAAAGACATATAGATAAATGGGTAGCATTTCATAGGATCATAGGCTAATTCAGACAGGAAGAGACCACAGGGAGTCTCTAGTCCATCCACCTTCTCGAAGCAGGGGCAGCTCTGTAGTCAGACCAGGCAGATCTGAGCTTTATCCACTCAGATCCTGAAAACCTCCTAGGATGGAGAGAGGTGGAGAGACTGCACAACCTCTCTGGGCAACCTGTTCCACTGTCTGACTAGCCTCTTGGGGAAAAAAGTTTCTTGTTATCTCTTGTCCTAACTACTGCCATTTTAACTTATGTCCATTTTACCTTGTCTTCCTGCATTGCTCTGTTGTGAAGAGCCTGGCTCCATTCTCTTGATAACCTCCTTGTAGGCTGCTGTTAGCCCCCTCCGTCTCTCCCTGAGCCATCTCTTCTCCAGGCTGAATAAGACCAGCTCCCTCAGACTCTCCTCAGAGGGCAAGTACTCCAGCCCCCAATCACCATGGTAGTCCTCTACTGAACTCCTGTTTATTGTTGCCTGCTTATATTGTGAAGCCAAAGCTGGATGCAGTAGTTTACATATGGTCTAATGAGTACTAAATAGATTGGGAATTATCACTTCCCTCAACCCAGTGTCTCTACTCCTGTTAATATAGCTGAGGAGGCTGATGGCTGCCTTTGCTGCCAGGGAGCTGCTGATGCCGGTTCACCTTGCTGTTTGCCAAGACCACCAGTACCTTTTCTTCAGACCCATCTGTCACCAGCCTGTATCACTGCAAAGGGTCCTTCCTTCTCAGGTGCAGGACTTTGCACTTGTCCTTGTTGAATTTCATAAGGTTCCTTTTGGCCCATTGCTCCAGCCCATCTAGGTCCCTTTGGATGGCAGCCCTGCCTCCAAGCATATGGACTGATATGGAAATCAGGGGAGACCTTATCGGTCTCTACAACTACCTGAAAGGAGGTTGTAGCTAGGTGGATGCTCGTCTATTCTCCCAAGTAACAAGTGATAGGACAAGAGGAAATGGCCTCAAGTTGCACTAGGGGAGGCTTAGATTGGACATTAGGAAAAATTTCTTCACCAGAAGGGTTGCCAAGCATTGGAACAGGCTGCCCAGGGAAGTGGTTGAGTCACCATCCCTGGAGGTATTTAAAAGACGTGTAGATGTGGTGCTTAGGGACATGGATTAGTGGTGGATTTGGCAGTGTTAGGTTAACGGTTGGACTTGATGATCTTAAAGGTCTTTTCCAACCTAAACGATTCTATGATTCTATGAATGATCCTCTTAATTTGGTGGCATCTGCAAACTTGACTGTGCACCATCAGCTCCTACAGAACATTAATAAAGGTGTTAACAAGACTACAGATATCTGCATTTTGTGACCACACCTGATGCTCTGGTTCCTTCTGCCTGTTTTACAGGTTGCATGTGTTTCTGCATATACACCTGAGGCAGATATCCCTTTTCTATTTTTTGCCATTTCTGAGGTCACTGTTCTTCCCATAACTCAGAAACTTTTGCTTTCTACCCTCAATTACCACTTGCTCACTTGTGTCACAAATTCCTAGTTTAAAGCTCTCCTTACCAGGTTAGCCAGACTGTTGGCAAGGGTGTTCTTGCCCCACTTTGACAGGTGGTTCCTGTCTCTACCCAGGAGTCCTCAATCCTCAAAGTGAATCCCATGGTCATAACAGGCTGTTGAACTAGGTGTTATCCAGCAAGATTTGTCTGCTCCCACATAAGCTTTCCCCTTTTACCAGCAGGATTGAAGAGAGAACATCTGGGCCCCATGTCGTTCAGCCCTAGAGCCCTGTAGTCACTCTTGGTATGCTCCAGCCCTTCCCTGGCAGGGAATTTTAGACTGTTAAATTTAGACAGTTTCCATACTAGCTATTTTTACCTCAGATATTGCAGAAAGGCTTTTAATGGGCAGTGATATCTGAGACATTCATTAGAAAGTGGATTTACTATGTGGGGTTTTTCCCTTGTCTTCTCCATTTTCTTTCTAGCTTTACTTCTTTGAAATTACTCAAACTGATCATAAATTATGAGGCTGTTCAGAAAATACTGCTCCCACATACACGAAGTCATAAAACAAAAAGCTGATTAAGGTCAGCCTGATTTGCTGAAGCTAACATTACTTAAATGCATACTTTCCCCAAGAACCTTGGTCTGAGTTTACCACCCAGCTATGAGGATATTGCAATGATTTAATCCAACAGTGAATTTCTGTTCACATCATGGAGTGTGATTCCATGGAGAACATATTAATACAATTATGCTAAGAGGCTATTTCATTCCTTTTTGGAAGTATGAAATTCAAGATAAATTACTGTAATAAAATCTGGCTCTCTGCAACTTGTCTGTAATAATCTAGTTAAGAAACCAGTGGTATTATGGTATATGTAGTTGTTTCACTGGACAATATGTGAAAAGAACCCGAGTAATAAATATTTCATTGTAGGTTGAGACATAAACGGTAAAGAAAGAAAAAAAAAAAAAAAAAGCTCATCTGTTTTCCCATCAACATAGTGAATGAAAATTACCTGTTTCACTTACATTGCATTGGACATGGAAGGAAATATTTTTTGATTCCTATAACAGGAATTCCTACTTTAACTGAATGCTGTATCTGACAATGACTCTGTATAACCATAATATTATCAATATCATATTATGTTGGAAAATTGTTCAGATATTTTAGTTTTCAATGAGAAGCTGCAGATTTTAGGCATCAGCATTAAACTAAATAGATTCAATATTAAAATGAGTAAAGATAGTGCTGCATCAAGTCCAATGAAATCGCTATTTTCTCATGTAATCTATAGTAATCCTACTCTCATTTAGAAGCACAGTAATTTTTACATTCATGCCTTGTAGCTAATGCTGTCAGTGCTGTGTAAAAATAATAACATTTCTGTAGACTTCAGAAATAAATTGTTTAAACAGGATTTTGCCATTCCTTTTATTCTTCCCAATTCTGTTCTGTTTATGGGACACCTCTGGCAAAGGCTAGATGAGATGCATGTTTGATTAAACGGCTCCAGCTGCCTTGCTGACTTTGTGTTATGGTCCATGGCAGTAGAAGAAGCAGGGTGCACTCTGTATTGCATTCAAACAGTGTAAGAGGTGAGGTGCGTGCTAGGTCTGGACAACGCCAGGAGGGGCAACAGCATGTTGTACAAAGGGACTTCCTTATGCTGCATTTACTGCAACTTCACTTGCCCCTTTCCCCAAACTCCCTTGACTCCTTCTTAAACAACCTGAGCAACATTTCTGAAAGTCAATGAAGTTTCAGAGTGACATTTCAATCTAACCGACAATTCAGTTGACTAACAGAATTCTCCCTATGCCACCTAACAAAGTACAGTTCTATTGGTAAATACATTAAACTTAAGGAGACATTTTTAATCACTCATGACTAACTGTGACAATTAAAAAAAAATTATTGGCCTTGGCGCCACCTGTTTTCAAACATACACTAAGTGTTGATATTCCATTTAGACATTAAAGATCTGAATCAGTATGGCAGGACATGAAACAGACCTATTTTTGGGTAACAAAAACAAATTGTGCAGGCAGAGCACGTGCTATGGCAGTGTTGAGCACCAGTGCTGCAGACATTACTACTACAGATAGGTGTTCATGTCTTTCATCTGCACTGACACTGAGATTTGCTAGACATAGTTTTTATTCCCTCACTCTTGTTTGTAATAACTCTTTAGAGAAATGAAAATAGAATATAAGACTTCTGCCAAGTGTTTTGAGTTTCTGTTCATTCTAACTCCTGCTCCGGAAGTGAGGTATCTGCTGTTGACAAGTATTTTGTCCCAGCATTGTTAATACCAGTACTAGTAATCCCAGAAGAACAATGGCTGCTACAAGACACCCAGATTCAACTCAACTACTGTCATCTCAACTGTTTTAAGCAACTAACAGCAAAAGAAATTATCATATTCTGTACTCTCATGTCCTCTAAATTGTCAAATTCTAAAAAGTTGAATTGGAAATCAAAATGTAGCAGCATGAATAAAGGCTGTAAGTGCTGCATATGTACAGATCAAATTTATATGTGAAGGATTTGAGAACAAAGTTCGCAAATATAGTTACTGTATCCACAGAAACAAATGTTAGATGTGATTGTCCTCTGTAAGGGTGATAAGCTTGGTTCTCTGTTACAGAGCGTTACACTTCAGTATGCACTGTGGAGTGAACCATAATTCATCTGTTACACAAACAATCACAAATGTTAAAAGTCTCTTAAAGAAGGATAAAATATGAAAAACATTAAAGTAATGGTAGCTTTTAAAATTAAGCTAGTATTACCTTATCCACAAAAAGCTCTGGTTCATTTTGACTGACGAATCCTCATACTCATTGACAGATTGTTATGATCTCCCAAACAGTGAAACATGGTAACGGGAATGCAGTAATCAGTATTATCGGCAAATCACAACCTCAGATAGTTACTCTGTGTTGAGATTGACGGGAATATGATAACATTCCTGCAGCTGACACCCATACAGATCTTTCCATTTTTCAAAGGACACATCTTACATATAAAACAAAGGACACGTCATCTTACATATAAAAACATTACAGCTGCCTCTTCAATCAGGAAAGTCCTACAAACTGAGCAAAATTTGGAGAAGCCTCAAATATTTAAGTGCTATTTTTTTGCATTATACAGGATATCTGATAGCTTTTTTAAGAGCCTATTTTTCATAAAATGGAAAGGAGCAATCTTGTAGAATACAGTCAACAATCACCAGTCTGATATTAGAACCACAGCCCAACAATTTCAGGAATTACTTTAAAAAGAAGAAAATAAGTGGGGATCAGAAAACAAGTCCCCACTATTCCCACATATGAATTTTAGATCCCACAGGTATAAGAAAAGACTGAGGTATTCTACTGCACAGGAAATAAGATTTGCACATAGAAGATCTCTTCATTACATATATACCTAAAGGAGAAGCTTTTCTGGAGTGTAGGACCTGCCCTGTCTTTGAAATCTTTGGTAATAAAGTCCATAAGTAAAGCTTATCATATACTTAGGCAGACACTGCACAGTAATTTTGTCATTTATTATTTTCAAAGATGAAAGATTATTATCTTATAGAAACAGACTAATATTTCCAAGCCACCATGACAGCTGTAAGTCTTCTGCAAGTGACAGAACTGATAGAAGCATAACTGAAAAAAATGTTTTCATTTAATGAACAAATGCCATGAGCTTCCTCAGACAAAGGTTTCCTGTAACAAAGACTCTGGCAGAACTGGACTTCTACTGATAAAGAGATTTGTTATCCAATTTTCTGGTTCTGAAGTAGTTACAGGGTTTTTTAAGGAAATGAAACTAGAGAAATCTTTAAAATCTGAATTTTTTAAAAATAACATGAAGAAAGGACTTTGTTTTTCCTCTGTGAACTAGAAATATATTAAAAAGTCTCCTCCCCACTTCACTGGAAAGCTCAAAAGTAATAATTTAGATTGAGAACATCTTCCAGGTGGTAAATCATGTAAAAAATAAAGAATTAATTGGGAGGAAACTCTGCTGTACCAATGCCTGAAGCTGGGGGTACTGACTGTTGATCTTCAGGTGAGATTTTGCCAAAAAGCAGACATGAACGTATCACGAAAATTCAAATGCTACAACACAGAAGAAACTGCAGCGTCTTGGTCAATAATCCAGAAAATTACAAGATAGTTCTGATTGACCTTCAGTGGCACACATTCAGGAGTTCAAGCTGCGTTTGACTGGATTATCTGCACACTCAGAGGAGACCGTGCAGAACATGGGTCTTGGGTCTGGGATGCAGGCTTGGAACAGAAGCCAGAGAAACAGGCCTGCACCAACTCTTCAAAGAAGACTAACTACACTGGGGACTTTTATGTAGCAAGGATGATCTTTGGAAAATCTATATTAAGTCTAGTTGCAGAACAAGAAATACTAAGAGGTATACAATGAAATACTGAAGGAAAAGATGAAAATAACTGCACTACCACTCTTTCGGGTCACTCCTGTAAATCCATATGTTTTGCAGTTCACAGCAACAGAATACTGGTGTTCACGTTATGCTTTTAGCTCTAATACATCATCAATCCATGTCTCATCTGCACACTCATTGAGTTCATATGCATCTAAGGGATACTAACAGAAATACTCTAGAAAGAACAGGCCCAGCATATGTATGTGACTTACTACATCTTATTTTTTTGAACACCATCATTTATCTTTATTGACTTAACTATATTTAAAACAGATCACTGCATTTTTCCTGTTTTTTTTTCATGCTGTATTTCCTCTTCTTTCTGCTTCTAACTTACATCCTCTAAACATAGCATTCTCTTACATTATGCCGTTTACCTCTTCCCCTGCTAGTCTCTTTCCTTCTCACTCTAAAATTTACTCCAAATCTCTATTCCTCCCTACTACCTTTTGTAAAAGCTACTTCTTCCACCTTTACTACTTTTCTTGTGCCTCCCTCAAAAAACATTCATCATTTATTAATAATCTTATAAATAGGACCTAGAAATACCACTAGTCACCTAAAAGACAAATATATCTGCTAACCAAAGAGTTGCTTGAAATCCACACTAAAGTTCAGGCAGAAACCTGACTGCGTCCTGTCCAAATCATCCCCATGGCTGGAAAATGGGATTGTGAAGGGATTTCTACCAGGACACAATAGCTGGAAGGAAATTCAGGGGACTAATATTTCTTATCAGCTATAAAAAGTAAGCTATTTTAGTAATGCTTTAAGAGACTCATATTTTTTAACATCACATGTAAAATTAAGATAAGCTTATAGGGATGTGTGACTATGTTACTTTGTTAATATGGATAGCAAACGTAAAGCTAACCGTTGAGAAATGAAATCCCTTGGAAATACTTTATAGATCTACTTCTCTAAATTTCTTTCAAGAGCAGCTTAAACAGAACCAAAAGAAAGTATTTGCATGTGCTGATTGACATAGGGATGGTCCTGGAGGATTTTGTACTTGAGCATACAAATGTGAAATAAAATCAAATTAGCATGCTAAGGAAATTAACACTAATATAAATACATTCCTGAATAGTCCCAGATAGCTAATCCCTAGGAAGAGTAACTTAAATTCTGTTTTTATTTATGAAAATGGATTCTATTAAAGTTCCACTTGCTAAAAATGCTCTAAGCCTTAGGCTATGCCTAAAGGCAGAGACATTATATGTGCTGTAAATGCCAACTATTTCAAGTATTTCTTCTTAAAGTTACCCTAAATGTGGCAAAATTATAATACCATATAATGAGTTTGACATTCGATTACATTAACAGTATACATACATATGAACTAATTTCCTGTTTGAATTATTTGATAGATCTAATTATAATTTAAAATACTATTAATCTTTGTTAATCAGTGGCAGTGAATGAAGATGCCTCAAAAGTAATAGGTTTTATATTGTCTTTCACAGCTTCAAAGCTAAAACAACTTGTTACAGCACTAATTCAGTAATGAACATAAAAGCACTTAGCATCTAAAAATCTGAAAAAGGAGTGAAAAAAATCCATTAATAATGAAGAATGAAACACCCGTAACATCTATTAAACTTTCCTTTTTAAGCTAATAGAATTAAAATAATATTCTTCTACAATACAGATGTAAAAAAGTATAATCTAGATTGAAAAAAATAAAAAAAATAAAGTAACAATAAAACCAAAAAGTTTTAGGATGCCAAGGACAGAAGATTTTTTAAGAATATCAATTCCCAATCTTAACCTTTCTTTTACCTCTTATCCCAGAATATGTTTTAATGTCTTACTAATCCAAAAATTTTATTTATTTTCTCTACAGGTGATCTCTATAGAGTTGTTTTAAACTCTCATGCACAAAAAACAAAGTAAATAAACTGACAAAATAACTCTTTATTCTCATCAGCTTGTTTCAAAAAGGACAACATGCCATATTAGAGATGTGAGGTCAGAAGTCATTTTGGCTAGCTCAGATTTACAGAGTGAATTATTTTACATGAGTGCTTATAGATTGTAAGACCACTTATAACTTTCCTGATGATAAAAAATCCTACTGTTTCAGTGTATTTAGATTTAACAGAAAAGAAACAATCTTGACTTGTAAGGTTTTGAACTAGGACTCATGCTATAACTAAGGAATTGCCAGGTACAGAATTTTTATTAAGGGTTAAGGATTCTTGTAAACAAGCAGTGCGTATTTTTTGTGTGTGAATTTGCATGAACTAGTATTTTATGTTATAGGCAGCCTCAGCTACATTTACAACCACTTGATAATCATAATAACCTTTCAGCTTGCAATAAATTAAAGCTTTCATTACAGGAAAAAGACAAGAAAAAAAGGGAAAGGGAAAGGAAGAGGAAGAGGAAAAGACAGAAGAGAATAAGAAAAAAATAATAATGTGGAAAGCAATCAGGTTAAATGCTGGTTAGCATAATCAACTGATTATTCTACAGTAAAGAGAAATTTTCCAACAGCAATTAACTACTGACACCAGACTGGAAAAAAGACCTGATTCTGGAGCTGCAAGGCTGATATACTGACAACAATTCCCAACCCATCTCAGAAATCCCCTTTTTTAAACAACAGGGGGTGATATTATTTCTTTATGTTAAATGAACTGATTTATCACAGGTATGTTCTCTCTACTTTTAGCATCCTTGCCCTACAAAGGAACACGGAGATCAGAAAAAGTAAATTTAAAAAAGCCAAGGATAACCTGAAGTCTAATAATCTTTCTTACACTGAGAAAACAGCACAACTGTAAAACTTGTTTAGTATTAAGTTTACTAACAAACACGACAAAATACAGATGAACAAGAATCAGAATGTCCATCAACCAGGAAGCTGTGATGCTGCAGCTTTTACTGAGCGGGAACTGTGCAGTGCATATGCTGATGGAAACACATTATTCTGAGTGGTAGAAAGAAAATTGTGAAAGCTACAAAGAGATCTTATACTGCTGTGAAACCAGATGATAAAACGGCAGCTGAAATCCAATGTCAATAAAAACAAAGTAATGCATATAGGAAAAAAACCAGCTCTAACTACAGATATACAACAAGGTATTCTAGATTAGCTATTATCATCTCAGAGAGAGATGTGGGAATCAAACTAGAAATGTTTCAAAAGACACATCAACGCAGTTCTCAGTAGCTGTCAGAGTTGGAAGCAGAATGATACAAGTTACTAAGAAAAGAACAGAGAACAAAACAGAAGAAAAAGCCCACCAATACAAAGCTGCATAAGCCATAATACCTAAGCAGTTTTAAAACTGAAAAGATACAGTTGAACTAGAAAGGTTTAAAGAAAGGAACAAAGAGGGTCAAATCACTGGAACAGCTGACGAGGACAAATTAAACAGGCTGTTCCACTGGAAGACTACATATATATATGTATGTGCACATACACAATTATGAGTGCCATAGGAAAAGCAAACCATTGCTTACAACGATACATAATAAAAGAACCAAGGGTATAATATAAAACCTGACACAACCAACTTTGAACTAATTGGCTGAAGATATTGTGAAGGCCCAACTGTATTGGTTCAAACAGCAAATATTAGAAAAAACACTCAGGGACTACCAAGGAAGGAAGGAAGGAAGGAAGGAGGAAAGAACATGCAGTCTTTTCACCAGTGTTTGAGACTACCAGCGCTAAGAGGGTACTGCTAAATGCTTGCTGCCCTCTTAGGCTTCTCTGCCTCCAGCATAACAGGATAACAGACTACACAGAGCTGCCATCTTCTTACTTTGTCTTGTAAGCCAATGTAATATGACCCTTACTGGACACATCACCCTTCACTCCTCACTGGTAAGTTATTTGTGAATTTAGTTGACAACTCCTGACAAGATCACTAGTCAGTATTATGACAGGGGCAGAAGGATGAGTAATAATGGATTTCAGCATTTGATTAACTATTCTAGAGTTATCTGCAAGCAAATAGTTACTCTGAAGCAGATGTGAGATGTTACTCCTCTCTCATTATGGCAAGACTGCAATTTACTTTCTATTAAATTACCTGTCTCTCCACATGAGAAACCTAATGTCACATCTTCTGTTTTCCCTATCCTTACATAGAACATAACTCAGTCTCTTCAACCCTAACCACTCCATCCACTCTCCTTGTCCCATGAAGCTCAGGACCAATACATATTTTTTTTAAAACAAAAAATATATAAAAAATATTTATATATAAAGCATACACACAGGATAAAAAAGAAGGTGAGAAGATGTATGCCTATGGAAACATTATCTACAATGCCCTTGTCCTACTGCCCAAGCAATGAGAAACAGATTTATTCATATTTTAATTCAGATTATTTTTAGAAATATTATAATCTATTAAGTACTTTGCAACAAAAGAAGGACACCCTGGTCTGAACAGTCTAACCAAGATAAATGGGAGAAGGAAGTATCTGAAGAAACTTCTGAACAACAGTTACTTGCAAGAGAAAGATTTTCCTCACCAAAACTGAAAACTCTTTGTCCCTCAACACAAGATGAAAAGAAATGAAGATAAAAGTCCTGCACCAATTTGGATTTCAAGTAATTCTTTGGTTAGCAGGCATATTTATCTAGTGTTTTAGATGACTGGTGGTATTTCCAGGTTCTCTTCATAAGCTGATGAATAATTGATGAATATCTGTGTGAGACAAGTGCTTAAGGTTGAAGAAGTGACTTTTACAAAAGATGGCCAGAAATGAGGAAACTCTGGAGCGGCACCAACATGACTAACTTAACTAGTTCACTAATGTCTTCCTTTAGAAGATTAATTAGTCCAGCTGACTGAAGCATGAATTGTGGGTAAAAAGAAACACTATTCTTCTTATACAAATAAATTAAACAGCAGCTCAGTGGAAGGCAAATGTAAGGATATTTTCACAGAGTTATAGCAATATTGACTTCCCCTGTTTCACCTTCCTGGTTGAGGTTCTCCCATCCATCACAAATATGGGAACAAAATGGGCTTCTCTTTCTATCTACAGCTGAATCTATACCTGTTCTTTTTATTTCAGATGGATTCAAAGCTAATTACAGCTTTTACTCTCTTGGAAATGTGTGCTATTACCACTGCAATTATTCAGTTCCTCTGTATTGCCTTTTGATTCACCTCATTAGCCAACCTCTAATTTTACTTAACCAGGCCACAATGTTTAGCTTCTTGTCCTTGTCTCCACCCTCTCCTCATCCTCTATGTCCCTCTATGTCTACCTTCTTTCTTCTACACTCCTGCTTCTTTTTATAAAAGTACAGTAGTCCAGCATCCAATAACACTACTAAAAAAACCCCACCAAACTCAAAAACCTCCAAAAAGTAAACATTGTGAAAACACCACAGTCTAGGATAATATCCTAAAACTAACTGAAGTAAATATAGATACAGCAAAAGAAAAGATCTTTGGACACTCAAAAAGTTATTAAAACATTGCTAGGACTTCCTCTGCTCTGTGTTGACTGGCTCTGAAGTAATTCACTCTTCCTTCTCTTATGTGTTAGCTTCAGTTCACTGCATACCCACACTTCTAAGTGTCTTTTCTATGGTTGTATCCCCTTCACACTTTTTCCCTTCAGAATTTCTTTTCATCACAAATTCTTGTCATCTAGCTCTACCATCTTTCAGCAGAACTTAATTCCTCTACAGCCCTACAGAAATGAACAAAATTGGAACAAGATTATTTGGTCTCATAATTTGTCTAGTAAGTTCTGGTCCTTTCCCCATCTTCTTTCTATTTAACTATTCAGGACAGGGACTAACTACTATTTTGAGTTTCTACACTGTTCAGTATAATAAATGACTGCGAATGTTCGTACTTGTGCACTACCAAGGCAGCCATCAGCAACAATAACAACAAGTATCTTGCCAATCATTATGTATAAATGCACCCATTTTCTTTCTAACCTTACTCATTTTAACTCACCTAAAAAGTCAAAGCCTTTGCCCGGTCTCACTTTGCTCTATGGGATGTGACACACTTTTGGTGAAGGGAGAGCAAAGCAATGGTAGACTAATTATGAACACATCATTATTCTTCCTAAAATGCATTTATGAAAACTAATGTAAATAGGCTACTGAACACTCTCCCAGCCCAAAGATTTTTTTGAGTAAGGGTATGCAAAATGTTACTTTCTTGTTACAATGATGGAGCACTGATACAGATGTACCCAGCAGCAACACTCCCTTTTTCAGAAAAGATCTGTATTCATGATTATATCTGCAACTGTACTATTGAATGACTACCAGAAAATGGTAGCTATGCAGTCTACACTTGAAACGGAAATCAGTACTGCTCTACTGAAAGGAATGATAAAAAACTTTAGTAGATAAAGAATCCTTATAGAACATATAAAAAACATAAATATTTGGTTTCAGTAGCTACTGAACATTTTACAGAAAACAGGAAAGGCCTTCAAACATAGTTATGCCTTATTTTTCTCAAAACGTCTACGACTGTTCTTAATGGAACTCTTATAAGCTACTAGTTATCTCTACTTACTCAGCCACTGTGCCTCTGCAGCATAATGAAATTCTTGTATGAGGATAGTACATCCTACTAATGGAAGTATTATAAACACAGATGGTTATCAAGGCTACAGATTGCCGAACACCAGGGCCCATTTTCTAGCTGGTATCATACAGTATTTAGACCCAACAAAACTGGGAAACAAATAGCTTTGTAGGAAGCATACTCCAGTGCTCTGCAGAAGCCTTTACTATTTAAATCGTAGCAAGTGAGGGATAGGGAAAAGAGAGGGAAACGAGCGTCTACCCCATTCTCATGAATAACTGATTTTTTTTTTTTTTAATTAATTGGTAAAATCTTTTAAAGAACATTCAAGTGGTTTCGGCTTTACATAGTAAGGGTACAGTCTCGGAGGAAAAAAAAAAGTCTTAATTCCAGTGATAAAAAGTGTGCTAATATCAATCCATTTTTATATATTACTGTACATGTTTACTAATTTTCTCATAAGTTTCTTAAACCTCACTTTCACAGACATCACAAGCGTTTTATACTACTGTAATTTCAATCTGTTTACCTTAATATTTTCTTTATGCTTATCATGTGTATATATCTACCCTGATGTATTTTAATAATAGATATCCTGTGCTTATAATACTATTATACACAACTTTTTTTGTAATTTATCATTTAGGCTCAAATATCTTCTTCAAATGTTTGTCAGTACAGCAAATCAGGACATTTTATGCTATGGGAAAATAAAAATAAAAAAGCTACACCTTCTCTACGGTAAATACAATCTGTAGGTGTAGTATTCTTAATATTGAAAATTGAAATCTTCAATATAGCACAAATTTACATTTCAGTAAATCTACATAATTTTGAAAAAGACTCAAAAATTAGGTTGAAAATGGAAACTAACAGGAGCGCACTAGCAGAATGTCACACTCCTAAATCTCATCATAATATGATATGAAAGGTCAAAGGCCCAGCAATGCTATTTTTCATTATTTTAATAAGCAAACTCAAGAAAAAACCCAAAACACCTTATGTTACTATTGCACGGTAAAACCAAAAAATTCCAGAGTAGGGAAATAATCCAACCCAAGCTGAAAAGCAGTCTGAACTATTATTTTTCTCTTCAACCAAAACTGAATAAGAAGATTTTAGAATATTGTGCAATCTTTGTCAAACCTGACAGCAAATAAATTAAATTAAAAATATGGTTTTTTTATTATACATTTTCTTCTTTTTTTTTTTCCTAAAACATGAGCTGAATCATAAATATTATTTCAAGTTTTCCTTAGCATTAGAACTGGAAGATAATATTTTCAGCTACAACTTCATCTGAGCCAGAATTAAAAGCTTTCTCGCCTGACACCCCATGCAAAGGTAAGGATTTAACAGAAGCTACACCCCAAATGTTTCATCTGACCTACAGACATGCTCTGAGAAAACTTCATCCAGACTTCAATAGGACGACTCAAAATTACAGTGTAAGCAAGACTATCAACTTTTTTCAAACCAGGAGGTTCAAGGTGTAATTTTTTCAAGTTAAAAGTGAAGTTAGAAATGCAGCTTTTTAAGATGATAAACATTCAGTTTGCATAATGAAATTAAATTATCATTGCTCCTCCAGTATTCACCTTTGTAGACTGCATCTTAAAAAACAAGCTACCTTTAGGTTTTTTATGTGCTTATTTTTATTTATATGCTTATTTTATGCAACCTCTTTTTACATGAACCAACAGATTACTAACTGCCATTTTCAGCATCTGCCATGTGCAGTCCATTTCTCCTGTATGCCAAAAGCTACTCCATGTAGTTCATTCATAGCATTTCATAGCCTAAATTACTCCATGAAAGGCGTATCTATATGAAAAGCTAGAAAAAGTGAGAATTTCATAAATTAACTGTGGTGTTTCACCAGAACAGACAAAAACACACACAACAAAGGAGAAAGAAATAACTGTCTGAATGAAATATGACTTCAGAAACAAACTATTGTGAATGTGGAAGAGTAAGAAGTGTGGGTAGGGATCTAGCATTACTGTGGCAGGGATACAGAGGTGAAGGTCACATCCCTAGAGAAAACAGTTTCATGAACCCCACAGTTGAAAGAGCATTTTTTTCTGATTTTGCTTTCTGGTTTTCAACCAAATTCATCCAGAACATTAGATCCAGAAGTGATCCAAGGTTTCATAGGTGTGCATACATATTAATGTTTTTTGTATAAAACTCTCTATTCCAAATAAAAGCCTGCAGTAGATTATTTCTTTACAGTGAAAAGTACACTATTTAAAGTAATCATCAAAAAGTTAATAAATGGAAATCATCAATACAAAGAACTTCAGTATTCAAATTATTTTATACATGAATCCAAACCTCTTCTCGAAATTTCTTTCTTACAGGAAGCTTGTCACTGCATTGATTCCATATTTTTTTTATTATATCTATCTATCCAAAAGAGTACTGATCCAGTAAATTCAAATTCAAGGAAACAGGTTCATTAGCTTCAATAGCATTCTTAATTTGACTAAGAGGTTGAAGTATGTGAACCTTAAATTATAAGAATCTCAAGATAGGAATCATGTCTCTCTGTCTGAGTAGGCTTTTTTATTAATTCTATAATAGGATCTAAACTTATGTTCATGTTCCAGATATAGTCATCAATATCTGAAAGAGAAGCAAAAACTACTTCAAGTACAGAAACCTTTCCATAATCTTTGTTTGCACACTGGACACAATGTCATTTTAGAATTTCCTACACAAAGAACTGGCACCACTTAATTCATAATAAATTAGTTTAGCCATTGTAATAGATGGATGGCCTCTTACACTGGTTTAAACCCGACTTGAGTCCTCTGGCTTGTCCTGGAAACTACACTCATGGGTATAATTAACAGCTTAGGACAATTACAACTGATAGGTTACTTAGTACAGTAGTGCCCAGTTTCTCTCGTTTTTACTTGCAAAGTCATCTTCAACCAGGCAAGTAATTTTGTAGCACAAGCACTAATTGTTGGGGAAGTTTTGTGTTTGGGCCTTTCAGCTTCTAATTTATTCACTCTAATGCCACATAATAATAGTAATATAAAATTATTTTATATTTACCATATATTTATAAGTAAAATTATTTTTATATATGTATAATTTAATATAGAGGTAAATCTGAAAAACACCATACAATTACCACAAAATAAATCTCATGCTGTGTAAAGTACCTACAGAACTGAAGGCAGCATGATACCCAGCATATCATACCCAGCATACACATTTTGTTTCTAAACACATAAAATAAAGGGTTCTATAACGTGCAAAGAGGTTCAAAACTAGCCAGACTCTATGCTACCCATAGGAATACAACAAAATGTGCTAGATCAGTACCTGATGCTGCCAACTAATGCAGATAATGCAGTTCATATCACTGGTAAAGGAAGCCAGCAACAACACAGCACTTTTTAGTATATGATGGTGAAAAATAATTAAAGCCTGATTTGAATCAAAATGAACAAAGGTTAGGTACTTAAAATTTTCATACAGACTGAGACTTCCATTTCTGAGGTCTGACAAATGCAAAATTGCAAAATGCAGTTCTTTTGCATAAAGAGTCTAAGAATTGCTCTTCAGGAAATCTGGTACTAAGAGTCTAGTGGCATTTTCCTAACAGTGAAGACCTACTCCGCTATTCTAAACCCAGATCTCCTCCTGCCCCAAAATTGTGAGGCTAGTACACTTCGGCAGTTTATCTGCCTGCTGCCCACCACTTCAATAGAGAGCTGCCAACATTCAAACTGAAATTACTAACCAAGCTGTCTGCATTTGAAAACCTGAACTTCAGATAGACTGTACAAAAATACAGATTAAAAGAGACAAACATCTGTGGGAGTTTTTGAGCTCCTCTGAGATGAAAGGCACAGAGAAAACCTTGATATTATCATCTAAAACATGGTACACCCCTGATCCAGTTTCACAGAGTCATATCACATTAAAATTTGGTTCCAGCCGCTTTGTGGGAAGCATTATTAGTCTTACCAAGGAAGCTTAAACTCCAGCTGGGCACAAATTACTGATGCTCTTCAGGCAGGCAACAGGCCCTTCTAGAGGAACCCCATCAGGTATCATCCCATGTGACCACACAGTAAAACAGGGAGGACATGTCAGTGCATGTAAACAGTTGACTCTGAGTCTGGCTCATATACAGTACAGGCAGGGCTACGCTGGGATTTACACTCAGTGCTCCAGCCTTCTTTTCCACACTCCAAAGTTGGCATTGCCCTTTGCTTTATACCTGTATATAATGATTAGACTTCCAAAACTTATGTCAAAATTGAAGTATTTTGACCTAAGGCTGTTAAAGAAAGAATGTAAATACTGAGCCTAGGGTAACTACATACTTTAAAAAAGCTCATCAGAATTGGTCAATATTCTTAGCAAACACTCAGTGTTTCATGCTTAGCAAAATTAAAAATTCAGTAATGCATGCAAAGCTGAAGCCTGAAGTTTAAAATATGCTTGCTGCTCTATGCAGAAGACATCTATGTTACCAAAGAGAGCCTGTTCTTAAAATCTTAATTTGTATTACATATACCCCCGATAGTAAGCTTCAAAAATGTATAAAAAAAAAGCTGATTATTCTCAAGGTCAGGAGGACTGAGTCTTCCCGCTCTGTAGGACTGTTAAAGGAGATGTGTAAAATCTAAACAGGAAAACAGTAATAAAGGAAAACATTAAAAATTATAATTGAATAGAAAACAGGTGATTTTTTTCCATTGGCTTTTGTTATTGTAATGCCAGTACTAGTTGGTGCATCAAAACATCCTATTACAACTGAAGAAAAAAAAATTCATGGACTTTTCCTTCTTTTTTTTTGAAAATTCAAACTCCAAATCAGTTCTATTCTTTATCGGAAACACTCTAAAAAATTTAATTTTTTTTACCCCAGATAAGAATTTTTTTCTCCATTGTGATTCTCAGTCTAGACTGCTACACGTTCTCTTTGTTGAGGTGAGGAACTTCTAGCCTTCAGGCTGACATCATTCCATACTGCTCTGGCCCATTCTCTCCAACCTCTTTGTTTTTTGCTCTTCCCTCTTCCAGCTCTTTCCAAACACTCTATATCAAGTAGCTGTGGGTCGCTATGTCTCTTCTTGCCTCCGCTGTGCTCCATACTAGCAGTGTCTTCCCTGAAACCCCACCTTTTCATTTTGAGAATGCACTAGTTCAGCAATACTGCCCCACAGCTCTTTGACTGCTTCCCTTCTGTTCATTCTGTGGTCCACATCTTCCCCTCCACAAGTCACTGAATCAGCGAACATTAGTGGGGAGCTATGTGGGAACGCTGTGTGTGGGTTGGAGGAGTTTTACATTGTGCAGGGCAATGGAGAGAGTCTGGACATGGGTCTGTGCTGAGTGCCCTGGTGATGTATGCAATAGCTGCTTAGTGCAGTGTCAGAGAGGCAGAGGAACACCACTGCTGTAGCATAAAGGTACTGAACAAAGAGGACTATGATGTGCAGTAAAGGCACTTGGCACAAAGGTTGGAAAGTCAGTGTGTAACATATGATACAGGGAAATAACGAATACCTTTGGAGTATAATATGGAGTATAGGGGAGAAGACTGGATGCCTCCTAGTTAACATGTAGCCCATCAAAGGCATTGTCCAATTCTGCTTAACCATCAGTGTTAAAAAAATTCTTTATTGATTGCTGCAGATGGAAGAGGTTTGGGGAAGGAAGTTGGAATTAATTGGCTGGAAGGTGTGCCTGACTCAGGGAGGTTGGTAACTGCCAGCTTAATTTATTTCTTTACGTAAGATGAATTTACCATGGGAGCTCACAGAATTAACAATAAACAGAAGGTACTTTTTGTAGCTTTAGAAAATATGGAAAGGACAAGAAAATTCTTACCACCTTCAGGCTTACCTGAGTTTTGTATTGCATCTCTTTATTTCGTGTATTCTGCTCCCTTCTTGTATGTGCCACTCTCCCTCCAAAGGAGAGTCTGTTTCACAGTAAATCACGGTTTCGCATCAAGTCAAATTCATGTCTGCTTTCACAATATGACCTTTTTTTTTTGCTGATTACAGCCTGGTTCTTATATCCTCTCACTCCTCCCCTTTAAGGAGAGGCAATTCTTTCCTTCATCCCTTTTTATTTCTCTCCTACCTAATCCTTGGGGTCCCACCTTGACTAGTTGTATGTCCTCTTCCTTCACATTCAGTTGAGGATTAACCTTGCACTCTCAAAAGGGATGGACAAGGGTAGAGGTCCTCTGTGTATGCCCTCCTAGGAAGGATGCTAGACGAAAGACTGAAACTCTGAAAGAAAGACTCTGGAACAAGTGGATGGAAATTTCACTTTCCCACTTCCACCTCATCTAAGAGTACAAAGAAGTTTGGAGGGTTTTCCTCCTTATCCTGCTCCCCGCAATCTGGATAATTAACAAAAGGAAGCATCTACATATCCTTATTTCCTTGTATAGCTGTACAAACGAGGACTCAGTCTGTCATTAGACTGCAAGTGCTTTCAGTCTAGGACTGTATGAAACTTGCTTATGAAGCACCTTGTATGTCTATGATATCGCAGAAATAATACAACAGTAAGACATAAGCAAACCAAGTTATGCAAATAAAGAGTACAGTCAAACCTAAAGTTTATTTATGATATGAAAACACCAGCTTTAATGCCACAAACTTTTTTTCCTCCTGCAGTATGACCTCAACCCTTAACAGCAAGGGAAACTCAACTCCTCTGCATCCCCTTAAATAGGTAGCTTTCTAAGGTTCTATATTCAAAGAGGGTATTTTCTCTGAATCAGCCCTGTGCAGAGTATTCTGAAAGAGGCACACAAAAATGCATGCCATTAACTACTCTGTTCCAGGTGCTGGATGTAGTAGTGCTGTTAATGTTGTCACTAGCTATCAACTTTAACATTGTTTATGACTCTTCTGACACATCATCTATCATCACAGATATTAAATCTAAGGTAAGTTAAAAATAAAGTGGTATATAGCTTTAAAATGGTATTTCTAACCATATTATAGTCACTCTTGATTCACTTCTATGAAACATATTGTTTCTCTGTTCATAGTTCTCTGTGCTTAATGATTATTTAGGGTGGGCGGTCAGGGGGAAAGTACTCCTTGACCATCCTGCTTTCACACAGTTCCAGAAGAGTCATTTAGCTATAGTTTTATCTCACCCATTGATGGTAGGGGCATTTACAAAGGCTTATCTCTCTATATTCTCTCGCACTCACTGGAGACAAACATGTTGTCCTGACAGAAGCCCACCTTCACATAGGAACAGCTTTGAATGTTTCTCTTTCCCCCCCTCTTCTGGGGATAACTGGAACATAGGATGACAAGCAGGGGGGTAATATAAACATGTTACATTTTTTCCTTAAACTGCCTCTAATCAGTGAAGACAGTGGCTTTTCCAGAAGGCAATCTGAGCAGCTGATGGCATGAAGTGTTTACACACATTACATTCAAGCAGAAAACCTACACTGCTAGTCATCCTATGTTCTCTTTAATTCCATGAGAGAAAAAGAGCGAAGCTTTCAGAAGGCGATTCCATTATTGACACTGTGTGACCTCTGACATGCCCATCTCCTATCACTGTCTGCAGACGGAGCTTACAGCGACCAAACTCCTGAATTAAGGAACGTCACATTGACCTATTGCCTGAAGTTAGCTAATGAATCAGACTGCAATCAGACTGCTGTGGCTGTTGGTAGTGCTCTGCCGCAAGATATTAAGCACAGAAAACTCTATCCAGTGATGCAGTGCATACTTATGCTAATGCATAATATGTTCCCTAGTATTTTGTTCAGTTCAATTTAAAATGTCTGTAGTAATTAGACTTCTAGCCACTCCCTCAGAAAAATGTTCCACAATCTAATGTCACATAAACTCCAACCATTTTTCTCTGCTGAAATGACCATCAGAGCACGTAGATGAAAGAGGATTAGACTGCATGGGTGACTGCTTAGGAGCGTCAAGGAACTAAAGGAAACAAAGCTGTTAGCATTGATGAACTAATGCGTCCAATGAAACACCGGGAGGCTGAAGGTGGTGTCTTTCAGATGAAATGTGAAAGCAAGGCACGAAGCATTACAGGCAATTAAAGTTCTCTCAGCACTCTTTGCAACAGTACCAGTGTTAACCCCTGGTTCCTGGCCACCTTCCAAATCACATAATTAAATTCTGCTTTCCTAAATATTTCCCTGCCCTATCATTTAGAAAGACAGCCATCTCTTAAACTGAAATGGTGTATTGATGCCAGGTTTAACCACAAAGGAGGATGCTTATGAGTGAAAAGTAATTCCAGTTTGGTCACTTTGTTACAGGTACAAGGCTTAGAAAAGTATTTTAACTTCAATTACATTTTATTCACACTCATCCCAGATCTATTTCCCTTTTATGTCCAAAGTGTTTCCTCTCAATCTGTGGTGTATAATCCTTCAGAATCTTGCGGAAAATAATCTGCCAATAAGTTACATAATTATTTAAACTTAATTCCTCTACATCCCTGATTTGTTACTCCATAAACATGCTTAGACTATGGAAGGAGATTTATAGATCTACTTGCCATTAGGAAGCAGTTGATCTCTACCAAAAAAATAAAAAAAAAAGGTACTTGGCCTGAGACGCCATAAACCCATACTGGGCCTGACTTTCAAGCTGTGATCAGTACTCACTCTCTGCTACCTCACTTATGCAAAATCCTGGTCTACATCTATATCCCACATCTAGTCATAGAATCATAGAATCATAGAATATCTCAAGTTGGAAGGGACCCATAAGGATGATGAAGTCCAACTCCCTGCTCCTCTCAGGACTACCTAAAAGTAAACCACATAACTAAGAGTATTGTCCAGACTCTCCTTAAACTCTGACAGGCTTGGTGGCACGACCAATGGGAACCTGTTCCAGTGACTGACCACCCTCCCTTTTCTAATGTCCAACCTGAACTTCTCTGATGCAGCTTCATTCCATTTCCTCATGTCCTATCACTGGTCACCAGAGAGGAGATCAGCACCTCCCCCTCCGCTGCCCCCCGTGAGGAGGTTGTAGACTGCCATGAGGTGACCCCTCAGCCTTCTCTAAGCTGAACAAGCCAAGTGACCTCAGCTGCTCCTAGCAAGTCTTGCCCTCGAGACCTTTCACCCTCTCGGTCGCCCTCCTCTGGACACACTCTGATAGTTTGATGTCCTTCTTACATTGAGGCGCCCAAAACTGCACACAGTACTCGAGGTGGGGCCGCAATCATTTGAGTTTAGGTACCAAACATCTCCTAACATAGTAAAGCCCTTAACTATTGGTCTTGATGAAAATATTCCTTTAGGGTAGTTATTGATCTGCTTGTTACCTTCCTAAGCAGGGTTTGTTTCTTTTTCATTGGTTGGTTGCTTTTTTGTCATGTTTTTGGTTATTCCTGTTGGGGATTCCCAGCCAGAAGGGGAAACCCAATTTATCTCCCTGTATTTCTTAGAGACACATCAGTGTTGCCATTGATGCTGCAGCTACTGATATGTTTGTTTGCTCACTTTCTGTCTTGGGGTTGAACAGTGGCACTTCCTCCCCAGCAACACTTCAATCTCCAACTGACACTTGACATTCATGACCAAAGAGAACAAACGTATTTTATGTGAGTGTGTTTATAAGATTTTACCAAGTTTGTGATATTATTTAGGTAAGAACTATTACTCAGCTTGATTTGGAATGTCAGATGTTGTCCTTAACAGCTTGGAGCAGGAAGCAAAGCAACTGGTGTGAAACTCAACTTCCTGTGCATTTCTAAATGAAAACTGACACACAAGGTGGAAATTGTCATAACGTCCCAGTACCATGCATTGAAAGGGGAAGCTCATGAGTCACAGAAACAATTTCACTTCCATTGTCAGTAACTGGGAAAATCTACAGTTCTGATGGAGTTGTCTAGAGACAGCTAAATGAAAATAAAGTGTTGTACATGCTTTGGTGCATCTGTAAGTACAGATGCAATTGTGACTGCATATATGGGAGTTGGGGTGAGGAAAGGGAGAAAGGAATTACTATTTCTTCAAGTCATGTTGAAAATTAAGTTTTATGCATATGGTGCTAGCAGAAGCATAGTTGCTATCCTTCCCCCACTGCCTATGCAAAGAAATATAGTTAAGGGTACATTTTTTTCTTTTAAAATTATTTCTAGGTAAGAGTAAATAGAAATTATTAATATTCTAAGGTACAGCATAAGTTGACTACCCAATGGTTATTTCATAAATGAACATATACAGTGTTTAGAACACCTCAGATACATCATAACAAAAAAACCACTAAAAGACTGTGAAGGCTCCAGAGGGTATACTAAAACTTAAAGTAAGGATATATAGGCAACAACCAAAATATTATTTATTCTGCTCCTTGAAAGCTATTCCAATATTGCAGTGCATTACTACATCCTACCAGCAACATATGCAGCATTAAATATGACCACTGGTTAACAAGGTCTAGGATTGTTTAAGAGCCCTGATTATAAACAAAACTGCTTTATTCTTTGGAAATTAAACTCATGACCACAGTCAGAATATTCCTAGGCAAATATTAAACCATCACATATACATTTCTTTACTATTCCATGTGGCCTCTCACTCAGTAGTAATATTAACTACTTACAAATTAGGGATTTAATTTTCAGGAGTGCTAGACATCTCCTAGACAGAAGGTCTTCTGTACACACTGGCCACTCAATGAGTTTAACTGTTTAGTGTACTTGAATCTTCAAAAATGTAAGAAAGCTCTAAGCTTTTCTGTGATTCAGCAACTGAAATGTTAGTATTGACAGTGGGTTTTGATACCCAGGCTCTCTATGCAAATAGAGAAAGGAAAAGCAGAAAATGGATTATATTGTCTTTCAGACCCCAGGGAACCAGCAGAATTTTATTAGGATAATTTTTCCAAAATGTTCATTAGAGGCAAAATATGCTCCAGTTCAAAGTAATTGTCACTCTTTCCAATCTCTCAAGAAGAATAGGAAGGCAAACTAGATACATGTTCTAACCTGTTTAACTTCATAACTACCTAGCAGAATAGCTAACTGTTTTGCTACCACCATAATGTAATTAATACCATTTGCCCAGGGTCAAATAGAATCATAAAATCATAGGATGGTTTCGATTGGAAAGGACCTTTAGAGATCATCTAGTCCAACCCCCCTGCCATGGGCAGGGACATCTTTCACTAGATCAGGTGGCTCAGAGCCCTGTCCAGCTTGAACGCTTCCAGGGATGGAGCATCCACAACTTCTCCATTGCTCATGGAACAACCTGTTCCACCACACTTGTCTCAGCACCCTCATCATAAAAGATTTCTTCCTTATGTCCAATCTAAATCTGCCCCCTTTTAGTTTAAAAACATTGCCCATTCTCCTGTCACTACAGGCCTTGGTAAAATTTTTTCTCTCTTTCTTATAAGCCCCCTTTATATATTGAAAGGCTGTAATAAGGTCTTGCAGGAGCCTTCTCCAGGATGAACAACCCCAACTCTCCCAGTCTTTCTTCACAGAAGAGGTGTTCCAGCTCTCTAATCACTTTTATGGCCAAATAGTCCCACTCTCCTCCTAGACTTCAATCTTCCACACTATACAGTACACCGCTTCTGGTCCAGCAAAATGTCTACATAGTATTATTCAGTCTCCTTTTAATTTCATATCCATCCTGCTTTGTGTTTTGGTTTTACTTGTTTTAAATTGACATAACTTAAATGCAACAAAGTGAAATGTATAACATTTACAGGGAGGAAACATTTGTAAAAATTAGAATAAAACCAGGATAAAATAATATAAATAGCACATTAATAAAATAAATGTAAAACCTAAAATTCCCATTTCTGAAAACCATTATAGTCCTCTTTTTTTCTTTCTTTTATTTTTTTTTCTTTTCTTTTTTTCTTTCCCCCCTCCTCACCCCCAAGTATGGATAAGGTACTTTAGAATGATGAAGCTCTCCAGGTATTAGGCAGTTTTGTTTCAAGTGCATGACCTAGGATTCTATTAATGATCAGTTCTGACCTCTACACCTCCCCATAGACTCCTAGAGATAATGAGATGAACAGGGAATTATTGATTGAAACTAAAGTGCCTTCCTTGTGGATCCTGATTTTGTGTTAAACAAAATCAATCAATGCCAGCTGAAAAGCATGTTCATCATAATGTATGAGCAAATTATATCAACTAGGCTTCTATAGAAAATAATATTGTTACAATGCTTGCAAAAGAATTAAAAATTTATTAAAACTTTAAAAAGTAAAAAAAAAGAAAGAATACTTTGATTTACAACATAAATTGTCTGAACACTTTGAATTCAGTTACTCGAGCTTCAGCTATTACGAATACTGGATATCAGGGTCAATGTCCTGGGATTTCTCATAGCATTTTGTGGACATAAAAGTAACCACAACTCAAATCCAGAGCATGAGAATCTTGTAATCACACAGTTCAGGTAAGCAAATTAAAGATTGCCATCCTAATTTTCTCAAGCAATTAAACCACTTCTCTCATACCACTTTTCCTCTCATCAACTGTTTCTATTTTCTGGAGAAAATTGCTCTTTATTTTTGAGCTATAAATATATATTGGACAGAATTACTGGAATCTATTGAACATTTAAATGTTCATCACACTCTTCTCAGGTTAATATACTTGTATTCTATGAAACGCTTTGGCATAACAAATTTTATTTTCAGATAGATACAATTCTTGTGAAATAATGCAACCCATGGGTGCACATGTACACACACTGTTATCAAAGACTTTTTGTCACTTGCTTTAAAACAAGTTTAAAATAGCAAAGGTACTGGACAAATATAGAAAATAATTGCTATCTTCCAATCTCTCACAGGCTCCAGCTTAAAAAACTGATGAAGCTTGACTGACACACAGGGAAATTACTCTGGTGATAAACCAGTTGCTATGTTGAAATATAATCTCTTATCTAAGTAATGCAACTGAGGTCATTGTTATGGAATTTGATCTCAAAAAAGAGACCAGGGAATGCTAGTTGTAAATAATAATATAGCTAAAAGTGCAGGCAAACTACTGTCATAGTATCACAAAACCTCCATTCATGAATAAAAAATCATATCACAACCAAAGATACCAAAAACATATTATGACTCTGTGGGTCTAGGAATGAAGCAATCAGCACTAAATCAAGCTTGAAATCAGGGTGAATATTGATGCCATTTTTTCAGATTACATTAGCAATCTGCCATACTTAAAGACTGCTAGAGAAAAATAAAGAGTAAATCAGCATTCTCCATCACAGGGAAACATTTCAAGAAATTCTCTGTTCTTCATGCTCTGCTCAGACCAAGCCCTAAACACTGCATTTTCATTTTTAAGAATTCCAGTTTTATCTATCTGACATGTACTGTCTTTCATATCTTAGGAAAAGACATTAGCTGATGTAGCAGTGGAAAGCGGAGTGGATTTTGGTAATCAACTCAGGGCTTACTCTAAGAGCTATGTTGACAAGTGCAATTTCAGACAATGCTTGTGAGGTTTAAGAGCCCTTAAATTACTTACTCTTTTTGCTGCAATAATTGACACTTGCATTTCAGAGCTCCAGGAAACAGACGGCATAACTGAATATATTCTAAGGCACTTCTCTCCATTAAACAATGAACAAATGGTAGCCAGGTACATGATGCATTTTAAGGTTGTAAAAATTACCAGCTTTGGTACTGAATCTTCAAAACACTCTCATGCCAGAAGCTGTAACACAATTGTCAGCTAATGTTTTCTTGTTAGTAGGTTAGCAGGTCACACTTACTATGCCTGCTTCCTTCTCAAATGACTTTGCATTAATTATTAAAGGTCTAAGGGCTAATTCTGCTACCTTTATTTCAGAAATAATCTCATTAAAATCAAGACTATATAAAGAATAAAACTAAAAGAACCAAATCTTTGGAAGAAGACTGGCATGAAAAAATCCCACTGCCCAATGAGATTTTTTTCTTTCTGATAGCAGAAATGAAATCTCAAATAGCAATTACATTCTTAACATCAGCTATAATGTAAATAAAGAAAATTTGCAAAAGTACACTGTATGTCCTATTTAAGAAAGCTCAGAGAAGTATTTGTTTGTTCAGAAAATGGGATTCTTTATTGTAAAAAAAACCCCAAACCAAAACAATTATGTTTGGTTGTTGCATACCTAAACCAGCAGTATTTGACTTATTATCAGAGACAAAACTAGTTTTTCTCAGACATAATTTTATGTAGAGTTCATGTTCTGTCCAGAAGAAAGCATTTAGTAGCTGTGTTTGAAACACTTTATTCTAGAAATGAATATAAACAGTACAGAAAAATTCAGTGCTTATTCTTTAAACTATGAACCTGGTAGATCCGCAGATGGATACTTGTTTAGTCCAATTTATCTGCTAACTTTATTTGCAAGCAGAAGATTAGAGACAAGATAAAGTGCTTGTTTATTTTTCCTATATAATTGTGTTTATGGTATGTAAAACTATTTTTTTTAGCTTCATTCATGAATAAAACCTACAGATCAAAGATTTGGCTTGTGCCTTGTTTTTCATTTGGGAACTTGATATACAGTTCTAGGTATCATTAACCTTTTTGAGCTTTGATTAGAAAACATCCCTAACAGTGTCCAGGAAAGCAAAGTAGCATGTTCTACACATCTTGCAGTTCTCATTCTTAGCGAAGGGCTCAACATTCTAACTATAAGAAAATGCTAAATATTTAGTATTTCACAAATATACTAAAGAACTGTGTTATTAGATGTTATTAGAACTATGTAGAAAAGCTTTAAAAAATGAATTATAATACTTGGACACATAAGTTAATGGGAAGCTCTGTTTTTCAGCTGATGAACTTCCCACTTATTTTTCAAATGTGGAGTATTACATAAAGAACCTTCCCTGATTACACAATATCTAACCATAGATCCTGTCATCCAGTTCTCTATTTTCATAAAATGATGATCAAGCACATAGAAAGCAAAAGCAGAACTTGAAATAGACTTTCTTTTTGAGTTCCCAATAAAATAAATAAATAAATACATACATAATATTTTCCAATATCAAATTACCTCAAACCTTCCATATTGGAAACTAAGCTAATGCAGCAATTGGAGGATTCACATATAGTCATGTCTTCTTACTGACACATACATTCTAGCTACAAGTCTCATCCCTACAGGTGTCTTAAGGCAAGGCAGAGAAACAGTGACTACCAGAGAGTTCTACATCTGATTTATCTTAGGCACTTAGGATGAGATAAATTACACTGAGAAGGTGCCTTTTGCTCTCCATTGGGTATAAAGGAAAACCAGAGTTACTGGGTTAGACCACTAACTTCGGATACCCAACTTACAGCAAATGAATCTCACCATAGGCCATAACTGACTGAGGAAAAATGGTGTTTAGTTCCCATCAGGTGATGCAAAATTCGTATTTTCCCTTAGAACTTTGTTGGTTTAAAATGGGAAACATATGTTGAAATTTTTAATTGCTAACAAGTATTTTTGCTAAAGTTACAACTATAAATGACACAATAAAATCATTCCCTTCTTAAGCAATTAAGTCTTATGATCTTACAATAAAACAGGAAAGAAGAGAATTACTGGATATAGTATCACATTATGAAAGAGACAACTAAGAAACTGTCTTACAGCGTACCAAAAACAGTGAAAGGAAAATGCAAAAATAGAATGTGCATGATGTTCTATATTTAGTTTTGTGGGTAGGCTCTGAAATCTCCTTTGAGCTGTAGTCTTTGATAATCACTGGTAAGACCAAATTCTGAGACAACTTTAGGGTGTTCTTAGCAATATTTTTATCTGAGGACTCAAACCAGCCAGTATTCAAAGCCAATCTGTGAATTTATTATAGTTCTATACATAAACATCTTCTTTTTACATTTGTTAACTGAGCCTACATCAAAACATACAATTTTGTAGCAACTATTTTCAATGTGTCTCTAATTTTATTTTTAATATGAATGCTTGCTAATAGCCTTGCACTGGCAGACCTGTCTTGAAGACTGTCCCACTGTTAATGTCTTATTTAGCTGTAACACAGAAATTCATTTGTCTCAAAAAATCATTTCAAAGTGAAGTATTTTCATACCTCCATATATGTCAGCAGTTTTCCAGCTGCATGCTATCACTGCATCTGCAGTGAATCATACAGAATCAACATTTTAAGGAGAGCAGGAATGCTGGACATGTGAGGTATATTCAGATATTATATTCCAACTACAGTATCGGTGTTTTCAACATCACCATCACACAGGAGCAGTCACATAAGCTTCCCAGGGTTAAACCTTGAGGCTCTTCTGCAGTGTTTTTTTAATGTTATAAAGCATAAAAAAGTAGGGGGAAAAAGAATGCCATTTCACTGCTGATCCTATCATCACATGCAAAATACAACAGAGCACCATGCTCTTAACATTCAACTGCATATCAAGCTAAAGCAAAAGTGAAAATTCAAATTAAAAAATTGTAACTGAAATATCTGTACTATTAGTCAGTAATACCCTTTTGGGGAATTTCAATGGTATTGCCGTTGCTACTTGGGACACATGAAAATTTCTTCTATAGAGCTTTTATTTTTTTATGAGACACTACCAGTATACACCACTCTTGCATTGGCAGAAACCGATTGAATAGATCTTTGCTTCTTACCATCAACACAGGCTGGCCTTGCTCTTGTTGTACCGGCAATCTGTCCTTTTTTACATGCACAGCGAGCTGTTTGTCGGGCTATAGTCCTTCGGGGCTGACTGCTATCTCTGTCCAAAGTAACAATCTCACATGTACCTGCAGCCAGTTGACCTGGAAAAAGAACCAGCAACAGGTACCAGAGTCACTGAATGCACTACAGGCAATCTATTACAGCCGAATAGAGTCACGGCCCTATGCCACAGCAGACACCCCACAACAAATGGGCAGTCAGCTGATGGATATAATAAAACCGAGATGACATACAATTTTTCTTTGTGGTGGACATAAGAAAACCCTGCAAACTGGTTCTGTCAGAGAATGATTATTGTTCCATAAAAGCCAGAGAGCTGAGGTCACACAGGTTACTTATGTCATCTAAGTAAAGGAACAATTTGCTTTTACAGCGATGAAATTTAAATGGTGTGCTCTCTACATACTTTCAGAAAAGAAATTATAAAGTATATGGAAACCAAAAAACTTCCCCACATGTCCATCAATATAATGAAGTCTTAACTGCTTTGCATGTTGTTTTTGAAAGAAAGTCTTTCTAAGTATGCCCATGTTTGACCAGATTGTCAGTCCTTTGGCTCTTGCTTCATCTAAACTGAACAGTAATTCATTCTCTACCTGACTCATATTTGAAGTAGCTGGTCTTTTTTCTCTTACTAAATTTACTATGTAGCCATCCTGCAAATGACAGTAAAATGACACTGCTCCATTAGCTCAGTAACATTGTTTGCTTTTTATTGACTTCTCCAATATATGTAGCTTTTCCTGAATGCTAAGGAAATCTACCCCACCTAATTCTGAATTTGGACCATGCTATGAAAGGTAAAACAAAAAGCTGCAAAAAATTCTATGAAAAATATTAGTCTGAAGTAAATGTTATACATTTAAAATCATGCACTTCCTCTGGTACAACTAATAGTAGGCTACTAGTATACCAAAATACTACCTTTTGCAAGCAACAAAGATACATTATTGAATTTCAATGCATAGTAAAACTGAAAAAAATCCCAGCTATCAGTTTGTATTACATATGATTTCTGGATTTTATGGTACAGTAGTAAATATAATTTCTATTCAATTTTGTCTTTGTAGGCAATCGATTATAAACCTTCAAATGAATATGTGCAAAAACATATCTGCAAATCACAAGCTTACTATATTTTGTTTTCATAAAAAATAAGATTGGAATAAATGCAATATTGTATTTATTTAAAAGTTATGCAGTTTAAATACTATTCACAGTAAATTATTTTTATGCTGTTGAAATATTGAAAGAGCAATGAGACAAAAAGCAGAAATTTTAAATCTATATGAACATCAAAATTAAAAAACCCAAACCACAAAAACCTGAAACATATATGAATAGCATTTAATTTAAGTCTAAAAGCATAATGATATGTCTGTATACTGCATTTTGTCCATTCAGAATACAAGTTTACCCAGTATATTCTTCTCAGAACCACCTTATAATGCTTCCTATTGAGTGGATACTGCTTTGAAACTGTCAGAATAGCAAAATATTGTAGGCTGTCAACAGCATTGTGACTGATTCACTGCTAAGCCACCTAAATTTTATGTTGCTGTGACTCCTACACTGCAGTGAATTACAACATGGTAAAACTGAGGATCTCAAAGATGAATATGGAACAAGGTACTCTACAAATTCATGCAAATATATGACATATGTAAGTAATATACATTAGGCATTTATAAATACAGATATGTTATTCACGATAGTGAACACTATCACCATAGTGTTTAATGGCTGCTGGCAACTAGACTTATGACTTATGGTCAGTCCTGGGTTTCTACTCTTTTTCACCCACTGTTAATAAAAACACCTTAGGATAAACATACTGATGACAGGATTTTTACTCTATTATATGCTTGTTTTTTATTTTGTTTCCTCCAAAATCTTGGATTAGAAAGCAAAGGTTTAGCAAGAAAGATAGTGGCACATGATTTTCCAAATAAGGACAAGGGAAATCCAGCTACACTGAAGCATCTTGAATTGAAAAAAAAAAAAACCATTCTTTTTTCCCCCGTCACTAATATATTTCATCTGGGTTGCAGGAGATGTATTGCTCCCAAGGAATACAGCTGTCTTAGCAGATCACATAAAAAAGACATAATCAGAGGTGTATTTAGATCTTGACCCCTTAGGCATTTGAATATCATGATTACAGTCCTGCATGGAGAATAGAAATTGAATGGAAACCAAAGAAAAAGTAGAAGTATAAATATGGTATGTGTAAGTGTTCCTGAGAGTATGGGTTGCCATATTCTCCACTATCTGTAAGTCTTTATACTATTGTTGCTTTCATTAAAAGATATGGTAAATCATATAATCTAGGTGACTCATTATATAAAACCCTATTTCAGAGGAGAGGAACCAGCTTTACAGCACAGTGAAGGTGAATAAGGACTATACTCAGAGAAAAAGAACAAGAAAGCTTTATGTCAAGATAATTTATGAAAGCAAAAAGCTTTCCAGGGAATGCAAGCAGTGACTATCAATAAGAACACCTATAGATAATCTTTTCTGCTTTTGGACCTCTCCAGTTTTAGTTCTGCATAGGTTCATTTTGAGCCAGCTGGGCTATTTTTTTTTAATGATTGTTTTCCTCTGTTTATTTTGTTCAGAGATGATAATTTCTTCAGGCATAGTGACCTTATTTTTTTTGATGAACTTTGAAAACTGGGATACCTAAATGAGAGCACTTGCTATACAAAGATAATGTCACACTGCCTTTCAAGGAATTTTGTACAGCTATTAAAATTAAGGGAAAATTAGAAAGATTTTTAAAACATTTCATAGAATTTTTTTTTTTTTTTTTTAAAGATCATTTCTCTGTTGCCATTCTGGTTTCTATAGCAGAAGAAAATTAAAAGTTATTGTAGAGCTGCACCAGCTCTTCCCATATATACAACATAAATACTTACTGGTAACTGTGTCACAGGGTGAAAAGATTGCAAGTATATTGAGCACTGCAACATAGTGTACATCCACTGTTACTTGACTTTACATGGCTGTAAAGCACGAAAAGTATTAGTTAAGGTTATGGAGGCCCATCTCCAGAGAGAGAGTCACCCTGTTGTAAAGCATGTCCTCTCTGTCTCTCATTAAGGAGAGGGTAAGTCTACAGAGTACCTTACTTAGATGACATGTATGCTACTTTTGCTTTTTAACAATTTAATCTAGAAATGTAGGGTACAAAATGATGGAACAAAAGGAATATACTTCTTGTAAGTACTGAGTTTCAAGAATTAGGATACCTTTCATTTTCAGGGAAGTTAACATAGTGACCTCTTTCAAAGGTATTAATGAAAAAAGGCCATTCATCTGTGAGCCTCTGAACACTCTCCACTCCTAAGCACAGAGAAAAAATCTCAGGGCAGCAGCGGGTAGACTTTCACTGGAGTTTTTCACTTGAAAGATTAAGAGCCACAGTCTCTGGAATAGTCATAAAGACTCCATATTTTCAGTAAATTGTATTTATGTACTTGCAGTACACAAAGCAATTCACCACCTTTCAAACTGAATGAAATAATCTTGGGGGAAAAAAAAGGCAAGCATCATCAGAGAACTCCGATTCATTCTAGCCTTGCCTGAAACTTTTTCTTCCAAGAAAAAAGATGTCATTTTTTATTATTTTATGGACCAAGCACAAAGATTATTTCAGAGTTACCATCATCCAGTTTTCCAAGTAAATGAGTATTTCTTTGTTGTTGTTATTGTTTTAATATTATTTGATATATAAAAATTTTTATATTTATAAATATTTTCTATTTTATAAATATTTATTTTACAAGTTTATTTTAGTAATGAAGACCTCACTGGAAGTTATTTGATTGTGTGTTGCCGCCATCTGGTTACTAAACAGAGAAAAGGTTCAGGTTCTTTAATGCTCTTCTATAATGTTGTACTACATTCTTAAAATGCCAATTGATAGATCCCCTCTCTCTCCCACCACAAACAAACATGCTTCTACATGGAATTCTTTCAGGAAAAAGGAAAACTACAGGATTCTGAATTAAAAATATAAGTCAAACTAAACCAAAACCAAAAAAACCCACAACCGTTAAAATTCCAAATACAACAGGATTAAGCTTTTGGCTTCTAGCTTGCACTGATGGACTTCTTTACAGTAATTGCTGTACTCAGCACCTATTTTGCTTTTTTCTGAATGAAGTCCCATTGTGATCAGTTCTGAAACTGCTCTCTGTGAGACTTTCATGGAAGTCTGTAGGAATCAGTGAGTTTAGGTACATATATTTAGCAAATGGTGCAGGAAATATCTCAAGGTAATACTATTATATTTTTACAAGTTCTTTAGTACTTACATTCTTGAAAGAAAAGAGTTTGTTATTGAAAAGTTTAAAAGTAAATGGCATTTTTTATGTGTACTACTAAAAGCCCTCTGTCAACTATATGCCACTGCTGAAAGAACAAAGCTTTTGAAAGATCTGTATTGTGTGTTATAGGTAAAACCCTCAAGTAGTAAATATTTTCATATTACATGCAGGGTACCTGGGATAATATTTTAAATTTCTGTGTGGAGAAAAATATTTCTGTTCTCTAAAAGAAAATAAAATCTGTCTAATGCACATTGATTATAGCAAGCAAGTTAAAGATATTACGAATTTTTAATTCATGCACGCTGACAAGCTGAAGACTTTCCCTCAAATTCATTTAAGGAAATAAAATCAGATTATGAACTCACGGTATCTGTGGGTACAATGAAAATAAAACTTGATCTAAATATACAGGTCTTTCCAGGGTTTTAGATTTCATTCTCGTCCAGAAAATCTACTTCTGAATTGTACATGCAGGCTTATATTATATTTTCAGTGAACAATTTTTCCACGCATCACCAATTTGATGCCTAGCAACACAAGCTCTTTTAGTTCAAAATGCATCAAGTTAGATGTTATTAAAATTCTTGGCTAGATTCAGATATTCTTTTGTCACTGAACACAATGCAGGAGTTGTTTCAAAATCAGATCATAGGAATATATTCAGTAGTTTTCTATTACAATATTGAAGTCTTTCTGACAACAGAGCCATGCCAATTCCTGAGCAGAGCTGAATATCAATTCCTACTGAAATAAGGGGGAACTTAAGTACTTAGTGTCGCTCATGATTTGCAGTTTGACGTCAACTTCTGTAACAAATATTTAAACATATTTCAATTAAAAAAAATAAAAAGCATATATTTAAATGGAATTTGAATCTTTTTGTTATATATCCTTCCTCAAAGAAAATGTCCTGAAAGAAGTTGTCTTACACTTAACATAATCCTATTTCAGACAGTCCTATCACCTTTTCTTTTTCAATTCTAGTTCAGAATGAGAGAGATTATGACAAGGAATAGGTTTGCCCCAAAGAATCATGGTCACTTTTAAGATACAATAGCAAAGTCTGTGGAAATCCAACCCGTATAAAATAAGAAAGAGCAACTCCCACAAAGTTTCTGAAAAAACATATTTAATCTAAAGTAACAGATCAGAATTGGCTCAGTGTCCGTAACTTAGTATGGGAAAAACCTGTTCAAATGAATCAGCACAATTTCAGAATTACTATGAAATAAGAACATTGTTTCAACCTTAATTTATGCGATACAAGGGCATTTCAATTTTTGAATAGAATATATTCATGGAAATACACTATTTCCCTTTTGTGTTACTAAAGTCACTGACATTGAAAGCATTTTTCCAAGATGCTTCATATATTATTTAGGACCTTGTACCCTTCTATTGAAACAAATGTTGTGGCTGTTTAAGTAACAGACTACAAAAAGCAATCCTTCATGCTAGTACAGTCAGACAACTTGTTTAAAACAGTCTTTACCAGTTTTTCCTGAGGGTATGATTATGCTGTCAGTAGAATAAGACAGGACCAATGTCACTGTCTGAAACAAAAAGTAACTAATTTGGATAATCTTAATTTATTGGTGCAACCCACAGGTGCCCAGTAAACTAAAAAGCAGCAGACAAAATTTTTCAAAACATTCCATAGATTTACTTCATTACAGGTTCAGAGCTCTATTTGGCTGGAATCAATCTTACCATGTGACTTCTGTATCTTCCCAATCTTAATAGGAGTGATTCTGGATTTTAGTGGTATAAAAGAAGAGAATTTGTCTCAAAAGATGTGTTTTTAGTGCTCATTTTATGAAGGAAAACTCACTGTAGAACCCAGTTAAGTAAAACTTATGGATAACAAGAGAAAAATACGATGAATACCTTCTCCTTTTAAGAGTCAGTTTTAGTATTTTCAGAGTTCCACTGCAACAAAACAGTACATTATGTCCCCTTAGTAATAACTAATCTTACTGCAATTTTCAGACTACCACTTAGCCATCTCAAGCACATAAACAGCAAAGACATTAGGAGGATAGGAAAATAGCTTTCAGCCCTTCCATTCTGAAATAAGCAGTAAATTTTAATTAAGGTAGATCCTACTCTTCTAAATAGTTGCACAGGAAAGAAAATAAGAGTCTGTGGAGATTCAAGATACATTCAGGACCCATTTTGAGATGTCTTTTTTTCCCAGATAAGATTAATGCCCTAACTTATTGCACCTGATACTGCTATTGTACGTAATTGCTTAATATTTTGTTGCATAATTACGAATCATTTCCCCTATATCTTATTATTAAAAACAGAACAGAAAGAAAAATAAATGTAAAACCAAAGTTCAGTAAAACCAGACATCAAGATTTAAGTTTCTGAAGGCAATTCTCAAACAGAATTGGTACAAAGGGGAATTCCAGTCCAGAAAAGGCTTGAAAAATCAAGCCAAGGATGTATAAATAAATGCGGAAGCAAGGCATTTATATATATGAACCTAATTCTAAGTAACTTTCCCCATTATTTGGTACACTACTTTTTAAAAAGTAATTCATGCTGATCCCATGGCTTTAGGACATGGCAATGTCATTTTTCGAATTCCTGTACAGTCTCAGGTCAAAACGGACACATTTGATGTGCTGCATTTTACAAAAAAAAGAAAGAAAAAGCAAACCACGGCTGAAGTACAGTATTGAGAGAGAAATCCGCGTCAGGGCTGTGAGGGCTACAACAGGCCTCGCCGTCCCTGCCCGGCACACCCTGCCCACAGCCCAGGACCCCACGCCGGCCCCGCAGGGCCACCAGCCCCTGCCCCAGCAGGGCCGGTCTCCAGGTCCCCACAGCCCTGCCCTGCCCTGCCCGGCCGTGGGCCCTGCTGCGCCAGGCCCACCTGCGGCCCGCAGCCTGGCCTGGCCTTGGCCCATCCCCAGGGAGGTGCCTGGTGCTGGGGCTGCCCTGGTGCCTCCCTGGCTGCCCAGCCCTGCCCTGCCCTGCCAGGTCTCCTGGGGAGGACCTCACCGATTCCAGCATGGAGACTGGAAATCCATCGAGCTGCAGCACCAGGAGAGCCAGTGACCCTTGCACCCCTCATTTCAGCGACAGAGATCACAACTTCCATCCTTGAGAAATGCCTTTAATGCATATTCACAAAAAAATCCTCCAAATGAATCCCACTACTGTTGATTTCAGGAATATTATAGAACTATCCCCCCTACCCTAGTAATTTCTGGGGTTTTGTATTGAGTTTCCATGTCTCTTTTTGGATAGTGACCTAAGAGCAGGCCTTATGAATAAGGAAATCACACAACCGATGCTACCAAAAATAAGTAGAAATGACAAGGCATTTCAGTCCATTCTCTCTAAGTAAGTTCTGCCTCTGTGTAACTCAGTGTGAACTACAAATCTCCACTACACAGAGCTCCTCCAAGGAGGACCTGCAGCTCCCAGGGCCTCCTGTTCACTCCTTTTCATGCAGGTTTAGTTAATTGCTTCTGGAGGCCTCTATTGGTTACAAAAAGGAAATAACTGCATGAATTCAGGATGAAACAAAGCTAGGCTTATTTGCATAAGCTGGGAAGTGGCTGTCACTCTATTACTTTCCTAAAAATATTTAAAACTGTTAAAAACAGAAAAAGAAAGAAGAAAAACACACTTCCATATCTTTACCAGACTCCACATGTAAAATAAACCTAGTCTGTTTATAAAACAAACAGAATAGCCGTAGGGGGGAAAATGTTATTGGAGGGATGCTGATATTTCTCTTGAGAAAGACAGGAATAAAAAGCACAGGTTTGTCTAAAAAGCTACTGACATTTGTTGGAGCCAGAAGCTGTATGTCAGGAAGGAACAAGTCTGTTGTGTTAGCAAAATATGTCACTGCAGGGAGCATGAAATCAGTTTGAAGGAACATGCAGATAAAGCCATATATCAGAAGTAGACATAACGTAGCAGCACAGGTAAACAGTGTTTTTAACTTCTTGGGTTTTCCTTTTTACAATCAAAATATTTGTTATTCTAGAATGACTTGAAAACTATTTACATATTTAACACAGACTTTAAAAAGTCATCATTACAAGTGCCCTTCCTACCCGCATCAAGATCTGCACTGCAAGATTCTCGGTTCAACAGCAGATTTGGGGTAAAAATTGGTGCAGCAGGTGTCATGTGGGAAAGGAGAATCAATATGCTGAAATTTTGTTTTGTTAGATCCTGTCAATATGTCTTAGTCCTTAAACTGCAGAAATAATAACCCCAAACTTCTAATTACCATCCACCAGGAAGTAAGTTGTATCCTATGCAATAAGAACTATGTCATTAGTCCATGCTTGTGGCAGGTTTGAAAACCTGGAGGCCAAAGTATGCAGCTGAAAACAACTGCTACCTAACAATATCCAGCCTTGTTAACGTGCCATATGCTAACTTGTACTTGCGTGAGTAAAAATTTCAAATGATGGAAATTTTCTGTCATTTTTGTAAGACAAATGTGATCACATTAAATCATCCACTGTACTCTTAGCAGATCTAAATAATTTCTTTAAAATAAGCCTGCTTATTTTGACTACTGCCTGTAACACTACTTTTCCCTTTTTGCAAAAGCCTATGACACAAAAATCCATTTTCTTTCTAGTGTTGGCACTGTGATGCAGTTGGTTTTTTGGTAGTCTAGATGGTAGGTTTAACCTGAAATCACTAGGTAACAGAGAAAGTGTTCTAGTAGCTAGTATCATTCTTTTGCCATTTTTTTCATGGAAACAGTCCATAAACATTCTCCATACAAAATATTGTCTCTCAAAACTTTGTACTCTGTGGTACTGCACTTACTGAGAACATATAGGGACAACAGCTCACACATAACCACAGGGAAATATAAACTTACCTTAGTAACACTGCAAAAGTAAACACTGAAAAATGGAGGCACTGAAGTATCATGGTACCCATATCCAAGAAGGAAACAAATTTTAACAGTTTTGAATGTCTTACTACACCTGAGAAGAAATAATGTCACTGAATAAAATATGACAATAATTAGAAGCATTATGGACAAACCCAGATCAGAGCTTCACGCTGAGAATCTTGAGCACGCAAAGGTTCCTCAGGCCCAAAGCTTCAACAGGCAGAATTTGCACCTCTTGAAGTGCCCCTCTCTGCAGTGACTGTACAGGAAGTTTATGGTGCATAGGTTCAATTAATCTTGGTGCTAGCATGAATTCTCAAATCAAGCACATCATAAGGACCAGAACAGAATAGCATGTGTCTGCTGCATCTGCTGTTTCTTCTTGCTTAGCTCTCAGAGTTTCATTACTGAGCACACAAGAACAGTGTAATGTTCCTCAGCAGTACCTGCCTCTCTGTGTTTGCTGCATGGAGCAATGAAGTCCCTCATTTAGGTGCTATGCTGAGCACATGGCTAGATTTAACACACAAGCCCCACTATTGCAGGTACATCACCAGGGTTTTAGACAATCACATTGTCTTAAAAGTTAAGAAATACAGAAGTAGCATGCTAAATAAATGTATCTTTTCTGTTAGACTAATAACCAAACTTCAGCACCAACTAGAGGAAGTGAACTTGACAGGCTTCTTAACTGATGGATTTGAGTGATGGCTTTCATTTTAAAGGTTCGTCTGGGAACAGTGCTTTACGCAAGTGTGACAGAGAAGCATGAGTATGCTGGCTATTATTCTCAGCTGTTCTACAGACTTGGAGGAGTGATTTTCTATCTGGGCCAGCTTCACTGCTGCATTTTCCATTTTTATCCATTTTGCTCAAAATGACTTATGAAACAGGTGCATGCTGAAACTAAAATTTTTCATGGATGAAATCCATGATTTTTATATCCTCATTTGTAGTCCTGCAAGAAGATAACCATTTATGGGATAAGATTCTCTTCTGCACAACTCAGAGGAGGGTGACAGCAAAAGAAGTTTTAAGTTGCTCATATATATCCAAGGCTGCCCAAAGACAGTGCAATGAACAAGGACTACAGTCATCCCACCCACCTTTACAAATCAGTAAAGGGCTCAAGATTATAGACATACACAATACGTCTTCCTGTGTCCCGTTTATCAGGAACAATGTCTTCCATTTACACAACTAAGTGTTCAATCATTGCATACTCACAACATCCATTATTTCACCTCTACACCATATAGAGGGGCTTATGCTCAAAGAAGATATATGTCATGTGTGTTCTCACCAGACATAGAATTCATCTCAAGATACTGAAAAGCTGAAAACATTTTAAGTGTACAAACCCATTCTGTACTAGACTTAGCAGCTGCAAAATAGACACAAATAAAACTATCGACAGAAGCAAAACTTCAAGGTATGTGCTCATACCATAGAAGGCAATGTTAAAAAGTCTTTACACTGATGACCTTTTAAAAAACTTTAAATTAACCTTTTTTATTATTATTATTCCCTCTATAACAAGGTCCATCTTTTTATGTACTGCTTATCAGTTTTACTAGCTAATAAAAAGTTAAATTATGCTATCAATTTCTCAATGAATGCATAATAAATAATACTTCCTCAGATCAAGGTCCTTAATAAAAAGGAACAAAAATGCGGCCTGTCACTGTTTTACTCAGCATTTTGATGAACTAAGCTTACTCTTACTCATGGTGTACCATCCTGGAATATGCTTCCTAAGTCATAGAATAGACCTTAGTTAACCGTTTTCTAAATACAAAAAAATGTGTACTTAGACAAACACACACACATATATGCATACACATATACTTCACTGAAGGATGTGTTGTACTATATGACTTTGAAGTTGAAGATTATTTGTAATGTACTGCTTCTCATATTGATCATAAGATAAAAGCAATTTGCCAAATTCCTTCCCAATATCTATTATACTAATACCACAGAGTGAATGAGTAACTCTGTTCTTTATGATACTGTACTCAATGGATGAAATATTTTTACTTTACAATATATAACTTTTAGTCCAACACAGAGAAAAATTTCAAAGATGAAACTATCTGTGTAAGAAGAATTCCCACTGAGTTTTAAGGGAATGCCATACGCAAAAATAATGTCACGTCCAGATCTGGCATTGGGTATGTTTTGCATTGTTTGTTCTCACCTACTTGCTAGAACTTTACCACCACAATATTGACTGTAGTAAATATTTCAGTGTTCTGACTTTGTCTGGTGGATGACACTAAATTATCCTCCCAAATTTGGGATTAAGTTTGTCATAAAGCATCATAAATTATATTCCCACTTTCATCAGCTAAGTGTCTAAGAAGAAAAGCTAAAAGGATGTGAGAATTGATCAGCTCCATGGGTTGCACTGAAGCAGCACTGACCAGAAGTTCTCTGGTGCAGAGGACAACATGAAAGCTGTCAAGTTAAAGAGCACTGAGAGTAACTAAGTGCTGTTCCTCAGCCAGAGGAAATGCTGAAGGAGAACCATTAACATTATGGAAAAGCATTAACATTTTCTGCCTTCCTTGTGGTGAATATACTTTAGTTGTTTAGGTCAGTGATACTGTATTTCTGTGCTAATGGTATGTAGGCAGGAGAAAGTATAAAATTCATGGACAGGAGAATGATCCCACAGGGATGAGTAAGAAAGCAGCAAAGAGAGATTTATTGAATGAATGTTTGCACTCACTAGATACAATAAAACTTGAATGATATCAAGCAATTCACGTACATATATGAGATATACATGGTCATGTTGACCACTTATGGTCTGCCCTTCTTATTTTAATTTTCCCAATGGCAATATAACAGCTTGAATGAAAACTGAGGATAAGCTGATAGGAATCAGAACAGAAAAGCTGGCAATAAATATTTCATTAAAAAAGGGTTTCTGAAAGGCCATATAACCTTTATATCTAAATGCTTCAAATCCAAAATGTATTAGGTTCAAACAAAATAAAGTTATTTTAATTAGGTATAGGTAATCTGAATTTATACAGAAACCGTTAAAGGGAGAGTCATTATGACACTAAGACAAATCCAATCATTCAGACCAAAGATTGTGTAGGGTATCTCTAGAGAAAATAGGCCAACGCAAGCATGTGTGACCTAAGGGGCAACTAAGGGTAGTGAATGGAATGATTAATCACAGCTGTAACTACACATCACATTATTTGTCTGTATGTCAATGCACACACATGTATTTTGGTCTCATGCTGGCAAGGATAACAGCAGAGGGAGACAGTCATTTTGCAATAAAGAGAACATCACTTAACCTCATTGCAAGAGAAACATGAGCCTGGTTATATACAGAAAGCAGTGATTGTGTTATTATCATTAAGAGAAAGGACTGTGTTAAATAACAATCACATGGTCTTGGTTTAAAACAGGAATGGCAATCAAAAGACTAGGATTCAGTTTCTGATGTTGCCATATATCTTCTGTACTGGCTAACCATTTTGCTCTTAACAGGAGGATACAGCACTATCTTCAGTGAAACTACACCACCATCAAACTCACAGTAGCCCAGAGCTGAAGCCATGAGAATTGTAGCATTAATCAAAATTCAGTTCTTCTAATTTGCTGAAACCTAATGAATTAAAGAACTACAATCCTTCTCTAGTCTTAAGTGAAAACAGTTGTACATCTTCTGTACAACATGAATCTTTGCACAATGACTAATCCTGCTCCCAATAAAATCAATGGAAGTTTTACCACTAACTTCACAGACAGCAAATTCAACAGAATAATGAGAAAGTCTCCACACTCCCAGCACCAGCCCTTTAGGAAATTTGTGTTGCATCTTAAATAACTGTGATTCTGACCAAGGACATTTGTCAAATTAATTTTTATCCAAGTGAAAGCTCTGTTTGAAGAACCATTCACTTTGCATGACTTTGTATGTACCATATAATTTTGTATGAACAAAGGTGCTCTGGGATCAGGAAGCAGAGATAGATGCAAAGCCAAAGGCACGCTCCTTCAGGGTTGTACTCCGCTATGCACTGTATGACAACTCTACGGTCTGTCTGTCTCTTTTGGACTAGAACACCTCGAGGCACCCCTTCCAACCTAAATCATTCCATGATTAAATGATTCAAATAATGTACCAGCATACACTAGTGTACACTGTCTGTATACACTAGTACACACTGTGTTTATCCTCTCATATACATAGCTGCTTGCTTATGGCTGTTGATGCTTTAGTCTTTAAAATATGTGAATTTGGTTCGCCACTTCTATTCTAGCAATTTCAAGCAGACAATTTTTCTTTGCTACTGCTTCCTGATTTCATATATTAATATCAATTTGCCATAACAGAACTGCTCTGTTGATATGAGATAAGCTTATTCTGATACCATTCCATTTAATACCTGAATTCTGATATCTTCAATCCAACGAAACTGGAAACTTTGTCACTGCTGGAAAAGCAAATTCAGTAAAAGATCCAAAGACATTAATAAGAGGAAAGCGTATACATAAACTATTTCTGACTATGCAAAACTCCTTAAGAGTATATAAAACTGTATTATAGAATAGTGTATATATAGTATCTGTATGTATAATGTGTAATATAAATTGTGTATACTTTAAAATTGTTACGCTATATTCCATACTCAAAAACTTCAGAGATGATAGAATATATTTTGACAACATAACTGAAATCTGCAGTAGTATCCAACCAGAACACACAAGTAAAATTATTGCCTAAATACCAAATATATACATATATGTGTACTTGTGTGTATATATATACGTATGCATATGTATGTGTATGTTTATATATGTTTTATGGATGGATTATAGATGACATTCACTAGGAAAGAAGAGTAAATTATGGATGAAATATATAGATTGTGAAAGGATGTTTTGATGTACACATTGCATCAAGTTGACATGTATGCATGGCTTATATAAACCTTATGCACAAAAATGTATATATTGCTAGTAACTCACATTTTCCTATTGAGATCAGTAATACTATTTCCCATGCAATGTGCCCAGTTGTAAATGGCTATACAAACAGAAAGCAGTGAAGAACCAGGCCGTTGAACTGCAAGGAAGGGGAAATTTGGCTCCATTCTCAACAATGAATATTTAATGGTTCCCTGTTCCACTTACATCTGGCAATCCTTCCTACCAATTATCCTTTTCACCAACCCTAGCAGTGAAGACAGGAGTAAAAGATCAAGACTGGACTTGTTGCTTAACCCTTCACATAAACCTCTCCACAGTCAGGCAAATGTTATAAAGTCAGAACACTTCTTCTCCTCTTTTTTTAATATGATTACATAACTGATATGTTGCATCCTCTCCTACACAGTAAGAGTTTCATACTGAACGCTGAGATTGTAGATACAATCTTACACACATAAATGCATGCCCATATGCACAAACACAGATGCATATCATATCCTATCATATCCTGGGATAAGAAAAGTCTCAAGTTTTTTGCCTTCCTCTTATTAGAAAAAGTCATTGATGGTAGTTACTGTGTGATCAGTACGCAACTGGGAAAAAAAAAAAAAAAACAGTAAAAAAGAGAAAACCCTCAGGATATCTAGGCAACTAATCCTTTCCACATTGTAACAGCTCTCTTGAGTTAGGAGACTTCCTTGGAGCTGGTGAAAAATTAGCATCTTTGCCAAAGTCCCTTGGTGACAAGGGACACAGATTTTGATGTTTCAGCCCTAAACACAAAAAAGTAGAACCACCAAAACATAAGAGAAAATAAACCGATTTAATAATCTGATTAGTTTTTACCTTCCATTTTGCCAGTGATGGAGTTGTATCCAGTGACAGTGTAAACATTTTACTTTGCACAATATAAGAACCACAATAGAAGAGTGTAATTAGCACTGGAAAGACATTCTCAAGGAAGTACTTTGATTTCAAAAGACTATTGGAGTGATTGTCACCCCTGCTGCGCTTGGATTCTCTCTTGATGTGCATAAAGTGTGAATGCAAAACACATTATTATGAAACTCACTCGTCCTTGCATTTGTGTGCTCATTGCTTTTGCCATCTTGTGGTGACCAAAAATAGAAACCTACAGACCAGCATATAATTCACACTAGAATAATGTTGCTGCACCTTTTAATAAATTCTTCAGTGCACATGCTGAAGATCCACAACTCAAACCATGCTCTGCATTTTGTCATTTAACAAATGTGCATTCATTTTCCTTTTAAGATTGAGCTCACTGAAAAATACAAACCATAGCCTAAACACTTAAAATAAGCACAAACATGAAATGATTTAATACTGCAGAAATGTCTTCCAAAGGATTTTATCAAAATATACTAGGAGATCTTTTTTTAAAGGAAGTAAAGTGCTTCTATTCTCTCAGCACATATAAAGGCAATACCTTTATAAAAATTGCCATGTAGCCCAACTATAGCACAGTTTAATGTGTGATAAAAGAAATTGGATTTGGACTTCATAAACCAGTAAATAATTATTTATGGAACAGAGTCATTTGCAGGCTTTAGTTTGTAGTTTCTTCTTTAAATTATCAAGGAAAGCAATGAATATAAAGTATCTACCCCTCCTAACTTTAACTTTTGAAAGAAGTAGCACATTTTTGAGTTGGTCCCAAGGGAGAGAAGATGAGGCCTTCTGTTGCTAAGCAAGAGTTTGCCAGTTATTTCAAGCTTTAGCTGAGTACAAGCAATAATCACTACTGCCTGAAATATATTGGAATGAAAGTACATGGGACCATTCATGACACTTCATCAGCATGCAGAAGGCAAACAGAGTGACTGCAGTGATTGAATACAGGCTCAGACTACTGGCTTTAATCTCCATCTCATTCATTCAGCCTTTACTTTTGGCACAGCTGTATGATAAACACTCTGACATTCTTCCTTGCCCACCCTCCTTTGGAATCCCATGATTGCTGTGTGCATGTTTGTTACGTATTTAAGGTAGTCAGTCTTTCCCCCCCCCCCCCCCCCCCCCCCCCCCAAAAATGCAATAAATATTTAAATATGGGTAACCTACAAGTTTACTACTGTTACTATCAAAGCACTAACATACTGTACTGAAGGGGAAGTAAGTCATGCTCACTTTGCCTCTGCAGACATCTTAAAACAAAACATGGTAAATTTATAATTAATACTAATTCTTTCTACTATCTTCTGTGCAAAACTGCATATATACAGTGAATGTATATGTTTATAACAAAGTATAACTGGCTTACAACGGTATTACAGAGAATTTTAACACTATTGCTGATGTTAACAAAATTCTGATGTTAAAGAAATTACAGTTCATTACTCAGTATTGGGGTTTTTGTTTGTTTTGTTTTGTTCTTAATTTTTGTTGTATATCACTCACCTTCTCGTCAAGAAGAGCTCATATGCAGTTCCATACCACCAGTTCCCTGAATTTGCCTTGGCTTTACACCCAGCAGGTACTAAGGGTCCTGAATAGCTTAGGGCCTAATTGGTAGCTTAAACATATTATGGTAAAGTTAATGGAATTACATATGTAAAGGCAGTAAGCAGTAGCAACTTCTGCAGCTCCGCAACTGGGTAGGAATTGTTTTGTTGATGCAACACTTGTGTCAAAAAAAAAACAACTTCAATTTTATATTACTCCTTCCTCACATTAAAATACCTAATAATTTGGGGGAAATCTGCCTCATCTGCTTCAAGAAGTTAGGCTGAATTCTCCTGCTCAGTATGCCAGACTCCCTGAAATCACAAGCCTACTACACAAAACTATCACAGCTTTTCACTCCCTTTTTGTATTGAAATTGATGCTGTTTGATCACTACAACAGTTGTACTTTAATAAAAAAGGTAATCTTAAGCCAAACAAAATACTATAAAGAACCTATTTAATACTCTCTGCTCTTGCGGAGCGTTTAGCTGTTTAGCTGACTGAAGGCGTGTGGCCATCCTTAATGTTCTAGGTGGGACAGAGCCCTGCGGAGGGCTGGTTCTAGAGCGCCTGTTACTGATGTGAAGATGCCATTTCTCTTACATTAAGTTTTATCTGCTGCCAAAGAGTTACTGAGCAGCCAACATAACAAAATTAAGAGAGAAAAAAAAAAATCCCACACCCTGTTCAACAACACCAACATTCAACACCATCTCTTTCAACTAACTAAAGAGCAATTGATAGGCTGCATTGAAATCGGGAGACAGCAAACAGATCACTGAGTGAAGGAGATAGATAGAAAAGATGAACTTTGCAGGTTCCCAGGGAGATGCAGAAATATCCTTGGGATAGCTAAAATAAAGCTTTTAAAGAAAAAAACACTCAGTTAACTACAATGCCACCTAAATGAAGGGATCTAAAATCTGTCTCCAGAAAACAAAGCAAATTCTGCATTTTCTACTCTGTCCTTATATGCAGGTTGAACTTGCAATAAAGTCTACTAGATTTCTAAAGCATATGAAATATTTGCTGATTCAAATGTTACCAAAGACAGCAACAGTGAAGTGGAAAACTAAGTATTTGTAAAGACCCTCTTGAGCTTTTCTGTACTTAAGTAGCAGCAAACAATCCAGCACCTTCCACTCCCAAGTATGCTTATCATATTATGCACCCTTAAGGAACCAGTTTCATTACCTATTTACTTCAAACGGAAGAAACCCCCTTGAATCTGAAAAAAATCAGCCCATCAATTGTGAGAGATGAAAATCTTCTAAGCGGCAACAACAAAGGAATACAACACACATAGTAAGACAGACTAATCTTGTGACCTGTATATCCTTACGAAAAAATGGAGCTAGGATGACTCCATCTTCACTGCAGTGCAAGTACATTGAGTTGTCAGCTAAAGACTGATACCACTATATTGATTCAACACTTTTCTACTGTGACAGTTCTATCTTTCCTGAAAACAACCATTCACTAGTAGTAACTGGTCAGTAATATTGAACGATATGACTATAGCAGCTCACATTATGATTTTTTTATTCTTCATTTAAACACAGAGAATGTCACCACCACAAAAACACCACAAGTTTCAGAGCCCACTCCAAAATGTTCGTACTGGCTGCCTAATTCAAATAATTTCTCCATAATTAAAAACAACAGGTTTCCTTGCCAAGAAGTTAAATGTATTACCAAAAAACAACAACAAAAAAGCACAACTGTTCAACAGGGTGTATAATCTGATTTATTTATGATGGATATGAAAAAAACATTCTGTTTGTGAGACATCTATCTCTTAAACTAACTGTTCTATCAACTATTCTTATTTTTAATGTAGAAGCTATTTAAGATGTATTTTAACTGGTGGGCTAACAGACTAACTGATCATAGAAAAGGCAAATTGACAAGTGATTGCAGGTAACATACCAGCTTACTGGAAATATAAATGATGAATATCACAGGAGACATCATCAGTGCATTGTGACCTGCTTAAAAAAAGAAAAAGTCTTTATTTTTTTTTATTCCAGCAAAGTTAGATCTTCCTTTTAACACCATCAGGCAAAGCAGCTTGCGCTCTTTCTTTCTTCCATCTTACTTCTTTTCCTTATTAAATGTAGGGCAAGAGGAACCTTGCTTTCCAATGTCAGGATTTATGAATTCCCATTCACAGTGTCCAAAGATTCGCAAGTCAGCCATCCTGACCTTGGTTAAAAAGAAAATCGCTCTGAATGAGTTTAATGAGGATTTGAAGAAACGGCCTTGGAGGTGTAGTTTGAATGAAAATGTAACAGTGTCTACATTTTGCCTTGTACCTTATGAGGAGGCATGAAACAAATTATATTCGGCATTTTGTATTTGCTACTTTCAATCCCCACGCAAGTTGCTTACACAAAGAAGCTAATAAAAACTGCCCGAATGAGTCATTATTCCTTTCATCCACAGTATTTCATTCAATTTTTTTCTGTTGACTCCAGAAATAATATATTAAGGCAACAGAACAGTAAGTCAGTATCACTGTAGGTTAACTTAAAATTTAAGTTATCAGACTTCAGAGGCAGCTGATGATTGTTGATATCTGAAATGTTTCTTTTGATTTTAGCTGGAAAGTTTTTTTACTGCTTTACTAACAAACAACAAATCCTGGTGGGTTTTTTTAATATTTTAGGGAGATTGTGTTTTTGTTTTAAAACACACATCACTGCTCCACTGAAATTCAGATACCTACTCTGCCTTTAAAATAAACTAACTCATCAACAAAAAGTAGCTAGTGTATTTTAGTATTTTTCCCCCCTTTAAATACACTTCAGACATGTGGTCGTATTTGTCATGTCCTCTTTTTGGATGTCATGGGCCATAAATGCCATCAGTCTGAATTTCAATTGATATTGCACAGACATCTCAATGTTAATGACAGAAGAGATGTTTAGTTTCATGAATAGACTTGTGTAGCTAACTGCTAGACATAAAGCTAAGTAATTAATTGTGTAAGATACAGCACAACAAAGCCACATGCTTATCAGAGGACAATCAAATCAGATGACATATAATGAGATTTGGTGAGTAAGACTTCAGAGCCCAGAATGCTCTGCAGTATTGCTCAGGAAGACAGCAGGATTTTTCCACTGACTTCAGTAAGAACTGTGTAAAATCTTGTATGATACTATTTTCTGCTTACATAAACTAGTCCAAATTCAGTGTTGAGAGATTCATACTGCTGACACAAATGGTTAAATGTAATTTTTAGCATGTCCTTCTATTGTACTAACGTACACGCCCTCACAATCAGAGTTTGAAAAGTCACCAAAATGGTGCAATTTGAATGTAATCTTGTTCTCCAAGAACACTGTTAGGAGTGCTCTCAACTGCTTCAGCATCTGACCAGAAGAGGATGAGTGAAAATAAAAGTAGTATTTCCACCTCTGTGTAATAAAACTAGAAAATAAAAATCTGTATCAGAAGAATGCTAACCTATATTCTGCAGGTACAAGTTTAAAAACTACATGCTGGGAGAAAAACTTTTAAGCAGAAGTTGGTGCCAACTTTAGCTGGAATAACCTGTGTTCTTTAGACTTCACAGCTTGTCTCTTGAAAGTTCTCTGGCAACATGTGCTTTTTCACATTTGTCAGCTAAATCAGAGATCCAAATGCAAAATATAACATTAAGGAACAGTGAGTGCATTTGCGACACTCCTTGGAGAAATCAGGTACACAGAAGGCAATGACTATATTACATGGAAGTATAAGCACACTCTAATGTAACTCTGTTAAACTAATTTAATTAAGGAAGATCAGTATTCTTTCCTAACATCAGTGCATACTACTGATATTCTGCTTTTCAGAAAACTTAGCTATCCCTAGGTATCAATGAAACAAGATACATGACAACTTGGCACAGTATTTCAAACCACATACTGTTACCCTAATTATTCACAATGCTGTACAAGTACAGACACAGAAGTATAGAAAACTGTCTATTCAAATTGTGTGTTCCCTTGATTATGAAATGGAAAGCAAGCAACTTACCTACATTTCAAGTATGACACATTGAAACAATTCTACTGAAGAATTTAAACCAGTAGTTTCCAGGCTCTTTGGACTAATTTCTCATTGCACTCTGCAAAATTCTCTGCAACAAACAGTACAGCTGCAGATTGTGGACCAGTGATAGTCTTCAGACAAATTTTGGGTATCATTGGCTTATGTCACCTGCCACAAAAAGTTTATTTAGAATATAGGTCAGGTTTTGTGGAATTTGCCATAATGCTAGGCAATCTCTTTGTCAATGAAAAATAATCCAGTACATCATATTGCTGAGTTATTAAATTTGATGTTCAGTTTCAGAAATTAGCTGATGTTGAAGAAAATTTCTGAGGCAAAGGACTGATGATGCAGCAACATTTATACATGCATTATACAGAAAAAAAATTATGCAAAATACATGTTATGATGCCTTAAGCAATCACTTTCCCATCATAGTGAGATAGCCCATATGATAATGATTAGTTTTGCGTTTGCTAAATGCTGCCAAGCATCACTGAATCGTAGGGAGCAAAACTACTTTTTAGAAAAAACTCTGCCGTGGAGTGATAGCCTTTATAACTGTGAATGTCATCAATGAACAGTACTTTCATCAACAAAAACTACTGGCTATCCCAACTAATTAAGTCAGAAACAACAAGCACGAAAATGAAGTAAAATTTTACAAAATGCTTGAAGTGCATTGCAGCTGCAAGTGCAGCTACATGCTTGCCATTCAAACCACAAAGTACTGTTATCGACCTCACTGAGTACTCCTCTCCAAATCTCTTCAAAAGCCACATACAGAGTACAAAAAGACATAAGGTATATAAAATTCTGCTTCAGTCACCTTTTTTTCTTTTTTGTCTTTCCCCTAACAACAATTTAGTAACATATATACATTTGCCATGCTTACAAAAAAGCTTGTATTTCAAACCTAGATTAAACATGTCTAAGCCCATTGCTATTATCCTTCAAAGCCTTTTATAAAATGAAGCTTTAAATCACAGGCTTCAGAAGCAATCTTGATCTTTTCTTTATTACGCTATGACAAAATCAATTATTATTATTATGAGGAGAAAACCACTTCTTTCATGAAAGCTTTAGCTGAATATACATTATATATGTCCTAAAAACATAAATTAAGAAGATTCTCAACAATGAGAATGTCTTTCAGCAGCAGGTACACCACTGTGGTCTTCTCTTCTGGGCAATACATTAGACAAGAATATTTTGAAAACTTCTCCATGTTACTTAAAGATTTGCAGCAGATTTTGAAGATTACTACAGGAAATTATGACAGATTCCATCTGCTGTAAGTCAGTGGCATTCCACTAAAATAAAATAAATTACAAAACTAAAAATCTGATCCTTTGAGGGAAAGCTTTAAATTGTCTGAAAATATATTAATGTGCTTCAGTATTAATCCTACCTTTGTAAAGATATGGTTTGTATCTTCTTCTCCATTAAATACTTGTCACATTTACATGTCAATTATTTTTGACTAGCAGAAATAGTACTTTAAAAATTCTGGTGAACTAAAAATAATTTTTTTTTTTCCAACAGCATCAAATGGTTATTTTTTTTTTATAATGATTCTGTTTAAAAAATACATAACTAGAGTCTTTGGACAGAATGCAAATATCACTTTTGGCCATTTTTTTTACTACTTGTTATTTACTTTTCCTTGGTAAATCGGCTTCTGAAGGCCTCTAGTGCATTTATTTTTGAGCTCCTACTCTCTAATTTGTCTTGAACAAATTTCCTTTTCTTATTTTTCTATCACATAAGTGCATTCCCTAGGATGATTATGCTCAGATTAATTTTGTAGCTTTTTTGTCCCTCTCATTCATCTTGAACATTTTCAAATGATGGAATCATATCTTCTTAAACATGTATCATTTCATTACATTTTAAATATTACTTTGGGCTTTAACTATTATTATGTATAGTCTAGGCAAGCAAAACAGTGAAATGAAACATTTTGACTATGAATTTACAATGCCTTCATTAACCACAGGTTTGAGAAGTAAGACAATCTGCACATCTACACAGTTACTTATATAGGATTGTACAGCAAGTCAGTGAGGGAATGCTCAGGCAAAGATGTTGTGAACAATATCAAGTAGAACAATAAGTAAATAGACAATTTATACATAAGTGTCTGAACTTTGCGAGCTTTGCTTTAAGACATTTGAAATTTAAGGCTATTGCTGAACATGAGCTTATTTCAGTAGGAAACATGCCTTCAGGTCAGTAAGTGTTCTGAGGTCTCCCATTTGAATCTGTCCCTGTCTTACTCAAGCTAAAAATAAAGAGGGGGGGGAGAGAAAAACAGCCTTCAGTCCAGAAATGTTATAAATCTCAGACTCTGAATCCCAGACTCCTCTCCAAGTTACATCAGGTAAAAGAAAGGCATTACACTTTCCATAACTCAATTAAGATCTACTCTACATTATATTTTATACAGTTCTGGGGTTTTTGTTACTTGCACAAGAGAAACTGCTATGGTGAAACACAAACTTTTCTTCCTCAAACTGAAGATTAAATCATTGTATCTACACATAATTGTTTACAAAACAAACAGATAATGTTTGTAGATATTAATGTTATAAGTATACCCATAACATGGTAAGTTCCTTTATTTTAAGTAAAGATTCAGATGTATTCTGTTTGCTATTTAATACAAAATTCAATACATGCTTTTTACGTTATGGAAGCAATTAAAGGGATTTATGAGGAGGAGAACAATCTTGCCCTTGTCACTTGCCTTTAAATAGTCTATTTTGAAAGAAATAAATTATTTAGGACACAACATTAAACTGTGAACCAAAGCATAATTAATCTGAATCCTGATTTTGCTTAGCTGTAGGAAGGAACAGGAATTGTTTAAACACATACTCTGAACTGTGTCAGAGCCTACATGGCCTACAGAGAAACTCAGAGAGTGTATCTTTGAGATATCAAAGTATCTTATAATAGCATTATAAGAGCTCTACTGACAACCGTGATTAGCCGGAGCATATGCTGACCTCTTTCAGTTAATATCACTCCATTCTGCTAGTACACATGAGACGAGACAAACTAAATAGCCCAGAGGATCTCTTCTAACTTTGGAGGAATATGCGTATTCCCTTTCTTTCTCATTTATCGTCCTGCAGCAAAGTAAAAGAAAGGTTACTCACTCTGTAATTCCTGCTTCAAAATCTTTTGTCTATATGTGTATTCACAGTGCAGGGTCCATATGCCCATGTTGCTTCAGAAGTACACATGGCAAATGAGTACCAGTCCCCCACCTCTCCACAGTACTGGTAATGAATCAGAACTCCACCCAGGTCTTAGGTTTAAAATGTCCAAGGGGAAAGAGGAAAAGCTGTGAATTTACAATCAGATAAATCACCTGAGGACGGACTGCTAGAGGCATGTGATCTTTCCTTCTCTCATGATGTTCTGTTACACAGTGGTGGCTCTAAGCAGTAGTCCCCACAAACATCATATATTTGAAGAACACTCTCAGGATCCAAAGCTGAACAAGGACTGAAAAAGGTCTCCTCAAAAGCAGTGTCACATCAGCAGGTCTGTAAGGTTTGGTGGATTTCAGAATGAAGCTCTAGGTGGCAGCTAGATGTGCAGCCTCCATATGCTAGGGATGGAGGCATTCTGAAGAAAGTAAGACAGCTATGTTAATCTAAGGTGGCTCCAGTTCAGCAGACAAACTGCTTCCCACACAGTTAGCTATCCAGTAAGACAATCTGTTGAAACAGCTGATTTCTAGCTCACTTTGTTGTCATACGGACAAACAAGGATTCTTCCTGAAAGGCCTCATCCTGGCAATGTAAAAAAAGACAGCTTGCCTGGGAAAAGTGTAAGAAGAACTAGCACATACACTGGGGCAAAGATAGGCAGCCTTGGCTTAAATAAAATCCAGTGCCTTAGTTAGAAAATAAAGGGTGTTTTCTGAGGATAACATATCACAGAAAAATGTGTGGGAGGAGGGTGTAAATATGTATATACACCATACTCATATATAAAGAATCAGCCACAAGGATCCAGATTTCTCCCATCTCTTGGTTGGAAAGGAATAAACTTAAGGAAAGATGACAGAGGCTAAAATTGTCTGAAGGCTCAAGGGGCTGGCCCACCACTAATCTAACAATTAGGTTAAGATATGGACTATGTTAACATACTGGAGGAATTAATATTAGTTTCTCTGACTGCAGATTCACAAGTATGTTTTGCAGGACCCCTGAAGCTGGTCTGGCTCTGTCGTTTCCTTTTGATGCTCCAGCCAAAAACACTGTCTTCAGGATGCACTTCCTCCTTCTTCACCTTCAATTTATGTTCCTGTTTGCAGTGGCTCACACAGTTTACAATTACTTAACAGTCATTACAAGGGTAAACCCCTGATTAAGCTATTCAGTGACTGAAATCTGCTAGTGGTTTGTAGTGAGCCACACAACCAGAAAGAATTTCATATTATTTTCCTTCCTCTAGTACAAGTTGCAAAATATGCATTTGTACATTATTTGTAGCTGAGGTCCTTTATACACATGGACAGAAAACCTGGCACACCTCATTAGTGTGAGCTCCAAGACAGTGATGTATACATGAACTTCAAGGTCAGCTACAAACTCTGATCTCTGAGATCACTGAAGTGAAATACCCATCCAAGAAAAGAGGAATTAATCACTAATAACTTAAATAAAGTAAGTGGAACTGAGGACTGATCCCTATATCCACTGTGTGCGACCCACAGAGACATCTTGCAGAGCTCTTCGCTACCCCATGAGGGAAGGATGATTAGGCAAATAAACCATTAGGAGCTATATAGACACATACTATATAAACAGATAACAGTCCACTGTTGTAGAAGACAAGCCCTATAAACAAAAACAGACAAAAAAACCCAGTTAATTTGGTAATAAGTTCAGTTGTTTCAGCATTCAAACAGTATATGCAACTAAACAGAAAGGAGGTTCTGGCAAAAGAAAGCAGAGGAAAGACCATGTTCATTCAAAGTTTAGAATCAAAAGTAGAAGGACATTCAGTCTATTCACCCTGAACCCCAGGGAACTGAAGAAAGGCTGAGAGAGTTGGGGTTGTTCAGCCTGGAGAAGAGAAGGCTCAGGGGAGACCTTATTGCAGCCTTTCAATATTAAAAGGGGCTTAAAAGAAAGATGGGGACAGAATTTTTAGTAGGGCCTGTTGCAATAGGACAAAGGGTAATGGTTTTAAACTAAAAGAGGGTAGATTTAGACTAGACATAAGGAAGAAATTTTTTACAGTGAGGGTGGTGAAACACTGGAACAGGTTGCCCAGAGAGGTGGTAGATGCCCCATCCCTGGAAACATTCAAGGTCAGGTTGGACGGGGCTCTGAGCAACTTGATCTAGGTGAAGATGTCCCTGCTCATTGCGGGGGGGGGGGGGGGGTTGGACTAGATGACCTTTAAAGGTCCCTTGCAACCCAAACTATTCTGTGATTCTATGATTCTACAAAATGTACATCAAGACACTTGACATCTTTGCCTGAGTCCATTGTTCAGGAAAGAGCATCACTCCATTTCTACTGGTGGGGAAAGACTGGTATCAGGACTCTTTTTTCTTTTTCTTTAAAAGACATTTGCCAGAGAGAATCCAGTGTTAGATCTTGTACTGACATGGTAGAGTCTTCACAGAGGTAATTAATCTCTGCATAAACAAAGATGCCTTCAGTCAAAAAATGTGATCAAGACCTTGAAATAAGCAACTAGCTGGTCAAGATACACAGAGCAATGATCCCTTTTAAAGCTACAGACTATCAATGTCACTGTTCTGAACTTGAATTTCTGAGTTTCAGAATAGGTCTTCAGCCTCTTCAATACCAGGAATACCTTACAGTAAAAAAAACCCCAAACTTAGACCAGTTCTATTATTCCCTATTCCACTAAGTACCTTGTCAGAGCAGGCCCTCACGGATAAGGTCTCCAAAACAAGTTAAAAGGGTCAGGTGTAGAAAAGATGAAAAATGAGTCAAATACTCATGGGATGAAATACGAAGCCTGCACAACCCCAGAGTTTAAGACTCCCATGACAGGTAAAGCGTAAAAAGGGTGGAAGTAAAGAAAAAAAAGAGGTTAAGTACCTCCATCTCTTTCAACATCTGCATATATATTGGAAAGTGTAGGACTGAAGAACATCCATGACTAGATCACTGATACATCTCTAGGGTTCCTGGCATTTGAAATACTTTGAAGCAGGGTCTAGAGACAATCCTTTTTCTAGATTTTTAGATTTAATGTCATAGGGAAAGGCGTATCACAATCTGCCAAAGCTGGGTTACAAAAATGACAAATGCGGTTTACTGCATTCAGGACAACTATTCCCAGTGGAAGTGCTGAGGTGCCAAGTATTTGAATGTGTTTTCACTTCAGTTGGAATGAGCCTAATGGCAGGATCCTAATAACACTCTCACAAAACTGTACCAGGAACCTGTGGGGAGCAGGATGCCCATCCATTTGACCAGTGATTTGGGGAGCATTTTCCCCTAATAGCATGCTCTTGGACAGACTGCTTACCTGAAGGCTTCTTGTAAGATCTAGGGACTGAAGCAGAACTTCACTAATTACTAAATTCCATCACATTTGGTTGCATGTTTTCTCAGTAGATATTCTTGGTATCTGTACTGTCCAAAATTCAAATCCAGGATAAATGGTGTGATTCATTCAAATATGATTTCCTCTAAGGCAGAATAAGCAATTACTCTTGAGTACAACATTTTGAGGAGCCGCGGAAGAAGTGGTAGATTAAGTCTGTATTACTAATACTCTACATCCTACTCAATCTTAATAAGGTAGTTGAAAAGAACTGAGGATGTGGTATGCACCATTCATTTCCACTAATGGGTACAAAACACTGGTGTATAGGACTTAAAATGCAGGCTCTCTGGGTATTTCTGAGGCAAAAAAAGTCTTGAATGCTCACTAGAAAAAACTTTTAAGCTATGTTTCCCATGATGATTCCATCTACCATTGGAAACTGCTTATAGTGCCTATCGCTAATGACCAATTATCCAAATAAAATCATTGTCAAATCTCATTGTCATTACGCAACTATTTATTACTAATAAATACATTTTTGCAACATTTTTCCTCCACATATCAGCATAACCCCCCCCGTTATTAAACAAATAACCCAAACAACTCTCATGATTACATTTCTGTTCAATTCTTGTCACCATAGATTGATGTCTTCTCACTAATAATGCTAAAAATGTCTCTTTTCTATAGCAAGATGAAATTATGTTTGTGTTTAAAATTTCCTGTCACCATAATTTATTTTTCAATTATAATTAATTGAGAATTCAGGATATTTTCTGGCTAGGAATTAGTCACATTAAAGACTGGCAAACTATGTATACTGATGGCAGCTGAATAGCTTTTGGGCCATTTATACCACTATTTGCCATGGGTTAATGATCTATAAAAATGTAATCTATAAAAAAAGTGCCCATCTTACTTTAAAACAAGATTTGAAAAATAACACAGCGGTTTACTATATCTGTGCTCCTTTGTCTTATGACAGAGTACGGATTTGGGTACAATGGTCATTGCAATGGGATAAACCGAGAGCATTTAAGCCAAAGGTTGAAAGTATGAAGATCTACAGTAATGCAGAAAAACATTAATAATAATATGGTGTCTTAAAAACAGTATGCTGCTATAAAAACTCATTGTTAAAGAGCTCTAATAAAGTTTATAGTATAATTTCATGACACAGGCAGTGGAGGCATCTTCCCTGGGGATATTTAAAAGTAGAAAATAGGTGGTGGGAAGTGCAGGGAAAGATGTAGTAACTTTCATCTTTAATGTCTACAGGGTATGATCTACTTTCAGTTACCCTGCTGTAAATGCCAAAAAAAGAAAACAGAATTTCAAATTTAGATCTTTCTTTAGTTCTTCAGTACACCTCTTAACAATAATAAAAGACAGGATATTCCTAATTTGGGACACTTTTTGCCCTGCTAGCTGCTCTACAGAAAGCAGATACTTTAAAGATCAGTAAATATATTTACCACACTGTAACCAAAGCAGTATAAAGGCCTATGATTCAAATAGGAAGAGTTTTCTAAAATGTGGACTCAGTGATGGAAAGGTATGTTCAGATTTTATTTTCCTGCACTATCTTCAATCTGAGGAGTATCATTCCCTAAAAGTGATCTGGAAACTCATTAAATGGGTTACTAAAAATAAACAGTTATTGAAAAATCTTCCAGCAGTAAGTAGGAGGCTGGAAACTTCTAACCCAACAGGAAAGCCAAGAAGTAATGGAACATACACACACAGGTTTGGAGGAATCTGCAATTCATAGTTGGAAAAAAAAAAAAAAAAAAATTTACAATAGATTCTAAAAAAACCCCACCAAAACAAAACAAAACAAGAAAAAAAGAAAATAGATTGTGAAAACACATACAGAATCTTTAAGTCATACATTTGCAGTTCAATTCCATTCCCCTGTTCCCATACTCACATCTTCAGTCATAATAATATCTATCATGCATGTGCACATGATGGCATTGTTGACAACATTTCATATCTTGTCCAGCATGACACCACCATTCGTAAGAGAACTGCACCATCACTACCATCTTTTAAATGCTAAGAAAATGTGTTATTTAAAGAATCTTGGACAGCCTGAAAATCTCTGCAGCAGAGATCTAGAGGCACTACAGACACTGAGTCTGATTTTGTCACTGTGGGATTCTGTCTTTAAAATGGTGGGGTAGAAACTCCTTACGCTCTGACTGGTACTGCATAATCACAGAAAATGTAGTGATTCCATCTTGCAATCAAGAAGAGCAGTAAGACCAATAGGCAAAGGGAAAAAAATGTAAAACTGACAGATAGGATAACTTGTGAACACTTGCTTCAGCCCTTCATGTACTGTTAAGTACCTGCGTTTCAGCACTCCTCTCAAGAGGTTGTGTGTGTCTGTGCATGTAATTATGGTATAAAACTGATAATATGAAGACCAGATAGAATTAATAACCTTTACTAATTTTACAGTACAAATAGCAATGTAAATATCATTCTTCAAAATTTATGTCCGATGGTGTCCTGCAAGCCCATCCATTAATTCAAGGAGTGAGTTTATTAATTTTTCTAATAGCTTGGAAAGCACAGGCACGTGACTGCTAAGGCTGGCAAATGAATCCAATTCACTTTGCATCATTCTCCCTTCAACATGGCACAATACTGTTGCATCTCTGAAACATATAAAACTATATTCGAAATAGCGCACTGAACTTAAATGGTTGAGAACTTCAGCCCTGTTATTAAAAACCTTGCAGTGAAACTGAGACTCGAAACAGTTTTACAATGCCTACTGAAGCATCACTGAAGATCAAACTCCACAGAATTCTGCTCAGGGCACTCCCACTGGATGTCCAAGGACTGCAGACATAAGGCATCTACTAAATCACACACTTACACTTGGCAACAGACTAATTCAATCTGGAATTTCCCAGGTGATCGCTAATACAATGCTATCACCTGCCATTTAAATATTCTCATGCACTTAATAGACATTCCTTCAATGAATCTTTCAAGCAGTTAAAGACTCTTCAACTTACACTGAGGCATTTAGGTGGAAGTACTGAAGAAAATCCAATGATAACCAACTGAAATACACATAATCACAAAAGGAGAGTTGAAAAGGGATTGCAGGATTTCTGCACTAATTCTTTCAATTATTTCTGCACCACGTGCTTGCACATTGCAGCAAGATGTGTGCATGCCACCCATAGTAACCAAGCCCGTTCCCTAAGTTTAAAGGCATGTCCCTCCATTTGACCCAGCACACTAGTATTAAATAAATATTGCTGATACTCAGTGATTCTGCTCCAATAAGACAGTATTTAATAATTTTGCAATGGAGTAAATTACTGAGTTTAGTTCTACTGACAAAGTTATTGCCTCTTTCCAAACAGTTGCTTCTCCAAGACTTAATTAAGTAAAAACCAATAAATAAAAAGTTCGTCATTGAGACCTGATGTGACCGAGTAGATAACAACATAGTATCTCCCAAACAAGGTATAATATGAATGGGAATATGCCATGAAATAATAATACTCTACCAACTTGAAATTGTACCATGTTGCAATAAAGTTCCTGATGTGATGATTCAACAAATGCAAGTTAGATAAAATATTCCTTCTGATTTTACATTATAAAACTAAAGAATGATTCGATCCGCTATCCCAACCACCTGCTTTAAAATTTCATCTAGTTAACAATGTACTGAGACCATTAATTTGTTCTTGGCAAGAGTCAAATAATTTCCTGAGAGTTATTTAGTACTAATTTGACAACCTCATGTGATGGAAAAATCACTTGTTTCTCTTGGCAATTTGTCCCAGCGGTTAATCACCTCCCTACTGAAAAGTATTTGCCACATACTTAATTTGAATTTCTGGCTTCAGCTTCTACTAACTTGCTTTGCTAAATTAAAAAGCCTTTTATTACTAAGTGTTTTAGACACAGTTAGCAAACCACCTCTCAGTCACACCTGTGATAAGCTAAACATATTCTGATGCATATGAAACTGTATGTCATTTTCTCCTACCAAAAGCTTAGATACAGTAATCTTTTCTTCACCTTTTTTATTTCCAATATTAAAAAGAACAGCCACAATTGAGTATTAGTTCTGCCACTGCCTTATACTGAGGTAAAATAACCCCACGATCATTACTTATTACTTTCCTTTAGTCCTTCAAATAGCTCATTTACTCTGTTGTCACTGTTGATGTTCATGCTGAACTAATTTGAAGTTCAAAAGAAGTAGCCTCATTTAAAGACTTACTACTGATACATTTTCTCGTTTGTTTCAAATTCCCCTCCCAAAGATGTTTAGTGTCCTATTCAGCAATTGATTATGCAATTTAAAAACTACATATGATCAGCAATTGAGTATGGGCTGGCGTGAAATGAAACATCTTACAAAGGCTAAAATATACTATACTTGCGTTGCCATTTATTAACCAAACTTGTCATCTCATCAAGAAAACCAAATTCATTGGTGAAATGTTAACTCCCTAGAAAAGTCTGCTACTCTTTCTTAACTACATCCTTTTCCATTAACTCTCTATTAATTAAGTCTCTTATTACACATACTGTTGTTCTGCCCATAACCGATACCAAATTAAACAATCATGAAGCTACCTCTCATTTGAAACATTAAGAGTCTTCTGTCTTCTGGCATCCCACTGGTGCTCTGAGATCTATTAAACAGGAAAACCTTGAGGCTGGAGATACCCTTACCAAAATCATTGAAGAACCACAGCTGCATACTATCCTTTATAAATTTTAAGACAGGTATTCCTCAGATTTCATCATCTTCAAGACAAGGAGAAGATAAGATAAAAACAATTGGATAGATATACCAGGTATTTCTATACTGTTAAACATAATGGCCAGGGAATGACCCATGGCCTTAAAGTCAAAAGGAACAGTTTTCTACCAGTATTTATGGATTTGGTTACCTCTTTCCAGAGCAAACTCGCTGGTTCACATTACCCATTATTTGGGCCCAAGTTGCCTCTGGACACATATGCTGCCCCTGTGACCCTAAGACAGAATTTGTATTTCCATTGGGGGTGCAGAGGGACAGTCAGTTCAAAACATCCAAATCAAATGTTTTCTTCTAAGTGTCACACTGAAAGAAAAATGCATATTTCCTAGCTGTGATCAGAAAATCTCTTTTTCAGAGGGCAAAATTTGCCTGGTAAGGGCTAAATGATGTGGGCAGAAATAACTGAAACTGGCACAATTTTGTTTCTGTTGCCTGTCTGGAGTGATCTCTGAAGCAGACTATGTTATTTCCCACCCCCACCTCCCAACCATAGATATGTATTAGAAATATCTCTTTCAAATGTGGGTAAAAAGACATAAGGAAGAGCTGGACAAGGGATTATGCACAGCTCTGAGATTCCTCAGAGGATATTACATATATCCTCCTAAATAACACATGTAAAGACTCACCCAGGTGATCCAAGGAGAAAGAATACTTAAGAAAACTAGGAAAACTAGGGATCTTTCTCTTCCTTTAGATAAACACCAGACCAAATGATTAATAAAGCACATGTAACTCCAAACACTTCAAAAATACTACACATACATATACAAGATTTACTTTGGACCATCTTATTTAAATGTTCAAAGTTGTACTAATGAAAACACCCTATATATATAAACATATTTGGTGCATGCCTAATATTCTATACTGAAACCTTGTTTGTGCTGAAAAAAAAAAAAAAAAAGAATTTCTGCACCGCTGTGCAAAAAATTACCAGCTGAGTGATCTTCTATAGAGTTAAAATTTGATGTTGGTTAGAATAAACACAGCCAAGGGATAAAAAACCCTATATATATGATTATTTTTGTTTATTATTTTTGACTTAAAATACTTCAAAATGAATCTCCAGTAAAAGATTAGTTTATTTTCTTTTAAACTCAGATGGAGGAGGAACTGTTCAGACAAACATTAACTAGATGAACACTTTTGTTTATAATCTGAAAAGGGATTATGCAGGCTACATGGCAATTTTTATCATCATATCACAGAAGTGCTTCATGATTATAGTATTTCCTGGATGTGAAATTATATCATAAACCAACATTGCCTTCCTGTAAACTATATAATATTATGTATAGAAACCATGTAAAGAAAGAAAATAAAACGTTACTTTAATGTTCATGATTATATGCCAGACATCATTAATCTGGCTGCTTGACCTAGATTTGTTATATTGTATACACAGCAGCTGTGTTCATCTTCACATGGAAAATGATGGAAAAGAAACTATACAATATAAAATCTGGGTCCAGCAATAATTGTTGACTGTTCATTGAGCTCATTCATAGACACTCTCTCTGAAAAGATAAAAAAGTTTCCTCTTACAAATCTATCTTTGCCAGAATTAAAAAAAAAAAAAAAAAATTCAGGCATAGATGAAATTAATTTTCCATGGAAGGAAAAAAATAATTTATTTTCCTTGAACAACAGTTTCTCTGAAAGAGTAGGCTACTAAGAATTCTATTTTATTGATTCTGGTTTGTTGATTTATTTATAATATAAATGAATTAGTAGTTGCCTATTAAGCATAGAAAGGTGATAAAAAATGTGCCCATGAGAGAAGTTTTATATTTTTAATAAACAACCATTAGATATATTCAGTGCTGTGCATGGAACTATGCAAAAGTAACTGTAGTGATGGCATAAGTACTTAAAATGTACGCAGAAACACAGGTTGAGAAGAGAATTCTCTATATAATCATATAATGTCTTAACACTAACCAGTGCTTATGCGTTTGCCTGTATTGTTTATTGTGGGAAGAGCTGTATTTCGCTTTATAAGTAATTCACATCAGAAATATTCATAGCCTATGAACCAGCTTGACAGAAAAATGCAAGAGTTTCTCAATAAATTCTGCCACAATTAACAAAAGCATATTTTTCTCCCAAGAGCTACTGCCCTATAGCTTTAGACAAAGCAACTTTTAATACAATCTTTATCTACATTGCCCGATAAATTTAATAGCAATAAGTACTACCTTCCACACTCCATTCCAACAGAATAGAAGAATGTCATATTAAATCACCTATTGACACAAGAGGTTTTGCTGTCTAAACCCCATTTCAAGATACTAACATAAAACTATGCAAATACGTGTTCATATGAAACACATTATTAAAATACGTAAATGTAATGCAAACACAAAAATACTGATAGACTACTTTCACAAATTCTTAAAAGTGTTCCACAATCGAGATAATAACAAAAAAAAAAAACCAAACCCCAGCATTTAAATTGCATTTATTATAATTCTTCATTGTCTTATTTTTTTATTTATTTGGGGATGAAATCACAGACTTGGAAAATAAGTCAGTAACAGTTAAATTGTCAATTGACAATTTGAAAAATTGTCCTTTTCCACCCACCCCTTTACTTCTTCTTAAAATGATGTTATTCTTTCCAGAACAAAAGCATAACTACCCTATTTGTCACAGGAAAAGAAGAAAGCAAAATCCAAGAATAAGAACTCAAAAATTAAGAGCAATCCTGAATCTCAATAAAAATATACAAGGGAGCATTTACAAGAGACAGACAGATATACATACACAAACACAAACATCCTCACCCGACACAGTTGCAGAACACATTTTCTTAACCAGATTTTCTTCAGTATGAGCAATAAATGCTCAGCAGTTTAAAAATTAGGTCATTCAGAATGAACTGTTTAAAGAGATTATCATAATATTGGTACAGTAAAAATATTATCAGAAAAATGAATAATAGTGAACAAACCGTAGAAATACTGGGCAATTGACAGACACAAGACTGCAAGAGCATTAATGTTATGATATAAGCTATATTTGGAAATTCCAGTTGTTTTCTGGGGTGGGTGTTTTGTTTGTGTTCTGGGTTTTTTTATTCATTCATATAGAGAGAATATAAGTCTATCTGAAGAAAAGGCCAATCTTTCAAGCACTGAATCAGGACAGCTACTCATGGGATGAGTAGGAGATAGCAGATGAAAAGCCCACTTTTTCCTCCATGGTACAGATAATCAGGGTCTTTTCTCTCTCCTTTTGTTATTCAAACAAAGTGAGTAGAAATTAAATTGCTTCTTTAAAACAAACACTAATATTTAGGTTCTCTCTTTAAAGCAATGTCATACAGTGTTTTGAAGGGTAACACTCACAAGAGCACAAGGAAATAACATATTTTAAGAAGCTATTTGTCTGGGAGCTATGGAAAAGAAAGTGCTAGGGTAACACCTACTATATTCTTTCTTTCTCAAGTGCTGCAACTCCTTTTTGATTTCTATTATTCAGCTTTCACTGATGGTTTAGAGGGATACAACATGGCTTGAATAATCCTACCACTGAAGTTAGTGCTGTCTGTGCTTCCTGTGAAGAGTTCTTGTGTTGAAAGAGTGATGGGAAATGTACCATACCAGGTCTTCACATGGATGAAGTGATGGAAACAGAGGAAGAAGAGCTTTACATAATCCTTCCAAAGCTTCCTTGGGGATAGGAGAAGTCAGCTCCTCTGCCTTCCATGCAAACAGTCAGGACTTGCACCATAATAACTGACAAGAAATATAGCTTTTTCCATTCCTACAAAGTTCTCTCAGGTAACTGCTGACTGAGGATGGTCTAATGCAAGCCAGAGAATGTTATAACAGTAATATACAGCCAGGATAAAAAGTCACTACATTAAAAAACTAGAAATTTGTTATGAAAAGAAGATTTTCTAAGAATTCTTAACACCTAAATGTCAGGACATCTTATTTTAAAGAAAATATTTATACGACATAGTATATGACAGTACAGAATCTAATATATATATATAAATCATTGTTTATACATTTATTTGCACAAAAATGTGCTGTGCACACTATACATTGTGACTTCTTCTTAATCCATTCTACACATATTCAGCATGCAGATTAAAAGTTACTTTGCTATTCTTCCAGACCTGACTATTTATGTTGATGACATAGTAACAGTAATAATGTGCAATCATATCACAACACATTTCTGAAAGACAGGAGAGCTAAGCATGAAGGTTCTTTCAGAGTGTTGCTGCATACTTCAAAATAAGAAAGTCTGTTTGTACTGATTATCAGCAAAAGGAAAAAACAAACAAACAAACAATATAAAATGAGTATTTGGGATTATTATGCTGCTAACTCTGGGGCAAATCTGCTTTTTTTGTGAAAATAAACCAAATCAGAAAATATAAAGGGTTAAAGGAAAATCTAACTTTAAAAAAAAAAAAAAGTGGAGAATACCAAACAGATGGTACATCTGAGCTGAAGCTTCTGAGCTGAAGGTATCACAAAAGCGGGAGGAAAACTACCTTTTGGTTTGTTTTCATACTATCTGTACTAAATAGAACTATTTACATGAAGCTGCATGAAATATCAGGGCAAATCTTTTTCAGGAGATTGTTCTATTTATCTGTTCTCAAAAATCTGAATTAAAGGAAGTAACATGTCTTTTCTGAAGCCGTAGAACACCACTCAAAGAATAAAAAATAAATTACCGATGACAGTTGGCTGTGTCTGAAGGAATAAATTTTGCCCATCAAGTTTTAAAATACAGCAAAGTCCAACAACAGCCACTCAAAACTCACAGTGCAAAATTGGATTATCTGTTCTGAAATCACTCTGGTGAAGTCCACTTGTTCTGTATTTAACACAGGAATATTACAGGCTTATGTGAAGCAAAGGCCTTGATAGATCCATGTAATGAGAACTAGAGGGGCAATAACACCAAATACTTTAGGTGACTATGGCCATTCTTTTGCTCTAGTATATTATGCTGATAACACTTTATAATGAAAGTGCATAAGGGAGATTACAGTGGAAATTGGTGATAATAAACACAACACTGTTACATTGTTTCTCATTTGTTGCAACAGACTTTTTATGTGCAATTATGTAATTATGATTCCTAAAGAAAATTGAGATCTTCATTCCCTTGCTGTTGAGAGGTTTAATTCTTACATAATCCAAAAAGCCAATAATCATAAATTTGTTGCCTCTAGTCCATTATATTCTACAGATATGATGTGATGAAAAGTTCATACAAATTTAGATTTCAAAAATACATTATTCCAAAGACAACTCTGAAACAACTACTAGATGATGCACTATAAACTTGAGGTGGTATTGTTGATATATTTTTAAGTACCTCACCACTAAAAGGTAGATTCGTACATTTGGTATGAAAAAATGAAACCAATTTGATGGCTAGACACCATCAAATATCTCTGAAACATTCGTGTGAGATCACTTACGTTTGAAATACTTACAAAAATATGAAAAACAACACTGTATGAGATACTTTCCCTGATTCTATATAATTTTTTAAAAAAGATGCTGACCAAATAAATCTTCTCTTTAGATGGATAGCAGTTATTTCCTAAAAGGATGCACTGTTACTTGTAACAAATTTAAAATTGCTGTCGGAGTCCAACTTTTAATGGAATAGAATCAGCTATTATTTTTGTTTGCTCTTAAAATTTTGATTATAAGAGAAACAGGCACAAGAGACCTTGGCTACAATGAACTCTTTGCTCTATTTCCTTCATAAATTTTCAGTCTTGGTATTAATAGCCCTAGAAAACTGGAGAAGCAGAAACTATGAAGCCCTCATGTGATCATATCATTTTGCTTGCTAATATGGCAGCATTTACTAAAGGGTATTAAAAGAAAATATGGACACTTTTATTGTTCTCCTTCAGGCAGAAAATACCACAGTGAAGAGGTTCATTACTAAATATTTTACCACTGTTCAGCTGCCTTACAGTCAATTATGTTCAGTTAATGTGCATCTTAATGAAGTTCTTGACATACAGTTATAATCACAAACTGTCCACTCCAATGTCAGTCTTCAGTGCATGATTGGTACTTTGTTGGCATAATATAACAAACACTTTCTAATTATGTTTCAGTTCATTAAAATTAAAACAGAGTTCAATAAAAGCGACTTGCAACATGTTATTTATTTTAGCAAAGAGATAATCCTCTTCTAGAGAAGAATATTCAGGAAGTAATAAATAAAAAATGCACAGACTAAAACTATCAATATTGTGCCTGGTCAGTATTGAGGATCACTTTCAGTTGGTTATTAAAGTTATTATGCAAATATTCCCCATAGCAAATCAACACACTCCAGCAATGTTTTGGAAGAGAAGATATATGAAAAAAAGAATACCCCCAAAACACAAAGGTACTTCCGCAACAGATTTCTCTTTGAGTCAAAGGCCATGGAGGTTGCTATGCATGAAAAACAGACAATCACAGATCTATGAAGATCAATCTATTTGGGAAATGAGAATACTGGGAAATGAGAGAAAATAAGATATTTAGCAAAATATGCTCCATTGTTTCTTATGCAGATTTCCAAACAGAATATACCCTCTAAGTTACCACTCATTCATGAAACCACGAGTACATCCGTGTTGCAGGTTGTGGGCAGAGTATTAACTAGTGTCAACGCATCTGTATCTCAGTCACCAGGGATGAAGGGGATGGCAGCCTAAGCCGCAGGTGGGGAAACACTTCTCAGGCAGTATCACTGACTACCACAGCTTGAATACAGATTGTACACCATGCAACTAGCTTGACTTTTATGCCCCTTTTTAGATGAAGGTCATTCCATTAGCTTCACACTAGCAGAGAAGAAAAGAATATATTTTTCAAGGTGTTAGGAATAGTAGGTATGCTTTGGGGACAGAAATGGGGCAAGAGGCCGGTCCTTAGCTTCATTGCTTTATGAGGGTACAACTGACACTTCAGCAGATCGTTACTTCACAATGATACTGATGGGAGGAAAAAAAAAAAACGGCCTGTAATCAGGAAATTACTGTGGTATGAGGAAATAATATTTCAAAATATCCTTCCAATGAAAGACATGTCTAGTTACAGCACTAGGAATAAAAATATTGTTGCTCTGAGAAGACTCTGTGAATTTTACATGAGCATTTTTACAGCAGAAAACTGCTATTTATTACATGCATTATGCAGTTCTCTAATTTTATCTATTACTATGGACCTCTTGTATTAAATCTTTCCTCGTTTCCTCATAAATATGTTTCTAATACAGTAGACTGTAATTTTTACAGAAGTGCAGGGAATAATACCCCGAGAGAAACAGTTCCAATATTCATAAGAAGACATCGTCAAAGTGCCAGAATTAACAGGTAACCTATCTAATTTTAACTATCTAATATCCAGGGGAAAAAACCCAAGAAACTATTCTCTCTCTCAAAATACTAAGCAAAACAATGGTGAAATTCTTCCCACCCCATCCTCGCCTGATCCTAGGTGATGAGATGAAGTCAGAGCTTGCTTAGACTCTTTGCAGCCTGGATATATGCATGACAATTGTATTATCGCTGTAGACTTCCAGCCAGTTAAGATTGATTTGAGTAGGCAAAACATAAAAATGCACAAGAATTCAGGTTGCTGGGGAATTTAGAAAAGCTGGGTCTTATACATTCAGCACCTTCCCTGCTACGAAGAACAAAGCAATGGCAAGATGTGGTCACAGACTGGAAAATCCATTCTCCAAATGACTGTGACTCAGGTTGTGAAAGAGTTAAAGTTTAATCACTTGAAACACAAAGAAAGCATCAACAAGAAAAATTTATTTTTTAAAACTACACAAAAGGTTGCAAATGTATCACTCTAATAGCATTTTCTGATTGTATATTTTTTATTGTATTCATCGGAAAAAAAAGGTTGTTTTACGTATGTATCCAAAAAATATCATTCTTGCTTTAGACTTATCTCCTGATGTGCTTCAAGGTTCTTAAATTAATAGGAAATTGATTTTTTTTTAACCTTTGTATTACCTCTATGTTGATTTCCTCCCCCCCCCCTTTCTTCTAAAAGAAGAGATGGGATAAATTCCCTTCACCTAATGATAGCAGCATTAAAATGGGTTTGATTCACCTTCCAATTCCAAGTCTTGTCATGGTAAATGAAAGAAAAACTGAAGAAAGGAGATTTCTCCTTTCTGCTGATACTTTGGTTTGTACTGTGTTCTCCAAATCTGGCCTACCCAAGCAAGCAGCAGATGCCACTTCCCCTTGGAAGTTGCATGGGGAATAGTTATTTTTGTTTTCTCGTTGCAAGTTCAGAATGTAGCCAGTACCGTAGAATGAAACAAGTCTCAAACACGTGCTAACGTTTCAATGATTCAACATGTTGTATGCTTCATTCTTCTATTGTTCTGCAGGAAGGATTAGTAAAAAATGTCATAGTGCTCTCATCCAGAAACTAAAAATGGTTCACACAAAGCTTTCCTGGCATGAACAGAATACCAAGAAAGAAATACTGATAGTGGTTAGGCCCTCTCTGCAAATTAAAGCTGTCTTCACACTTAAAAATCTCAATGTGAAGTTCTACTAGGGACCAGCATACCACCTAACACAGAAAACCTGAAATTTATGAGGCATGTGAGTGGTTGAGTTGACCTCAACTAAGAAGAGAGTAAAAATTACCTATGCCCTGCCTCTACTACAGAATTTTCAAATCAAGATAGGAAATTCATGAAGGAAACAGTGATTTTATTGGGAAGCTACAGCCTGAAGTATTGTAAGCATTTACCGAGAATCCTCAGGAGTGACTCTTAACTGCTTGAAACATTTTTTAAATCCAGCAATGCAGTATCCAATTTCAGTTTGTAATAGACATCAAACATTTTTGCTCCTCTTTTTAGCACACAAACTTGCAGGCACACACACGTACACACAAACACACACCTCCTTTCATTAGCAAAGGAAGGAAAAAATATTTTTAAACAATTCAAGAATAAGCTAAAGGTTCACTCAGAAAACCTTGTGAAGAGAAGAAAAAATCAATTAATATTTTCAATAATAAAGACAAAAATTTTAAAAGGTAACAAGCTTGTGAAAACAATAAGGGCACCTGCTTTATAAGGTACTACATAAAACGAATGAGATAACAAAAATCACGTAGTGACATAAAATCTTTTGGCCTCTGTAAGCTGCCTTCATGTATTGCACGTACAGGCTGTGGGCCTGAAGCCTACAGCAGAACCACTGAGCCTCAGGAACCTTCTGCAAACCAAGGCTCAGCAGGGCCAGGAAATCATTCAATGATGTTACTGAATAATCAAAGCCAAGGTTACACATGTTGTTAAGTCCTGCAGTGAACAGCAGTGATGTAGCATTTTTGGACCATAATTAGGAAAAAGACCAAAACCATGCAAAATTTGTCAACAAACAGCTAAATTGATGAAAATCCAAACCCATGCAGAGAAATAATTTGTTTCCCAACCATGTGATGCACACCAAACACCTGAGGAAAGCCCATCTTTCTTAATGTTCTTCTGGTCTTCCACATAATACCTGGTGGCGAACAATTACCTCCTTACTCCCAGACAGCTCTGCTGGCCAAACACATCTGGAATTGTAGCACTGTTTCCTATTGTACAGGGGCAGATGTATCTAAAAATTGAGTGACCTTAGTCTATGCCATGCTGCAGAGAAATTGTGTGAATCAGTTGGCCACTGAAAGCTTTTTTATAGTAGGATAGAAAGTGTAAATTTTAAAAACATTTAACCAGCATATTTTAAAACTGAAACTTGAATTATATAAAAAGCTCTTGTGAAGCAACTTTCATGCTTAGCTGAATCTCTAGTTTACCACTTAAAGACTCTAATGAGCAAGGCAACTCCATAGCATCACTTTATCAACCTGTATTGAAGTATACCTCAATTCATACAGTTCCCGACAAAGCAGCATTATCTACCTTAGTAATTCCAAGATTTTAGATTTTACCTTCTGATTTGAAGACAGAAGTTCTAATAAAAAATTATTTTTTTACCATTTAATGTGCGTATTACAAAAATACATGTGTTAGGCGTTTTCTGCATTGCTACATGGTAACCAGTTGTGTTACTAGCAGTAGGCACCCAGAACACAGTATGTTAAAAACTGTCTTGAAGAAGGCAATTCTAGGCTTCTGAGGTTACTTAAGAAAGGGGCTTATTCAAAATCAAATGCAATGTGGTTTTCAATTACTTCAGTTTACTAAGCAATAGACAAAAACAAATCTGTCATATAAGTCAATAAACAGCCAAAATAAAATTTTTTTGATCACAGTTGGATCTAAACTGCATTCCTTTAGAAAGCCTGTAGTGAAAAACGTCTATCTTCTTTGTAAGTCTAAGATAATAAAATGGTTTTTTTTTTCTTTTTTCTTTCTCAAACAAAACAAGCAGTTAGTTAGGGAACATAGATATTTGAGGACTCTCCTAATTCTGTCAACCAAACGTTTGTAAAGTTTGCAAGTGATTTCGATTCCAAGGTTGTTTTCTGAGCTCAAAAGCATTACCTTCTCTGGAAAACTACTGCCACTGAAAGCAGAAAACTATCACGATGAACCTGTCCTCAAAATAAGACTCTGATAGGGCACTACTAATTTGCTAACTATACAATATTGTGGGCATCCTGCAAGCTTTAATGAGTGCAATAAACATAGCAGCACAAACAGGCAATTAACCTCATTTTCTTTGCAAACAATGTCCAGAAGAGTCTTTGTGCTACCATTTACAGATGAAAAACAAGAACCTGCTGCTGGGTTTTTAAGGTACAAACAAGAGGTTTAGCTGTCAGCAACATTACTTTTAAATATCACATGCTGCTCTACAAGCTTCAAAGTGGGCCCATGTGAACCTCATGAGGTTCAACAAGGCCAAGTGCAAGGTCCTGCACCTGGGTGGGGGCAATCCCTGGGATCAATACAGGCTGGGGGATGAAGGGATTGAGAAAAGCCCTGCCGAGAAGGACTTGGGGGTACTGCTGGATGCAAACTGGAAATGAGCCAGCAACGTGCACCTGCAGCCCAGAAAGCCAACTGTATCCTGGGCTGCATCAAAAGAAGAGTGACCAGCAGGTCAAGGGAGACAAATCTGCCCCTCTACTCTGCTCTTATGAGACTCCACCTGGAGTACTGTGTCCAGCTCTGGAGTCCTCAGTACAAGACAGACATGGACCTGTTGGAGCGGGTCCAGAGGAGGGCCACAAAAATGATCAGAGGGATGGAACACCTCTCCTGTGAAGACAGGCTGAGAGAGTTGGGGTTGTTCAGCCTGGAGAAGAGAGGGCTCTGGGAAGACCTTATTGCAGCCTTTCAATACTTAAAAGGGGCTTAAAAGAAAGATAGGGACAGAATTTTTAATAGGGCCTGTTGCAATAGGACAAGGGGTAATGGTTTTAAACTAAAAGAGGGTAGATTTAGACTAGATATAAGGAAGAAATTTTTTACAGTGAGGGTGGTGAAACACTGGAACAGGTTGCCCAGAGAGGTGGTAGATGCCCCATCCCTGGAAACATTCAAGGCTAGGTTGGACGGGGCTCTGAGCAGCTTGATCTAGGTGAAGATGTCCCTGCTCATTGCAGGGGGGGGTTGGACTAGATGACCTTTAAAGGTCCCTTGCAACCCAAACTATTGTATGATTCTACGATATAGATAAGTCCTAGACAAATGTCCTTTACCTGGGCAGAAATAACTCCATGCAATATTACAGATGAGGGGCTGATTGCCTAGAAAGCAACTCTGTAGAAAATGATGTGGGGTCTTGGTGGACAACAAAATGAATGTGAGTCAGCAGTGTGTGTCCTTGGAGCAAAGGTGGCCAACAGCCTCTTGAGCTGTATCAGTTAGACTAGCCAGCAGGTATAAGGAAATGATCCTTCCACTCTATTTACCCCCCGTGACACTACATTTGGAGTGCCAAGCCCAGTTTTGGGCTCCCCAGTACAACAAAGACATGGATGTACTGGAATAAGTCCATTGGGTGTCACCAAGCTGGTCAGGGAGATGGAACACAGGACCTTCCAGGGGAGGCTGAGAGAGCTGCATCTGTTCAGCCTGGCAAAGAGAAGGCTCAGGAGACCTTTTTGCTGTCTACAACTACCAAATTGGAAGATACAGAAAAGACAGAGCCAGACTCTTCTTGAAGGTGCACAACAATGGCATGAGAGCCAACGGACTTGGGAAGTTCCAATCAGGTACAAGGGGGAAAAAATTATCCTGCAAGTGGTCAAAGAGTGGAACAGGGACCCAGAGATGCTGTGGGATCTCCATGCTTGGAGACATTCAAATCCTGGACATGGCCCCCAGTAACCTGCTCAAACTGCACCTGCTTTATACAAGTAGATGGACCAGATGGCATATGAAGTTTCCTTCCAACCTACACAGTTCTATGATTCTAAGACCATTTTTGGTTTTACAGTGCTCAACATTACCTCTCAGTAGTCAGGATTAGCTTCCTTGCAGTATATTAACTAAAAGTATTTTTGCATACAATTTTTCTAAATAAATCCTGTCCCAGATGATAAGAGCAGTCCAAAAAAGACACAATGCTTTAAAAAAACCCTAGGTGCCTCTCATGACACAGTAATGAAAATATTTAATTGAATCTTAATTTTAAGCCAAAATAGATTTTTTTTTAATGCCTAAAGTCAGCACCGTAGGTAGTTATCCAAAATATAATACTGCTCATAATCTTAAACAACTATAAAAAAGGCAAAATATAACAAAATTCTAAGTCAGATAAAGATGGAAAGTTGCCTAGTTTCCAAATAAATGTTATATTTGTAGATGTTAAAACCACCTTATGAACTCCCAGATATTACTGCTGTTTCATAGCTGAGTTGTGCAACTATACAAACTCATTCTTCATAACAGAATTTTTTCTTTCTCTGATTGTTAATTGTGCTTTTAAAAGTATTCTTTTTTCTCTTAAAATTAATGTCAGTCTCCATGTAGTTTATCAGATTGGCTGCAATAAACTCAAAAGAACAAAACCTTTGTCTTTAGTATAATCATATATCATATAGAAGAAGTGAAAACTTCTTCACAGAAATCTCTTACAGTGACTCAGCAGAGAGGTTAAGGAACAATAGGTGGATTTGTTTTCATTTATTTGTAATATCTGGTCTTTCTGATAAAAACTTGGAAGACAGACAGGAATTAGTTACAAAAGCCCAGAACTTTCAGAAGCATCACTAAATCAAATAATTCTGAGTGACCAAAGAAAGGGTTTAGATTAATTTGACAGAACTAACTAGTCATTAAGCAAAGTTTTGATACATATTTATATAATTAAAGAAAAAAAAAGGGTTGATACAAGGATACATTTGAACTAGGTACATTTTAGTCAAGAATTTGGTGCCCAAACGTACATGTCAAAAGGCTCTATATGCCTCAGCGTCTTATTTTTCAATGTAATGATCTCTGGGCACCTAGGGTTTTACCTCTATCATGCCTACCATTACCCCATCATCTGTGGACACCTAGAGTTTTCTCTCCCTCGTTTCTACTGCTGCTTCAGTCAGAATGTTTCTATCCTTACACTAATTCCTCCAGAGACTATACCTAAACTGTCACTGGAACAGGAACTGAAGCCAGATCTCCCACAGCCCAGGTAAAAACCTTAATCAGCAGACACTGATTCATGCTGCTTCTCACCCTTCTTTGCTCCACAAATTGGCAGTTCTTGGCTGCGCAAAGGAACAACTGATTTCACATAGCTGCACAGGTTCTGGGACTTCCCACCATATTATACATGACAGCTAGGTACCAGTCTCTGTCCCGAGAGCTGCAACTGAAGTCCCTCAAGGTGAAAAAGAAGCTGAGCCCAGTAAAAGCTGTAAACTCTAAGATCTAGAAAATGTAGGTATCATCCCCCTCTCACATTAATATACACACATACTTCCTCTCCTCCCAGTTCTTTAAGACCAACAATAAGAATTGATCAGGACTCCAGAAGAAGTGCTGTGGTACCTACCAGGTTGCGGATGGCAAATAGAGGGAGGTGCCATCCTGAACATCCTGTGACAATCTGAACAAGGAGCTTAAGGAGAAGAGGGGTTTCAGACAAACCAGCCATGCTTATTGTTTCCTACAGGCTACTCACAGGCAGTCCCAGGCAGTCTAGGCAGGTGGTTGTCCCATTTCCTTTAGACCTCTTTCCAAAGCACCTATTTTTCCCCAGGAACATACAAGGAGTCAAGAAATCATAATGTAGTTTCTGGATTTAGCTACCAAAACCTTTTCCTGTACCTTAAAATTATTATTCACAATGTGTGAGGAACTGACTGCAACCCCCATTCCCTGTACCCCTGTGCTGCTGGGGGGGGAGAAGGGAGAGAAAATCGGGAGTAGAGTTGAGCCAGTGTCATGGTTTAACCCCAGCCAGCAACTAAGCATCATGCAGCTGCTCACTCACTCCCCCCCCACCCAGTGGGATGGGGGAGAAAATCGGGAAAAGAAGCAAAACCCACGGGTTGAGATAAGAACGGTTTAATAGAAGAGAAAAGAAGCAGCTAATAATGATAATGATAACACTAATAAAATGACAACAGTAATAATAAAAAGATTGGAATGTACAAAAGATGCGCAGTGCAATTGCTCACCACCTGCTGATTGACACCCAGCTAGTCCCCAAGCAGTGATCCCCCACCCTCACTCCCCCCAGTTCCTATACTAGATGTGACATCACATGGTATGGAATACCCCGTTGGCCAGTTTGGGGGCAGTCAGCTGCCCTGGCTGTGTCTCCTCCCAGTTTCTTGTGCCCCTCCAGCTTTCTTGCTGGCTGGGCATGAGAAGCTGAAAAATCCTTGACTTTAGTCTAAACACTACTTAGCAACAACTGAAAACATCAGTGTTATCAACATTCTTCACATACTGAACTCAAAACATAGCACTGTACCAGCTACTAGGAAGACAATTAACTCTATCCCAGCTTAAACCAGGACAGCCAGGAAGGAGGGAGGAGTGGGGGGAAGGTGTTTTAAGATTTGTTTTTACTTCTCATGATCCTTGTTTTGATTTGATTGGTAGTAAATTAAATTGATTTTGGTTTTTCCCCAAGTTGAGTCTGTCTTTTGCCCGTGATCATAAGTGGTGAGTGATCCCTCCCTGTCCTTGTCTCGACCCATGAGCTTTTCTTTATATTTTCTCCTCCTCATCCCACTGGGGCTGGGAGGGGAGGAGTGAGCGAGCAGCTTCATGGTACTTTGTTGCCAGCTGGGCTTAAACCACGACACCTGGCAACTGCCATGTCCAAAATCTGTAGAAAGGTCTTCTACATGCACTAGCTACAGATTTCACAAGTATATTTTTTTTCCTAAAATCTACAACATCTGTTCAGTCCTGAAGAGCCACAAAATAGGATTGAAACCCAGCTTTCAAAAAGGAAATGTGCAAATGACTTCAATTTTACTCCCAATAATAACAAAGATACTAGAAAAAAGAAAGTGTTCTTTGCCTATGTCAAACAGTGAAAATATAGAACACGTATTACTATAAGCACAATACAACAGTAGGTCAGTAATTTATTTTTCAGAAACTGCAACTTATTCCCTCAGTAGATGTCTCAGTAGGATACTATAAAATCATAACAACAGATATCGCATAATGATCTTTAACATCACAGTGCAAATGTAGAAAACATCACCACATAATTCCTCAAGAAGAGGCTTTTAGTGGAGAGAACTGGCTACACAAGCAGGAGTCAGATGACCCAGATTCAACCCAGCTCCTCTACTGACTCAGGGCTTATCTACCCAGGGAAAACAACCTGCAATAGCTTCTACTGACATTCTTATTCCATTAGTCCTAAAATTTCCGTGTTCAGGTAATTTAGTTCACTTTAGAATTTAACTGAAGACAGCACAGAATACTTAGCATGTTTAAATTTCATATGCCAGCTTGTTTTGCAACAGGTTCAGTGTGTAAACAAGATTTGATGATAATGCACAAAATAATCAGTATATTGCTTGGTACTTTAACTAATTCAAAGGATAAGTGGCAGTAGTTTATGTTACATAAATCAGAATAGTATTTTGAAACTGCAAATATTCAAGAACTGTGTCTAGATCCTCAAATAATGTCATACATATCTAATACAGACATGTAATTGCCAATTTTTTTCTTAATTGTTTAATGATTATGTAAAACACTGTTCTCTGACTTCTATTCCTCAGCAACTCAAAGAAACACTACCTAGTTCCAGATACAGAAGAATTTAAACAGATATTTCTTGAACAAGAAGGCAGAAAATTGGCTTCCCTTATGGAGAAAGTAAAGAGGCTTCCATTATCTATGTACAAAATTAATTGTTAAATTTTGTGTTAGGGCACAGTAAATTGATACACTGCATTTAGAAATTCTTCTACTTCAGATTGCACTTATGTATTTTTATTAAGCATCTTTGAACTATAAATTAAATTAAAAACTATTCATAAGTGAATATAAAAAAATTGTGCTACATCTATATAATACAGGGAAATAAAAATAGGCAACTGTGTCTTATTCTTGATCAAAACATAATTTTAACTTATAAAGGTGCTTAATCTCCATCTGAATTAAACATCTTAAAGCTGCAGGTAGTCTTACTCCTTATTTATGTTTGTTATGCAACTTACATGCAGTAACTATATGTTTCCTGGCATCCCTGGCATTTCAGTAATCAAAATGCATACTTGCGTGTTTGTGCAGACTAAAGCTAAGACTACTTAGTGTGAAGAGTTTGTTTTCAATGGAAGCTACACCAGGAAAAGACAAGGTAGCCTTGTCTGATGGAATTAAAACAAAATTTATCTACAACTGAATACCAGAAACAAAATAGCACTAATGGAATTATTAAAGACACATATTTCTGTTGAAGACTTGTAACATTCCTGCACAGAAGTTTGAATCTGTAAGTATTACACATTAAATAAAAGCCTACTGGTTTTGGCTGGGATAGACTTAAATTTCTTCATAGTAGCTTGTATGGGGCTATGTTTTACATTTGTGATGAACACTGCTGATAACACAGGGATGATTTAGTTATTTCTGAGCAGTGCTGACACAGCATCAAGGCCTTTTCTGCTTCTCAGCCTGTCTTGACAGCAAGTGGGCTGGGGGTGCACAAGAAGTTGGGAGGGGACACAGCTGGGACAGCTGACGCCAACTGACGAAAAGGATATTCCAGACCATGTGACATCATGATCGGCAATAAAAGCTGGGAGAAGAAGAAGGAAAGGGGGATGGATGTTTGGAGTTATGGTGCTTGTCTTCCCAAGTAACCATAACACATGATGAAGCCCTGCCTCTTTGTCAGATGCCTCTGACAAACATGATATGATAAAGCATTGCAATTTGCTAGCTACATTATTTTAAAAATTCTTCATATATTGTCTTGTAACAGTGAGAGTTTCTCATACTTTTTGCTTTTTTCAACAATAGTTATTTTTTACATAAAACAAAAAGTCTAGGTCTGCCTCACAGAATGGTAAATTAGATTTGCCTTTACATCACATAAAGTTTCAATGAGGGATACTAAAAGGAAGAGGAATCAGGATACTTTTAGGAAAATGACTCTTTATCTCCTGTAAGGATTTCAAACATTTGACAATTAATACCCACTCAATTTCCATTCTGTCTAAAATACATTCAAAATGTAGTCTTGCAAGTGAGTGAACAATCTGTTTACATTTGTGGACTGCTTCCAGGAAGCTACGTCCTCCCTCTTCCCTTAACACTATCCTACAGACATTTTAAAAATTAAGTTGTCACAACAGTCTTTCCCTTCTCCACCAAAATTAGACTGATCACTGTTACCACTTACTGAGAAAAAAACACAGCTGATTTAGCAATAGTAATATTCACATGTTAAAGTCTGCCCTCATTGAAATAAAATTTGTGGCCATCCCCTCTTGCATTCAAAGTTTGTTTTTTAATATCCCAAACATATATGCAGATTCAGATTCAATGTCTATTTATTGTTAGGGTAAGGCTAATAGCATCTGTATGGCTTTTCCTGACCACAATCTTAGTTATTCCTTCAAAAGAAAAGGAGGAGGATAAGCAGGAGCAAGAAAAAGCTGTAATTATGTAGCAGCCTAATGCTCTTGGTTCCAACATTATTTCACTTTTTTTTCATGCTACCAGATCTTCATTTCATTCACTGATTATTTTACTGGCACATTGTTAGACCAGGCTATCAAGCCTTTAGACAGTCCCTTCAAACAGTGATGAATGTTCCTGGTATTCCATATGTTTTGTGACATTTGAGAGTCCCAAGTACTACATTTAATCAGTGCAATATGCTTCAGTGGTTCTCATCGTCACACAATCTCAATGTCAAAAAGCAACAAAACAACCTCCTCCCAAATCCTTTTAAATGTGATACTTCATCACACTTGCCAGCATAAATTTTCCGTTAGTGACAGCTTAGTTTTTCTTCCAAATCCACATATGTACCACTTTAAAATATTCATTCTATTTATGGAACACAGAGAATTATGCAGTGAGTTATAGTATGTGAATACTCATAGCCAGATTTAAAACATGTGAATGGATTTCATTGAGATGTGTGGAACACTCCTAAGAGATATTTTTTTCATGATCCAAAGACAGTACCTCTTGAGTAGTTTAATAAAATTTCATTTGGTTAGCTGATCAGAAGATATCGTTGAGTCTTACTAGGTGTATTTTACTCTTCATGTCAAAAGACTACTTGCTTAACTCTCTTCATTAATAATTCATATAAATTTCAGCTCCAAAGATAGATTAGTTAGGCACATTTGTTTCCAAATCACTGATTACTGATTAATCGTTACCTCTTCAATATTACAGGTTTTCCTATCTTATTTCTGTTCTTTATATATATTGTACAAAAATATCCGAAATAATAGTCCTGCTAACATGAAGTCTTATTTATTTGAATCACCATGTCAGATAAAAGTTAGGTGTTGCTCTTCAGAAAATATTTATTGCTGAGGTTTTTTAACTTTCAAAAGCTCAACATAAAAGCACAAGAAAAATAATAAAATAATTTAGTGTGAACATGAAATAATGAGAAATGGTTGCACAAAAAAACCCAAAACATAAATATCAAATCCTTATTAATTTCCTCTCCAAATGCATCATTGGACTATTGGAAGTTGTCCTCCACATTCTAAAGAGAGAAGGGAATTACTGTGATTGCTTATTCTAACTGGAAATATCCATTAATCTTTTGTGTGAGCCTTTTCCAGCAAAGAATGGTGGTCCAATATAAGCAAAATTTTCTAAAGAAATCTATTTATATCTCAAAGTTTAAGGCCAGTATCAGGACTATTTCCATCAGCATTGCTGGCACCTGTGGTCTGTCTGTCCAGGGTTTCCTTTCTCTGCACAAGGCTGCCAAGAGTATTGATGTGAAGCAGAGCTCCTAAGGTTTCTGGGCTACTAAGGAAGAAGAGCAGCCAGACCCCCAACAAACCTGTTTGCCTGCTCAGCAAATACATGTTGAACTGAGTCACCACTGACTCTTTTTCTGAATCACCTAGCTGCATATCTGGCCATCTCTTCATTTACGCAACCAGCCCTTGGCCAACAACACAGACACATTACTTCTCCAAGGCACCAAGACTCTAGGCAGCCTAGGAAGCAGCTCTGGCAGCCATTCAGCTTGGCAAAAAGATTTGTCTTTTCTACTTCTACTGCAATCTGAGATGGTAAAACACAGAAGCTAAACATGGCCATGAAACTACATCTGGTATTCCAGCAAAACTCAATAGAATAATTTACTACAAAAAAAAAAAAAAGAAAAACAAAACAAAACAAAAAACCAAAACCCACAGCTAAAATAGGTAATAGAAATGAGAAATTAAGCGATAGAAAATTATATACATAATCAAACCATATAATTTTTTGTGCACGTTCCTCCCTTGTATCTCTGTAACCCAACCTCAGTCTATATAGGAAGAAACAGAATTCTGCTGGCTTCAGGAAGCACAGAGAAGGCCACATATCATCTCCTTTGGAACAAAATATCTCTTAAATATCCCATAAAATCCCTCCTAAAGATTGAATAATACTTACTGTAACTATTCACATACTATTTTGTAAATATCAGGCACTCTCAAACTGAAAAGAAGACCAAATTTTCAAATCAAAATAGAAACCACGGCTGTTTTATGCCTCTGGGACAAGCCTAAGATTCAAACATACACCTTTGTGACTGTCACACCAACTGGCAGGAACTCTCCTTCCAAAACTTCATTATACTCTTTGAAATGTAGGTTTAAAACTTTCTTGTTAGGATGTCCTCTCGCTCCCTTTTGCTAACATAAAACTGTGCTCAACAGAAATACCTACTGTTGCCTCTCAAATCATCTGACTAATTAGTCAACTTCAGAGCAAATTAATTTAGCATGTATTTAGCTTCTGTTTCAGACCTGCCATACATCTGAAATTCTGGGTTTTTTTCCAAGTGTATCAGTTACTCTTTCCCTTCTTTCAACAAAGCACCCAACAAGAGTCAATAGGCTGCCAGTGTGCTGTAACTGCAGCATGTTGCACAGAGCACCACTATCCTGCCTCCTTCAACTCTTCTCTTCTCCTCTTCTCTCTTACCTTAGACTGTAAGCAATTTTGGAGTAGGAATTCTTTCTTTTTTTCATTTTTTGCACAGCACAAAGAGATTTAGGTGTAAGCCTGGGCACTATGGTATTACAAACCCTCAGGAACAATATTTAATACATGAGTTTGAGCTGAAGTAAAATTTTATAGAAATATTTATTAATATACATACATTCCTTACTATGGATGCAAGAATTTTACTGTTCAGAAGAAAACATCCAGTAAAGTTTGTTTTATTACACTTGATTTATTAGGATTTATTAGATTACCATTATATTATCTATGCAATAAACATGTCCATGTACATAGCAACACAATCTATACTTGGCAGACTTGAAAATAGTAAACAGTTGTCTTTAAATGAAACTTTTAAAGGACTTGTTCCAGCAGAAATATACTGTCTGAATGAGTAAAAACAAAAGAATAAAAACTATGATTATTTTCGGATGATACCACAAAAATAATTGAAGAACTTTGTCTTGAGCAGTAAACAAACCTGGGCAACATATGGAAATTAAAACTAGAAAACTAAGATTGAATACAGCTGGAAGGCTGATTTACAAGTGATTTTGTCTTACAAAGTAACTGCAATACTGCAATAAAAAGCTAGAGGTGCTAGTAAACAGTTAGTCCAATACAACCGTGTAACAGACTATAGCAATGAAAGAGCTAACCACTCCTAAGGGTATCCCATCATACGCCTCCAATGTGATAGCCTGTCTGTGGTATAATAACCAGTGTAATTTACTTTAAACTATGGCAGTCAGTTTGGGTACCTGAACTCCATTAAAAAAAAAAAAAAAAAAAAGATGGAGAGAAATTGGAAGCAATTCAGAGAACAGCTACTAAAATAATGAAAGAGTTGAAGGGACTGAGTTTTGTGTAAAGGTCAGGAGAGTTAAAAGGCAGTAGAAGGCAATGTGGCATCACTGAGAAAGGACTAAACTAACACAATAGCTTCACCAGTAATCCAGTGTGTAACCTTAGGCGTATTCCCCTCCTCCTTCTTCTTCACCTCCCTTTTCTTTTTCGGCAATTTGAGTATCTGCACTGATGTGGACAGACACTGAACTCATTCCAACTGTGCTGCACAACAACTGAATGGGAATCATCTCCAACCAGAAAGAGTTTTAATGACATTGTGGTGGGGTGTCCAAGCTAACAAAGCGTGCCGACATCTTCTCTCTATATTTACAGTCTCTCTGGCCCAACTGGATCATAATGTTTGGTTTTGTAACGTAAATAAAAATATTTCAGACATCAGCAAAATGACAGCAAAAATAAATTTATCAAAATACCGATATACAGTGATCTTCATCTGTCTATATAGAGGGAGTGTAGCCAAAGAAGCATAACATGTGACAATGTTATCATATCAATAGACATCTTTGGGACAGGCCTAAAACACAACCCAAATTTGCAATTTAGAAAATGACACATTTGGGAGTATATTTTCAGATTAGTACCGTCTGTGCTTTCATTTATTTTGGACACTCCAGCATCCAGCTATAATAGTCCCTGAGACAGTACAAGTCCTGTAGACAGCATCAGGCATTGCTAATATTACCTAACTCAAAACCATAGTGTGACAGTTAAGGCAAAGGGGATTCCAGTTCAGGCTTCAAAGCTTTCAGGTTCAGGTAAATATTTTTGTGACTAGTGAAAGCCAAGCTCCCTGCCGTTGTGGCTATACTTTTACCAGTACTCACACCAGCTGGTTTAAATTAGTTTGAGCATAAGATTTGAGAGGCCTTACTATCTTGTCTGTATCAAGAACATCGTCTTTCCAGTTGTCTCTTTCTGTATCTCTCAAATCAATTTGTTATCTTTCATTAATGACTACTTTCACTCATGTTCTCAAATAACAGAAAATTCAAGGAGTTTCAGTTTCCTTTCATGAGCTGGAGAACCTCTGGACTTCTTGCTGCAAAGATGGGTTTTGAAATGCAGCACTTCTCTAATAAATCATGTAGAAATTGCTCCTTTGCTAATTAGCACAAGTCAGACGGCTAGGAAAATACTAATAGACTGCATGCAAAGCCTTTGCATTACAACAATTATGCTAATGTTCTAAGATGCATTTTTCTTATTTTCTTTGTAATTTTAGAGACACAGAACATAATCCTGTGAACATCCGAAATTGATGGCACTTATTATCAAACTGAACACTAGGCAATCTCTTTTCTGACTTCTAACATTTTATGCTGCCAGTATTTTTTGTTTTGTTTTGTTTTTTAAACAGCTGTCTCTAGAGACTCACAGGCATGAGCAGCTCTAGAAAAGATCCTCTCTTCCAATACTTGGCTCCGTATTTTAAAAGATGCAGCCAGCATCCTCTCCCTACAGACATTCACTGAGGCAAATGGGAAGACTCCTGTGAGTCATGGTGCAGTGCAGGCTAAGTTAGCCTGTCTTCCTTCACTTATTTCATAAATTTTGCGATCAGAAATGTAGTGTCATCTGCACGGCATGCGGATTACATCAAATTTACATCATGTATACCTACAAAGGGCAGAAGCACAAACTCAGCACAACTGTCTATGTATGAAATTCGTAAAAAATTTTAATGTTTATGCACGCTATATATAAACACAATGCCTAAAAATTCATTCTCAGAATGGAAACTTACAGAAGAGTGATGATCACATAACTGCAGATTAATCTACCACTGAAGCTGTTAATTGTTAAGCAATGCATTCCTATTTTCATTCTATGAATCAGCATTTCAAGGCTGGCTGTTTCCCCATTCCCCTGTTTCTCCATTTGTATATTTTTTCAAATCTGTAATTCTTAGGGTTTATTTCCATTGCAGAGGTAAATCTGGCTGCTGCTCGGCTGCATTGCCAGTGTCATCTGTACTCATCCAATAGCACCTGGGCAAAGATAGCAAAATATCCAGTCCCAGTGGCCCATTCTGGGGTATAGGCAAACTTCTGCAGAAGGTTGGCTGAACAACGTATTAGTCCTATTTTTTTCCCTGCAATTCCCTGTCCATGCCCAGAGAGGCTGCCTAATTCCAACAAGATTTTTGTGGGTAAGAACTAGTGGTTACAATTCCCAAAATGCTACAGCCTAACATGAGTGCAGCACTAGTGTGGATGTCATACTTAAGCTTGTCTTTAAAATGTGCTTAGCCTTGATATTTAAATTGCATGTGGCAGTGCAGACAGGTAACTGCCTCACTTGCCCTTAAATCAGTTTTTACAGTTTTCACATTAAAACAATTGGAAATTTTGCTGTGCTAGTACAGGATTGCATCCAGCCTGCTCTGCCAGCAGGTACATTGGCCACAGCAGACTCAGCAGGACAGAATGTGTAGGGACATGCCCACCCTTCCAGATCATAACATGCCTTAATGCAAACCTGCCTTCAGTTTGACGTTTTAAGCTAAAACGCTGGGGAAATTGCTGGCATAGTTGAAATACAGCACTGGTGTGATTGGTGTATGTTCTGCGCTGCCAGTTCTGCTGCAATGAACAGTAACTTCCAAAAGAAGCCTGTTAATACCTGACAGCTATAACATTTTACAAGGCTGCAGCCGCATTTACTTTAGCTTGTCTATCAAAGCACATATTACCATGAAGGCTTAAGTGCAAACCCATCTTTCCTCCAGGTGGCCATGACATAGACAAATAGCCTTTTTAAAACCAGTCAGCAAGTGAATCTAGAAGCCTTTTTTTGGCAAATCGAACAAAGCATTATGGAAAATTAGTTTAAAATAACAAGAAGCCTACAGGCTTACCTAAGCTTATTAATCTTATACTTCAATACAGCCTATGTTATATAGGCTTTCCTTTGAGTTACGGCAATATAAATGATTCAGTCTGAATTTCTGTAGAAAATCTGTCACTGGAGATTGTTTGCTTACTCCAAGGGACACTCCTTTTCCAGAAAGACCAGTCCTGCCCAGGTAAAGCAGAGCTCACTTTTTATATGCGGTGATGGCTACTATTACTGGGCTTAGATGTGAAGTCCTTCTTTTGTCTCAAAGTGGTTTTCCATTAGGAAGTTCAACAAGGCCCAAGTGGGTCGTTCCCTTTGACTGACAGCTGAACTGCTGTAGCATTTACAACTTGCAGTGGTAGCCCTTGTCCTTGCAGCAGAGCATACAGCAACTACCTTTTCTCTCTTCCCATCCTTCATTTCCAGACATGCTGCCAGCAACACATCTACACACCTACTCTCAGAACTGATAAACATTTTCAAATGTTCATACAGAAAGCTATTACAGGACCAACCATATTTGTATATTGTCTTTCTCCTATTAACATTATAGTGACTTCTACTATTTTAAAAGCATCATCCTTCCGCCATTTAGCCAGAACGTCCTTTCCATTTATTATGACTAGAAGGGCAAATAAACACAACTTCCAGTGTTCCTCAGACTGAAGGTTCCTAACCCATGAATAAAAGATCTTCTGCAACAGATTATAGCTACATCTTGAAATCATTAATTAGTAATTTCAATTTTTGTATAGATCTTTAGGCTGGGATTGCTTTTATTTTTGCTGTATTGAAATATGTGTAAAAGCTAATGTTTACTATTATCAAAAAAGATTATGTTCTTTCAGAAGATGAGAAAGCTTAAACCACTCCTGTTACTAAACTCCTGGGATAATCACTATGCACTAGTACTTTCAATAAGAACTAAACTTAATTTAAAGACTTCACACCTATGAATCTAAGGTCTAATTTTAAAAAATGGAAAGAATGACCTCAGTGCACAAGTCTCACTGAAACCGAAGAGCTAATCAGGAACCCAAACCTCCTCTCATGTGCCTAACTTTAAAACAATCCTCCACCTTAGCAGACTCATCATCAAAACTGCCATCAACATACACTGCAGCAAACAAATCTTCACTAGAATGAAAAATGTAAAATGTGCCTCTTCACATCTGGGATAAACACCTGACATAACAAAGCCATCAAACTCATGAATCCTACACATGCACACACATGCAGGGCACCAAATACTGTTATAAAACTATGTACATCAAAGTGAACAGACCTTCCAATACCAGAATGAACTCATATATGAAAGCAATAAAAGACAGGACATGCAGTTAATGGAAGAACAGTTTCCACAAAACATTTATTCCATTTCTGATCACTCAACCTCTTTCTCAGCTGAGACTTACCAAATAGCTCCAAAAGATAAGCTTGGGAACTAAAACTTATAGCTTTGCCAGATACTAAAAATCATGGACCTAACAGCGACACATTATTATTTCTCTCACATCCTCTCCCCAGATAACTCCTCCATGTTCCACAGGTAGTAATTATCTGTCTCTTTTCATCCCACAGAGCTAACAACTTGAATACCTCCAGCCTTGCTAGCAGCTTCTACTGTCCCACAGGTAAAAAAAAACCCTACCATTGTTTCTCAACCTGTATATTAAATGAACATAATTAAACTAAACAGAGCAACTATTTTCAACATGTAGTGTTTTATTTCATCTTTAAAGAAATGGTTTTGTACCCAGGAACTGGTTTATTTTTCCAACATCACTTGCTTATAAAACTCGCACACACATGCAAACATATCTATCCAACCATATATAATGAAGACTTACAAATATATGTTTGCACATTATAATGTATGTATGTACATGCATATTTATGTATTTACATATATCTATGTTCTGGTTTCGGCTGGGATAGAGTTAATTTGCTTTCTAGTAGCTGGTACAGTGTTATATTTTGGATTCAGTATGAGAAGAACGTTTATGACACACTGATGTTTTCAGTTGTTGCTAAGTAGTGTTTATACTAAGCCAAGGATTTTTCAGCTTCTCATGCCCAGCCAGCAAGAAGACTGGAGGGGCACAAGAAGTTGGGAGGGGACACAGCCAGGACAGCTGACCCAAACTGGCCAAAGGGGTATTCCATACCATGTGATGTCATGCCCAGTATATAAAATGGGGGGAGTTGGCCTAGGGGGGCAGGAATCACTGCTTGGGAACTAACTGGGCATTGGTTGGCAGGTGGTGAGCAGTTGCATTGTGCTTCACTCATTTTGTATATTCCAATTCTATTATTATTATTATTATTATTATTATTATTATTATTATTATTATCATCATCATCATCATCATCTTTATTATTTTCTTCCTTTCTGTCCTATTAAACTGTCTTTATCTCAACCCACGAGTTTTACTTTTCTTCCTGATTCTCTCCCCCATCCCACTGGGTGGGGGGGAAGTGAACGAGCAGCTGCGTGGTGCCTAGTTGCTGGCTGGGGTTAAACTGTGACAATATATGTATGTAAAACGTCTTAATACATCTTCATAAAAACCTTGCCTTACAAAATCATTACAATATTTTCAAAGCTTACATTATGACACCTCACAAACATGTACTGGTTTAATTAGCCAAGAAGAGATAAAAATCATAAAAAATTAGGACTGTGAAAAATAAAGGCCTCGTACCATCCCCCTTACTCTGGGCGAGGACACCATACCCTTAGACTATTCTTGATACAGATTTGCCTCGCATATTTTAAAACCTCCAGAGACCCAGATGCCCTACAGTTTTTTCAAGTACTTAGCTGTGTCATATATAAAGAGTTTTCTTGTCCCAAATCCTCAGTGTTATAAAGTATGCTGATTATTTTTGTTCTATTTGTTATGATTTGGGAAACAGAACCATCATTGCTCACAGTAATCTTTCACACATTAGGAGGCAATTTTTTTGCAATATTATTGACATATATACCTCTCAACCTTTCGATTCAGTACTGACAAACTTTCTTTTGTCCTTATAATATCTGGTGCTTGTTACCAGAGCACCAGTTACACTCTCAGAGGAGAGTTTGTCTCCTCTGGATGCCGTCCAATTCATCTATTTCTTTCTTTAAGCCTAATGCCCAAGACCAGGCAAAATACTTCTGTGACATCACACCCACTGAAGGAAACTCAGTAGCAACTCCCATGTGTTTCAGATGACATTCCTGTCTGCATGCCCCAGGGCTATTTGGCCTTTTTTATGCAAAAGAATCACATCATTAATTAATTTCAATTTGTGGTCTTTTCTAACATCAAGATATATTTACACACTACTACTGCCTACAGATTGATTTCCCATTTTGTACAAAAACATTTGTTTCCTCATTTCTAAGTTGTAATAGTTAGTGTTTGTCTTTATTGAACTTCATGTTACTGATTTCAAAGCATTCCTCCAATTTATCAATCTCATTTTGAATCTGACACTAAGAAGTGCTTAGTACTGTTCCCATCTCCACACTATCCACAAAACTATAAAAATGCTTTCTATTCCAAACAAAGGATCTTTTTACCATTCTTTAGTGGCATCTAATTATACTATTGGATCAAATGGAATATACAGTCCTCTAAATATAATGAATTTTGTGATCACAGATGAGTTCATGGAACATACAGTTTCTAAACATGGTACAATTCTTGTAATATACATATACAATCTCTTATCAAAAGTGCTTATATAGCTCTGGAAAGAGAACTGATATTAAATACTTTAAGAAACAAAGATAATTCAGTATAGAAAGGAAAAATAACATTGGTAAAGGAGAAGAAAGTAAACTAATACAGAAAGCACAGATTATGGCAAAGAAAAGAAACAGCTATGACTTTCTACATGGAAACACACTGCAAAACAAAAACCGACAAATAATCCCCGATAAAGACAAAATGCCACAGTAATGAAAAAAAAAAAAAAAACAAACAACAAAAAAAACCCAAACCAAACACCCCCCCCCCAAAACACACAACCCCCCCCCCCAAAACACAAAATGTTTTCTTCACTGTATAGTTCCTTGAACATGAAGAAATACACACTGTCTACAGGAAATTCTACAAAACTATTGCCAAATCAACAATTAGATGTCAGAACAACTTCCAAAGTAGATTTTTAAAGAACTTTGTATTTACCTTCAGGTTTTCAAATAAATAATTAAAAATACATAGATGTGAACTGTTTAGCACAAAATTTCCAAAAAAAACATCTATTGAGCAAAATAAGCTTTTCCTAATAAGGAAAAACAACTTTTTTTTTTTAAAGTACATTATAATTTTGCACAGCCTTGAGTTTCTTTCATAACTGTACAGCTCCAGGGAGTGGAGGGATAGAAGAGGAGATAGGGACAGAAGGAGATAATTCATGAGGGACAACTGTCAACCACATCATCTCTAAGAAGGGAAAGTTGATCCAAGAATATCAGCAGGAAAAAGTGGAAGTGTAACATTGGAGAAAGAAATTTAGCTGAATAAAAGGTTTTGGTAAAAGATTTTTGAACTGCACAGGGCAAGGACAGAGAACAGATAAGTAGATCAAATACCAAAAGAATGCATATAAATACCCCCAAAACGCTGTCTTCCCAGTGAATGCAGTATACTACAATAAATATTCCTCCACCCTAAATCCTATTCAACACTTACAGTAAATGATAGTATCTTTGGTTCAAATCTCCCCAAACACCATTCAAATATGTTTCATTTATCTTTACGAAATCACTACAAGGTAAATACAGTTTGTACCGCTTTACAAATGAATTGACAGAGACAGTGTGACTTGTTTACAGTCTCACACAATGAATGTGGCAGGATGAAACTATTTCAAATCCCAACCCTCTTCATCATCTATAATGCCATTCTTCCTCTCCACTTTTACAAGTATTTTCTGAAGATTGGCATTAACACCACCACCTACAGCAGAAAATTCTGTTTTCATGATGTGCCCTCAACTGTGCTGCTAGCTATGTAAACAGAGTAATACAATCCACTTCTTTTGGAATAAAAGACCTGCTGAGAAAATTCATTTATAGGTGGATAACTGACGCTTGGCAGTATCGAAAATAGATGCATATACATTCTTCTAGTTTTACTATGCATAAGCCAATGGATTCCAAACACCCCAGCTCATATTCATGGCAAAACATAAGTTAACCAACAGTAGAATTAATTGCTTAAGAACAGTTCATCGACACTGATCTTTGGCAGTCACCTTCAAACCCTTCCCCCAATATCAAATTTGTTTACTTGCTAAATTGAAGAAGAGGAAGAAGGTTCAAAGGTTTCTATGTTAAGCATTTCAAAATTACTATAAATGATGCATTCTGTAACCACTCTAGAATTAACAGCTCGAGCATTTCACATGTTAAGAAGCAAAAAATTTGTTCCACCATGGGGAGCCATAAAGCAGTTAATACACAGAAATATATCAATACAGAAAAACCTATCAGTATGAAGAAGCAGTAAGTAAACTAACAAACAGTTTTCTATGAAACTCAGGTCCTACATTTGATGGATCATTGATTCTTAATACTTCTCCATAAATCAGCATATACTAACAAATGAGCAGTAAAGCCCCATCTATTACCTTTAGAACTGGGAACTGGCACAATAGGCTGACACATGTTTACACCTATATAAACACATGGATTTTTCCACTGCCACCACACACTGAGCAGGTTGCAGTGATCAGCTGTTGCTGGGAAAGGAGCTGGTACTGCAGTGCAGTTCAGCAAATGAAAGCTACCACTTTCACGTTTTGAAGCTGTTGCTTCTGAGAGTAAGGATGGATTGAGATATGCTACACTTCTCTCTCAAACCCAGTCTGGGATTCTGGTAAGTTCTCCTAGCTCTCTTGATTGAAATAAATAAATAAATAAATAAATGTGTACAGAGTCTAACTGGTAAAATACCATTTCTGTCTGTCTGCAGAGAACACAGCAGAGTACTTCCAGAAGAATGTTTCTCCATATTAATTTACCCTTGGAAATGCAGACTGAAGGAAGCACTGCTATTGCCTAGTGCAGAACTGAAGCTAACTTAGGGAGAGATTTCCCAGTTTTGAAAATTTCTGAGATCTCAGTATTATTCCCATTTTGAAACAAAACTTCAAACCAAAGCTACCTCTTTACAAACAAGATGTAGGAGCTACATAAGCATTGGAAAATGGGAAAACAGCATGGTTCAAAGAAGATACGCACTTTGGCTTGAAAATCAGCTTCAAGCCATCAGTTAGTGCATTAAGGATACATTTTTTTTACATACCAGTTTCTTCTTTGCACAATGCTACAATCAAATATTTTTTTTAAAATAGTATATCCTGTTCTACTTGTCTCTTGAGATACAATAATAACACAAGTCACACCAACAGTCTTAAGGGTTGAGGAGAATCATTTTTCCTGAACCTAGAAAAGTATTTCAGAATACTATACTTAAGGAAAATAATATTGCTATTTCAAGAGCGCCCCAAGAAGACATATATTGCCCCCTACTCCCCCAAAAGGCTGACCCCCAACTCAAGACACTTTTCCTTTACAGAAGATAAAATTATTCTAAGAGAAGGGTTAGTCTATCTCCTGACTTTTTAGCTCTGCTCATCTTCTCTACCACTATGTATGTACAATAACTTAAGGTTGAAAAATCAAATTTTAAGGCACTCCAATATGCACATATCTCTGGCTGCTCCACAGGAGACTGCACTGACCCACCATTCACCCTTAAGTTCAGAGAAATGCCATTCATCTCCTATTGCTGTCCTGACTCTCTGCCATCCTGTATTAGGGCTATTAAACAGAGCTATCATATGATTAAGCAATAAAGAAAAAAACTGTGGATCTTACATAGAGAAGGAAGCTCATGGGGCATCAAGAGGCAGCCAAGCTGTGCTGCTGCATCTGAAGCTACAGCTTTTACCCAGCGCTCTTTCCGTTTCCACACATCTGGAAACAGCATGAGAACTTCTGCTAGTCAGCTCTATTGCAGATTCCCTACACACACGCACACGCATCAAATCCCGATTCAGTAAGAACAGCCTGCACCTCACCCATCCCCAAATACTCATTCCCTTCATTGCTTCAGCAGCGCTGAATTGCTATCCACTCTCTTTCATCCTGTACCTCTAGCACTGACCTCGGTTCCTCCCTTTCACATACCTAAATCCATGTCCTGTCAGCGACCCACACATCGCTGTTCTCACTTGCCATGCACCTTTCAGAAGGATTTTAGTATTCCTTGCAGTTCCCATTTTCTATTTCATGTTTCTTATGCTGCAGGTAGTGCTTATAGGCAGCTCTTACACCCAGGTTCTGCAGGAAATAAGCTGCTGCCATAAATTGAAACTACTCAGCTAATTCTAGGGTAAAGAGCTCATATTTGGAGGGACTGGTGAGGCAGACCATGACACAAAATGGAACAAAAAATCCAAAATGTCTTGGAAGTATAAACCTGGCTCTCTGAACCACTGGGGCAGATGTTTTGCTTGAAGATGTAGTTCCATTCTCACCAAAATCAATGTGGCTGACTCTATCCAAAACCACTTTTGAAAATAAATTGTAGCCCAGCAACAACAACCTCTGCGATTCCTAGTAAAGGGCCACAAGCTGTGCCCTGAGCTGAGAGCAGCCGGAAGGCAGCAGCCCGGGACAAGGAAAGATATAAAAATAAACCCAGGCAGGTCCCAGGACTGAGGAGGTGGGGACTCCCACCATGAATGTCACACCCCACCCAGCAAAGACCTCAGGATGGTGATTGTGAAACTGTACCCCCTGAGGGCTGGGAGAAGACAGCGACCATCAACCTGAGAACCCAAAAGGAGCCTAGACAGGTAAGAACAGCACCAGAGAAAAGACACTAGAGTGGGCTTTTTCTAAAACCATTTCTATAACCATTTTTAGGGTGTTATTAATGAGATAATGCATGTTTGTATTTTTGTAACTGGACTAATAACTATTTCTTGCATTTTGTTCAGATATAAACATGCTTGTGAAGATCTCAATCAGACTAAGAATAAGGTCTTATATCTCTATATGTGCTACGTTCTCTTTTGATCGTAACAGGATTGTAGTTTGAACAAACTCCATTACGACAGAAAGCTAGAATGGTTTTCATCTCATTGACTTTAGCAGGTAGTGTGAAGTAGTGGTTAATGTAAGTATAATAAAAACTATATGATGGCATCTTTTCATTACATTTCCAGAAGGCACATTTAAAAAAGAGGGAAAGTGGAAAAACCACAATAGCACACAATATTTTCCCAAACTATGAGTCACAGTAGTTGTAAGATGGTAATATAGAGGGGAAAAAAAAAAATCTTAAAATGTAAGTAACAGAGGTTTTAAAAACGGAACACAAATAATTAAAATTTAGAAAATACTAATGTTTACAAAGCTACAGAAATTAACAGAGATTCAATTCTTGGGTGTTTCTGTCTTGACAACTGCTTGGAAGGAAGAACACATTTGGGTAAATTAGTTTGGCTGAAGAAAAAAAAGACAGGAAAGAAAAATTCCTAGACCGGGCTAAGAAAAAACATGAAGATAACTAAATTAGTGTCTTCTTTAATATATCTAGGTCTAAGTTCAAGCTCCATATAGCTAAGGTGACTTAAAGACGTCTTATTTCTAGAGTTGTAACGATGAAGCAATTTATTCCTTGGTGTAATGATTCCAGTAGGAAGCGTCCTGGTGCCTTCAGGAGACAAAATGATCCTCCAGGTTAAACCTTTATTTCAGGATAGTATGAGTGCTTTTTGGTCTTCACCTCTGCAAGCTCATTAGAAGACAAAAACAAAATAAGCTAGCTCCTTCTAATGTTTGACATTCATCAATTTTAACTTTGGATTTCCTGCAACACTGAAGGTCTGAAATCACAAATATCAATTGCTTGATACTCCATTGCCTCATATTTTTTGTAGTCTTTTCATAAACATAAGCATGCTAGGGGTGAAATGACTTTAAATCATGGCAATACCTTCTCACATAGCTATAAATGACCATGAGAGGTGGCAGGTGGCAGGCAACGGATAATCAGGTCCATAGTGACTACCAAGTCCAGATGAGGACATTTAACTTGTTTTAAGCCAGCAGGCAGGTTAGATCTAGACTTTGTCAGCATATATGCCTCCCCTGTATACTATAAAGCACATGAGCCAGCTTACAAACGATAGGCAAAGAGCTACTGAGTCTGTTGACTCTGGGTTGCAGAACTTCAGAATACTGCAAGGATACGAGACATCTGATGGACTTCATCCTTCAGTGAGATGAAGGTGGTGGCAAGTATAAGTGTACAAACCCTTATGATGAAAATTATGGGAAACTAAGACAGTACCTGTGCTTTTGTATTGCCATACCACAGACTGTTCTACCGAAAATGAGGTGTCTCCCCTACCAAACAAACTTCAGGGAAGGAAGAAGTGATTTCACCTTCTACAGTGCAAATTATTTGTATGTCTACTTAACTCTTTTTTTTTCTTTTTCTTTTTTTCTTACTTAAAGTTCTGAATATATTCTTTCCATTGGAAAGCTTTGTCACCAACATTCATTCAGAATACACAGAAAATTACTTACGGAGCCAGATGAAATAAAGTGTTCCTTTAGGTAAATCTTAAAAATAAAGGGGCTTCATAAGACCATTTTATGGACACACACAAACTGTCAAAGTTCAGAGTTCTTGACACATGGGATTCTGGCCTGAACTCTTCTTTGATATTAAAATGAAAGTTAACCAACAGAAATTACTTCCCCATACTGAGTGGGGTTTTCCTGGCTGTCACAGACTATTGTTGAAGGCAGCAGTTACTGCCAGGGACAGCAGCTGTACTGTGCCAGCACTGTGCTCAATTTTATCATTTTTACTTCATTGTGTTGCTTGTTTTCACACTTCTAAAGGTGTCTTTCTATGCCAGCTACTTTCATAATAAAAGCCTGACTGTGATCAAAATGTTGAGGCAATTTCTTCATGAATTGCTCACAGTGGGCATAGCTTGACATTTGATGCATTTTAGAGGTTGCACCAGAACCAAGAGAATACATTTTGGGACTCGGCTTCCTATTTCGTTTCTACTACGTGACAGGAGAAGACAAGTACGAGAAATGTAGGCAAAAAAAAGTGATGCAGGAAGAAAGACCTCCTTCCCAACAAAAGCTGAATTTAGACAGAAAGACAAACACCCTTATCCCAAAGAGAGTCACAAATTTCAAAAGTTTAAAGTACAGAAGCTCAAAATCTTCTCCTTGCCCTTATTGCTCAACATATTTGATGTTTTTTAGATAGTGAGAGAAAGCAAGAATAATTTAAAAAATTGCTGCTATTAACCCCACAGAACTCAACACATTTTCTGTCATACAGGGAGGTATATCCTCATGTGGATTAAAAACGTGAAGATAGCAGGTTGAGGTTCACAATGATACACAGAAGAGAAAACGTTACCCAGCAGGTCATTATATGAAAAGCATAGTCCAGAAATACGCGGGGCATACTTTTCTAAAAAAGCAAATACATATTTTCAGTCCACAATCACAAGCAATATAAAAGACAGACACTGGAATATGTGCCAAGTACTACGCAAACCCCTACGAGTTCTGCAATTTATCACATTAAAAACAACATATGCTTTATACAGTAACAAGAAACTGACTTTACCTTACATTTGTAACATTTTTATTACACTTTTGCCCAATAATCCATCTGTGATCCTCCTAATGCTCTGACTACTAGAGTATTCTATCACATAATGCTTTACGAATTTGCCTTTTAAAATTAATTTATAACGCAGGAAGAGTTCTCAAACTCTCATTTAGAAAAAAAAGTTCTATGAAACAAAAACGAAGGGGGAGAAGCTGGTAAGTTTTCTGGCTAGAATATAGTGAATTAAAAAAAATCAGAAAAAAAGGCTGTTAAAAGCAAGTAAAACATTTATTGCAACTAAGTATGTTTCATATATATGTATTATATGTGTATGCATAAATATAATATACCTGCACACACTTAAACTGGTAAGAGATTAGTTAAAAAACTGAGCTCAATTATACTGTAAAAAGAGAATCCACATAATAACTTTTGATTAAAATACTAACTGTAAATTTACCCCTGCACTTTCTTCCTTATGTTACCCAGTTGTGTTTCCATGGTTACTCAATTTTAGAAATCGCTGAGTCTTACTGGAACATGAATAATGAAAATACTTCTTTACTAATAAATTTTATGCAAAGATCAACCAGGCTAGATTTCTGAGTAGTACAAAGTAATTTTCCCTTTTTTTATTTTTTAATTGTTATTTAAATACTATATTAGGCATACATATAAACAAAGCAAACAAGTGGAATAAAATGTCAAAGAAATAATTATAATTGAGTATGAACTTTAATTCTAATTCCAAATTTGAGTAATAAAATTCACAATTTCTTTTTAATGCATGGGTATATTTATTAAAGTAAAGGTGGTTTTGTTGGCTTCTAGCACTGACATTAGACAGGTAAAGGAGAGGGAGAAAGAAGTGTTTTAAGTTTGATAGAAGCATGGCTTTGCAGTTTACAGAAAGTAATCCAAGTAACTATTCTTGATTGAAACTTCATTCTAGAGGCAAGTTACTATTTTTATTCCGTTGCTAGACAGATCACAACAAAAGTAAATTTGTTCAACTTCTGATCTGAAGTCTATACGTTGTAGGACACGCACAGCTACCAAGCTACCTATAAATTTGGGTTGTCATGATACAGATGCGTGGAGAGAATCCTTTTTTTCTGAGCCACCATTTTCAAAGCTTTACTCATTAAAAAAATTCCTTTCATGCTGAAGGGTAGTAGGGATAAAGAAAGAGGGAGAGACTACAGAATCACTGCTTTAAGTAGCTAAAATACCAGGGTTAATTGCTTCCTCCTTTTCTTTCCCAACGGTATCACTTACATGAGTGCACTGATTTATACATTATTTTGCAGGCACAAAAAATACCTTTTAAGTGCAGCCTTTCAATGTAAGCCATCTATGTTTTCCTTTTAAAGAGACAGGCTTATTTACAGCTCCAGTGATTGCAATTCATGTATTATTCCCTCACCATGGTTACCAAAAAAGATAAATAAGAAGAAAATTATTGATAACTGACTAGAGAAAAATAAATGAAGAAAAATGTATTTTCTTCAGTATTATGCCAGCAACTGAAATACTGGAAAAAATATACCAAATGGCATACCACTATTAAAAAATAATATATATATTATATATAGTTTACTGAGTCTTCTAATTTACACTCTCTCTCAAAGGTACTCTATTACCATATCTTTCATATCTACCATGGTAACATTTAAGTACTAAAATAACTTGTCAGTAGCTCAGCTATAGTTATAAAAAAAAGTGGTGGTTAAATCATACAAACATGGAATCATAGAATGGTTTGGGTTGGAAGGGACCTTTAAAGATCATCTAGTTCCAACCCCCCTGCCATGGGCAGGGACACCTTCCACTACACCAGGTTGCTCAAAGCCCCATCCAACCTGGCCTTGGACACTTCCAGGGATGGGGCATCCACAACTTCTCTGGGCAACCTGTTCCAGTGCCTCACCACCCTCATCACAAAGAATTTCTTACTTATGTCCAATTTAAACCTACACTCTTTCAATTTAAAACTATTGCCCTACACTCTTTCAATTTAAAACTATTGCCCCTTGTCCTGCCACTACAGGCCTTGGTAAAAAGTCTCTCTGCATCTTTCTTTTAAGCCCATTTTAAGTATTGAAAGACTGCAATAAGGTCTTCTGAAAGCCGCCTTTTTTCCAGGCTGAACAACCCCAACTCTCTCAGCCTGTCTTCACAGGAGAGGTGTTCCATCCCTCTGATCATTTTTGTGGCCCTCCTCTGGACCCGCTCCAACAGGTCCATGTCTGTCTTGTGCTGAGGACTCCAGAGCTGAACGCAGTACTCCAGGTGCGGTCTCACCAGAGCAGAGTAGAGGGGCAGAATCACCTCCCTCAACCTGCTGGCCACACTTCTTTTGAGGCAGCCCAGGATAAAACTGGTTCTGGGCTGAAAGCACACATTGCTGGCTCATTTTCAGTTTTGCATCCAGCAGTACCCCCAATTCCTGCTCCGTAAGGCTGCTCTCAATCCATTATCCCCCAGTTTGTATGGATATTGGGGATTGCCCCCCCACCTAGGTGCAGGACGTTGCACTTGGCCTCATTGAACTTCATGAGATTCACATGGGCCTACTCCTCAAGCCCGTCAAGATCCCTCTGGATGGCATCCTTTCCCTCAAGCAAATCAAATGCAACACTCAGCTTGGTATCATCTGCAAACTTGCTGTGGGTGCTCTCCATCCCATTGTCTATGTCATTGATAAAGATACTAATTAGTATTGGTCCCAGCACAGACTCTCAAGGGACACCACTCGCTACTAGTTGCCACTTGGACATTGAGCCATTGATTTTAACTCTTTGGACATGGCCATTCAGCCAGTTCCTTATCCATCTAACAGTCCAACTGTCAAACCCAAATCTCTCCAATTTAGCAGGAAGAATGTTGTGGGGGACTGTATCAAAGGTCTTACAGAAGTCTAGGTAGATGACATCCATAGCTCTTCCCTTGTCCACTGATACAGTCACCACATTGTAAGTAGAAGACTGCTAGGTTAGTCAAGCATGATTTGCCCTTTGTGAAGCCATGTTGACTGTCTCTGATCACCTCCCTGTCTTCCATAGGTTTCAACACGTCTTCTAGGAGGATCTGCTCCATGATCTTACCGGGCACGGAGAGTGAGGCTGACTGGTCACTAGTTCCCAGGGTCCTCCTTTTTTTTACTCTTTTTAAAAATGGGTGTGATTTATAAATCTCCTTTTTCCAGTTACTGAGGACTTTGCCTGACAACCACAACTTTTGAAATGTGATTAAGAGTGGGTTGGCAACTACATCAGCCAGTTCCCTCAGGACCCTGAGATGCATCTCATTGGATCCCATGGACTTACATATGTTCAAGGTGGTCTCAAACCTGATCTTATTCTACAGTCGGAGGGACTTCATTTCCCCAGTCCCTGCCCTGAGGTTCAGGGACTTGAGAGATGTGGAAAATGAGATTACCATTGAAAACTGATGCAAAAAAAAAAAATTAATACACATGCTCCTCAGTTCCATCAACTGCCTACAAAAAACCAGTGCATATTACTCACTCTGTTAAGAAAATCAGAATTAGTTATCTTTTCAGCTACAGGAGACTTAGATACCAACTTCTGAATAAAATTACCAAGAATGTACACAAAATCTCAGTCCCAAGCATCCCAAATAGCCCAATAAATAAAGGTCCAGTCTGCTAACTCAATTCCAGATATACTTTTATCACCTCCCTATCACCAGACTGAATTTGCAGTGGTTAATCACTCTCATTCTAGTCCCCAAAACTTTTCATATGTTTGCATAAAAATGTAACATAGCCATACAGGCTCAAAATAGCACTGAATGAAATGTGTTAGAATTTTATCAACCTGAATCTGCCTCAAGGGTCAAGCTTATGTCCTTCTACGTAAGACAGAAATCAATTCATACAGAAAGCAGAAAGAGCTGACTGGATCAAAAGTCAATTGATACTTCAAGGACTGAAGAGGGGTTTTTGTTTGGTTGGTTTGGGGTTTTTTTCTGGTTTTTTTTCCCCTCTCTTGCCAATGCTTGGTTTGCATTTCAATAAACAAGCAACTTGAAATTTTATTTCATTAGTTCTCTTCAGAGATGCCAGGGCTGGAAACTGTTTATAAATCAGGATACTCAGTGTTCAGCAGTGTTACTTCAGTGTGACAAGAAAAGAGACTCAGCAGCTTTCACGGCAGCACTACACTTTAGAGGGACGTATCTCCCAGGCCTTTTTGGATAACCTCTTTCAGCGCTAACAGCTGACAAATTGTAGAATGAAATTGAGACTCTACTCTATGTAGGTTCAGATGTAGCATGAGGTTCCCATCACAGCACCACTGTCATCTCCAGTGGCACAGGAACTAACAACCATCACATGCAATGCACCATCCCACCTCTCACTTAGATAACTGCCTAAAAACATGTATCTGGAAGAAAGGAAAGAAGAGAAGGAAAGATGATGAATCACTTACCACACCTATTGGACAAAATCAGTTCTGGTCCACTGAACAGGGCATCCGTACCCAGGCGCTGGCAGTGGGGGCTGCGGGGCGGGCGGCCTCTGTGAGGAGCGGCCGGGGCTGCCCCGTGCCGGACACAGCTGGTTCCAGCCGGATCCAACCCGCCCGCCCCGGGGCACCGCTCAGCCCCGCGGCCAAGGTGGCGGCGCCTCAGGGGAAATATATTTAAGAAAGGGCAAAACCACCAGAGACCAGTGACGAGGGAGGAGGAAAAAGGCGTGAGAAACAGCCCTGCAGACACCAAGGTCAATGAAGAAGGAGGGGGAGGAGGTGCTGCAGGTGCCGGAGCAGAGATTCCCCTGCAGCCCCTGGAAAGGACCATGGTGAAGCAGGTTGCACCTCTGCAGCCCAGGGAGAGGATCATGGTGGAGCAGATATCCACACTGCAGCCTGTGGAGGACCCCCATGCCAGAGCAGGTGGATATTTCCTGAAGAAACGGTGGTCCATGGAAAGCCCATGTTGGAACAGGTTTATCCTGAAGGACTGCAGACTATGGGAAGGACCCATGCTGGAGCAGGGGAAAAGTGTGAGGAAGGAACTTGAATTTTAGCTTTCAGCTTCTGATTAAAAAAAGTTATATATTTTTCTTTAAAAAACACCATGCTGCATGTGACTTCAAAACTTTCAGGAAAAGTACATTAGACAACGAAAAAACAGTACAGAAAGAAAAACACATGAGATCTCTAACTAACTTATTGGACCAGCTGTCCTGTATTGGCTTTTTACAAGAAGGGAAAGCAGAAGGGAATTAGAGGCTTTTGTAAAATGAACTTGGTGGAAGGAGCTCATAGCACAGGAAGGGAAGAAATTAAGAGCGATCAGCAAGTTCAACATATTGGGATGGGAAAAAGAATTTTGCTTCCACACTTATGATTGACTAGACAAGGGAAAGTACATTAAAACTAATTAAAGGAAGATGAAATAAGGTCAGCTACAATTCCAACAGGGTACAAAAAGGAGTAAATGCCAAGAAACCAGTAGCTTACCACAGACTTCAAGTGGTCCCTCTAGGAAAATCACATCAAGTATTTCAAGTTAACAAAGAAAAAAAAAGGAAAAAAAGAAATAATTCAGTTCCATGTAATAAATACTCTTATGGGAAGGATAAGGCTAAAATCACGAGGCTGGGCCTCCGGGCTTTTTTCAAAATGGTTTTGATATTTTAGAAGGTCCGAGGGCCAAGATGCGCTGATGACAGCTTCATTTTTCCATTAATTCATTCTTTGGTTTACTTTGCTTAAAATAATTTCTATTTTAAATCACTTAAAGGGAGCTAATGACATATTTTATTCATCAGAAGGAGCGTTTTTTGAGGGAGATATTTTTAGAGCATAGCTATTGAAGTATTAAGCCAGGATGACTATTAAACCAAACAACTAAGTACACAAATTCAGAAGAAAAATACTTTGGTTTCTGCACAGACTCATATTTAAATGTCAGTGACACCATGACTTTCCAGGTCCCATTAGAAGTCTATCCTTCTTAAAAATGCTTTGCAAGCATCACTCTTCTGCATCTGGACCTCTGTTCCGGTCTTCTTCCCATATGTCTAAGATATCTGCAAGTACCTGTTTGGACGTTTTGCTTCTTCCATTATATCCAGAGAATGAGTCTCTCGATAACAAGCCCTGACTATAAAACAGTGGGCAACCAAAATGTCCATCCTTTTGGGAAAGCTCTTTTGTTTGGTTTGTTTTTTTAAAGTAAAAAGGAGGAAAAAAAAAAAGAGCATATAATAATTAGATGTGAAAAGATGGGAGAAGTTCCAAAACCACGCATTTAAAAAATATCTCAGTATAGTTCAATAATAAGCAGAAAATTACATATAACAAATAAGGGAAAGCATTGGCTTTAACATTGTTGATTTCAGAGTAGAAGCATTTTAAAGGTTATTTGAGCCCAGGTATTAATACAGCCTCATCTACAAGAGAGGAACAAAAGAGTATCACAGCAAGGACATTGGTGCAATTGCAGTCCTTGGTGCTTATTCTCCTTGGTCTGTAACTCAGCTGGAGGCTAGTAGAAATAAATGATGCTTTAAAAAGAAATAGTAAATTGAGAATCACTCATTTTTAAAAGATAAGTTTCTCTCCATGTTATTACTCTTCTGAATTATTGAAACCACCATAACCCTCACTTTTATCACATTATTGATTACTATAGTTTTCTGCATTATACATTCATCTTGAATAGTAAGACCTATCTAGCCATTTTCTTTCTATTTTATATCAGTTTTTATTTTGTCCATCACATCCTAGCCAACTTTTGCAGGTGAAATTTTAAGACAAACTAAAAGAAATTCCTCAATTATAACTGACATTTTCTAATCCTTTGGTACACAGAAACTCCTTACTGACATCTGACTCAAGGTGACGGTGTCCCTTCACAGCTTCACTAACCATTGTGATTCCAAACAGCTTTTGGTCTGCTCTACAAGGAAACAGACCTAGGTGTGACTGTAGACTAAAAGTTTCTGTATTCTCACTGGTATTTGCTGTACTTATTAACAAGATACATGACAGGTTACTCGTCATGGGTTGACAGGTGGAACTTAGTCAATAAAAACAATGTGTAAGAGAGCCAAGAATAGCTCTGTTTTCAGTAATAATTAAAGTTATTGATATTTCACCCTGAGATCATTTTATGCAAAGATAACACCTTTTCTTGCAGAGAAATCCCAGTATTTCATGACAAGTATGATAGGTACATACATAATCCATCTAAAAGCAAAGCATGTTTGTAACAGTCTATTTTAAACATCAGAGCTTGTGCTTTGTTTATTATAACATGCATGTTTGAAACATTGTTACCAGAAGAAGGTAACTCCTAATTCAACCAAGCAAGGTTACTGACACAAAATGGTTTTGAAACATACGAATTTGTTTTGTTTACTCAAAATGAGCAGCATTAGTATTTACAAATAAATATAAAATCTTATTATTTTCACTTGCTTCAACATCTGCTTGGGCCCCAAGAAAAATACTCAACCATGTTAAATAGCTCTGTAATAGTAGCAGGTTTTCTCATTAATACTCAATTTCTTCTCACTGACTTTGAGACAGAGCAAAGTTCTAAGTAAAATGTCCTAATTATTAGAATTATGCAAAGATAACTTCCATTTATGAAAATTAAATCATTTAACAACTTGTATATAGTTAATGAAGCATAATAAATATTAAACTAATGACATTGTAAGTCCACAGAAGATAATATGCCAAAGCAATTCACAGCCATCATTTACTACAAAGACAAGTCTAAATTTTCACAAGTGTAGTCAACTCCCCAACCAGATATGAGGGATTTATTCTTATTATTATTGTTATTGCTAGTGGGGGTTACTTTTTTCACAAAGTTTTAATTTTATTACACAGCAATGTTTTAGACACCCTATGAATAGCTAGCAGTATGAAAGGAAAACTGGAAGACTAATAAAATTTATGATAAAAATTTATGATAAAATCACATCAAAAGATCTGTTTACAGAAGATGAGGAACTAAATGAGTATTTTGCAGAAAACATGTATTAGACAGCCCTTAATTTTCCTTTCAGTCTCATGGAGGAGCTAAGCCATTTTCAACTGAAATTAATAATGTTTTATCAGTGTTGGGCATTATTTTATACACTGCAGGAACCATCACCTGTCTACCTACAAATTAAGTACTTCACTGCGAACCCAAACACTAAAAGCTTCCCTTCCCCTTCTCCCCCCTCCTCAAAGCCAGTGAGAATCAAGTCTTGACTGTCAGCCGGGAGACACAGTGATGTTCTGCCACTTAGGGAAGCAGGTCTCTCGCCTTTGCAATCTGCCAAAGGACACAGAAATGCTGCACCAGGTAGGAAACCAAATACCCACCCCGACTCTAAGACACTGTGTTCCTGCCAGTGCAGAAACTGGATCTTTCTTCCATGTGAGCAGGCAGAGGCCATGTCCTCCAAGAACCTACACCCTTCCTACTGGCAAGAGGACACCACGCAGCTCTAGCAGTGTCACAGCATCCCTCGCTGCCTCCAAAACGATCAGCTGCAGCCAGGTCCCAGCAGCTGAGGAGACACAGCTGCCAGCCTGCAAGCAACAGGTCTGGAGTGGCCCAAGAGCAGGAGCCAGAGCCCTCATGGCTCAGAGGAAACAGCCCCCAGCAGTGCTCGGAGTAATCAAATCAGGCAATTCCTCGTCAGTGAAATGTTAGTGTTCTTGAGGCCAAATTCATGAAAGCCTCACAATTTTAATAAAGTTGGCACATGCTTAAAGTCCTGATCTGGGAAACGTCACTTCTCTTCTGACTCGGGTTATGAGACGAATAATCTAGTTCACATTAGTATACTAATGTTCCTCTATGTGCACGGTATCCATTTAGTCATACAATAATAGAATGAATCAAATAACCTTCTTTTGCCATAGGTCATTACACATCAAGCAAAATTAATATTTAAGAGGTTTCCTTACAAAGGAAGGTTTTCAGACTGCACAAAACTTAGAAAACAAAATGCAGAAAAACTTTCTAGTATGAAGATGACAACTAAAGAAAGACTTATGAATATGCCTAATGTTTATATATGTATAAAAATATGTATATATATGTAATATTTTAGACATGGTTGTATATAATTTTTATAAATTATATATATTGTGTGATTGATTTATGGTTATATAATTTATCATAATTATAAATTGTAAGTATGTAATATATATAACATATATATATATATGTTATTTTTCAATGAATGTGTATCTATTCCAAAAACACCAACCCCTTTCCGGAATTCTAACATCTTATTAAAAGTTTATGTTGCATAGATTTTTTTTTTAAAAAAGAGTTGATGATGTTTCCTTGTCTTCCCAAATATTCTGTTTGTATAGTATTATACTGCAAGATATCTTGTGAGACAAAATCTTCCTTTGAATCACCCAGTGGCAGAATAAGCATCACTCCTTTGGTAATCACTTCCACGAATCTAGAAAGGAACCTTACTACAGCATCCAGATACTAAAATAACAAAATCCATAACAAATTAGTTATGCCCAGATTGTGAAAGATACACAACTACATGCACACATACACATATATTCATACAGACTACATTACGTGCACTCCCTTCTAACACAGAGTCAGGACTACATCTCTAAATACTCACAGAGAACTTTGCCTTAAATTGTACTCACTGTTTTTCAAACCAGCCAGAAAAGCAGAACATTCAGGAAGTTTCTTGGTGTTTTCTGAAATTAGTACAAGCTCTAGAATCCCCCTGATAAATCCAAGGGGACTTTGGTTCAACAAATGTATTCTACTATTGCTTATGAGTACCAAAATTGTGCTTTAAATATATTCCACTGATGTCTGTGACTCAAAAAGCCACTGCTGCGTCCGAGGGATGAGTTTTGTAATCAGAACCCAAAGAATCTACTGAATTCAAGGAAGATTTTGAGCAGAATATTTGTGTTCTTGTTTGTTTCCTTTTCTTTTCGGGGTGGGGCGGGGGGGGGAGGTGTGGAAAGAAATGGCTGATACTGTTAAAATAAGTAACTCCTGGACAAATGGTTTCCTCAATATTATGGCTTCCTTTGTGCATGGTAGTCTTTGGCTCTTAGGAGCAGATTGTGAAATCTGTGAATCTACACAGACTGCCAGATTTTCTGCAGCATCAAAAATCTGCTGGATGCAGCAGATCCATGAGGGGATGCAGCCAGGAAGTGTTTTCTGTCCCAGGCTCAGAGAATACAAGGCCTACACAAGGAAATGCTTTTACTTGTCACATTCAGGAACGACACCCAGTCATAACACAACTAGGGAGACAGCCAGAGTATGCTGTGCTCCAGCTATTTCCCTAGCATCTCCTTTACAGGAGTAGTAGCGAAGAAGGAAGACTAGCATTGACCTACTATATCTCTACAGCTCCTAGAGAACTTAAAATAGGAGACCACCCCATGCTTATCATCTCCCTTGCATGGGAGATGCTCAAATGGGGACTTTCGCTCTCACTGCTAATCTTGGGATGAACTCACTGAAACAGCTTCCCCAAATGTCTTATATGATACGCTCCAGTTTTCTTCAGCAGTGCAAATACGAGCACTTCAGAATGGAAGATGAGAGCTGTCTTATGCAGATTCACAGTGGCAACCTCCTGAGCTAAAAAATATGAATGCCACATTCCTGGCATCAGACATAAAGTCAGGCCAACTCTGCCAGAAAGGAAGAAAAGAAGTCAAATAGCTAAAAAAATGTCCGGTTTCAAAATCATATGAGCCTGAAAATGACTTGTTTAGTTCCTGCAGTCACTGGACCATGTCCAGAAGAAAATAGATAGCTGTTTACAGTATTGCAACAACTCTTGAAAGCCTTTCTAAGACTGTCTTCTTTCCTCTTGATCAGAACTCTTGTTACGGTCTGCCCCTTTCCATGAGGATACTTATTCTTTTAGTAATGCTGCCAACAGTTACAAGATGTTCCATTCTTGGCTCTACAGCAAATATATTCACTTATTAATCAAAGGGAATGGTCTCCTTAGCAGTCTGCTTTTTAGATCTACTGAGTCTTGAACCAAAAAGATAAGGAGGGGAAAAAACTTCCTAGGAAGCTGTCAGAAGCCAGACAGTAAGGGGCCACAAAAATATCCAATAAGTTGCACTAATATTCTGAAAGTTTCCTGTTTGATGCATGTGGATATGGTTTCCTCAGACTGAATTCCCTTTGATCTCTAAAAAAAATGAGTCAGAGAATATTACTCCTTCTCATGCAGAAATGTCAGGAGGAGTAGGAGGGGGAGGAGGAGTAAAACTGACTCATCTTGAGAGTCAGATTCAACAAACCCTAGATATATTATCCATCAAGAAGACTCTAATCAAAAATATGAACAATAGATTGTGCCACATGGATGATGAACAAGGAATCTGAACTAGGCTGGATGCAAGGTCACTAAAAGCACCAGTCTATCATACTAAAAGAGGTCATTTTGATGTGATTAGAGATGATATGGTTAATATAGCTTTCTATCTCCTATAATTAGATGAGAGGGTAGGATTACAGTACAGTTTCAATACAGGAAAAGCAAAAAGGGAAGCTATTGAAAATGATGATTTATATTCCTAAAGAAAGGAGAGAAAGAATTGGTGGAAGGAAGCAGAACATGTACTAGTCAGGAAAAAAAAAAAAAAAGAAAAAAAAAAAAAAAGAAATACTCTATTCTGCCCACCTGCTGCTTAGACTGAGACAAAAGATCAGTCAACAGCAATACCCATGAAAATTTTAATGTCTGTTGGCCATACCACACCACAACAGGTCTCTGTTTCCTTTAACACTGCTACAGAGAGAATCAGAAGGATAATGATTACATTTAAAGTAATTAAAAAACTCTGAAGGTCTTGGAGATCCCTAATGACCAAACATTTGCTCAAGATCAGGGCACAGTCTATTTGCAAATTATATGATGCCCAGTAGCTTTATGTTCAGCCAGAGCAGACTAGCATAACAGAAACACAAAAGAGCTTTGAAAACCCACTGTGTCCTCTGACCAAGAACATCTTCCAAGAATACTTTGCTTTTCAGGACCCAGGAGACATTTGCACATAAATTGAGTGTAAAAGCAGCTAAACCAGGAAGAGGCGTTATTCCCTACTTGTCTCTGACTCCAAATCCTTTACACCTGTCCTTATGAAGAAATAAAGCAAAGATAGTACATATATAAAAAAAGAAACAGAACAGGAAAAAACATTTAATGAATAAACAAAGAGAAGCATCTGATAACAGCAGGAAAAAAAGTTTGTCTTTGAATGTTTGAAACACATCTGTATTGCATCTCACAAACAAGTATCTTTTTCTTATAATCTTCACACTAAGTTTGCCTCCTAAAACTAGGTATGCTTGTCACCAAATTCAAATAAAGTAGTTTAATTACTTCTGCTGGCACTAATTTATAGCCTGTAGATTCTTGCTAATTAAGAACCCTAATCACTGTTTCAATCTTCTCCATCATACCTCTACCACCTGTTGTGATTCATACCTGCTGATTCCTTTCAGGCACTAAAGCCATATATCAGAAAGACATTTCCTAGGATAAAAGTAAACTTTTTAACTATGTAAGTGTTAAATGGAGGAGATTTATATGCCAAAATTTTATCCTTGCAAGTTTTAAACAAAGCATCACAATTCCTATATTCTACAGAAAGTCAATGCTCTGAAAAATTCAACTTGAAAACATTTTCGACTTCTAAAACAAAATGACTTAAAACAACTGTTTTTCATTGATTTGCTAGTTCTTCATTGAAACCAAAAAGTCAAGAATAGCAAAAATCATGAATACCAAGAACACCTATACCAAAACTCAAGAATACTAACTCTTAACTTGCCAATGAAGCAAAGGAGAAAGCTTAGCAATGAAAAAAACCCAAACAAATTTCAAAACTGAACTTTTTTTTTCTCTACTTATTCATTCAGTTTGTTAGTTTCCAGAAATTTCTAAATGTGCATAGTCCTGTTCAGAGAATTTAGGGGTTTTTAAATACTGCCGTGATAAGACTTTGATAGTTTCTGCAGTAGTTCCCCAAAGTTTTGCCTATGTTGAAGCTTAAATGCACATTCATTTAAGCTTTGTATGTATCTTACTGTACTCCTGGAATAGCACGTACTGTAATTCATCCTTTGTAGCTAAGTTTCCATTTTTTCACAAGCATATCTGCTATTAAAAAAAAAAAGTAATAATAAAAAGAGAGTATAATCAATATAGATTTTTCAATAAAAGTAAAGGATGTCCTAAAAGAGACGAACACTATCTTCTTTTGCCGAAATCCTTACAACGTTATTCTCAGTTTTTTTGGGAAATGAAGCATTTTTAACACTTCTATGCCTTTTTTGATAAGGTAATGCTTTCAGTTCAAAGTAATATACAGTCCTTCTTATCAATAAGGAGTTTGAAACAAATGGAGGGGTGGTTTAAAAGAGCTGGGATATGTTTAATGTACGTAGTGTGAATTGCTATTTTTATCAAGCAAAAGCATAGAAACTTCACCTAAACAACATATGCTGCAATAGGCCAAACTTAACACAAAATCCTTCTTACTTTTGCCAGTCTTGATTTGATAAATTCTGTAAGTCTAAGTATTTTTATATAAGCATAGCAATTAAAATGTAAAATTAAAAGCTTTAAATGGTAATAAACACAGTAAATCTAAATTTGATAAATAGATGTAAGACTGGGTTTGTTTAATTAGAACCAAAAGGTGTTCTACTGGTGATATTCTTCTGTGTAACAATTTCTTCTAGGACAATATTTTTAAGGATCAAATATAAAAACCTAGATCTTCACATGTGCTGCAACAGGACTTCCATAACAATCATTCAAAACAAGCTGAAATAAGAGATATCCATGTTTAAATAAACATTATTACACTTGGTAGAACTTTACTTTTCTCATTTACAAAATCTACATAATTCTACACTACTACATGTGGGTGGAGTAGGAGTTCAAAACAAATGAGTCAATATTTTTCTTCAGGAAAAATACCATTAGCAGAGCATTCATGAGCAATCATATAATCACAGGCAACTGTCCCAGACCCATAATATATGACGACAAACACGCTTTAAAGAACTAGCTCAGACAGAGAAAAAGCTCTCAGTATGAAAAAGCCAAGATGTTATTCCAAAACCAATGAATTAAAGTAAAGCTTGACAACTTCCCTGCAACCAATTATAACACAGTCCCCTCAGCTGTAAAGTGAGATTATTAACATTCCTATTCTGCCAATCTTTAAATCTTTTGCCTAGTCATACTTGAAGCTGTTCAGTGCAAGAACTTTCTCTTATCCTTTTATCTACCTCATGGGTTCTATTATACTCTGCTAAAGAACAGGAAAGGCACACTAAAACCACAAATTCCTATTGTAATATGTTGTAAGAATTAATACTTTAGAACTGATTAAGTTAAATGATCAAAACTACTGTTTATTTTTTACCATCTCTTGCATTTATGCAAGACACCCATAAAAGGATAGAAAAGACTAGTTTAAATAGATTATTTTATTCTGTAAAAAGTTACAGAACTCCAATCCACTATAAAATTTCCAGCTTACTTTTTGCGTCATAAATTTGGAGAACACCTTTCTGTCAAAATTATTTAGAACATTTTTCAGTAGACTGCCCCGATGTCTGACAGAAAGCATGCATAACTGCAGCCAGAATGATCACTGAACTGAGTTCAATAGAGATTCAGAAGTGACTGTGTTTGTTTCAGTGAAGATACTTTACTACCACCTTTTAAACAACAAATTCTTCGTGCCATGGTGTGGCAAACAGGAAACACTCTAAAATGGCAAAACAGTCTGGATATGAGCAGGCAAGTAACAGCTTATTCCTACAATAGAAACAGTGGACCCTTCTCCAAGTCTTACTTCTCTTTGTCTTCCATTCCTTTACAGACTTGTCCCTCCCTTTAGACCTCTGCAGCCCTGTAGCCCACTAAAACACCATATTGCTGCTGCTAGTAACAAGCCACACTGTCTTTGCAACTACCTTTGCATGGCCTTGGGACTGACACCTGTCAGACTTGCTTTGTCTGAACTTGTCTTGGTCTGCCTGGGGCTTTCCTTTAACTTTTTTTGGTGGAAACAGAAATTTTCTAAGGCTTGGGTGACTACTGTTTTGTTTGTCTTTGAATAATTGTGTGGTATAATTATAATTTTTACAGACAGAAGTAACAAGTAGTTATTTTCTGAAGAAGGAAACATTTGTCACTCTAACATAATGGTGTAACGTAGAGGAATACAGGCATGATATGATAACAGAGGCCTCAGTAGTGGGGACATAGGACACAGTATAGGGGGGTAAAACCACAAGACAATAAGAAAGTGAATCCTTGAAGACCTCAGGACTGTAAAAAAACCCATCAACAGTCAGTTAAAGGAATGCAGACCTGGGAACTGAGCAAAACTAGATGCTGGTGTAACAAAGAGCATAAAGAACAGCACCCAACTTGTTAGACACTCTGTATGTAATAGATTTGATTGTAACGTGGATTTGCAAACTGAAGAGTAAAAACAAGGTGTAATGTATGGTAGGGAACATGTAATAGTAGTCTCAAGTGGACACTAGAGTGAGGAGGAAGAAACCATCAACGTCAACATCACAGTTCTCCTGGCAGAGGACAAAGGAAGCCCCACCACAGACATCATACTCTCCCAGCAAAGCAAAAGCACTCGTGATGGTGGTGGCTCACCACAACTGAAGTCAAAAGCCTCAGGATGCAGAAGAGCATGGGAAGAATGAATGTAACACCATTGAAAGGTGGGACAGTGGGAGGTGTGCATATAATAATAGCTGCATTATTTATTATCAAGATTTTCCCTTTACTAGTATTCTTGCCTTTATTTTCTTTTCTCTTTTTCTGTAATAATTAGATGGGGACTAAAAAGAATTCTTTTATTAGACTGTTAAGATTTCAAATACACTAAATTATTTATTTTTCACATAATGTGTGTCCTCTGGGGCAATAACAAGACTAGGAGTACAACACCTTCCCCAACTTATTTTCTCACGTGGTTCACATGCCTGCAAGTCTTCCCCTTTTTTTCCTACGCCTTCTCTTGTGCTTCTCAGTGTTCAAGTTCCTGACCTCCAAATTAATCCAAATATAACTAACACAGATTTGAAAGCCAGATGTCACCAAACAACTGACCAGAGTATCCAACTAGTGAAATTCAGGTTACTCTGGCTTCCTTTATTCCTGCTACAGTGCAGTACTAGTCCTACTGAACTCTAAGCAAATTTCTCACTGACCCTTTCAGTGTAGCCTAAGTTCTACCTTGTCAAACCTAGTGTTGATGAACATATATTTGCTGTAATTTTTTAGACAACACATAATCTCTCTCTCTCAAAACAACCCAGTTCCTTGTTCTGTACGTTAGTCTCATCACTAATTGGGAGCCAAAAAATCTGACATGGAACATGTCACTCAAACAGAGTCAGAGTCCCTCAGGAACAGACATGTGCCATGCCACTTTGCCACCCACTGGTGTGAATCATAACGTCATGATTACAAAGAAGCACTGAAGACATGTGGGATGCCTCTTAACAGTAGGAAAAGTAGAATCTTTTCAATAGCCTCTCTGATTACTTTTATTAGAAATTAGTTTTGAGAAATCTCCACACAAAAGGATGTCATGAGTTCCTGTAAATTACAATTTTAACTTGTGACATCTTTGCTTAAATGTCACCTTCTGGCCTACCCTTCACATCACTATCCTTTTTGCTAGACTCATGTCAAAAGAGCTAACTAACCTGAGAGGACAGTACACACTATTAAAGGAAAAAAAGGAGACTTGTTAAAAAGTAAAAATTAAACATGATCACAAGACAGGACCATCAGGGAGAGGTAAGATTAATTATTATGAACCAAATTACCTATGAACTTTGGCCTATATTTGCATATTGCTTTAAGGAAAGATGCTGAAAGATAGTAGCTTGATTTTCAGGGATGCTCTCAAAACTCAAAGAGAAACCAGACAAGTCAGAATTATGAGTCTCCACAACCTTCAAAGAATTGACTATTGACTTCAATGTCTCTGGATACAAGTAATCAGATACAAGTACTTACTTGTAGCTGTTGCCTACTGCAGCCCACTGAATATGTTTTTTGCTATTCCTAGTAGTGTCACAAGCTCTGCCGAGAGCTGCGAGCGCAGGTCTCAGGGCCGGCCCCTGGGCTCACCGTGGCCGGCGCTGGGCTGGGCTGGTTCCAGCTCCTGCCTCGGGGCCAAGTGCCTGTTGCCTCCCCTGCCTGAGCCTGAGCTCTGCCAGTGCCTCCCTGGGAAGGGGCCGCCAAACCCAGGGGGTCGCTGCCCAACAGACAAGAGCCCCTGGAGGGGCTGAGCCCGGGCAGGCTGTGGGGACACGCTCACGCTCCGCTGGGCGCAGCCAGAAGGCAGCAGCATGGGAAGCATGCTGAAATAACCAGGAGCAGACTCCACTGCTGAGGAGGAAGGAGTGCAACCAATATTGAAATCCCCCCAGCAAACACGAGTCCTGCAGTCTCCTCGTGATCCCTCCTCCCAACCCTCTGCCTGGGAAAAGCTGACACCATTAACCCAGAGGCATGCCAGAAAGGTGAGCATAGCTCCTGAGAAAAAGGCAGAAATTAGCAACTTTTCCTGTATAATAATTTTAAGAGCATTTTTATTAAAAAGATTTTTTGTATTAATTTAGACTCACATTTTTGAACCTGCTTGTTGTCTTTTGATTAGATTGCTAAGATTTTAAGTAGATCAGTAGTAAATTCTTGGGTCCATGTATGGTATGTTCCCTTTTGCCCACAATAATATTTTGAGTGTAACATGTCATGCACTTATTTTTGATACAACAGAAAAAAATCTCAGATGAAATAATTAACATTTATAATTAACATAGGAAATATTTATTAAAAAAAAACCCTCTGGGTTAAGCTTTATCACAAGATACTGCCTAGATGAAAACAAAAAGGAAACCCTAAGTTAGAATTACATCAACAGTAGTAACAAATTTCTACAAGACTATGCAAGCAGTACAAAATGTAACAAAATTAGTTTAGGAAAGCTTTTAATGAATCTATGCTCTCAGCAAAGCATTAACTTACCATAAGCACAGAAGAACTTTTCATCTAACCTTCAGGGAGTAATGTTCTGTATTTGACAGTGAAAGAGAAGGAATGGCCAAAAATCCTCAGATTTCTGGTGAAATTACCCAGACCATACATCCATAAGAAAGTACTAGATACAGTAATGTCCTTAACACCAGGATCTATTATGCAGAATTTACTGTAACACATTGACCACATCTGTACAGAACTACCATATGTAACTAATTCTAATTTAGAACGTATAAATGAAAAGTGACAGAAAAAAACCTGTGTGTGTTTTATTGGCCTGTATATGCTAAAGATATGAGTACACATAAATAATGAAAAACTAGCTTTGCTGTTAGACACTTGGTACTTGAAGCATATTAAAAATTAAAGGAATGCTATGGATGAAAGAGGGAAATTACATGTTTGCATATGAGCAATGTGCAGTATGACACTAACGGGAAAATAACTGAGTTGTCAATTCCAGTAGGTCGTACTTAGTTTAGCCAAAAGGTGGTTTTGTAATTCAGTGGAGTATACTAACTTTTCCTCTGTGCTACTTTTTAATAACTTTAAATATTAATCCTCTGGACTAGCTAATTTAATTACTTGTCTCTCATTGAAGTAGTTATAAAAGTGTCTATCACAATAGTTTTATTTTCATGTTATGTAAGGTATGTACTGTGTTTGTTTTAACAAAGATATTACTATTTAATATGTATAAACTTTGGAATGTAAATATTAAGATTTCTATTAACTGAAACTATCACCTGAAAGCACTAATCAATAGGAAAATACACAATGATGCATAGTCTATATGTGTCCCATCTACCCATAGATAGGAATTCTCTCATCAGAACTAATCCCTGGACAATGTGTGTATTTTATGCAATGATTGATATGTTGTACATGAACACTAAAGGATCCGGGACCAATATTGATTTCAGTTTCTTCAAAAGACTCCTTGAATCACTAGGCTGAGACCTAGTGACCCTTATACAGGCTTTTTCTGTTTCAAAAATGCCTGAATCCCTGGTTCCACCGGGGTTCAGCTTTGACAGGTGCGAGAGGTGCCTTTAAGGGTTTAGTCGCTCCTTCACAGGCTGAGAAGTGTGAATAGCAAGTTGCTCTAAGCTAGTGTGCAGAGAGACAGAAATCCATCCTCCAGAAGCTACCCAAAGGTCTGCTCATATACCGCAGATAAGTACTCCAGTGCAGGCATTTAAAAAAAGAGAGATGCCTGATATACAGCCTATGCCTAGTATTCTCTTTTGGTCACCTCTGCTGAGGCTTGATGAATTTACACATTCACTTAGTCACTTTTACCACTGACTGTATAGATATCCTGGTAAATCTAGCTTGCATAAACTAGCTGACACCTTCTCTGTAGATACTAAAGTACCTAAAAGGGGGTCTTGTTCTTTCTCTTTCTGATTCGCTTTCTTGCTGTTCCCAGGTTTTCTTCAATTTGCCAGCACTGAAAACATAGCTGATATTCAGGGTAGGATTAACTTTATGGATTAAACTGACCAAATTCAGGTTTGTATTTTAAAACTGTTCCATAGACATACAGCTACATGTCAAAACTTAAGATATCTTACTCTGTGAGCAGAATGGCAATCCCTACAGAAGAATAGTAAAACAGTAAAGCTAAGAGCAAAGTTTCCATAAATGAGAACCCCAAACATTATGACTGAAAACTTTATTCCCTTTCCAGCTGTGAATGAGGAGGAGTACCGGGAGTTCAGCTGAGGTACTGTTCCCCAGATCCTGACTTGCTATCAGACTCCCCCTTACACGTAAAGCACCTAACTCTGCATGTTCTACGATCTAAATCTTTTCATTTCCACAGAAATAAGAGAACATTTCACTTCTACAGACATTAATCGTTGCTAGAAGAGAAGGATGGAAGAGGTCCCCAAAAAAACAAAAGTTTGTTTCAACATAACTTCTACCACTGTTTTTTACCCTCTTGAATCTTCTTGCTCTGTAAGTAACTCCAGTTACTACACAGAAATGCCAGTAGCAGATGTCCAAAACCTGCAGGTTTCAGTTTTGGAGAGATTTCAAAATAGCAAAGAAAACGGAAGAATGAAACAAAGGCAATAATTTCACTCCTGTGAACATTGACAAAGATAGGAGGTGTAGCATCAGCACTGGATCTGCATGTCTTCAAACTTGAGAAGATACACCGGTAAAGGTTCATATACATTTCCTATCTGATAACTATAACAGAAGCTCTAGGATATTTCTTTATTGAACCTAAATGTTCAAGCCCATAGAAACTGCAATTCTCATTTAAAAAATAGGACCTAATACCAATCTCAAATGAAGCCTATGTTAGAGGCTTTTATCCAAAGTAAAAATTCTCAAATTTCTAAAAAAAATAAATCTGCTACTTCTTGTGTCCTTTGTAAAATGTATTTTGCCAAAATACAGCTAAAACAGTAGAAAAAACATCCCTGGGAAATCCTTCTAGACTTTTTCAGATCCTTGGCATAAGCAGCAGACAAAGTTTGCAGTCAGGAAACTTCAGTGGTATCTGATTATCGCCTCCCACTGCCACATGTATTGTTACTTGTCTATTTTTGCTGAGCAAGGTGGGAAATGCAAACATTTATTTTCATGTGAAAAAAAACATGATATGCAATTTTTCTTTTTATTTCTATCCAATGAACTAATGACTTCTAAAAGGGAAATTTAACACGGAGAGAGATAATGCCTTCTAATAAAAAAAAATATTGCAATAGCTTTGTTTTAAAACACCAAAGAAAGCCTCCAAGAAGTTTTCTGTGATGGTCCAGTGAATTTCTGTAGTTCTTACTAACCAAAGAAATTAATGTAAAGGGTTTTCTATTTTTTGTAGCATCTTTCCATCCAGTCTTGCTTGCTTTACTAAATTCAATTTCTTTCAATAAAATTTCAAGACATAACAAATTTTCCAGCCTCAAATTGGGAACAGAATCTTCTAGCTATATCAGCTTCTTCTGAAATAGCTATTATGCTGCATAAAAACACCAGTGAAAATTAAAAATCAAATCATATCTTTAGAGGGATGTTTAGAGAAGGAACCCTGAACTTCTTATGGAGATCTTCCTAAGAGTTTCAGTATTGTCTCTACTTTCTATGATTTCTTAGGATTTCCTTTCGTAATATGAACCGCCCTCATACCAGCAATACAAAAAATAACTATATTATGTGCACGTCATAAACTCTGTGTTAGTCAAGTACAGATATAATAAGTTATTGAATTATTCTGAGAAGCCCTCAGGAATGTATTCTGACTTTAAAAATGCATGTTTTATTTTGGCAATGTAATGCCTATGCAATTAAGATAAATGAGATAATCATGCGCTTATAACATATCACACTGAAACTTTAATTGTAGATATCACACAGCCCAATAACAAGTTCCTATTCCAAATGGAGCATACTAATAGATATATAAGAAGGCTCCCAAAAACTCAGTAGTAGTGCAGTCATGTGAACAGAAATATTGCAGCTCTTTATTGGTTTCACACTGTGAAAGCCACTAACTTTCAATTTTGTGATGTTATTCAACGCAATTTGATCAGCTATCTTATGCCACTGTGCATAACAACAACAAAAGATATAAGACAAGTAATAAAATAAGAATTTGTTAAAGTCAACTGCCTTGTCCCATTATAGAGATGATAGGCTGAGAAAAAGAGGCAGTAAGTTAGATTCAGAATTGTCAGGCTCTATTAAGAGAAAGTCATTTTGCTCTGATTATGCCAATGAGAGCAAAAGAAAGAAAGAATTAAACAAGACAGCATGTTTTTCAGCAGTTTAAGAAATACGTAGTTACATAAAGGAAAAAAGTCAAAGAATAACTGTTACATCTAAATGATAGTCTCTACAGAAACCTTATTCTTTTATCAAGTGAAAATTCACTATATGTATTTTCCATGTTTTGCTATTGACTAATATTTTTTGAATATTTTAAATATAATTAAAAATTTGCAATTCTGTATTGGCTTTAGATATGCACTACAAGCAAATATATATGAAATATAATTTCCAACTCTTTTGACTGCATTTTTGCAAATCTTTAAAACATCTGGAAAACACACAGGGTAATGCATTTTTATTTTGTTTTTCAGCAAGTTAAAAAAAAGCACAACAGGCAATCCAAGATCAGTAAAATGCTGAAATGTCTCTGTATATAGATATTACTGTTAAAACTACAATATTTAATTCCTGCAGTAGTGGTCTAACATTATTCACTAAGCAATCTATGAATGAAAAATATCAGAGAAGCAACTCTCTTTCCATAAACTACCTTAACATTCAACTGGCAAAAAATGATTAGCAAGAGTCTAGCATTTTATTTAAAACAGTTTAATACCAATCTTCACCACCAAAACCCCCTAGAGATATATTGAGTACCTCATGCTTTAAAATGCCTCTGAGAGTCCCCTCAGACATTTACAGAAAGTAGCTCTCATAAAACAGCTTTACAGCTGAAGAGTTCATTTTTTCACAAAGAGAAACATTCATTATAACATCATATGACACATATAACCAAAAGAAAATTTCAAATACCTAGGCTAAACTAAAATTATTGATGTTCCACTACTAGTCACCTCAGAGTTAGTCAGAAAATTTGTATTAAAAACATGTAACTTTACAAAAGTCAATTTATATTCATCAAATCTACCCACAAATGCACTCAAACTAGCAAAATAATATCAAAATGAAGTTCCTGTATTTGGATTTCATGTGAAAATATCTTACATAAATATATTGGTAAAGGTAATGTTTTATTGAGCAGTTTAAAAAAACCAACAAACTTAACCCCTACTGTAGGCAAATTACCCCCAAAATTCAAAAGTAAGCAGAAAAAAACCCAAACAATCTTGTCAAACCTAAAACAGATCACATAAATCACAGATCAGATACAAAAACCTTATGAAGAATCTAGTCCATTTCCCTGTCATCCTAAAGTTCAAATCAAAACAATATATCAACCATCTTTTCAGGTTTTTAAGGAGCTTATTTAATAACAACTCAGGATCCTGCTCATTGTTTTAATGTTAGATGAGGTTTTGTATAACTGCAACTTCTTTCAATTTGTCCAGGCACATATGACACTTAAGATTATTTCAAATTTCTGTAACAGAAGTCATACATCTCATTCAATAACATCCATTGATTGCTGTGTGTTCATAAGCCATGCTGTATTTTTGTCTCAGCAGAATCTAATAATTTTCAGTAATGCATTATCAGCAAAAAAAATGGGTATGTCCCCAGGTGCCTTACAAGGAAAATCATGAAAAATGAGCCTCAAAAAAAAATTCAATATTTCTAAACCATACAGACAAACTGATAGAAGCTAAGTTTGCCAATGTTAATTTGACCTTCTGTTTCCCTTAGGAATTTATACTCCTTTCAGAGAGAAGCAAACATAGCCACTTGGGCTACCCAAAAGGGTCATATATTTATGTTATGACAGGCATTGATTACACTATTTTGATAAGTCAGCTAATGAACAGCAGTAAAAACTAGCTTGCAGTGGAGGTCTGCCAAGATTCTATTTAGAAAACCACATCCAGATATATCAAAAACTCTTTACAGATTAATGAAAAGCAAAAAAAAAAAAAAATTGGCAATGTATTAATTATGCTTCAAACCCAAATTTTCCAATTAAGTGGAAACAAATGCACTTTTCCTCACCACATATTCTCATTTTAGTTTTAAAAATAACTCCCTGTTTGAAATGGAAATGGGAGCTAGTAAAATGTCTTTGAGGAAAAAAAATAGCATTTTTGAATCATATTCAGAAGCTTGACTGATTATTCAAAACTTCTACATGGTATTACAATAGTGCAAACATACCAAGTACATGCCATCTAACACAGAGATGTTCCTGTGTTTATGATCCATATTATCCTAGTGATACCATGCCATCCCAAAATAAATGGAAATACACTGTGAGAAGACAATTACATATTAACACTAATCCAAGAAGAAATAAAGGTGGCATTCACTGGGGCTAAAGTCTAATCCAAATTAGGTGCCATGAAAAATTACTTCTCTGATTTTCTTCTAGAAACAAAGGTCCCAAGCACAATATGTCACTTCAAGCTCCAGAACCTTTTATGCTTTCTTCCGGTATAGACTCTACTTCCAGTCTCTAAACCACAAAAAAAAGCGCCCCAAATCCTGCATGGATGCAGTTTCTTGGCAGATATACAGTGCACCAACTAATTTTACATCATTACTCTAGAGACCAAGGTACTTCCTGGGACAGATTCAAAAGTGTGAACATCTACAGATGTAGCCATCACATGCACCCTGATACACACTTACTAATTTAATAAAGGAATTTTTAGTGATTCCTCTGTAATCCCATGTAACTCTGAAAATGTAACACAGTTTGAAAGTGCTGGCTGCCTCATAGAAATATTAAGTATTCAGTTGCAAAGCAGACTGTATCGTACATGAATTACAGTATCCTTTAACTCTTGAGAGCCACAGAACTAAAAGACTGATTTGGCAGAGCTTTTTATATTAATCTCAAACAATAGCATAATCTTCCTCTTGTTCTTCGTTACCTCCATCCTTATGCATTAATAGCCACTTCACTTCTTTCTTTGTTCAGCCCTCCACTTAATACATACTTAGCTCTATGGCCTGCATATGCACTACTCTCTAGGAGCATCTTCAGAGGCAACCACAAGAGCAAATCTCCAGCTGTGCATACTGCCTAGCTGCAGAGCATCTGCAAGAGATTGCCTACCTCCAAGATTCAGCTTTGTCTCCAGCTAACACACCCTTAAAGCCTTGGCGAGAACACCATCCGTTCACCCAACATGCTCTCCACCACAGCATGTGCAACTAACATAGTTTATTTATCCAGCAAAAACTTGAATGTAAGCATGGCAGAACCTCGCAGCCAATCAAAGCACACGAGCAAACACAGCAAGGAAAGCCAACCCTGCACCACATTTCCTACATGGAATTTTTTCAGATGCAGGACCAGGATTAGCCCAGACAATGCTGCCCTTGCTGCCTATGCACTGGAAGACTACCCAGGATGTGCTGCCACCAAAACATGCAGAACCTGACTGATATGAAGAGGACTAGGAGTACTTATACCAGGCCACAGAAAACATTACTATAGGGAGAACAGAGGTAGATCACAGAGTAACGGCAGTGTCCATCTAACGAGCAGCTGGGAATACTCCAGCACTTGCAGTGATCCAACACACGCAGCCGAGCACTGAAGGGAGCTTCACAGTCTCCATGTCCACATCCTCCCTGGGCCATGGTGATTTTTATTTCTCCTCTTACCGCTGACAGTACATCTTCACAAGCTGGCCTATCCAGAGCCTATGGGACAGGGAAAGCACCCAAACAGGGACCAAGGAAGCTCTTCATATTGGCAGTAGCTAAAATAGTCAAAGCAGCAGCAGTGGGAAAGGATTGGAAGCATTTGCTTGGAAGGTCCTTGGAAAAAGTCACTTTTGTTAACTGTAATAAAAGGGTAGGTATTTTCTCAGGGCAGGATGGGCTGAACAGTTTCTTTTCAAAGCAAACCTTCAGTGATCAGAGGCTCCATCTCTGGGCACCCAGTAAGAGCTGAGGATATGGCTCAAGGCCTTGTGAACGCTGTAATTCATCAGAATTTTCTCAGGTAAACATCAGCAAAGCAGGTAGGTATCCTCACATGATATATGTTCATTTCATCTATGTCCCTGGAGAAAAAAATACCAGAATTCTGGGACATACAAACCTCAGACAGGTAGTAGACACTGTCAGTGATCAGTAAGGTCGTGGAGTGGACATGGGATTGTCAAGGCTGTCTCTGGAATGCCTCCAGCAAGGCTGTCATGATTCCTGAGACACCAACCAGAGGAAAAGTATTATGTAGAGGATGAGCTGTAATGACAACGATAACCATGCAGACTCACTGCAGAACTGCTGTGCTACAGACTGGCACGAGCCTGGTTATGGCTAGTTTCCAGAGCACAATTCCTTTCTGCTTCTGGGCTCCGATTCAGAACTAGAAACAAATGTGCAACCTCCCTCATGTCAAGGGCAATTCATTACAAAGAGCCACAAAGGTTATCTTGCACATTTGAAAATTATCAGTCAATGGGTGGTTATCTCATGTCTGATCCCACAGGGTTTACTGGCAATATGGACAGCCCATAATACAAAGTTTTACAGTTCTGTGCCAGCCTCCTGAGAGATCAGCATGACCCATGATATAAATTGGGCAGGTAGCAACACAGACAGCTAGCTGGTGGGCCTGATTCATGCTCCAGCTCTTGCCCTTTTCTTTCATTGTTAATACCAGTTTGGTTTATACTAAGGTTGTTAATAGTCAAGAGGATGCCAAGCTGCAGCAGTAATCAGATCTCCTGAGAGCTGTATGAGGTCTCAAGGGTTGTACAGAGTACAGGTGGATCAAGAACAGCACACCTGAGAAAGGCTTATACTAAGTCTTGTAGGACTGGTGGCATCTCTGAAAGCATCAGTCTGACTTCCAGTAAAGACATACCTGAATCATTCTACAGAACCTATGAATCTGAATGATGAACAAACACTCCAGCAGGAGACACTATCATCACTAGCATCATAGACTTTTAGGCTATAATTCTAAGTAAACAAAACAAGCACAGCCACAAATTCTAGGTGAACCTCTAACTGCACATGCATTCCCCATGCTCCAGTGCTCCTTACACTTTCTTTGCTAGAAGTGCATCCGATATCATTAATTTCTCTCTTCACAGGTCAAAGCAAAAGAGTAAAATCAGGGGGCGACAGTTTCAAGAGGCCTGTGTTCTATTATTAGCTCTGCATAAACCTCCCATGGACAACTCACTTGCATATATTGCTCTCAAAGTGTTATAATAAAAAAAAAAAACATACACCAACCTCAAAAGTTATTGTGAAAATTAGTTCATTCATTATAAAGTATTCTGAATTCTTCAAAAGAGAAGTGCTACAGAAATATACTGTATTGCTATAAAACCGTAATAGTCTACACAGGACAAATGTTGACAAAGGACAGAGAGGATTATGGCCTTCAAGTAAATCATTTTTATTTTATATCTTGGCATTTTTATGGACCTTATCACTGTAAGGTCTGAACAACTCACAAATACTAATTAACTGAGCCTGTTTAATTATTCTCCCTGCTTACACAAGGGAAACCCTAGACCCAGTCCAATCTAAGTTCTCCTTTAACAATAGATGAGTCAGAAGGAAGGAAGGACAAAGCACAGTATGTAATGTTGATACTCACTGACCTAAAACATTCTTCCAAGAAGACTGTGCAAAACAGAGCAACCTCTAAGTTATCTGAACTCATACACAAGGTCTCATGGTGCCATACATGAAACATTTATAAGCCTCTCAGCGGTGGGTCCAAATGCTCTATACTGTGTGCATAACCAATAAGGCTTAAACTTGTAAAACAAGCAACGTTAATATATTCAAAGGCCATTCCATTAAACTCAAGACTGTTTCTTGAAACATTTGTAATAAAGAATCATGGATTTTAAAAAAAACACGACATAGTATTATAGTTATAAACCCATCTATCAGCTAAAGCCATTTCTTGCTAACAGCAAGACTGTACCAATCTGCCTGATTCTTCTTGTACATGCTTCACTGAAACTACAAAGTAAGCACTGGTGCAATCATTCTGTTTCATTAAGCTGCTGAAAAAAATCTGTAAGTGCATATAATATGAAAATTATCAGGTGGACTACAACAATGCCTAAAGTCCTCAACCCTTTTGTTCTAGTCTTTGGGGAAAGAAAACCAAACAGAGATTAAGCTATTTGAAAAATGGAGATTTTCTATCTATAGAGGGAGTTACATTACTTAGGAAAAAATTATATGGTATTTACTCAGCCAGTCAACATGCATCTTCAGTGAAAGAGATCTCAGATTATTTAAAGAATGTATCAGGTCTCATCTATTTTTGGTTCTGGTTTCGTTTGGTTTTGCAACATTTCAAAGCCTAAGTCTCTTTCCCCTTTTCAACAGTGAGGGACTGATCCTACAAACAAATAACTTCAGTGTAGTGTCAAACTGCAGCTAACATTTCAACTAGGAGTAGGAATCAGTGATGAAATACCAGATACACTCTTTTTCTTTGTAAACACAGAATATATGCACTGGTCTCACCTGTCTCTCTGAACACAGATGCTTCCTTTTCTCTGCTCTTTCTGACCTCCTTATTCAGATATTGAAGGCAATAACAGTTTAACTGATCTGCCCGTGCCTTGCCTTTGTCTTCCTTTTAGCATGACATGTCCGCCTATTTTTAAGGCAGAGCCTTTGGTGACAGTAACGTTGATCCTATCAATGCGCAGACCATAACTAATGTAAAACATCATAATCATATGAAATAACATCAGGGCAAGATAGCTATGACAAGCTTGGAATTCAGTACTTACTAGGCCAAAAAAAGAAATATAAGGTTACTGATTGGATTTTTCTAGATATATTTTCAGTTTCAATGCAACACAGAAGTTAAACACAAGCAGAGTTTCTAGGTGCCAGATACAGCTCAACTAAGCCCAGATGCAGGAACTGAGGGATTTATGCACGTCCTTGCAATACAGGAAGAGCTTTGAAGTGTTTTTTGTATGTAATGACACAACAGTGAGAATTCAACACTACCTTTGCCAAAGCTCTGAGAAGCAGAGGACCTCTTCCTCTTCCCCATCTTCCTTACAAGCCTATGTCCTTTCATAGAAAGTGGTAATTCCTCATGAAACAAAAATACCAGCATGCTGGATGCTACTGTGCAGTCTTCTCATATACAAATCCCTACTCTGAGCAACACAAACTGGCACCCATCTCTTAACAAAATTAAAAGCAGTTTTTTACCAAGTTGCATACTCTGGCTTTGGGGTTGGACTGTGTGCAGTCCTGAAAATACACTCTCAAAGCAGGGCTACATCTGAGGTAAAGTTACTGGAGTGCTGCAGGGCAGAATATGCAGCCCACACAAGAAGCTTCCCCATGCAGACACATAACCATGGCAAATGGTAAACCGATAATTTTGCTGCATTATTCTGGCTATTTTGAGCTGAAAGCTGGACAGGACACTGCCCCTACACCAAACTTTCTGTAGTGCAGAAAGGTGGCTATTGTCCCCATATATCCACCAGAGACTGTTTCATGCAATGGCTTCCCAGGACAAGAGAAGGATGAGCAATTACTAAGCTTTGGACAAAAGACTGTTCCTGCTCCTTGGTAATGACAATATTGCAGTTGTTTGTGATATTACTCCCCTCCTTTTTTTCCAGTTCATAAAATATTCCATTCCAAATTACAAAACCCTTTTCTCCAAATGGGCCATTTACCTAAAAATCTACGTCTTTACCTTCCATTAAAATCAAACAGGCTCAAACCAAGTTATCTGCTGGTTTAATTTGGTTAGTGAGCATTTTCATCTGGAATTTTTTACTGGAACTTAGGTTTTTAAACAATTTTAAACCAACAGGGCTCCCTCAGTTCTTAGATTGAATACCAATGGTAAAATAAGAAGGTGAAAACTTTGGCAATGCTCCATTCCAACAACATCTAATCTTATTTCCATCTAATGAAAAGATATCTACCATTTCATGTGTATACAGTGAAATTGTCTGTGAGGTCTAGTTTAAAAAGATGATGACAAACTCTGCCTCACTCTCTCCAATTGGTTGCATTATATGCAATTAGTATTCCAATCCAACACAAACCAATTAGATCTTGCTGACGGATAGTATCAGTATCTTCTATGTACTGCGTGACATTGAATATCCTTGTTTACAGTATCTGACAAGGCAAAAGTAACGAAAAGAAGGCTGACAAGCTCCGTATTTTCATGACAGCACACAAGGACGGATCCTGTTATACTTCATGTGCATGTTCACAGCTGGCACACTGTCAAGGGGCACTGTAATATGAATTAAGGTCAGCATATGAATCACAGTGTCAGTGTGTGCCCAGCTGGACTCTTAAAAACAGATGCAAAGACTCATGCCTCCCTACCATTATATTCACAGATAACCGAATCTACTAGTTCATACTTTCCAAAAACAACCATCAAAACAGCAAAAATAACAACAAAGTACCTTTCTTTGCCTGATATTGGCCTCTGTGAATACATTTTTTTTGAAACAAAGAGTAAATAGGCATCATTCTCAGATTATTCAATTTCAGATCTCTATATAGAAAGATCCTTCCCCATGTGCATCATCCTTCCCGTGCAGTGTGGAAGAACCTGGGCTGCCAGCAATGCTTTCAGATTTTCCAGGCAATTGATGGTTTCTTTGCTTACATTTCAGCAGCTGCCCTGCCAGCCTGAGTCCCTGGCAGAAGGAGCAGAGGCCATGGGAAGTGCATCTCTGTGGTCTAGAGCAGTAATCAAGGCCCTTGTCCCCTGCGTGGAAGACCCTGGATACTTGGGTTCACTGGGCCTGAAGTCAGTTTTTCTATGACAGTTAAATGAAGAGGGAGGATAATCTCAGTTTAATATCCTGGAGTCAGTTTTTACTGTTTACCATCAAACAAACGGAACCCTCCAGGGGAGGCGAATCTCTAACCCTATTGATTTCATAGCAACGAAGCAGATTTACATGGGTTTTTTTCCGCCTGCTGATGTTTTGCTGCAGACTATTGGCACAACAGCACAGGTGCGGCAGAGACCCTCAGCAGCCCTTCGCTTTGGCTGCCTGCTTCGCTGGGAGCGGTGCGGCAGCGTGAGCCAGCCCACCCTGAACCCATCTGTGCTGGGGCAGGGACAGGGCAGGGACAGCGCGGGGACAGGTACCGGACAGGGTGATGGCTCACCTCTGCTCTTCCATCAGGCAAAATGGAGCTGCCGAACTGAAGAGCATCAGGCAGTTTAGATTAAATTAACCCTCATCTCTGAAGGGCAGCCTTTCCCTCTTTCTGCTCAATGAGCAGTGTTAATATGCCAGCTATATTCCAGACTTATTCAAAGCCTAGTCCTGTGCAGACTAAATACATTGAGTATTTGGTAATATTTCTTATTTAAAAACATGTCATTTGTGTTAATATTACTTTCTTCTGGCTGGAATTAGTTTACACTACATTGAAAACCCTATTCTATTCACCCAGAAGCAGAGTAAATTGAGAAAATTAATGACATGTTGAAATAAATGACTTTTTTCCCTCTATTAAGCACGTTGAATTTAGAAAAAAAAATCCAGATGTATGACACAAACTGTGGAGCATGCTCTTCTTAACAGTAACAGATGAAATAATTGAACAAAACCATGCTAATTCTAAGTGGAAATGGACTTAAATGTTCAAAAAAAAGGGAAGATAACAGCACTGTAATGATTATATGGAAACATCTATTTTCATACTTTTCTGTTTTTGCATAATCACACCACTTAATAAAGCTCCAGAAAGATACTGTGCACTGCAAATTTTAATTTATGCAGCATGTAATTCAGCTGTAGTTTGAGACAGCCTTACTTCTTAGAGGATTAGAGCCCAGTATTATTTTAATGTTGCTCCACAAAGACATTAATTAAACAGTTTATAGATAAGTTCAAAGCTGGTTGAATTTCAGGCCAAGAAAGCTTTCTAGCTATCTTTTAAAATGTCTTTTGTAGACATTTATCAAATTCTGCAGGTTTGCTTGCTGAAACTGATAAATCTTATTTACATTTGAGGAATTTTAACCCAGCCTGTTCAGTGACTCAGATGAGCAGTGTTTAGATCAGTTGCACAGCTCTCCAACCTGCACAGAACTTCTCCCTTTGTGAGCTCTTACCACTCCTGCCAGAATTAGTCTATGTATCCATTTTCTATGAGCCATGTTTGTGTTAGAGAAACACAAGCCAGAATCTTGTCAACCGAACTCGCTACTTGCTGTCTAAGCGCTGCTACTGCTGCAGCCACTGAACAGAATATTTTGACTCCAAGGATAAGATTTATAGCATCTCAAGTTAGTAAATAACAAAAAAGTCATAGCACATACAAATCACACAGGGTTTAAATTCTGTAACAGTTTTACTTTTTTTTTCCCTTCAAAGGTTTCAACAGAAAAATCTCTAGTTGAAAGGCATAAAGATATCTCCAGCTTTTGCTGCAGCATTTGAGAAACACACATTACAGTAAAAAATCACAGCCTAAAATAGAAATCCTTAATCAGCGATTACTGTGAAGCAATGTAAATACTGATGTATTTACAGATGAAAGAAGGTCACACAACTCAGCCAAAATACTCCACTTTCAGAAAATCACAATTCTAGTTTAGTTTGTAGTATTAAAAAAAACCTGTAAATTTACAGTCAGATTATAGGCAGCTAGGGTACACTGCCTTCTCCAGTAAAATATGTACTTCCATATAAATCAAGTTTATAGTTTGCACTGTGCTGTAAATGTGTTAAGTCTGTTCCTCTTAAAAGTGTATTACCAATTTTCAAAAGAAGATAGAAGATGCCATTTATAAAGCACATGCCTCCAAAATCCTCCTGAGGGCAAATGATACAACGAAAGGGCCAGCAGGAGGTAACACTTTCATCACTCTCTCTGAGACAAGGGACCAGGACAGAATTTTGAGATCTGTCCATAGGATAAAGGACATACTGCATGAAAGAATTAGAGATGGAAAACAGCTTACAAGAAAACAATGTTTTTTCTTTGCTCAGTGTAGTTCATATGAGTTCATAGCCCTAAATTCTGCAGTGAATTTCAGGATTAGACATCTCTGGATCTCAGACCATCCAATTTATGCTGGCACTGAATAAAATCAGAAACCTCTCCTTGATATATGGTTTGGTTCAAAGCTGAGCCATTGTTCACCTAAAAGAATCATGAACTTCTGTTAACCTGTCAGTAATATTAGGTCAGACAAGTGGTTCCCATAAAAAATGGACACTAGAGTTTCACACCATGCAACTGCACTAATCTTCCACTCCAAAGCCAGTAAAATGTTACTATTTCCAGCCACTTATGCAGGTCTGAAAGAGAAAGTTGAGTTGTTCCTTCACAAATGAAAGAGGTGAGCAATGTGAAACAATCCTCCGTAGGAAACAATATGTATTTGGGAATCTAATTTCACCTATTCAATTGCTAAAAATGTTTTTGGTTTTGGTTTTTTTTTAAGTCAAGACAGATATTTCATGACCAAAACCCAAAGCTCTTCTGTCGCAATTTATGTTTAATAATTTCCACTTTATTCACTAGTGTCTTTTGGGGCTCCTAAATTTAAAGGGGTTCTTAAATTTAAAAAAAGAAACATGAGAAACTCTGAAATTACTCCTCTCCTACATCCTGATTATCTATTTACAGTAAAAATACAAAACCAACTTGAAAAGCCCGCATCCCTAATACACTGGAAAATATGCAGTCAAATTTGCAAGACACAAAGCTTTTCTTTGTAGACGTAAAAGCCATAGCAATTCCAAACCACATTTCTCAAACAGCTGGTATCAAAAAAAGAAGAAAAAAAATTGTTGTGCAACTGTCAGAGAACAAATAACCCCACTAATTCTTCTGCTGATACTTTTCCTAAACCAACTAAGTGAAAAACATTGCACATTTTGACTGGTTTTATAGCTACAAACAGGAAGACAAAATATAGAGTATAAAATTAGAGGTGATTCCTTAAACATTAATTGCCATAGCTAAACCAATCACTATGAGTTCAGTTCTGTTAAAAAAAAAAAAAAAAGGAAAGAAAGAACATATTTTTCTAATTTAATTATGAAAGCCTGGAATATTATTTTATAAGATACAAAGTCCTAAAAAAATGAGCTAGCTATCCAAGTTTATATTACTTTTGATCAAGTCTTCAGAGACGTAGGCATCAGTTTTAATTTGGAAATCTAACCTCCAAATGCCAGCTTAAACCCATATCAGATCTTAAATCTTGCTTTTTGTCCCAGTGCTTTTTTATGTGCAAAATAAAATGTTACTGCAAATGTGGTTACTGAACTCTTTTTATTGTACATCTAAATTAGAAGCTCAAAAGAATTCTGAGACACAAATTTCAGAGGCATTGTTAATACAGAAAAAGCTCAAAATACAACATAGGAGGAAACTGAATGCCTTTCTGATGATGGGTTTAACAGAAGTGGGATGAGAACAATGAAGTGGAAAGCAAAGTAGGCAGGAACTAAAAATAATTTTTATGAAAATTTTTGGAATTTACTAGTTGGAAATGACAGAGGAGAAAAAGGACTAAAACTATGAACTGATGACAGATTAACTGTACACTATCACCATTATGAGGCTGTGAAAGGACAACTGCTTTCCTAACAAATGGGAACAGGAGAGGTACTGCTAAAAAGAGGGAGGCAAATATAAATGTTAGTGCTCAACACCACTGCAAGACAGTTAAAATTCAGTTTATCCTTTTCAAGCTGCTATTTGTGGGGGAAAGAAGTAATGACAAGTGTACTGCAAGTACACATTCTGAAGTAATGCTGGAAAATTAACTTTTCTCTTTAGTGTGGCAAAATAAAGGCTAAGATGGAATATGAGTATATTCATAATTTCAGCAGGGATAAACACTGGAAGGAGGGAAAGTGCAAAATAACAAATGGATACATGCTACAAATAAATTAAGGCTGAAAAAAAAACAGATTTCCAGTAACAAAAGCAATGAAAATTTGAAACAGCCCATGATAGGAGTAAGGGGGAAAAAACCTCCCACAAACTCAGTTTATAGACAGAATATAATGTAGTTGACTATTATGGCCTATGACTGAAGTTCAGGTGCTTAACTTGAAAAATGTAATTAGATGAATAAAAGTTGGGAAGGGGAAAAAGAGAGAGCAAAAGGACTTGAGCAACAGAACAGTTGCAGAGCTGATTGAAAGACAGAGGGGACCTACAGTGTTTAAGACTATTAACTTTTCATTTATAAGGAAACATGTAATACATATAGTTAGGGCTGAAACAGCTTTTTGCCAACAAATGCTCCAGTCTGCAAGCTCAGAATTTACCGTTACTAACTGATAGGCAGCAATTGTCTTTGACTAGCTGACAGGGGTATAATTATTCTCCACCTTCCACCTCTTGTTACAAACCTTTGAAAAACAAAGTTCCTTACAACTAATGACATATACTAAATAAGCATTTAGTCAGAATATTCAAGTCCTTTGCATACTGCATTTATGACGCGTTCTTCACCCTCATATTCACGGTATATGTACACCTAGTACCACAGAACACAAACATGCACTTTAAACATCTTTACACAATTTTCATGATGCTGAGCATTAAGGATATGTAACTCGGAATGTTTTTGCCTGTGCAGAATATGAAAAGCATGGGTTCCAAAATATAAGTAAACCTTTCACCACTTGTTTGAACTAAAGATTCAATAAGTATGCCATTTATGTGGTTACAACATTTCCTATTTTCATCCAAAATCTGAATTGCAGTCATTATAAACAACCAAAAATCAAAAGCACATTCCATATACTGAGATGCAAATGAACATGTATGCAAGCTCTCTTACAAGTACAGCACATCCACACTGCTGCAAACAGTCACTCTTGCAGCTAAAACAAAATTTGGTCAGACTACCATCCATGAATGTGCATTTAAGCCTATCAAGCCTCAGAACTGTACACAAACTTCACAGAGCTTCAGGACAGCTGGGATTGTGATACAACTGAAATACAAAGTAAAGCCTTCGTAGCAGAGGGGTGAGGGAAAGACAACTACTGTTTCACCAGCAAAGATTCATTGCACATATCTGTACACAGAGACCTTCTGAGATACTTGCAGAATTTAAAAAGAGTACACACTGTTCTAGCTGAATGGGTTAGAAAAGAGTTCTCGTTACTGATTTACCAGCAGCACATCATAGCGCTATCAAATGCCATTTGAGAAGAGAAATTATAATTGCAAACTATGGAAATTATCCCACAGAAGGACAATGCGGGTTTCATTGACATAGCAGCCTGTCTTTTGCATAAAGGAGTACAAAGGGCACTTTTTATTGCTGCAGTTTAAATGAATCAATATGTTTATATATGATTTAAGCATGACAATATCTAAAATATGAGCTACTTATCACATTCACAGCTACAGTAAAGTATTACTTTACTAGTGGCGATGCAAGTCATATTGTAACAACATAATAAGCAATATAGAGAGAGGAAAAAGCAATTTAACCATGAAGTTTGCTCCTGATTTCTGCAACTTATTTTAAGATTACTGTGTATAACTACATCTTTGCACTACTTCTGAGCATCTCCTGTGTGATACTGCAGCGATTCCTAAACTCTATGGCATGGCAACACAGTCCATTGCTGTAGATCAACTATGATGTCCCATATTCAATGTTATTCAATGGCTGGAGCATCAGGTGGAAGAAAGCTAACTGGGAAGGAGATGAAAGTACTAGTTTAAAAGTATCCTGCAGTGGTATAACACTGCCTTTTGAGAAGCATCCCAAGACACTTCACAAGCTCACATCCATGGAAGACAACTTTGTGCCTTTCTAAAACTTTCAGGTACTGCTAAAACGCAACAAACTTCTTATTGTACACAGCTTAGAGAAGGAGGACGTAACTGATACGTCAGTGATGACTTAGAGAAAGTCCAATACAGTTCAATCCAGTATTACCCCTCCTCTTCTGCATTCCTTTTCTATCTTTCTGAAGAAGTGGCATTTTCAGAAGCGCAGATCCTACTTCCCCAGAGTACTGACATCAAGCAGCACCATATCAATCATTCTAAGCACAGGACTCAAGTTCTCTTCAGCTGCCAGTCCAGATCGAGCTTGTTCAGGACCCACTACCACATCCATAAAGTAATGCACATGGTCTTTAAAACACAGGTATATGTCTGCCACATAATATGCAAAATAAATCAGTGTGTCAGTGCATGCTGGTATTCTTGTGCTGCATTTATAATACTTTTCAGTCACTTTCTTACGGGATCAGCTACAAAAGCACATACAACATCAGGGCCCTGCAGGCACTAATGTCCCCGCCCGGCACACCCTGCCCACAGCCCAGGACCCCATTCCAGCCTGTTATAGAGCCTCACACAATCAAATTCAACAGTCAGATTTATTCTTCAGTAAGAAGTTAGTTAGAACTCCGATAACATTAGCGAACCACAGGATCAATGATGTAAGGGGAATGAGTACTACACAGCTGACTTAAGAATTCTTAAGGTGTAGAAATGATGACTCAAAATGCACATATCACTCACCTAAAAGATGAGGGCTCTCAACCTCGAGGAGTTACCTCGGGCGACGTCCTGACCCAAGGGGAGAGGCCCCGACTGCAGACCCGCTGCTCTGAGGAGGACTGACTCAAAATGTCCTCCGGTGGGGCCCCATTTATACCCTCGTTGAATCTGACCTGTGGTCGTTTTAATCCTCATTGGCCAAAAGGCCAACACTTCGGTGCACCTGGTGCGTGTTAGATTGGTCAGCTCGGCTTCCAACCTGCGGCCTCAAGGGTTTGTTTTCTTTTCCCCTCTCCTCCCTGCCCGCAGAAGTTTGGTTTCCTGCCGGGGCGGGTGTACCTACCACACAGCCCCCCAGGGCCATCAGCCCCCATCCCAGCAACGCCCCAGCAGGGCCGGTCTCCAGGTCCCCACAGCCCTGCCCGGCCCGGCCGTCGGCCCTGCCGAGCCAGGCCCACCCGTGAGCCCACGGCCCTGCCTGGCCTCGGCCCGTCCCCGTCCCCAGGCAGGTGCGCGATGCCCGGGGCTGGGGCTGCCCCTGTGGCCCCAGCTGCCCCGCTCCTGGCTGGCGCGGGACGGGCCCTGGCTGCCAGGCCCTGCCCGGCCGGTCTCCGGGGGAGCCCCCAGTGCCCCCCGCACCCCAGCCCCAGCGGGACGCCGGCCCTTATGGCTCCCCGACACACAAAAATGCAGAAGATGGACGTTAGTTAAGTGCATGCAAGGAGTCCTTCCTAATGGATTTTGCGCTCTAACATACAATTTAAGTACCGTCTTATCGTAAAGAAATAAGCTATGTATTTGCCAAGACTTTTGACAACACAAAGTTAGACTTTACAGAGCAGCAATTAGAGATGGATGATTTTCAAAAATATTCAAGATTGACAACAGCAGCGACTGTGTGTCCTAAATGCTTCCAAGAACCAAATGTTTACATAAAAATGGATTTAAAACCTGACTTTTTATACCACTATTTTGCAGTTTTCTCCCATTGGACAGACGTTTGCCAGTGACCTCATTCAAAACTGTGAGAAATCGTACTGCTGGAGAGCAAGGAGTGCTTCTTTGGGTGCCTTCTCTACCTCAAACGAAGAGGAACTTGTGTATTTTTAAAACAGGAAAAAAAAATCAATAAAAATTCTCCCTTACATATTTACCCTTCTGTACAAAGCAAAGCAACACAAGAAAGACACTAGTCGCAATATCAAATGCTTTGTTACAAGCTGTGTTTGCAAGACATATAGCAAGTCTTGGGCAATCACCGTAGATGGTCAAGAGCTTCATGGATGCTACTCCTAAACAGTGACATGCATGGACTCTGCATTTAAAAACTCTGAAATATCATTAAATATCAAACTTTGGCAAACTCTAAAACCACTAGTGGTCTGTTGACCTGGGATAGTTTGGAAAAGCAGAGGAAGAGCATTCAGCACAGTACCAGAAGCCATTTTGATGCTGCAGTAATATGGAGTAGGGGCCCCCCAGGGTGTAAGCACAGGATGATGGCAGAGGCAGGTGGTATAAACACAAATCACAGTCAGTTACTGGTTACTGAAGGAATGCAGCCTTGGGAGTTCAGTAAAACGAGCACAACAAGGAAAATAAGAAACATGCATCTCACATACGTAAAACATCCTTGTATGAGGTGTAAACACAAAGGTGGCAACAAGCAGGTATAAAAAAATGGCTGCAGCCCCCCCAAGGGCAGGAGCCAAGGAAGAACAGTGAGGGAAAAGAATTGTCCCAGCACTGCCTCCCCAGTTAGGGATGCCACACCTCACCGCTGATCCTCAGTGTCCTCAGCAGGTCCTCCCTCCTCTCTGGCAGGGAGTGAACACTGCTTTTTGAGTTGCCATTCACCACATTCTGCAACTGCAACCCAGCAATCATACATAAAGTACTATCTTTACGATTTAATTGGGTTAAGTATGTTAGGATTTCAAAGAGCTCTGTGTGTGTGTGCTTTCTGCTCCAGCCTTCCCACATGACAAAATGATTGATACCACAGCAACCACTCAGAGTAAATGCAGACATAATAGATGAGTGCAGCACAAAAATCCAGGAAAGCCATAGAATCTCCATCATCAGAGATCTTAAAGTAGAGCAATGGTTTAGGTGCACTCAGTTCTGCTGTGGGCTTTTGACTTATTTTTTATGATTGTATAGAAAAGAACTTAAATGTTACTTTAAAAAAAGATATTAATAATTTATAACGGAAAAGGAGACTTTGCAATAGAACTGCAGCCGAAAAATGGTGGAATACCTTAGTGCTGTCTAGCGGTAAGTAGTTTCTGTTATTACCTTTAACATATTCAAAAATGAGATCTATTTTTAAAGGTAACATACCAGTGTGGAAGAATTATTCAAGCTATAACACTCAACTGGATCAGGCATCAGCAAAAACTTCACCTTAAAAAGTTAAATAGCTCAGGCATCCCATGAGTCAAAAAGTCACTGGCCATCATCAGTAGAGCTAGATCCAACACAACAATGTTTAGAAAGCATTAGATGATGATTGGGGGCAAATGTTATTATTTCTTACATAATTCTTAAACAGTATAAAATATAAGTAGCACTGAAAATAAAAACTGGCTGTTTGCTGAGACTTGAGATATGAGGTAAAATAACTAGTTAAACAACTGACCCTGCAAATTGCTCCATAAAAGTAATTTGCTTAGTTTGGCTTCACATGGCGTTAGAAAGCTTAACAGAGCAGTCTGTGGCACTCAGAACTACAGTTTACAATACTCATAGTGCACAGTACTAAAACTGGCCTTTTAAAATAGCAAAAATGGATCTCACTATTAACTCTTATCTTTTGGTCTGTTTACCAAAGCTTTGTTTCATACAGAAAGGATTATTGGTAAGTTTGTTCCAGAAAAAAGGATTAGTGAATTAAGTAGAGTTAAAAAGAAATTTATGAGAAAAGACGGCATATACTGCCCCACATATTTAAAAATAATCACTATTAAATGCACAATTCTGAACAACAGAGCTGCAACAAATTCTTACACTGAAAAACACTTACATTTTTTACTTTTTTTTTTTTTTAAGGAAAAACCCAAACAACAATTATCTTAGGAAAAACATAATTAGAAAGCTGATTGGAAAAGGCTCAGTTTGCATAACTTGCCAACGCCTTCATATTTTGTTTTGCACAAATGTAAACTATTTGAGGCCAACCCCACAAATGCACAGATTTATGCTTTTTCTTATTCACAAAACCTGAGAAACACATCAGACAAGTTAAGAGTTTGTTCAGTCTAATACATCAGATTCAGAAAATGTTTGCAACCTACATGTTACTATGGCAACTTTCTGTTTTTTCAAAATGTAAATTAACAGTGAGGCTTCATTACAAACTCCTTATTTCCTTTGTGTTTGTACATAATCTTTTCTCATATATGGATTCAGAATAGCTCTTTTTACTTTAAATGGCTACAGTTTATATTCAAAGATGAAGCTACACTGAGAAGTCAGGATTAAATCACAGTTAGTAAGCACATCTCTGTTAACCTTGACCACTTTTAAACCATAACATAAATAAGTGCAGGAGAAAGCAATCAAACAAATGAGTAGTTCTATGGCAAAGGTTTCTCTGTTTGGCTTTTATAATTATAAACCATTAGAAAATGAAAATACTCTGCAAATTGAGGTCCTTTTCTTGCTCTTTTTACTGCTAATTCCATTGAAATTTTACTGTTCTTTTTTCTTTTTCTAAAAAAGAAAAAAAAATCTGGAGAAGAAAATATGATTGCTCAGTTTTCTTACAAAGAAAATTGTGTTTTGACATGCCACTCTAGTACTGGACAGCTTTACTGAATTCAGGAACCTGCCTGCCTAAAAATGCACAGGTGTCTGCAGTTCCCGTTACAGTGAACGGGAATTATACAAGCCTAGAGATAGATCTGACATCTTCAACATGATGTCAGAAAGTCACAGCATTAGAATGTACCTGAGACAAGCTACTCCTTTTAATTTCATTTCCATCATTTGTCTGCCGAAAAAGGGAGATTTGCAAATCTCATCTTGTGAACTGAAAATAATTTTCAAACCACTCATTAAAATACCTGTAACAAATAGACACTTTACATTCATTTTACACCATAATACAAATTACTAAACATACATAATTTCTATGAACTGGGTTTAATATTAAGAATTATTAACAATCTAATGTATTTTAGCTCTCTCTATGATAGACCTCTCAAAACTGAGGAAGAAAACTTAAAAGGGTAACACTACAATAAAATGCATGTAAAAATATATAAGCCTAACTACATATAGACTTGGTCTCCCCAGCGTGGGCATCTAAGCAACCTGGTCCAGTGGAAGGTGTCCCTGCCCATGGCAGGGGGGTTGGAACTAGATGATCTTTATGGTCCCTTCCAACCCAAACCATTCCATGATTCTATGATTATGTGATCTATACTGGCTTCCTAAGGGACCAGTTGCCTGCAAGTTTGCAACTGAGTCATCTAGTGAAAAATTCCCATCTAACAAAGAGGAAGTAATTATAAAAAGGGGAGAAATTCCTTGTTCATCTTAGATCTCTGTCAGTACTAGAAAAGAAAATTTTCAGACTGTATTCTCACAAACCTAAATCAAAATACTGGTAATTCATTAGCTAATACACAATGCCCTAATGCCCAGTGAACTAGATCATATGGCCAGCCACATTGTAACGTAAAAATCAGACTGGAAGAATTTTATAATGGGTAGAGGGACAGTCAAGGCTATACATACAGTTACACAAGCATACAGGCAAAGCTAACACGGGATTTATTTCTAAGAGAGCCTAGAAACTAGGGAAAAAAAGCACAATGTTCAGAATCGTAACAGATCCCTTGACCATCTCCTTTTTTGCCCATGTTCCCACAGGTGCGTGCAGAATGAAGCTGCATTCACCTGGGAGAGCATGCAAGACAGAAGGCAGGAGGAGTGTGTTGGAAGTGGACAAGGACCACTGAAGAAATTAGTCAATTCTAGCTGGAGAGAAGCATTAAGCCTGTGAAGAGACACTGAGGAGAAATGATAGTTCATAACTTCTGTTATTTTAACTACTTGCTCATGTATAATTTAACAATCTTTTTCTTGTACTTCTTCTGTGAACTGCGAGCGTCTCTGGGTTTGTTAAGTGACTGCAAGGGTATGGTTCTGGCTCTAGGTAAGGCCTCAGTGCATAACTAAACAGAAGCACATACTACTAACACTAATAATTCACTTCATTGGAGTATGCAGTTACACAACAGCCATAGTTTCTAGCATCTGTGGAACAAGGAAAATAACCTCATTTTGCCAGTAGCAAGACAGTGTCACGAGGAGCTGGAGTGCCCGAGTATGGGACAAGGAACCGTACGTAGTATGAAGCAGAACCTGCCCAGTGAAGTACATGCTTTAATCAGCTGATTTGAAAAGAGCTTCAGTATGAGTTATCTTTCAAAGTCATTTACCTCACACATCTTACAGATAGGAAAGGATGCTTTGCCAAGTCAATAAACCAAAGCAAAAGTATACCCAAGTAGAACCTTATGCTGCCCAACACAGCTAAAACTGGGGCCTCAGTGAAAACAGCAAGGAGTTCACCATCAACTCGAATGGAGACAAGATTTCATTCCTAACATCAAATAGTGTACTCATTTTGTCTAATCACGTTGCTTCCTTCAACTTTCATACCTTACAGATTACTTTCTGAAGGCTCTTACCAGAGACAGTTTACTTACAAGTGAAAAGCCATGTGTGGCTTGCAAAATGATTTTGGGCTCAGGAAAGTGCAACAAAAAGGAAAAACTGCTGCTAATTTATACACCTATCTTACAATGCATTTTTTATAAATAACTAACACTATAAGTGATGTATATATATCACAACAAGTGGATATTTGTCTAGTTATGAATTAACCAGTAATAACAATAAACCTGTTGGGCCTTGGCATGAAATTAGTAAGTGGACATGGCCAAGAAAATGCTCAACCCTCATGTTTTATTACACAATCTCTAATTGCAGGCAATGGGAGTTCTCAGGTCTTCAGCCCACTTGAAAATCATGCCACTCACTACCTCAGTAATAGGTAAAATACATCTTTAAAGTTGTTATAGTCTTTAAGAACGGCATAAAACTTCTTCTAATATTAAAATACAAAAAGTTTTATTAAAATGCTAATCAAAAGAATGGAAAGTGAAAAGATTCAATAAAAGGGGGCTGTTACTATATACTACCAAAAAAAAAAAAAACCCCACACAGCAAAGGGATTTTTATCTTTAAAGGCTTGACTCTAAGACTCATCAGCATCCATTATAATTCTATAAAATAAGTTAAGGCAGCATCTGGTACAATTTATATAGTTTTATAGCCAAGCATACTAAAATGCTTACAACAGTTACGAGATCTTCTCACAATAAATGAAGCTGAAGACTCTTTACTTCATCTACCAGCATGTATTTAGAAAAACAAAGGCAAAAGCTAGAACAAAAGAAGAACCCAGAAGCACATCCATTTTTTTAATGACTAAATAATACTTTTAAAGCATTAACAGATAGCGGGAACTGCCGATGCACAGGAAAAGGAAGCATCTCACAATCATTTTAGTTTAATCTCAATTAGTTCATAGCTGTAAGCAAGGTGATACTCAAGCAGTGACCGTTTCAAACAATTGTTTGATTCTCTTGAGGCTAAATCTATTCCCAGATCCACAATGCACATCTCCAAAACATGTACAACTCTGAAAAATGGAGCAGTGGTTTGTTTATTTCTTCCTTAAAGCCATAAATTTGTATTGAAAGAATCATGAAGAAAACCATGTAATTTAATTCAATAAAAACTGTTGCAAAGTACAAAAGATATCACATAACATAATTGTCATGATTAATTAGCAGTCACCACAGAGCCACATAAAATGTGAGTACTTTTTGACAAACTAGTATAAAGGGGTAAAGAAATTTTAACTTGCAATACAGTAACTTCTAAAAACATTTTATTTCCTGCCTTTAAAGAAATGTTAGTGCCACTCAAGGAAACAAAGAGTAACCAGCTCTTCTACACCTCTACGCAGAACAACTTTGTAGCATGTAACTGTTCCACAGACATGAACGAATTCCAGACAGGACTTGGTCCAAGCTCAAGCTGTGGAGTACGACTGCATTGGGTCTGTGTGGCAAGGTTTTGGTAGCGGGGGGGGGGGGGGGGGGGCTACAGGGGTGGCTTCTGTGAGAAGCTGCTAGAAGCTTCCACCATGTCCGACAGAGCCAATGCCAGCCGGCTCCAAGATGGACCCGCCACTGGCCAAGGCCGAGCCAATCAGCGACGGTGGTAGCGCCTCTGGGGTAACAGATTTAAGAAGGAGGGAAAAAACTGCTGCAAAACAGCAGCCAGAGGAGTAAGAATATGTGAAAAAACCCTGCAGACCCCCAGGTCAGTGCAGAAGGAGGGGGAGGAGATGCTCCAGGCGCCGGAGCAGAGATTCCCCTGCAGCCCGTGGGGAAGACCATGGTGAGGCAGGCTGTCCCCCTGCAGCCCAGGGAGGTCCACGGTGGAGCAGATCTCCACCTGCAGCCCGGGGAGGACCCCACGCCGGAGCAGGTGGGTGCCCGAAGGAGGCTGTGACCCCGTGGGAAGCCCGCGCTGGAGCAGGGTCCTCGCAGGACCTGCAGACCCGTGAAGAGAGGAGCCCATGCTCAAGCAGGCTTTCTGGCAGGACTTGTGACCCCGCGGGGGACCCACGCTGGAGCAGTCTGTGCCTGAAGGACTGCAGCCCAGGGAAGGGACCCATGCTGGGTAAGTTCATGGAGGACTGTCTCCTGTGGGAGGGACCCCACACTGGAGCAGGGGAAGAGTGTGAGGAGGAAGGAGCGGCAGAGGCAATGTGTGATGAACTGACCACAACCCCCATTCCCTGTCCCCCTGCATTGCTCCGAGTCGCAGGAGGTAGAGAAATCAGGAGTTAAGTTGAGCCCAGGAAGAAGGGAGCAGTAGGGGGAAGGTGTTTTAAGATTTAGGTTTTTTCTCATGACCCTACTCTGATTTTGATTTGCAAAAAATTAAATCAATTTCCCCAAGTCGAGTCTGTTTTGCCTGTGACAGTAATTGGTGAGTGATCTCTCCCTGTCCTTATCGCAATCCACAAGCCTTTCTGTCAGCATAATTTGCTAATTTTCCTTTTGCTACTGGATTTGAAACCATACAGATATCATAAAAATTGGAAAGTATTGCATCAAGGTACACACCATTACAGACAGCAACAAACACAAAGCTCTTAATCTCCCGTAGCACCAAACAGGCACAGGTTGACAGAGAACCTCTCTGAAGCCATTTGTAACTCACCCTACCGTGGAGCTAGTTCTGTGCTTCCCATACCAGAGGTGAGAGCAGCCATAGGGCCACCTGCAGATAAGTCCTCCGGGTGCTGAGGTAACAAGAACAGACTGGCAGAGCTCAACAATCCTTAACCCAAATCCTCATCCCATAAGAAATACCAGAAAGTGAATGATATAAATATTCTAATTTCACTGCTCTTTGTATATGAAGAAGAATGAACAGAGCAAGGCCCTGCTTCAGGACACCTTCAATTCCTAAAGAGCTTGCAACGTAAACAGCACTTAAAAGAGTGATCTTTAACTACATAAATCATAGGATTTTCTGTTCCTTTATTTTTTTGTAAATTACAACTGCAACTCAAAAAGTGGCATGATCTGAATACTTTCAGATCCCAGTGTGTCTTCTCATGAGCCTGTTCACTTCAGCTCTCAACAGAAAACTGCCCTAAAGTCAGACATTTAAATATCTTTCACCTTTCTAAGTAAGTTTCAGGTAAGCGCACATTTTGGAGTATAAGACTTGAAGGGACTTCAAGAAGTCATCTAGTCTGCCTGTCTGCTTCAATTTGATGATACTATTCCCAACGGATAATATTTTAAACTGGAAATAAAACTCTCCTGTTTCACAACTTCGCAAGAAAATCTATTCCAGTGCTTAACTGTTCTTGCCATTGGTGAGTGTTCCCTGATGCACAGCACAAATTTGCCTTGCTGCAGCCTTTCCTAATGTCTAACCTAAATCTCCCTGAAATCAGTTTGCACTCATTGCTTCTTGTAATCTTCCCACTTTACAGAAAGAACAGTTTGTTACTCTTAAGGCACAATTTTGCCCACTGAAAACTCCTATCATGCTAGTAATCTCTTCTCTAAACTCAATAACTCTAGTCTCTTCAGTAATTCTTTCTAGGTCATATCTTCTAAGGTTGCAGTTATTCCCTTTGTTCTCCTGTGGATCCACTTAATTTGGCCTACATCTTTCCTCATGTTTGACTGCAATTAAACATCTAGACTTTGGAATACCATATAGCCTCATGGCATGTTAGAAAGAAGCTGGGATCTAGAATATACTGGTCTATTATAAACACAATTTTTCACCCGACGAATTAACACAATCTTCTACTTCCCTCCATACAGTCAAAAATAATAAATCACTCACATGAAAACACACATTAGCACAGCATCTGCTTTTAGAAAATATTTCAATAGGTATTGATCCATTACATTATTTTTTTTCTGGTTATTTATATGTTAATTTGCTGTTTGGATATATTTCAAGCACGTTACTCATTGCTTTTCACAAGACTAACAACAATTAGTAGGAAGATCTATTGTTCTGACTAGCATTTACTTGTGAACTGATGTAGTGCCAAAGGTAAAATATAATGAATAGGCAGATTTATTATATTGTATTGGACTTCTAGAACAAGCATAAAAAGCACATTTAGGCAAATAATCGGATTTTGTTATTAAACAGAACCTTCTATCACTATGGGTTATAAATAGGAAGAGGATATAATTTCTGAGCAAAATAAATCTTTGCTAAAATCCAGATACTGTATGGAATAGATCCCTGGCTTGGACTTGTATGAACAGACACTACAGTTGGCCAGTCATACTCGGCAGAGCCACCACTTCCAAATGGGACATCTAAATACTACCAGAAAACAAATACTATTGTTATCATTAGTGCAAAAAGTTGTGTTGCCTCTTTTCCTCATACTATTATAAAAAGTTGTTTTTAAATATAAATGAGAAGAGAATAATTTTACCTATATTTTGACTAGTGAACTAAAGATGTTTATGGCTTTTTTTACCAATACAATATTGAACTCTTGACCTCTAAATACATGCTTTTTTTTCAATGTCCCCTTTTAAATTCAGTTTAAAAAAATCTCAATTGTGTGTGTCTTGGTTTTATTACAGTTTTATATTTGATACAGTGTATGCCTGCTAAGAAACAAGAAAAATAAATATTAGTAAACAGATCTAAAAAGCATGCACTTTTGTATGATGTGACTCACATCAGTCTATAGTACTGCCTTTAAGGACAGGTAGTGCTGATAAATGCTGAGAAAGGTCAATAATTCCTCACTTGTGCTCTTGAGGCATGAAAACAGGCAGTCGTAAAAAGGCTACTGAAAATCTGTTACTAATTCCTTTTTTTCAAGTTGCTCAGTCAGGAGAAGTAGGGGGTTTGTACCATCTATGGTGCACTTCCCTGTGAAGACATACGCATCTTTCATTTTCATCATCCAAAACCAGACTATTTCAAAGCTACCTTCTACGGGTAGAAAAACTGTTAAGACTCCCCCTCTTGGTATACGCCGGCACAGCAGATGCCAGACAGAGAACATCTTTCTCCCCTCCCTGAAAAGAAAATTATTGAAAACTTTTGTCTGGATAGCTTCCTTTCACTGCTATACTTCTCTAACCTTATCTTTAAAAAACCCTCTGAAAATATCAAAAATTTTCAAATACAAAGCTACTTTATCTCAAAGCAGGACCTTCTCTCATTTTTCTGCAGTCCTGATGTGCACTATCAAATGGCCACTGAACTGTCTTCTTAATTTTATTTATTTGCCATAACACTATAAAAAAAATGCAAACAAAACCTCCAGATTGGTTACCTTTCACATCTTCTTTGTGCAGCATTTATTCAAGCTTAGGGCTTTTTAACTGCCAAATCTGTTTCCTGGATGGGAAAATAAACCTTCCACTTCTGCATTCTGTGCCTCTCTCTAGCCTGATGTGCTGCTCTAATAATCTCATTCATATCTGCCTCTCCACCCCCCTCACCCCCCCCCCCCAAAATATATAGAAGACAAACACGAGAAAAGAATTATACTACAGTATGTTAAAAGTAACAAACCCTTTAAAAGCAGGCAAATTTACAGCTGGGACACACTGTCCTCAACTCAGTTTTACTATATATAGGTAACATATGCAGCGCATCTGGTATGCAAGGTATCTTACTGTTTTGAGACACAGGTTAAGCATAAAAGGGCAAACTGAAAAAAACAACTCTAACATAAACCCAACCTTTTTTCCCCACATTCTTAAAAGCAATTCTGTTTCTAACTTAGTGGAATTGTTTCAAGTCTTTCTCTTTTTTTTAATGTTTAAAAGATAAAAAAAAATAAATTTTAAAGGAATGAAAGGCTGGCAATATTATCTGTCGTAGTAAGTCACATTCAAATACTTTCCAGGAAAATTTTGAGGGCCAAAGTCTCAAAAAGTTTTGGAAGATAACAACTCCTTTCCTCAAAATGTTTTACACAGCAGCAAACCAACTTTATAAAGCCATCAGATTATATGAACAGAAAGCTCTGAAAAAAATTATCTTGGGTATACTGTCAGTAGACTTTTTCAAGCATATAGCAGAGGAGTAGCAGAGTTGTTTGGAGTTACACAGCTAAATAGAATAATGTTCCTTATTATTTTCATGTCAAAATGTACACCCTAAAACCACAAAAATGTGCATAGAACTTTTTCCATACTTTTAGAGCAGGGTAAAATATTTAAATCTGTAAAAAGTGACAAAATAAAGCTATTAAGTATAAAACTTAACCAAGTTATTATGTGTAATAAATGCATTCTTTTAAAGAAAGTGCTGCAGTATTTTTTGCTATTTTGACACTAATTCCTCTAACTGTGTTTGACAGAGAAGTGCCAACAAGAGTGTAACCAATAATTGCTAACTTTTGCCTAAGGCAGAAAAAAATTCTAATTATGAAAAATGTGCTAAACAGAGACCTTATTCATATATATAAGTATATACTAAATCTGCACAAATGATACTAAAATTCTGGTTTATAGCCATAATCATCTGCTTATAACAGAAGTATTGGAATCCTCTTGTCTCTACTTAACTGCTGCAGCGTATCATCAGAAAATCACCCAGTTTTACACAGCTTACTACTGAACATCTACCCCACAGATTTAAGAATGTGGTTTTGAGATCTGAATACTCCAATCCTCTATACTTTAAGTAAGATTCTTGAGACTGAATCCATGTTTCTGTGTAGTCCCTCTCCAAACAAGGCTCACACCACCCTAATCTCATAAACCATTCAAAATATTAAATCGCCCTTGATAGGTTAAGACATTTCAGTCTCTTAATGAGCAATCACAGGATAAGCAAAGCTCTAAAGTATATCCAGGGCTGTAACAGGCGGTGGCTGCGATGTATACATACCTTTCTGAAGTTACTCCCTAACTGCACTACTTTCCATGGGGTTCAAAGACACATTTAGAAACTGTATCCTTTACCTTTCACCATCACTATACTGTGTCTGAACGGTTAAAATGTTCTACTAGGTGAAAAGGGTACTTGCCTGGCGGCAAAGGAGTTCCCACAATTAATGTGTGTAACATCAACTCAATGCTTTTCAGTTCTCTTTCAATAAAAGTGTTAAACAATAATAGATTACAAATTATTTAAAATCAGGCATGAGTAGTGAATGTAATTCCTTACTTTGAATTTTCAATGGTGTATGCAAAAACTTTTGGATATTTCAATTTTTAACACCCCTTCATACTGACTGCAGCTGACTAGACTATGTTAAATTGCTTTGCAGGAAAATCAGACAGGCATGGGACTGCAATTATATATCACAATACCCTTTTCTGGGTTCACAGCTCTATTCATCTTTTAGAAACACTGAAGGACAGATTGGACATAGGGGAAAGGATTAGCCACAGGACGACCTGTATTTCCACACAAAAGCCTAAGTGTGGAAAAATGGCACCCTGTGTCACCCCTTCTTCACTTCCTGAAAAAAACATATTCATGAAAATAGACATTTAAGCAGCTCTTTCCCACTCATCTCAGAACAAGCATTCATTGTTTCTCAACACCATTTAAATGACAGTAATGTAATGATACTACTAAACTGCCTTAATTTAAGAATGTATATAAAAATATTTAAGAATTAAGACAGGGCTACTTAGAGAAAAATCTAAGTTCAGAATAGGAACTAAAATGAAAAATTAACAGTGTGAAAACTCAGTTGACTGTTGCAACACACAATCTCATATTTATGAACGTGACTGAAGGAGGATTTGTTTCTGGTAATAAGTTTCAGCTGGATGTAATGAAAGTTCTACACACTACAGCCATGCAGTACCACTGAAACGATAAAAATACTTGTGTTAATAGGTGATAAGAGTTTAAAATAACGGGTAACAGCTCTAATTCCAAGTGAGTAAAAGGAAAATGAATACAGAAAAAGACATGTGGTAATTATATCATTTTGAGATGTTTTAAGAAATGAAGATTATGTCAGTTTTCTGTTAAGACCTGCTTCTGGAAAAATAATAAGCAGTAAATATTACAAAACATGCAACAATTGAAAGAGTGTGCATTAATAAATTAAGTCAGACCTTTAATTAATAGTACATGTCATTCTTCTTAAATCAATTGTCTTGCATACAAAAGAGATGCTTGGTGTATGAGCTTGTACTGTCAAATTGTCTCAGGAGATAACATGCTATCAGCTAATCTGATCAAGCTAGGCAAACTGGTGGTTTACTTGTTTGTTCTTTGGGACTACAGGAAAGTATCCTTCTGCACAAGAAATAATCAAATGAAAATGTCCAAGCATTTAGCTTAGGAATTCGACCACACAGCTGAGTTACAAACAATGAGCCCATGTAGTTCACTAGGCTCCGATGGGAAATTAATCTTTTTGCCAGGAAATCAACAGTCTAACAACATTATGTGCAATGAGACATGCCATTCTTCACTTTTTATAAAATTTTAATGTAAAGGGCTAACTCTGATATCAGAATTTCAAATCTTCTGAAGGTAAGGTAACAGCCATCTCACATGTATTCTTCTTTATACATATTTACTTAGTAAACTAATGTGGTAGGCATATGGTTAAATGATTTGCTAGTCCTTTCCTCACACTTCTTTCCCTTGTTTTCTTACTGAAAATAACAACACCAACCCCCACCCCACCCCCTGTTTTAAAATAAAAAGAAAAGAAATCTAAATCTTGCTTTTGCAAACTGTTTACAACATACAGCTTAAATCTTCTGTTATCCATTTCTCCTTCTTAGACGCCAGCATTTGAATATATAATGCTTAAACCAATCATTTTTATTGGATATTTTAAAAGTTCTTCTTAAAGAAAAAACTCAGTTATACCATGTAGACTTTCAATCAATTCCACTAAACTATTCAGTGTCATTATTGAAACTACAGGGAGGCATACATACACTGCTGAAGTAATTATACAAAAGGGGTCAAAATGCTATTGTGGAGATTAGCACCCGTCAAGAAAAGGCTGACAACTAGCCCAATATATGCAATCTGTATTTACAGTAAGTTCTCAGTGATAAACAAAGCAGAAATATTTTGTTCACAAATATAAACAAGCTGATGCAATTAAGTTATCCGGCAAGCCAAAGAGCTTCAGTTTTCTCTCTGCAGTCCACACTAAGAGTGGCTATAATTGCTGGAGGAGAAGCAATGCAAAATATGTTGAAGTCCTTAGTGTATGGCCGTGGTTTCTGGTTTTATACATTAATTTGCTAGCTTTCTACTCCTACAATGCAAGAAGAAATATTTTAAGTGAAACAAAATGCTTCTTCCTTTATGGATTATTTACAGTAACACAGGTCTCAAAATCAAGCAGTGAAAGACTGAAGAAAAAAAAAAAAAGCATAACGGCAAATGCTAACAAAAAATAGCCTGAAATGACTGGCAATATTTCCTTCTGCAAAATCTCCTCAAAACGAGTCATCTCATTAGACAGAGATATATAAATACACTAGTCCGAGCATTTTAAAAGAATGTTAAATAAGTGACTATGTGGGAGGCACAATGCAATTAAAGCATGGGTAGGTTTTTTAAAGGAGAAATCTCTGGCACTGGAGATATCTGGATAACGCTTCTTAATTAACCAAATCAGGCAAATTGGTGTTTATTCATTTCAGAAAAGATCTGTGAAAATGTACAGACTCGTGCTTTTTTTTGAACTGACACTAAATTAGAACCAGTAGCTATACTTCAGTGGTTGCAAGGTTGTCGCTTTGCCCAGTCTTGAGTGAAACTTTGTCCCAGTCACATGAAAGTTTTTTTCCATGCTTTGCGCAGCCAGCACTCCAAGCTAAGCTGGGCTCCTTCTTCCGGCAGCTATAATCTCAACTATATTACAATGCCAAAAGAGAATAAAGAGGTTCACTAAAACCCCCATATTGTTGTTATATTTATTAACACTGCTTAAAGAACAGCACGGGGCTTTCCCACACACCACCAAATATATATACATCTCTTAGGATTCACACTTGAATCTCAGACTACAGTTTGCTTTACAAATAAGCAGTGGAATCATTATTTTAGAAGAGGGAGGAAAAAAAAAAAAAAAGAGTAATTTCCCGAGGAAAGAAAACAAAAAACGAAACCCCCCAAAAAGAGCAATAAGAGGGTTACTCCCCAAGAAAATTCCTCTATCCACTTAATCAAACATATTTTTTTCCACCTAACTCACACAGGAAGAAAAAGAAGCAAGCCTGCCCCACAATCCAAACTATTTTCTCTAGTAAATTGTCATCACAATTTTCTGCCCACAAGGTGGAAAAAACAGGAGCCTTGAAACCATGCAAAGGCCTCTTCCAGTTTTGGGGCAGCAAGGAGGAGAAGGAAGATGCTGAATGCCCAGGATTTGCTCTGCCCTGCCCTTTCCATAGAACTTTAGTGCCATCTATTGAAAACATACTGAACAAGGAAGAGGGAAAGGATGCCTATTGATTTGGTATAAAAATAAGACGTTTACTTGTTAAGGGTTTTTTGGGTTATTAATACTCCCATGATGACTACTGTTCTGTGGTCATCTGATAGCAACAAATATTTTCTATACACGATACATGCCCCATAAAGAAATGAGACATTGGCTAAAACACTGAATACAAACATCATACGGATTTTTTTATATATATATATATATGCACATACAGATACACATTTACCAAGAATGTAAGTCTAAAGCTACCTATTATCTAAAGGAAAAAAAATGAGCAGGCTTTAGCGGAAAGGAAAAATAGCGTGGAAGCACTGCTGTAAATAGAACATACTGGAAACAGTAAAAATAATTAAGGCACCTCGTAAAGCCCTTAGTATTAAAGAAGAGGGTATGTAGACATGCAGAGATAATTACCTTCTTTAAGAAACTGTGAGTGGATGACAAAGATAAGAAAACAGCAGATCGCTGCTCCTGCTAGTGCCCATAAAGCTTTCAAGAGCTGCATCTCGGTCTGAAACTCAGTAAATACCCAGAAAGTCACACAATGAATTTCCACAGCGATGCATCAACGCTTCCCTCTGTGCGCCAGGCGCGGCGGCTCCCGGCAGGGACCACACTCCCGAGCAGGGCGGGCGAGCCCGGGGCTGCGGAGGAGGGGCCGGGGCTTCACACCCCGCGCGGGGGCAGGGGCAGCGGCACCGGCAGCGGCAGCGCCGCGCTCTCCTGGCCGAGGCAGCCGGCGCGGGGCCCCATGAATCAGCGCTCCGTCTCCGCGGGAGCCGAGCCGCGCCGAGCCGCGCCGCGCCGCGCCGAGCCGGCGGCGGGGGCAGGGAGGCCAGCAGCGCCGGGCAGGGTTGCGCAACAGCGCCCGCTGCGCCGCGGGGGCGCGGGGCCGCCGCCGCCCGCTCAGGGCGCGCCGCCGCCGGGCGGCGCGGGGCGCGCGGGGGCCGGGCCCACCCCGCCGGGGCTCCGCGGGAGCCGCTGCAGCATCGCCGGGCTGCGGGCGCCGCTCGCTCGCTGCTGCGCTCGCTCCTTCGCTCGCTCGTCGGGCCGCCGCTCCGCCGCTCGCTGCCACGGCTCGGGGAGGAGAGAGGGAGCGGGGAGGGGAGGGAGCGGGGGGGAGGGAAGGGAGGGATCTCTCTTTACTGCAACTTCGCCCGGCTGGCGGCAATTTGTTGCACCCCCCTTCCTCCTCCCCCGGCTCGGAGATCCTCTCCGGTGCGGGGTGGGGGGGGGGGGGGGGTGTCAGTTCGTCCCGCCCTCCCCGCCGGACGCGGGGCCGCTCTCGCGAACACCGCCGGCCTCCCCTCGGGCTCGCACCTCCGCCGCCGGGGCTCCTCGTCGCCCGGCTCCGGGAGCTTCCCCCGGGCGCCGCGGCCGGCCCCGCTCCCTCGCCCGCCCGCGGGGTCGACCCCGTCCCGGCGCCGCGCCCCGGCGGCGGCACCGCAGAGCGCCCTGCGAGCAGCCGCGCCGGGCTACGGCGAGAGCCCGCTCAGCCTACAGGTTGATGCCTCCGTTGCAGCCATCCCCGCGGAAAACAAGAGCGCAAATGAAAGAATGCCATAAATAAAGACCAAGGCTGTGATTCCGCTGCCGCCCTCCCAGTCCAGGGGAAGGACCCAGCCGCGGCGGCCGGCTGCCGCGGAGAAGCCGGGCGGGTGCGGGGGGGGGGTGGTGGGGGGGGGGAAGGCCGGGGAGGTGCTGCGATGCGGAGCCGCTCCGCGGGGGCTGCGCGCTCGGCCCCGCCGCTGTGGGACGCGCCGCAGCCCTGGCCGGGGGCAGGGGCGCCGCGGCGCTCCGCGCCCGGGAGCCGCGGGGGCCGCCCCGACGGACGGCGGCTGCCCGGTGAGGGCACCGAGCTCCGCGCCGCACACGCGGCTGGCGGCGGCCCGGCGGGGCGGTGCGGGGGCGGGGGGAACGGCTGCGCGCGGAAGCGGGGCCGGCCGGCTGCGCGTTCTTCGGGCGGCAGAGGGGGTTGCCTGGGCCGGGCTGCCGCCCGGGTGCCCTTCTGCCCGCGGAGGCGGTGCGGCTCCGCGCCTCTCGCCTCCAGACGCCGCCGGCTGCCCCGCGCAACTTCCGCGACGCCTGCCTGCCCGGCGCCGCGGCCTGCGCCGGCTCGCGGGGCGAAGCCCCGAGTGCCGCGGAGCGGGGAAGGAGGAGCGCGGCCCCAGGCCGGTGGCGGGCGAGCGGGTGTCGGCGGGGTGCGACCGACGGGCGCCTAAGGCGGGCAGAGGAGGGTGAAGCCGCGGAGGACCGGGCAGGGGCAGCTGCGGTTCGCAGCGCTGCGGGAAGCTGCGGGCAGGAGGCGGCCGGAGCGCCGGGCGGCCTCGGCGGGGCGGGCGGCGCCACCTGGCCCGGCCCGGCCCGGAACAGAACGGAACAGCACGGAACGGAACGGCCCGGCCCGGCCCGGCCCGTTGGGTCCTCCCCGCCGTGCAGCTCCGCGCCAAGCTGAAAGTTGCTGCGCTCCTCAGGGTGGCTGCAGATTTACTGCTCTACGTTAGCAATGAGAGTAACGCACCGATGGCCGATGCCTTACCCCGCTTTATCCGGGATAGAGATGAAAGCGCATCCATAGTTTGGAGGGTATAAAGCAAGTAAGGGAATACTTGCATGCCGAAAGCTTTGTTTTCATAGCTCTTGGGTTACGTGTTTGCATTTATGTTATTTTTTGTAATACTTAATATTTAAATATTTTCTTCATTTAAAAGAAAAAAAACAAAAACAAAACCCCAACAAAACCCAAAAACTGGGAGGGTTTCCAGATGCTTGGAAGGACAGATTAATAAAAGACCAGTATTTTCGTCAGGTAAACGTCTCCCTTGCTGTTGATGTGTGTTAAGTTCATCCCCGTGCTTTTTGGTTTTTCACTGATAGTGCATTACAAACAACTATCTTCTGAATTTTAAACTTCACACAAATCCCTATAAACCCATTTATTGCATTTACTATATTTGAAGATTACAGCAATGCAATGTTAAAGCAATGTCACAGCTACACTAGAGATATTCCACTGTAAATCCTTCATTCTGAAATGCACACTTTACTGAGAAATTGGCCATGCTTGGGCACAGTTCAAGTTGGGTTTTGTTTGTTTGTCTTTTGGGTGAAAGAAAAAAGTGCCAAGTAACTAAAGAAAATTCACACATTTTATACGCAAACATTCCCCCCCCCCCCGACATAGCAGCTTTTAAGTCCACAGGTAAGTGGATTTTAAAAATGTCTCAAACTTAAGGGTTCATCTAGTCCAGCAAAAGCAATATGTATCTTTCAGTTTGAACATGCTAAGTTTGGAGAGAAAACCTATGAAAAATTTTACACGTTGCTTCCCTTTTTAACTAAAAGCACATGAAGACCCACTGTCAATGGGTCAAAATCCCCAAATTGCTTGCTCCTTTTGAGGTGCAAGATGATAGCCCTTCTCCCATTTTAAACTAGTCTTACTTCTTTGAGCTTCTGAATTAGACGAATACTCCTGGGCTTCTGCGGGCTTTGGATCAGACCCTTTCATAAGCAAGACATCAGAATGCAGCACTGTGCTTCCCGGCCACAGGGGAGTCACTCTACATGCACACTAGTGTAAGTGGGAGCAAAATCTGGTTCAGCGCTCACACTGTACAGAGATATTTAGTCTCATAGCAACAAGGGATTCCAGAAGACTTCCCATCTGAGAGGACAGTGGTACCTGGCAACGCCGCTTGCTGTACTAAATATGGTTCACTGTGTTTTTTGTGTTTTCTAAATAGCTTTGGACCTTTCAAATTGGGTGAGTCCTATTCAGAAATATCCGTCTTCAATTTCTTTACTTGTCACCTGCATAAAGATTTATAAAATATTAAAGATATCTCAAGTTACCAGTGTAGACTTCTCTGGAAGACTTTTCTGAGTAAATGCCACTGACAAAAACTCCCCCCTTATCTTTCAGCCTATTAAGATTTGCATCCCCACCTAATGGAATAGCACCTGTCAAACAACTTCTAAGCTGCTTAGGCCAAGAGGGCTTTACAGAACTATCTCGCTGTGAATTTTCAGGTTTTTGCCAGAGCTCTGACCCCATACATCTCCAGCAATATAGAGGCAAAAGGCTGTGGTCCCAGCAGTAGCTCCTGCCAGGGAACCACTCCACAGGAACTCTCCCAGTTGCGTTTTAATGTTAAAGGAAGGATGCTCAGCACCTGAAAGCTGGTAAAGGATGGTGATGGCGTTGGAAGACATTTCCAATACAGAAGACAGTTGCAGCTGGGAAAAGTAGTGAGGAAGTAAGGAATGCATTTTCCTGATGATCAACGAGCAAGAGCAAATGTGCATGAGATACGAGTTCTTCTGAGTCCTTACGGGAAAGCAGCACAAAAATGAAGCACATAGTTTCCAAATGTGTGTTCCCTTTTGGAAATACAGCTCATTTGTTCTTTTACCAAAACTTCAATATAGTTCTACAGAACTACTAAAACTGGAACTCTGTAGCGAAGTCAGCAGCCTTTGCTCAATTCTAGAGGTTTAAAAATATTATCTATACTCTGCATTTAATTGTGTGAAAAGATTCTACCAAACTTTAGAAGATTTATTCTTCACTACTGAGATATTTTATAAATAAAAACATGCTAAAATTCCTGGAACACAAACATGTTCAGATTGTATTCCATATACCTATAGCTAAGCCCCTAGTATTTTCAGTTGTGTCAAACACTTTTCGCATAGTTATTTTATTCCTGTTCATGTAATAAACCCCAAAATTATGCATGGCCAATGCAGATCTAAATGCAGTAGCACAAGAGATGACGTTAGCCCATTTTCACTAATAAATTTGGAAATTACTGCCGGCTTTGAATGACAAAAAACAGAGCAGACAATATCTATTATTAGGTTATCTAGACCAAACCTTTGCCAATGCCCACTGGATTTCATTTTTGTTACTTTTGAGTTACTCAGGCAATAGTCTGTCACCAGTCACTTGAGGCGATTATTCCAGCCCAGTGGTTCTCTCAGCTGGAATGTTTCTCCTGATGCTATGTTTAACATTTTATTTTGTTGAAATTCACCCAGTTCATCCTTCACATATGCCTGAAGTGGCATTATAAATCTTTTTCCATTTTTAATCTAACCAAAATAGATGATATATTGAATATTTAGTAATGAATACAGATGGATATATTTCCACCAATTAGTTTTTGCAGCCTTTAAGTATTTTTTTTCCCTCTGTTCTCTGCATGCCAATGGCTGCTTCACATTTCTTTGCTACTGGGCTAGTCACAACTACGGCACTCCTCAAAATTTTATCACTGATCTTCAGCTGATGCTGGGCAAGTGCCACTACAGTAGAAATTAATCTCTAAAGAGATTCTGTTAATCTCTGGTTTATGACATGACGCAGCTGCAATACGAACCACAAACACACATCCATTTGACCATCTCCTTCCATGAACACCTAAAATTTTCACTTGTTTTTCTTTCACTTACCTAATTAGGTGATATATTATTATGTCTTCAATGATTTTTTGACAGACCAAACCCTGCTTCCTGTTCTTTCTCCTACTGGCAGATTCATAAAAGGGATAGCACAGCCTAGATAATTTAGAATAACCAATATGCAATTTCCTTGCTACAGTGCATCATGTCTACTTAGAACTTTTGATGGTTTAGGTTTTTTTTAAAATCATTTTTTTTTGCTTTTGCTTTTCAGTTGTATTATTTTGCTGTTCTTGTCTTCTTCCTACCGCCTTAATGACTTTCTATTCAGGTATGATTTTATTCCTCTTTTCTATTTATAAAGAACTGAGCCAGCAGTGCATGTCATGTGGACAGTTGCCCATTGGGAACTCATTGCGCTTTCTCCCACATAGCAGTCACCAGTTGGTAACAGCTTTTGGCCACTACTGACAAAGGCTGTATAGGAGCTGCCTAAGAAGAAGTGAAAGGCTCTGTGTAAGACCACTTTGATCCCTTGAACCACTGGTAAATTCCCCCAAAACACAAACCTGAAATGACACAATACGCCAGCCACAGGTACTATGGGTAGTATAGTCAAACTGTGTTACCATGCTCCTCCATCCATGTTGTGCTCATGGATCATCTTCCTCATATCTGCTCATCAAGCAATCTCCCCTTATATAATTCAAACCTTTAAACAGGTCACTTCTGAAATGTTGCTTTTGTCCTCTTTCGTTTTACCTTATACACTCAACCTGTTACAGGGAGCACCTAGCTTTGCAGTAGCTGCTCTGACACATTTAACAGCACAATTATAGATGATTTGGTAACCACCCATTGACTAAAAATAACCTAGCAACTGAAGACACACTTAGGTATTTATACTTAGATATCCCAGAGGAACCCTTCACAGCTCCTGTAGCTGGGGAAAACATATGTATCTCACCAAATGCAGTAGCCTAGGAATCCTCAGGGGCGGGGGCGGGGGGACGTAGCGGAAGCGATAACATTGCACAGCTGAAAGATTTTCCAGACAACACTGCCAGCTAATCCAACTCTTATCCAACTAGCTCTGCAATTAAGGTTTCCTACTGAGAACAATGACAACATTATGACCTGGGGAATTTTCTACATAAAGAAACCCCAACGCATCTGGGATTACACAATTTAGAGCCTTAAAAAATCCAGTTCCTACACTGATGGTACTCGCAACCAGTACAGATCCAAAGGAACTAGTGCCAGTATGCGTATGAGAAAATACATGAGCTGTAATGAATGAGCTGCCAATGAGGAGGGAGCCAGGGCAGCATATCCTGTGTGAGGAACCTGCAGTGCCGAAACTCATTCTTGCCTTCCAGAGTATGGGGTTTTTTTTATACGAGATGTACCAAGTTTTCACTTAACCTGTTCAAGAAGAAATATTCTCATGTCTGAAGAAAGAGACTTCTAAATGATGTGATTTAATTTCTATGATACGTGATTACATACGCTATGGCTGCCTATGTATAGTTTTACATATTTGAGGGGAAAAAGAAACTCAGTATTGAATTGACGGAACCACACATGTTTTAATGGAGAACTTGTAATACTACAGTGTCTGTCTGCCCATCCTTTCTTACCTCCAATTTTTTCTGGTTTGTTTATGGCCTTCATCTATTCTTGTTTTCAAAATACGCCTTCACTCAGCTAGAAAGACCTGAATAGGTAGCCATTTACATCCAGGGGGACAACTACTAATCTCAAAGAGAGAGGCTAGAAAGTCTCAAGGGCCTTTCTACCTGCCTCCAGTGGTAAGATTATTGCCTTGAAATGATAATGAAGTGTTCAAAGTCAGGTTGGATGGGGCTCTGAGCAACCTGATCTAGTGAAAGATGTCCCTGCCCATGGCAGAGGGCTTGGAATAGATGACCTTTGAAGGTCCCTTCCAACCCAAACCATTCTGTGATTCTATGATTCTATGATAATTCAGAGAGAGCATGCAACTATTGAAACTCACAGTTAAGATTGGTGGGCAAGGCATAGGCTTGCATGTTCCAACAGTTATAGGGCTCTTCACAAAAATCACAATGAAATTGAGAGGGCTTATCCTCATATTTTTACTTTTTATATATTTTAAGATCATCTGGATTTTTTAACACTTCTCAAAATAGAATTGTTTACTCCTTTTTTAGAAAAAGGATTTGTGTTATAACCAGGATGATTAAACACATGAAATTAACAGAATTTAGTTACGATCCAGCATCAATTCCTGAGGGTCTAGCCTAAATGCACACAACTAAAATGCTGTAACATTCGGTGAATAAGTTCTTAATTGCAAATGAGATCCATGGAGAAAGCCATGCTGAATAAGCAGTGACTCTCTGAGTCAAGGCACAGCAAACCTTTATAGAATGGCCAATAGCAGTGTTGTATGGAAAAGTTAATAAGCTAATATAATGGGGGGTTTTGTTGCTTCCTCCACCTTAGTGGAAGGGGAAAAAAAAAAAAAAATCCAAACTCTACAGGAGTGAATTTTACTATACAAACTCATACACGCTGGCAACTTAGCCAATAAGCTCTTTGACCTATAGCTTGAACTTTAACCAGAGAACTTTCTTTACATTTATTTAGCTGTTGACTTTCCACCTCAAAACCTGGATGTCGCAAAAAATGATCAGGAGATGAAGTCAGGCCACAGTGGACATTTTTAATTCTTTCCATTAGCGATTCTTACTGCATTAAGTAGGAAAGGGAGCTGCAGCAAAAATGGAGCATATCTAGAACAAACCAGGCACCTCCACAGTTAGTTAGAACAGGTTCTGAACATATGAGGAGGAGATGACGATACCCTCTGTAATGTTTTAGCACGTTGGGTGATATTACTGAGGGAAGAGGTAATCTTTGGTTGCTAATAAGCTAGTGGAGGGGAAACAAATATTTTTCAGACAAATGTTAAGTGCAGATGCTTTAAAAATTATTGAAAGCCTCAAATAAACAGTTGAAAATTGTTACATGCACAAAATGAACAATTATTACATTTTAAGTATAAATTAAAATGGGTTTACCACTATGGCACTCTTTTTTTTTTTAACCTGAAAACTCTCATGTTTTCAAGAAATCTACACCTGCATCAGACTGTGATGTTACAGGAGGCCCAGAATTTTATATATTAAGTTTCTTCTGGGTCTGTGTTCAGGACTTCATTCCAAAATTTTGACTAAGTAAAGGAGAAAATGGTTTTTAAATTTTTAATCTTAAATCTTAGAACACAGACTCATTTGTCATTCTGAAATATAAACCAATAATTTTACAAGCCATTCATGTATAATATAGTTCACTTGATAGTAAAGAGAAAAAAAAAAAACTATTAGCCAGTCTCTAGCTTTTATTAGATATGGCCTGTTAATACTAAATGGTATAAGAAATATTTTGTTCAGTAGGATGAAAATGGATTACTGCAAGCTAATCTGAGATTTATTACTGGACTCTGTGGAATTAACACACTGGAGGCCCATCTGTGTACACCTGGGGTGGGATAATGGCAAGAACTGCAGACTAATATAACCTTCCCTTGCATGCACAGCCTATTTATTATTTGCTTGTCTATTTGTTTTTGTGGCAAGTTTATTTCTTCCATTTACCAGATACATCAGGCAGCTTATAGTTTACTACAGTTAATGAAGTAGCCACTGTATAGCAGCTTCCCACAAAACTTTTTGTGAAAAGCATATTTTTAAAGGGAAACATCTCTTTGGTTTTGTTTTGAATCGTGCTGTTCTAATAGGAACCATTTTTCTGTGTGCTTGCATTGTTTTAAAGTAGAAAGCTTTAATTACAATATCAAATTAAGCATCTACGATTTTGGCATTTAACAAAACGCTAGCTATTAAAATAACACCCTTGGCACATAGGGCAGTATTATCTTTAAGATGCAACTTAAGCTAGTGAGAGTGCACAGCCTGAACTAACTTCCGTAAAAATCCTGGAGACATTGTAGCTGATTCGGCTGGATTTCAGCTGGATAAAACATTACAAAGAGCATTATAAAAACTTTGTAAGAGAGAGAACATCCTTCTCTACAGCAGAATATTAACTCTCCCTGGACATTGCTTAACCTTAAATAGAGAAGGAGTGAAGTGGATCATGGAATGCTCTTTGTGCCAGCTCCTGGGAGGTTTTTAGCATCACACCTGTACTGGACTGTCCTGATCATCATACTCATCAGCAGGCTTTTGAACAAGAGACAGAAAGCTTTCTCTGATTTTTTCACTTAATGCACACTCAGTGAAAGCCCCACACCAACACCCCATGTCTACACTGTCCTTCATGCACTGTTCAAGTTCACTAGTCCGTTTGTTTTTAGTTGCCTGTGTCCATATCCGAAAGGGCAAATGAGTCATGATAGCTAATTTCTCCTAACTGAACAAGAGTGTGTAAGGTAATATGTAGATAGAAGGGGTGATCCAGGAATTACAGCTTGAATGTGAGTTTAAGTCTTAAACTAGCATATTGGTTAAGCCATGCCCACAGAAACAGTTAGGTTTGACCCTAAAGTCACAGTAAAAATCTGAGTATGGTTTACCTCACCAGTATACTAATATAATGGTAATATTATGACATTACATTAGTATAATATTATACATTGAATGGCTACTATAGAAAAAGTAGACACATCAGAAGTGGGTAATGATGAATTAAAGTTTTATGTAGGTATGAATTACCACATACAAATTAGATATTGTACTTAATTGTTTACAATACTGGTTACCTTTTTTTTTTTTACAAAAAAAAAATGTTTACTTGGTTTTGTTTACCATTTCAGAGGAAACTGGTAGAGTCTATTCTGTCAATAATACACAGAATAGTAGGTAGTAACACAGTTTATAAACTATATGCTTTCAATCCATGCCATAGTGCTTTGAGAATGTGTCAACACTCAGTGATTTCCTTACCCAGCTCAAAAGCATCTTGGAAGCACCCCGGGCAATGTCTCATATACAGCCATTGAGGGTTATCCGCTCCAAAATAGCTGTTATAATCTGAATGGAAGAACCATAAATGATTCAATTGAAATCACTTCTGAAAATGCAACAGGAAATGAACACAGAATAAACTACAACATTAGGGGGTCTAACAGCCCGCACACCTGAAGGTTTAGAATTGAAGACTTGGGCGTTTCCCCTTACAACCATCCTACTGTATGCGTAACAGCTACTTTAAGATGCTGAGAACAGTATTCATAAAATTGACCTTCACTGATTTTAGAAGAGTTTTTTGCATCATTTCAGGTATAAGGTAACCAAACACATCCAACTGCATCTGACATAACTGAAACTTGGTAAAAGAGTCTCTCTCCCCCCCACTCTCCTTCTCTGAAAGAGGTTAAGTATTCATATCTTCCCTATAAAAGAGATATAGTATAGTACATAGCACTTATCTAGTTATAGCCTTCCTAGTAAAACTGAATATCTAATGCCACCAAATGTTGGATCCACAGCTTGCTTTGTGTTTTTTTTCCCTTTATGAAGAAACAATGCCAGAGAAAAAAAAAATCTTTTTCTTTCACAGAAAACTAATGGAATTCTATAAAACCAGAACAAATCAAACTCCCCAAACACATGACAATTACTTCTAGAAACAAGGGACTAGCAAAAGACAGTGTACTAACTAGAATAATTGCTGTGGCTAAATAGGATATTTTAGGTTTATGTGGAATGCCAACCACATTTTGTATTGTTTTTTTCTCTTTGCCTACATATAACAGATTTTTTTTCTTCCATTAGGTACCATTAGGTTTTAATTTTTTTTTTTCATAATCACTTCAGAACAATATAGAGGAGATATGAGAAGCAGGTGTGTACTTTATGTAGTAAACTGAAATATCAGATACTATGAGCAAGATAGCATCTAATTATATATTAAGTATTGCCTGAGGGATCTGCAAGGAAGAAGTTATTCTGTTGATGTAAACATGTGCAACTGGCATCAATCCTGAAGACATGCCATAGGTATGAAGGTGTTTATCAATAATGTTGTCCCATCAATGTGGATAGAATCAGTGTATGACCAATGACCTCCTACTGTGAGAAACAGCTGCAATTTACTTACTTTGCCATAAGGAAAAGGCCTTACCCTTTCCAGATAACGTACCCTGCTGCTTCTCATACAGAAAAACATCCTCAAGAAGCCAGTCATTAAAACATAGTAATGCAACTGTAATAGCTTGAGTAGGTTTAACTGTTTTCTTTTCCTTTCCCAGATATACTGCTGAAGATGTGTATCTTCCTTTTGACAGACACAACATAGGACAAAAAAATTTTAACAGAAATTTGACTTTTCCACTGGTCGTGGTGCTCATCTTTTTTAATTGGCTGACTATCAGAACTGAGTTTTGCAAACAAACAGGCACCTTTTGTTTTTTTAAACTGTTTTTTTCAAACTATATTAATCTTTATCATCCCAATTATTTTTTGTGTGATGCATACAGTGTATCAAAGAGGATTAGTTTGACACAAAATGTAAAATATTTCCCATTTTTTAAGAAGATAAAAGTAATCCTTCAAGTTACATTTTTTCCTGAATATTTCAGTAGAGAATTTATTGTCACTGCAGTAGCCTACTATGAATTTATATTTGTACAGGAAACTTTTGGTAATGAAGGATTTTACTCAAATAATGCCTAATAAACAGAAACATGAATAAACTAAAAGTTGAAAAGACATGTTATTGTATAAAACAACTGAGAGAAAATAATATTTCATGAACAATTGTTAATGACGTTTCCTCTCCTTGACTTTATTGATACTTTTTTATTCAAACCTGCATTGAGTTAGTTATATTACAAAATCTGGAAATCTGATTAAGAATCCCCTAATACAGGTCTTGCATTTACTGACAAACAGAAAGAAAAGATGGCTGTACTGAGTCCTTAGCTAAACCCAGACAACAGGATACAATACATGAGGTTGGGAACAGCCTGATGGTTGTGAATCCAAGTTAAGACTAGGAGTTGATGGTTGTGGCTCCTTTTGTAATAAGTTTGTACAATGCTGCAATAGTGTACTTTCTTTCTTTCTTTCATTTTTAGTTCTTCTGTTCAGAGTAGTATATGATATATGTGTGTATAATAGAGGATAATATCAACCTCGTTCAATCCCCAATACTTGTAGAGAGAAAAAAAAAATAATGACAAAGGTCTCTTCTCCTGCATTGTGGGGAAAGTCTAACCAGAAATAACAATATTGTTTAAAAACAATATTCATCTTGAGAAGCCATCATCTTGATAAGCATTTCCACTATCACTCATATGGGGTACTTTATTAAAAGCAATCCTATTCAGTACCTATTCAAACAACAATAGTGGAGGGATGGATTTCACAGCAAATGGCAAATTAGTAACAAGCAATCCTATGAACCCCGGAACAAATGAGGCCTATTTTCCTGTATGTTTACAACCTGTAATTGACTGCAGGCTCTGATTTCCTACAGTTGCATACTTTTTAAGACCATGTTGATCCTCTACATTTAATATGGTAGGAGAGGACATGGTATCTGTTCCCACCATTGGGACATTTATAGGGTCTCTGTCTTCTAATGATCACCTATATTCATAAACCTTTTGAAACTTATGTTAGATGCTCCTGTCTCTCTGAGAAATTTGGTTGACCTCAGCCCCCAAATTAAAAAGTTATACATGGATGAACAACAGATATCTTGTTTCCTGAGCCTCAAAAACTGCAGAGCCCTCTTCACTGCCCTCAGGGACTGCTCACACTCTTTCAAATCCCTTACTTCCATAATTTGTCTGCTGCCACTAGTTTCTGCAAATAAAACCAAAACAAGCTATAACAAAACAAAACCCTTTATGAAGTCTTTGCAGCACCTATTCCCCCTATTCTCACCAACAAGTCCTCACAAAGGCCTTGGGAATATTGGATATTCTTCTCCTTCTCCTTGGTGCTGAGCCCCATATTCAGATTTCAATACCGTACAGCACTCAGCCAGGCAAATTATCAAATCAAATTACAGTGGCTTACCAATTTACCTCCCATCAGCTCTAAAGCAATACCTTGTTAACCTGCTATAACTGTGTTGTGTGTCTGAACTGAACACGTATGAGTGAAGGTTATTTCAGAAAGAAAGGACAGACTGAAAGAGCAGCTTATATCCACAAGGAAAAAAACAGGGTAGACATTTGAGCAAACTGTTTAACTTTAAAGGCAATTAGGCAATGGAATGACTTGCCTGAGGAGGTAGTTTAGACAATGTAATGAGAAGTGCTTAAAATAGAATAAACTATTTGCGAGACAGATACAGATGTAAATAATCCTCCATGTTTTGAACTAGATGAATCAGGAGAGGTCTCTTTTCTATTCAAATGTCTGACTATAAAAATTCTATTCTCTTTCCTTGGGAACAGCTTTCAAACTTATGACTGTTTACACCTGTTCTGAATACTAAAGTGAAACTGCACTCCAAAAGGCAGTTTAACCTCACTGTATCATTATAAAGTAGATTTATTCATAACAAGCATCTATGAAAAACTTCCAGCAAAAAAGGCCTTAGTCAGGGAGATGCACATTGTTGCAAAAATGGATTGTTTCTCTAAGTGCTTATATGGCCCCATCGCTATAGTATCCAAGCGCCTTACAAACATTAATGAATGTATTCTCACAACACTCCTGGGAGATAGAGATAGTATTATTAGCTAATGCACAAAGAGTAGCTTGTCCAAAGTCACACAGAAAGTCTGTGGCACAGCCAAGACTCAAAACTGTGATTTCCTGCCCACTGCTGTAACCATGACTATATTCTCCTGTCCATATACAGCATTTCAAAATATGTTACATATAACCTCAGATCTTCACACAATAAGCCTTTCTGTTCAGCTGTAGATCCAACCGCTGACTTAATAAATAAAAATAACTTTGTTTATCGGGAAGCTTCATTACGGCAACAAATTTGCAGGTTACTGAAACAATGACAGTTATATGGGCCATAACTGGTTCTGATATATGAGCGCAGTGAAAAAGAATTCCCTGATCATCACATTCAGAACAGGAGGCATCATATCCAGAACATGATTTTGATACCAAAATATTTTCCTTCAGATAATGTAAAGTGTTACATTACACAGAGAAGTCTGGTTTTGAGAAAAAAAAAAAAAAAAAAAAAAAAAAAAAAAAACCAAAACCAACGGCTAGCTGTATTCCCTACATAGTTCCTTTTGGATAAACTATTTCTGTAATAAGACATATACAGTATTTTCAATTTTAATGAGGTCAAATCTGGAGGGACAACTGCAGTAAGTGTATTTACCCCTGAATATCAGAGAACAGAATCTGGCTTATAAAGTTAATATTATAAAAATGCAAATATATGATATTTATAAATATATATGGGTTTGCCATTGTTCAGATTCATTTTAATGAATTCAGAGATCTGATCAAATGATAACAGGATTCTTCTGAATCAGGAACACAGCAACTTGTCTTTCATTTTGCCAGGGTGAAGCATAGGCGTTACATTTTTCCTCAAATGCTAAACAATTAAAAAAGAGAAAACAGAGGACAACTGCATAAATAATGGAAAAGGATATGAACGGGTAGTAGGTCACAAAGTGACTAATGATTCAAAAAATACAATATTGTTGCAAGGAAGTGACATATAATTTTGGAATTCATTGGCAGAAACAAAAGACAAGGTAAATTGTGTCTCCTGAACTTCACTCCTGAAGTTCCAATAACAGCACTTTTCTCAGTTTGTGGCTTCATGTTTTAAGAAAGAAGTAGATAAATTAGACCTGGTTTTAATTAGAGCTACCAGTATAGAAAAGGGGATTTACATTAGATGCTAACTGAAAAGAGTCGAGCTATCAGGATAGTTAAATGATGGAGCAGATTATCTTTGATAGGGAATCCACATCTCAACACGTGTTTAAGAACAAGTTAAATAAATATCCATTAGGGGCGATCCTAATTCACATAAGAGGATAGACTAGATTGTGTCCTCAGATCTATTTGTCTAACACATATATTTAATCACTGTACAAATGGTACAAAGTTATTCAGATCACTTATTCTCCAAGAACCCCTATTCTAGAATCCCTTATTCCCTCCTCTTTCTCTCCCACTCTCCCCACCTCTCTTTCTCTTACTCTTACTCTTTCCCTTTTTCTTTCTTCCTCCCTCCTTCCCCCATCAGCTCTCTCTCTCCCTTTATGTCTTTCTCTTTCTTCTCTCATCCTTTCATCCATTCCTCTGTTCTTTCTATATGCTTTTAAAGTGACATAACCCTAGTGGGACTGGAAATTCCTGAGGTGTCTACCTTTAGCAACCTTACCATGTTAAGGAACATCCTATTCTGAGGGACCAGATACCTGTTACCTATAAGACTACATAAAGATCCCAATTTAGATAAGATGTGATTTAAGTTCCTATCATACCTTCACTACAGGACCAGAAAACTGCAATGCCTTGGTACTTCTGGTTAATTTTTATTATCATTTTTATTACCATTGCATAATAGAAAAATCATGAAGGTAGACTGTACATTAGCAAAGTTATCAGATTACAGAAACAGAGACTCTTGCTGTTAAAGAGCTTAGGTGCTCAGTTAGGTTGCAGAAATAGCTTTTAATTTTCTCTGATTCTCCCAAGTCCAGGGAAAGGTTTTTTTGCCTGCTACTGTAAGCTATGTGCTTACGTTTGCACATGCAAAAAATCATACTCTGATTCAATATGGTAAGTATAGATCATTCTGTTTCATAAAAGCCAAATGAATGTCACATAAAAGACAGCAAACTGGTGTCCTGTACCATCAGTTTGTCTCCTTTCATTTCTTTTGAGACCGTTGAAACAGGGACTGGATAGAGATAACTGGAACTGCACTCAAAAGAATAATAGGATTAAATAGTTCCTAGTTCCAGGTGGGATGCAGCGTTTAAACAGTCAAACAGGAGTGGAGGAAATGTTTGTAATGAAGGACTAAAGGAAGACTTTAAACTTGGAGCACCCTCTTGGAGATATAATACCCTCTGGAACGGCTTTGTAAAAATGAGATCAGACCATGCGATCTGGTTAGAACAGGTTACTGTATTCTTCATCCTACTTTGGCCCCAGAGATATACAGCTGATTGGGAGAAACTATTCAGTTATCTGAAATTGTACAAAAGCCATAATAGTACCAACAACTGTATTTTCACTATGTGAAATGGCACCCTACATACCTGCCACTAGGAAGGAGTATGGTCCCTTATACAACCAATTCCTATTCACTGGAGTACAGTTTATTAGAATGGCTATATTTGTGTGCAGTTTAGAAGTTACTGTATAAAGGATTCATTAAAAAAAATGCACTGTTGGGCAACTCCAGAAGTGCACACATGGAGCAAAGTCCTCACTCAAGGAGAAAATGAACCTTTGCCTAGAATGTGGAGGAACCTGCAGGATGCTTTTCAAAAAATCTGGAAAGAAAGACTACTGAAGATAAAAGTGGGTACCAGAGAGCCCACTTACAAGATGTTAGCAAGGGCCCTCTGCTGTGAAGTTTGTGGAGTGCCTGGCCAAACACTAATGAAGAAAGCCACAGGAATCCCATACTGGAAACTGAAAGTTAAGCTGCTAAATATGAACATATGGAGCTAGGCAAGCTGTAGGACTCCCAGCTAGTTGTGATAGTTTAGACAATAGCACTTGTCATTCCTCATAGGAAGATGATATCAAAAAAAAGGAGTCTTAGAACTGTATCAGTTAAAATGGATGGCTTCACTTAAAATGGACAACAACCATTGACATAACCAGCAAAGGGGATGATGATGACTCAGTGAACAAAAAAATCATAAAGTGTTACTTGACATTCGGTCATGAGCAGCATTGTGCTAATTTTACCAAGAGCTAACACATAGTCAACAACATATAGAGGTAAGATGTTAGAGAATGGCACAAGCAAAGCAAATTCATTCTCTCCTGTGAAAGGTCTTATTTTCATTGACTGCATTAATAATCTCCAGTCTGGCAAATGAATTCTAAAAGACAGTCAGAAATCTAGTTGTGGGGTGTTTTTTTGTTGGAGTTGTGGGGGTTTGGGGGGTTTGGTTTTTCTTTTTGGATGGTTGGTTTGGTTTTTTCTGTGTCTGTGCTTGACTATGGGAAAGCACACAGTTTTTCTGACTTCCACTCCGAAAACGAGAGCCCAATGAATGGGAAAAATCTGGGGAATTACTGGTAATTATCACACAGAAGCTCAGTGAAAACATGAGACTGCCTCATGTAGCCTCATTTCACTAGGAAACACAGATAATTTCCTCTAATTTCACAGAATCACAGAATAGTTGAGGTTAGAAGGAACTTCTGGAGATCATCTAGTCAAATGTCCCTGCTCAGAGCAGGGTCAACTGGTGATGCAGGTCACTCAGGACTGTTTCTCTGTCAGGATGTGGATGGCCACAACTTTGGTGAATAATCTGTTCCAATGTTCAATCAACCTTACAGTTAAAAAAAAAAAAAATTTCCTATGTTTAAATGGAATTTCTTGTATTTCAATTTATGCCCATTGTCTCTTGTCCTGTCATAATAATTTAGCCAAAACTTAACTAAAGCTTCAGCAAAATGGAAGAAATCAAAGTTGATGATAGCAAAACTTTATGTGAGTCAAATTGTTGAGTCAGTCTTGAAAGGAAGGATAATTCATATCACATCTAGTATTAATTTCAGTGAATTTAAAAAAAAATTAATTGCACTGTCAGTGATTAAAGAGTCATAATTATGTTCATGTGCAGTAATATATATTTAATGACATAGTTTAGTCTACAGGAAGAAGTACAATAACAAAATAACTGGTGATATTCTCAGGAAAATAATGTCTATCCAGCTGTTTCCATGAAGATGGTGCTACTACGTCTTGTCAGATACACCCTAAGGAAATTAGTAAGTAATTCAGTCACAATATGGGAACACAACTGGAACCCAACGGACATTGAACTATGCATCTTATATTCATGTGCTAAGCATACAGACTAAACTATTATGATCCAGTTTTCCACCTGCACCACAGTGGATGTGGAACGGCAAATAATTCAAATTGAAGCAAAGAAGTAGGACAAAGAAATAATGCAGTAACATGACCCTCCAGTTGCAATACAAGCTACACCATAACAGTAAGTAAGTAAATCCAAAGAAATCATATTAAACCTGCACATAACATATATTTAGATGAAGTTTTATTGTAGTCCACCCTTTTTTTCCATTATAAACTGATGGGCTTTGATAAATTAAAACAAATGCTGAAGAAAATAAAATATATTCAAAAGAAGAAACTGAGCCCATAGTTCAGTCTGAGAACAAAGAAAAAGTTAGAAATAACCAGAATATTGAAAAAATACATTATTGGGCTGGTCACCTACTTTCTCAGTTAATTTTGCATTCCTTGTATTTCAGTTATCTTTGATATATAGGTCCAGTTATATGATCTTGCCTTTTGTGATTGTATGAAAAGGTTCAGTATGCACAGAAAAGAATTTTCATAGAAAGGCAAGTGACATGCAATGGTAGGGAGCTCCTGGGAATAGCTAAACTGGAATAAAATCTTCTGAAAGATAAAGACAACTTAGAAAAGTCTGGTGCCTATCTGCTCCCAAACCTACTGTGAGACCACTTGAGAAACAAGGTGAAGATTGTGAGGCTTTTCTGTCCTACTTACACTAGAAAAATAAACATTTTTAAGCCTGGAATATGCAACAGCTACATTGTTACAGAATATAGCATATTTAGTTACAGTGAGTATGTATAGTTATAGTATACTACTTGTATTAAAACACGAGTTGCAGGACCATCTTTAGTTTACCTGTTTCTGATCCTGCCACTATTAAAGTAAGATTTTTTTTTTTCTCTTTGACAAAAGTTAATGGTTTGTGTTTAGAAATTTAATAAATATGTTGCATTCAATATGGTGAGAATGAATGAATGAGATTCATAACATTGAAAGTCTCAAATCACATGACAGACAACAGTTCGCATACATTTCTTACAGTCAGGTAATCGAACTAACTGAAACAGGACCCTTGATCTATATTATTAAGTATTTGCAGTTGATTCTGGCTCAACCATCATGGTTTAAGCCCAGCTGGTAACAAAGCACCACGCAGCCGCTTGCTCACTCCTCCCCCCCGGCCCCAGTAGGATGAGGAGGAGAAAATACAAAGAAAAGCTCGTGGGCTGAGACAAGGACAGTGAGGGATCACTCACCGATCATGGTCATGGGCAAAAGACAGGCCCAACTTTGGGGAATAAACAAAATCAATTTAATTCACTACAAATCAAAACAAAACAAGGATATTAGGAAGTAAAACTAAACCTTAAAACATCTTCGCCCACCCCTCCCTTCTTTCTAGGCTTAACTTTAATCCTTATTTTCTCTACCTCCTCCCTCCAGTGGCGCAGGGGGACGGGGAATGGGGGTTGGGGTCAGTTCCTCACACCTTGTCTCTGCCGCTCCTTCCTCCTCAGGGGGAGGACTCCTCACTCCTCCCCTGCTCCACCGTGGGGTCCCTCCCGTGGGAGACAGTCCTTCACGAACTTCTCCAATGTGAGTCCTTCCTATGGGCTGCAGTTCCTCACAAACTTCCCTGGCGTGGGTCCTTTCCGCAGGCTGATCTTCAGTCACAGACTGCTCCAGCGCGGGCCTTCCCATGGAGTCACGGCCATCTTGGGGGGCCTCCGCTCCCCTCCATGGGCTGGGGGGGGACAGCCTGCCATCTCACCACGGGCTGCAGGGGCAGCCCCTCCTCTGGCGAACCTCCTCCCCCTCCTTCCTCCCTGACCTCGGTACCCGCAGAGGGGTTCCTCTCCCATCCCAATCCCCTCTCTGCTGCAGGTTCCCCCTCTTAACTCTGTTCTCCCAGAGGCGATACCGCCGTCGCTGACGGGCTCGGCCTGGGCCAGAGGCGGGTCCCACTCGGAGCCGGGGAAGCTTCGAGCAGCTTCTCACAGGAGCTGGCCCTGCGGCCTCTCCCCTGCTACCAAAACCCCGCCGCACAAACCCAAAACACTCAACATCAAACTAGAGAAGAAGCATAAAATACCATTCCTGTTCAACTGTGACTGGGATCTGTATTGTCCTTGATTTGCATCTTGGTAAAAAGAGAAAGTGATGGCTATAGCTGTCCGCAAATTAGGAAAGGGTTGCTTCCTTGGAGTTAGTGATGCAGTCACAAATTTCTGGCAAAGTTACTTCAGCAATTAACCATGGCTATATAATGGCAAGCTTTGAATGACAGCCAGAAGGACTTGGTTCTAACAAATAATAATTTTAAGTGGGGTCTTGCTCTTATTTCTGACATAGGAAATGGTTTCCAACAGAAGAGGGTGACAGAAGCGGTGTTGTTCAGCATAACAGTAGCATGCAATACTAGCCAACACATGCATCTACAGGCCAGCATGGCAAAGGTATTTCTTCCATGGGTTTCCATGTCCACAGAAACGATACTGCAGTCAACTCCACATGAATCCTGGCAATAAGCTAAGTAGATAATATATTCTTGCTCCAAAACCTTATATAGTATTTATCTTACATGTGCAGTATGAACATGACAAGTACCTGACTCTAAGAAACAGAGATTTTCAAAACACTGACAAAAGCCTGAACTAAGACCATTAACAGTAAATATTGCTAAAACTGGAGGTTTAAGGCAACATTTTAATGCCAGTGGCATCATGGTCCTGTCTCAAACATAACAATTTGACATCTTGTTCATACGTCAGTTCCTGAAGGGCTTATATATTTAAGAGTAACTCTAGAGTACATTCTAACCAACAGGGCTATTTCACCATGGTAATTAGGAAGAATTTGTAAAGTAAATGCTCAGTTTATGGGAACAGTAACTAAACAATGCAAGGATCAGCACTGCTGATTTGTCAGAGAGTTGGATTGTAGGATTATTCTTTTTTCTGCTTCTTCTCATTCTCTTATTTAATAAACACCTTCTTCCTTATAAAGTGCATCTGACTTAGAACTGTACCTGCAATTGCTAGCAAAACATAAGCAGTTTCAGCTTTAAAAGCCACAGCTTTCCAGTGGCTGGATAGCCACAGCTATCCAGGAGTGGTCCAACAACATACATAGCTGAAAATGTTAGATTTCTTCTAAATGTACATCCATTTTATGTTGCTTTTAAAGATGATTTCTTAGATCTCTCTCTGCTTAGCCCAAGGATTTTAAGTGGCTAGAAGATGAATAAAATAGAATTCTGTGAAATCTAATTGAGATCTCAGAGTTCTGTAAGTATATTGCATCAATAAGATTTCTTAAACATACAGCTGGCATTTTGCATAAATGCAAGTTTAGCTCTGTAATGAGTGAATGGCTTTGTTTATTTTTAAATATCAGACAATTGACTGAGTCTGAATTTAGGTAATATATTACTTTATGGAATGGTTAGGAATTGCAGCATTATTTAAAATTTGGAAAGACAAAGACATGAATGAAACTTTCATTTAGAAGGTTATAGTTATGGCACATGGAAAACAACACACTATTAGAAATATTTCAATAACTAATCCTTTATAAATAGTGATATCAACAGAACTGCAACTTTCATTCAGGAATTGCAAATATACAAGGCCAAATTTTGTTCTAAAATCTGTTTTTGAATTAGCTCCTGCTGAAGCTTAAGAGAAGGTGGGCCCATGTACTAAGCAGAGAACCTGGTCACACAAGGTGTGATAGCTATTTATTTTAAACATCTTCAGGACAATTTGAGCTCAGACACTGAGCACACTGTAAGCCATTTAAGGCCACAGAGGGAGCTAGTAGCATAGTTAGATTAAAATTCTTTCTGTCCCTGCCCATCAAGACATCATTCCTGGTCATTATTAGATCATTTTCTCTAATTATAATAAAAAAGCCTTCCTTGTCCTTAATAAGCATATCCTCACATTTATATGTGTTAAACTACTGAATTTAGCATTTATTTGCAAGAGTATTTCTCATGTTTATCTCCAGAGAAAAGTTTGTTTGTTTGACAGGTTTGTTTGCTTGTCTTCTAAACTGAGAAACATACGTATAGCATATGAAAAGTGAAAAGATCAATAGCATTTTCAATGTTCGCTCAAAATATCAGAGATTAAATTCCTAACGAGTCAACAGGTTAAGGAAAATTAGAGCAAAGTGTTAATTGCATCTTTGTAATTCTTCTGGTTTTGTTTTTTTTTTTTTCAATTAAAGCTTAATAGTTTGAACTTTTCATCACTGCAGAGTAACATAACAGATTAAAATCATATTGCATGACATCCCAAAACAAGGGATTTGCAGGGAAGCTGAGGGACAATATCACATCATGCTATAAATTAATGCAACAAATTAAAGACAAAAAAGAGAGAGAGAAACAAAGCAAAACAATACCTAATATCTTAGTTTGCTTCCTCTCCTAAGCATTGAAGCAGAAACCTTTATAGAGAGGACTTCATCACAGCCTTCCTAAAGGACAGGTTTGCATGACCTCAGAGGATGTAGTGTATTCCATAAAGAAGAAGAACACTACAAATAATTGTTTATAATCAATAAGATATATTATAAATGCACTTTTTGAAACTTTTAACTGATCATTTCTCTATAATGATTATATACCCCTTGCACATACGTTATTATTGAAGCAATCCATGCTTCCTAGTGCTGCCATGAGCTGTCCTTTCAGCACCACAACCTACCACAGCGCTAGCAATGGTTGTACTACTTAAACTCCTCGAATTAACTCCAGCAGTTAATTACCTTATGAAACAAGAAGAGTGCTGCACTCGTTTTCAGACTCTAAAGCTTATAAGTTTAAAGACACAAGTTAAACTATTCAAAATGAGATCTGAGTTATACATATGTAAAAGTAGTCATTTACAATGAGCTAGAAACACTGATAATTTTATAAACCCCTGTTTTTATAGGAGACAACAAAGAAATTCCTTTAAGACTATCTATTTGTTAAATCTATATGTGTTTGAAAATCCTGTCAGAGTTGCAAAGCAAGAACTCATTTCAGCTCAACAACTGAGCATGCATAATAAAATACCTTTAAACAGCCAAGTAATTACACCAAATCCCACATTATAAAAATTCATTGTTTATATAAGTGAAAAGTGTAGATGGTGTTTTCCTTCCAAAACTTTAAGTGTCTATGGGACAGTAAATTCCTTTTCTGTAAGCACTAATAAGACCATCTGCAACAACATCTTTGACATGCTGCAGGACTGTGGTTCTTAGTGAATAGAAGAAAATGGAAAAAAAACTCTTAGACAGTAAATATACTACCTTTTTTTTCTTCTTTTTTTTTTTTGGGGGGGGGGGGGGGCTGTCAACTATGCACATACATGACAAGAAGAGATTAAAAAGTCCAGGTTTAAAACCAGTGCTAACTATGCATTAAGACTCTATCTTGACCATAGAAATAGTTCCAAAGTTATTGCCTTCTTCTGTTGAAAGTTTGTACCTATAAACACTCCTGCAAATTTCAGATAAAATTGAAGTATAGTAGTTAGGAAGAAATTATGTTTACTCCCTGTTGATATAACAAAGAGATTCTTCATGCCGGAAAGTTCAGAACTCCACCTTGTGGTGATAATTTTAACTATAAGTTGAAAACAACTGGGGAGACTAAAAGGAACACTGAGATGCAATCAGGGAAAGCAAGAGAAATTCAGGTCTGAACTACGGTGAATAAATTCTGTGGAAATTCATTTGGAAAAGCATGCAAATTCACTTAAGAAATCTGAGGTAAACCAAAACCATAGAATGTTTTATTTATTTTGGGAATGAATTTGCAGAACAATGTAATGCATAATATTCACTGTGAAGATAAGATAGGCTTCCATCACTGCTCAAAGTTAGCACATACCTATATTTACTGTGACCACTCTATGGGTTCCTTTAGCTTTCTTCTAGCAACAAATGCTAAACATTCTGCTGGACTTGAATTGTTTAAGGAAATGCAGACTGACCATCTCCCACCACAGACTGCAATAAATAGCAGATAATCAACAACACAAATTCCATCATTCAGTGTTCCTCTATGAAAAGCAAATACTCTGCTAGTAAATATCCATCCCCTTTTATTACTAAAACAATATGAAGGGAACAGAGGATCTAAGGCCCTGGAAATTTACTCCAACTTAAAATGATCATAAAATCAGGCTGATGCACAGAAGCTGAAAAATGCATATACGTATATAAAAGAAGTCTCAGACACCGCCATTTTCTTTCCATGGTTATGAAAAAAAGGCAAAAAAAAAGATATTTTCACTTATGATGTGGTATTTTAATTTTTAATTAGACTATAGAATAGGAGGTTTAAGGGTGACAAGTTGGCTGAGCAAGTTAATGTGCCCAATTCCTACAATTCTATAGATGCATTGATTTATTTGTTTGCTTATTTTGGGGCAAGCACAACAGATTTTGGGGCTCCCTTCCTTTCACTATACTGCCAAGTTGTACTTGAGCATCATATGCTCCACTGCTGATGGGTCTTTGTAGAAAACATAAATTGAATTAGCTCAGTTATTAAAAAATAAACCAAAATACTACAAATTTGTCTACTAATACTGTTTTGTTTGATTGTTTACAGTATTAGTTTAATGAGTTACTTTACATGGAAGAATCATTATCTTGCCACCAAAAGTCTTTTTCTGAAGAAAAGGCCACTATTTGAACCTCTCCAGTCACAGAAATGCTCAAGGTAAAAAACAATGAATCTAGCCCGCCAGGGATCCTCAGCTTTTCAGTGTAAGTAGCAAACCCCCATTCCTGGTCAGACATGCCTTCGTTACTGGAAGTACCAGTGTGTTGCAAGAGATATGAATAGCTTTACATATCATCACATACAAATGGAAGGAAGAGACATCATTAACTATTCCTTTGTGTGCATGTCTAAGCCCTCATACACCATAAGGAGTCTCCTGCAGAAGGAGGATACAGATAGCAAAGGAAAGACACTCTGCCAATCTTCTTACAGAAGACATTAGAAATAGAGTCTTAAAAAAAGTCTTCCTGTGTTTACTGTACATCAATTCATTGCCCCCTAACAGCTCACACTAAAAACAATGTCTGCACGCAAGTGCTGTGCACCCCTGGAGTAGCTATTATTTCAGAAGACCACTGTGTAAAGCTTAAAAAACAAGGACCAAATCTTTTCCACTAATAAATTAGTTCATACCTGTCCCTGAAATATATCCTCATGGAACACCATGTGAATAGATTCTTTAAAATGAATCCATTACTATAAATAAATGTACAGAAATCAAACATACAACCCACATATACAGCGGTACATATCTATTCTGACATGAAACTAGTAGCAAAAGCAATAAATAGCTTGCTTACAAGGGTTGCATACAATTATAAACAGTCAGGTCATGATAGAAAGAAAGTTATATCCACCAAAGGAGAGTCAAATGTATAGAACAGCTATAAAGAATAGTAAGCTTTTATTAGTTTTTAGCATGGCTGCCTCTTAATGAAATGTTGCTACCATTATTCTGTGCTGCACAAACAAAGCAACAAGAATGAAGGCCTGCCAAACAAATGCACGCAATTGCAGCAGAACTCTGCAAGACAATAAAGGTTTTAGTAGAAGGAATTAAATACTTTTCTTATCTTCCTTTTGTTCCTATAATGACCAATGCACCCTACCTTGAAGCAGCTGATTTAAAATTGAGCTCAGTGTTATTGAATTATTCAGAATTACTGAAACATAATAGACGTTAGGCAAAATTGGCAGGCACAAAAGCACATCATACCAACACTTCTCCAAACCCCAATCATGTAAATTTTCACTTTTATGTACATCAGCTACCAGGGTCATAAAAGGTTTCTTAGACCCCCTCTCCTTTCAGTCTCATCTTTTCCCCACCAAGAAGCCTCCCTCTCTCTGTTGCCCTCAGATTCCTACCGCTAACCTGCCCACAGAGCTCTCCTCACAACAGCAAAGTAGGCAGAAGTTTCCTTTGGGACTTCCACATGTCTGTACCTTATTTTCTGAATTTCCAAGTTCAAAAATCACCAGATACCCATGTACCTTTTCCACATTTTATGCGGCATTCTCTCTGGTGGTAGAGAATAGCAAGTAAAGCCCTATACTGGGTTATTACCTTCTTGGCTGTGATGGCTTTACATAGCTTGTAAACGTATTATTTTTGTTTCAGTATTTCAAATGCCACTCTTAAGGATGGTTTATGTATGCACTGTGTCTGTGACAGTACTTACTTTTTATTACAATTTTTATGATACAATGAGTTCTAGAGAGGGAATCAATCCACTGGCAATAATTTAGGGCCAATTTCTAGGTGAGAAATTCTTTTCTCAACAAACTTAGCTTACATGCCTTTATCACTGCCAAATTCCTACATGATACAATAATCAGAGTTCATATAAGTGGTTGCTTTCATTGGTGTAATTGGGTATGGATTGTCTGTAATTATAGATTTTTCTTCAGCCCAGCAGGACTTTTTTCAGTTTCTCAGGGATTCCACTCACCTGCTAAGGACCAAGGAGCTCAGCTGAGCAGTGTCTAGGCACCTTCTACTGTGCTGGCCCCAAGTATCGCACCTGCTCTGGTACCATCACTTGCTGACTGCGAGATGCTACCTTTGCTCACTCTCTTTTTGCAAAGCCACCATTTATGCTGTACGCAGCACCATTAGCCAATGTTACTGACAATCCCTTGCATTAGGAAAAAATACAAAAGTAGTTAAAGAAAATATACTTTACAGTAGAAATTCCACTGAAAACTGAAAACAAACCGTTACAAAACTAAACAAAATAAAGTCCTGTAGGCAGAACTTTTGTTTCCTGAACAAAAGAAATTAAGCAATTCTAAAAAGCAGATATATAAGGAAAGGATCTTAATAAGGCTTGTGCAATAAATTCCAAACAGTGTTTCTGGTGAAATACATACTGCTTTTACTTTTACATTTTTAGAGAAACTATATGGCTTTCTCAATGATCTTAAGTTGCATTGCCTACTAAAGTTCTTCAGTATTATCCTTGTTAGAATCTGTATATTCTGTTGTGAACTACAGTGAACCACAAAGCAAGCCCACAACTTAGGACAATTAGCTCTGTCAACACATAGGTTATTTGCACATGGTTCTTCACCGTTCTCAGGTAGTCAGGATAACTGTTCACACTGATGAGATTTTTTTTAAGTAAGTCCAACACTTTCAATTTAATATTTGTAAGCATATACATGGAAAATTTATTAGAACATATGTGGCAATTCAAATATTATGTTCGTTTTCCAAAGACCAGATGTTTCCATTTTATCAAATATTTCTGATATTTACGGCTACAATCATAAGTACCTTTCCTTTCTGTGAAAAAATACAGGCAACAAAGCACAGAAACACATTAGACTGCTATTCCTAAAGCAGCTTCATTCAAAACCTCGAAACTTAGATGCTTTTCCTTTTAAAAGACGGTATCTCATCAGACCAACTTCTCACTTGGGTATGATCTCATTTCCAAGAAGCAGTAAGTATTCCTGCTTATGGATGACAACTTTAAAATGACTGATAATGTAGAATGGCTTTATTTAGAATTAAAAGAGCAATCACAGAAACCAAAACACAGGTTAGCTATGACCGCACTTTTTAAGTATTTCAGAATTTTATATATATATATATATACACACATACACAAACTATATATGAATATACAGTGTTCTTTACAGAAATTTCAAGTATGTTTAAAACCAAGCCAAATTAAGTACTAACTGAATCCAAATACGATAATCAGATAATTTACTTCTTAATTTAGTAGCTTAATGTTGAAATGAACTAAGAAAATAATAACTTGTTTTAAAGATCATATTTTGATTGCAAATAATATAATTTATGACCAAAAGCATTATCATTCACCTGACTCAAAATTCGATTTAATCTTATTATCTCTGGTTTCAAATATGTTACAGATACATGAACTGTATAATATATTTTTAAAATAAAAGTAAATATGTCCCAGCTGAATTTCAATTTCCAAGAAAAACTAATTGCTCTTTTTCTTACTGGTTTGGTTAAGCTAATAGAATTTATGGGGGAAAAATGTGCCAATACTAAGTATAATGCTTTTTTTTTGGTAGAAAATTACTGTACATAGTACCACAAAGCCACATGTAATGCATAGTAAACCTTATTACTTCCAGGAAAGGAGGAGGAGGTACCAGAAAGTCATTTGAAAATGTCATGGGAAAGTGTAGTACTGATTGCTGCATTTATAGTAATTACAAAGGAAATGAAAATAAAAATCAGCTACAGACCTCAAACATTCAAAATATTCAAGGTGAAGGGATGAATCTACTTCTGAAAAGTTGTTTTCTGGCTTCAGACAAATTCCTATCATCTTCTCAATTCTTCTCACTACCGTATTATTCCTAACTTTAAGTTATCCAAGATTTGCTCACAGGATTTTCACAAGTTCCCAGCTCTGCAGTAAAAATAATTAGGCATAAAAAAACCCATAGACTCTGAAGGGTAGTTGTCATCAGTCAATTGTGCAGGCACAATATAAGCATGACAACTGTTTACAATTTGGTGCATGGCTCAAAGCAGATGCAAACATTCCGATTGTGGTTGTTGGCAGAGGCAGGGTAATAGACAGTATCTAACATCTACTGCGGTTAGCAACGTGCCAAAACAGAATTCTGCACAAGAAAATGTTACAATTCTCTTTGGAAATACAGAATCCAAGGGAAATCAGGCTAGTAGGAAACAGCACTTATAAAATACATGTACTCATAAAAAATCTTCTGATTGTTGGGCTTATATTTATAAAAGGGTCATAAACAATGTTTTATTCACATTTCAATCATTTTAAAAAAAATCAATTTTCCACACTGCTTTAATAGCAGTGATACTGTGTTGATGTCCAATAGCCACTATCTAAAATACCCACTACAAAAGCACAGCATTAAAGCGTAACACAGAGGGAAATGTGGAATTTTGTACGTCAGTGAGCTAACTAACAATAGAAGACAACTTGGGAAATAATGGGACATAACTTCCCAGCTTTTATATGCCTTTTATGTATTCCTATTATTTAGAAGAGTACTTTAATGTAAAAAAGCCCAAACTTTAGACAGACAATCCTAATTCATATTTTCAGATGAGAAGCTACAGGAAACTCAAATTTGTCCCAATATGGCACACAGCTCTTAACCATTCAGCTGAATTACAGGAAGACAGTTGAGGTTTCATATCTTAAAATGGGAAGTGGCAGGCTAACTGAAACAGTGCTAAAGATAGAAAGCTTACTGAGCCCTGAACTATAGAGCTCAGTATATAAGGTCTTCTCAGGAAGGTTGTACAAATAGGGTGATGGGAGAATAGAAGTGTACCCACATGCTAGGTCAGTACCAGATTATCTCTAGCATAGGTTACAACACTACAAATAGAGTACTCTGTTAATTGAGACCTTTTTGATACGCATTTCTTGCCATTAGCCTACAGGCTCAAACACTGGCTGCTGGTTTATTTTCAAGGCAGAGTAGTCAGTAGTCCCTAGCAATACTGAGACATAGAGTATCATTTATCATGCAAACTGCAACTAGGCAAATATCAGTAGTTTTTAAAAGCAATTTCTGCTTACACCATCAATTTTCTTACCCCATCAATTTATAGAGAACCTGGAAAGGAAGAAAAAAGAAAAGAAAATATCATGACAAATTATATAACGGATTATAAAAGCAAAGTCCACTTACTTTGTGGTTATTAGCCTGGATAACTTTGCCTAATGTTTTGGGGCAGACGTTTTAACTTGTAGGAATTAAAAAACATATCAATATAACCACTAAACCAGGGATCATTGTTAAGTCATGAAAGACAACATTTCTGAGTGGTAGGGATTTTCAGCCTAGAAGGGGGAAAATTTGGGGGTATGATAGCGGTTGACAAAATCATGGTGACTTGGGGGAAGTAGATAGGGACCAGTTTTTCCCTGTTTCTTCCAGTACAAGAACTTGGAAGTATCAAATGAAGCTAGCAGCAGTCATGCTCTAGGGAAACAAAAGTATGTGGTTCTCAACACAAGTAGACCTGTGGAACACCTTGTGATGTTGTGGATGGATTCAAGAGCAGACAGGGCAAGTATGCAGAAGAAAGTTTCATTGAGAGTTACTGATGTGACAAATCACATCACACTCAGGAAAACTCCTAATCTAAGAAAAGCCGGAAGAGTTGTACTGGGAAATACTACATATGCTTGTCCTGTTTTCACTCCTCCTGAGCACCGACCTGTGAGTGCTGTCGGAGACAGGATAGATGAGGAGATGGACCATTGTGCTGAACCCATATGGTCATTCTTAGGTTCTTAAATTCTTGCTTAAAAGCATCTATTTTCTTTCCAATAAATAAGGGAATGAAATAAAAAAGCCCACAACATTTTCCTTAACACTTTACACTTGCATGTTATCATTTCAGTGGTGTCTATTCAACAGACTACATTTAAAGTACTCCTGCTTATTCGTATTGGGTTAGGATGACCATGACATTTTGTCAGTGCATTTTCACTTTTATCAGAAACACAACTGCTGTCATAATGGTCCATGTTGCAAGTCATTGACGTGCTTCCATGCATTACTTCTCACTATATATTTTCAATAGGTCTCTGATGTCCCTATAGGGAAAGCCTGATTGCCATCAAGGTTCAGCAGCATGGAAGACAATGGTGACTTCATCCTGAAGTACAACACTCATATCCTTTTGTGGCCTTTTGCAGTAAGCATCACACTAAAAAGAATTCTTGGCATTTAAAATCCAAGCCAATTTTTTACTGCCACTTTCACTCACCTTTGATAAATTAAAAACAGAGAGACCTTAAAGTAGTTGTAGTCCAAGAACAGATGTTGGCTTATGGTATATATCATAAATTATGTTTAGCTGACTCTTGTCATTATAAATGCAATGGAAGTTCCAGGGTGGTGCACAAAGGGTGTAAATCAGTTCAGTAAACAGATAAATCATTTTCTGCAATTTGAGGCATGCAATTTTGTATTATTGGAAATAACTAACATTGCTGGTATCTCTTCTCTGATTTAACTCTTTGCTGGTTTTGATTTGAATGCAGAAGTCCCTTTTGTGGAAAGCAGCTTTCAAAACACGCTGTTTTTGCATTTAGCCTGTCAGATAATCTACTTTCCAAGTTTTTAGCTATTGCTGAATTGAGGTTGCGACGTTACCAAGACAGAAATTTATTTTTTCACCACTGTGTAAGATGCAGCTTTTATTATTACTATAACATTCACATCCTAGATTCCAAGAAATTTTACTTTTTAATAATCCTGAGAAATACAGAATGGGTTTATGATTAGTCAAAGGTCTGTTAAGCAGTTTTAGTTCACTTATGTGTCCTCAAATTCAACAGATCATTTCCATGACTGAATTGTTTACAGTACTTCAAAGAGGATTTGTGAAATTTATACTTCACTTGCAAAGCATTAACCATACCTATAGATTGTTGTTAAAGAGGAAATACATTTCTGATTTCAACAAAAGTGATGTTTTAATATAATGGTACCAGCATTTAATATGTTATGCTGTTAACATTTCTTTGAAACATAATGTAAATGCTTTAAAAATGCTGTAAGAATAATATAAACAGCATTTATGGAAATTAGAACAAAGTTATGTTTTATGTCATACATTTAGAGTAAACACACATTGTAAAGATAAATGCATAAAGAATTTTCTTTCACAAAATGTCAAGCTTTTGTTATTAAAAAGGTCATTTGGTATTTAAAATGTTGCTATGCATGGATTCTGTACTTTGGATGGACTGAATAAATTCGAATAGAGGTTTTCTAAAAGTTAACAAGAATATAAATAAATGTAAATAAATAAACTGGCCCATATTTTGCATTTTCCCCAGAGATACAACCCCCAAATACAGCAGAAAGGTGGCAATCTGAAAATACATTGTTATATATGCCAAACAGTGCTAATCGTGAATGTTAAGTGCTTCAAAAATTGCTATGATTGGAAGTTTGTTGAAGACATTTGGGCATCCTTCTTCTTTGGTAAAATTAATTAAATTAGGAACATTAGACTTCCATAGTATAATAGAGGGAAATCTTATTATGAGGAAGGTCTCTGCAACAAGTTTATTTGGGAGTACCATGTGTCAGATGGTACCTATTCAAATCATTTTATTCTTTAAACAGATCACATACATCCTTCCTCTATGGGTCATAATGAATAAGTAATAAATCATTTAAATATGCTTAATTTTTTATGGGTTTATTTGATTCATTTACACAGAGTGACTCAGAAGAAGAATCCAGAAGAATTCTCCCTACAACAAGATTTAAACAACTAAAATTTCATTAAATCAATTTATTTTTTGGTAAGCCATACTGTAATCTAACCTCATTAGGATATCTGCCCATACCCATATTTCTAAGGCGATAGATTCCTTTACATCCATTGCTATCCTGGCTTAGGTCCACACTGCCTGTGTGTCTCTGAAGAAGATGAAAATATTAGACTTAGTAGAAATTGTATTTGTTGTCATATAACCCATCTTCGTGTTTACAGCGTTCATACTGGAATTGTGAGATGGGTTTCCATCTCTACTCTACTCAGAAATATTGAATCCCTGTCTCACAAGACATCCGTAGTAATCACCTTGTATGAAATACTTCCTATCTGTTTTCTTGAAACTAGGCTACTGTGTAACCAGGATAGCAAGCAATACTGATTCTAAAATAGTAGTAGCTAAAAGCAGAAATGGGTTCATTTGTTTAATGTCTAATGTTAAATGGATATGCATTCAAGGAACTGTATTTCGGACTGAATCTATAGCTTATGCAAACTTATTGCTCATACCATTAGACTAAAATGAGATCTCTTCTACTTTCTGTCCTAGTACCATGACTACTGCATCCTTTGTTAGCATACAGGTTCAACTTCAAGAAGAATCAGTTTAAGTACTCTTATCTGTGACACCTGCAGCCTGGTTATTAGACCACTTGTCAGAAATGCAGAAGATGAAATTTAATCTCCTTTCACCTACCAGACTATCTTAATCATTACCTATTGTGCAAAAGACTAGTGTTGTATGTACTACTACTCCCAGAGAAAAGTAGGCAGATAGGATCTTCATTGTATGGGAAGATATTTCTGATAGTTTCCTATGGACTTCATGAAGAATGAACTAAATTGCCTTCTGGATACATAGTCAAAAGGGAGCTGTCTGACTGAGAAAAACACAAACTCTGCCTACAAATCTTGAAAGTATAGTTAATGTATGTGGTTTATGTTATGCCATCTTCTAGAACTATTGATGGCAATGGATTCAGGTTGTTCAATAAGGACAGTTGTAGATATGTACATGGAAAGTGGAAAGGGATTTTTTTAAGTTCAATTTAATTTATTTAAAGAAGGAAAACATCATGAAAGAAAAAGAAAAGAAGAAATAAACCCATAGCTGATTTTAAATATAACCTACAAGTCAAGAATTGCAAATACACTGGTGTTATATGAGCATAATAGGTTGTCTTTCTAAGAAGTGCTACTTTTCAAACACTTAACAAGTTAAAAACAACACAAGAAAGAAATTAAATTGTCAAAATTAATTACTTCTCCCAGCTATCCATTAGATAAAATCAATATCTATTTTCCATATGATCAGCTCAGAGAAAAAACAGCAAAACACAACAAATGTATTTGCAATTATTTGTGAATTTCTCAGGGTCCCGAGTACAATCTTCCCTCCTGGGGTTCAACCACCTGCGCTGAAGCTGAGTGCCAGTATAGCACAGCTGCATAGCCTCGGTTCAGACTGCTGCGAGAAGCGGTGGCCTCCCCGCTCCTTTGCTGAGAAGCTCAGGCTCTTGCCCTTGGTTGCTGGCTGAGCTACAGTACTACCATGCTTGTGCCTGGTCATGTACCCTGCTGATCCAGACCCTGACCCTGACCCTGACCTAGGGACTTGCCTTCCCGGCTTGCATTTGCAAGGCTTGACCTGCCTTCTCACCCCAGGCTTTGCTGGGGATCACTGCAGTGGGGCTGATCCTGGTTACTGCCACCAGACCTGATTCTGACTTGCTGACCTGTCTTCCCAGCTTGACCTGGGACATCCCTCATCACTTCAGTTTTGCCTGGTGCTCTAGACTCTCCTCTGACTCTGGTTAATGCAAGCAGACCTGCTCTGCTCACCTTGTTTGGGTATTGTAGGACTGGGCATTTGCTGGTGAGGTCACTGCTGCCCACCTCGCTGTCACACTCGGCTCCCAGCTTGCCTTTCCTCATGGAGCAGCCCATTCTTGCTGCTCCCTGATGTTACTGATAATCACTGGTTTTATAAACTAAATTAGGGAATGAACCCATATTCAGTCGTTTTCTTTTCCTACAAAGTCAATTTACTTTCCTACCTGTTAGAAGACACCGTAAAAACTAACAAGGTGATTTGGTTTCCAAGTAAGGCAATCACTTATTAAAATTATTTGAAATAATGAATGGATTAATAACTAAAAGATCAAGTAAATAAATTACATTAAATTAGAATCAAATGAATGATACAGTGAAAGGATAGTTTAGAAATAATACTCAAATCACATGTGAAATTCTAGAATTCAAGGTTTTTTGGGGGGAAATAGAGTATTTCACTCAACTGAGCATTTTCAATGGGAAATGTAGCTCGATAAAAGCAGTATTGATTCAGTTACTAATAGCACCAAGAGGTGTGTTTCTAGTCAGCTAAAGTAGACTAACTGCCAATCCAGTAGCTACATTTAAACACACCAAATAAAAATTCACTGGAAGTAAAGTATGGATACTATCCTATAATACAATTCAATACTAAAGTTCTGTTAAAGAAAAAAAAAAGAAAATGCAAACTCCTAAGACAGGTAGGATAATATAATTAAAAGCAGTGTTACTATATAAGGTGTAAAGCTCACAACTCCTCTCAGCATTGTCTTAAATGTGAAGTATTTCTATTATTTCTAAAATAAGCACAGGATTTAAGAGAAGTTCATGGTTATCTAAACACTCGGCCTTGAATTTATGCATGGTTGACATACATAACCCTGGCTAACGACTGTTAAAATGACAGACTGAAGGAACTAGTTTTATCCATACAGTATGATGGTTCTAACAGCAATGTAGGGTGTTTCAGGTATTACTGATTTGATGAGGGGTTAGTAAGAGAGAATCAAATGGTTTAGGTATATCACAACTCAATCATATATGATGTAAAATAAGAAATTATAATGAGATAAAGTGAAAAAAGTTATAAACAGAGAGTTAGATGCAATTAGGGACCCTGTCATAAAATTCATTTTTTATAGTCAGAGCATTTCTGTAAATAAAATTCATAAACTTCAGAAGAGCTAATGTACAAAAGAGATATAATGCAAAGCATCATGTTTTTACTATTCAACAAAGTAAACTGGTACAAACAGGATTAATGTCACCAAACCTTCAGCTTTGCAAAGCTTAGATGCTTAGCCTCAGCTGCTCATCTAGACTCCCGCTAAGCTTAGAGGGAAGGCGGGCACCCTAGATGGTTTCACCCTCTGTTTGACTCCTACGTGAAGACACTTACCTCTCTCCTCCAAGTTTAAGTGCAGTCTAGATGTTTAGCTGTGCTTCTGTATGCGCAGTGGTCTAAGAACATAGATGAGGCAAAACTTGTAGGTAGAGATATAAGATCGCCATCTTTAGAGGACTAGTATTCTAATGCATTGGTCATTGGTTTAGAATGTTAGTATTACACAGTTAGTATTGCAGTTCGCTGGTGTTATCATGCCTCTGCTTTCATACATTCTCCACCTTAAGCTAGATCCCTGTTGGAAGCAGCTGAAGATGAGGTGAGTCACACTGAGTGAACGCACTGGTATGGAACTTAAAAGCACCAGTGCACATACTTGCAAAGGAAGACAACAACAACAACAACAGCAAAGTCCTTAATTCAATCTTCTTTGTAAACACCCAGCAGTAATGTGTTCCATATTTTCTGGATTTTTCATGAATTTCATAGTTTGAAGTCTCCCTTCTGCATAAATTTAATTTTTAGCATTATTTAACCTCACCTATAAGGAGGTTTCATGCATTACGAAGTTAATATACTAACTTTAGATTCTAGATCTTGATATAAGAAGGAAAAGAGGTTGGGTTTTTTTGGCCTCCGACACATTCACAGTATTATTAATTTGATTTCACTTATTCTCAGTTTCTAAGATAGCAAGAGATGCTTGAGTATGATTGTCTGATACTGGAACCTTTCTCAAGAAAAATTAAATGTTTTCTTAATTCGGTTGTTTGCACATGTTTTTTGGGCTTGTCTAAACAGTTAGGTGTAGAAAATAACTCATAAGTACAGCCCAAACTGTAAGCTGACAGGGTGGGACCTGTCATTCAGCAAATGCTGAACACATTCAGCAGCTGCTAAGTCCTGTTTGCAGAGAACTCTGCCTGTGTTAATGAATCCTTCCTCTTACCTGATTCTCTAGATACTCGAAAGAGTACAAACTATGGGAACTGTGACATGATTAGCTTATTTTAAGATGAGGAAGCTTTCCTTAAAGTTGAAATGTCTGCTTACAGCAAGAACTGGCCATATTCTTAGTGGCTAAATATTTACACATTGTGGTGCGTTGACCCTGGCTGGACACCAGGTGTCCATCAAAGCTGATCTATCACTCCCCTCCTCAACTGGACAGGGGAGAGAAAATACAACAAAAGACTCGTGGGTCAAGATAAGGACAGGGAGAGATCACTCACCAATTACTGTCACAGGCAAAAAAAGACTCAACTTGGGGAAAGTAACTTAATTTATTGCCAATCCAGTCAGAGTAGGGTAATGAGAAATAAAACCCAAATCTTAAAACACCTTCTCTCCCACCCCTCCCTTCTTCCCAGGCTCAACTTCCCTCCTGGTTTCTCTACCTCCTCTCCCCAAGTGGTGCAGGGGGATGAGGAATAGGGGTTGCGGTCAGTTCATCACACATTGTCTCTGATGCTCCTTCCTCCTCACACTCTTCCCCTGCTCCAGCGTGGGGTCCCTCCCAGAGGAGACAGTACTCCATGAACTTCTCCAGCATGGGTCCTTCCCACAGGCTGCAGTTCTTCATGAACTTACCCAGCATGGGTCCCTTCCCCAGGCTGCAGTCCTTCAGGCACAGACTGCTCCAGCGTGGGTCCCCCGCGGGGGTCACAAGTCCTGCCAGAAAACCTGCTCGAGCATGGGCTCCTCTCTTCACGGGTCTGCAGGTCCTACCAGGAGCCTGCTCCAGCACGGGCTTCCCACAGGGTCACAGCCTCCTTCGGGCAACCCCCTGCTCCGGCGTGGGGTCCTCCCTGGGCTGCAGGTGGAGATCTGCTCCACCGTGGACCTCCCTGGGCTGCAGGGGGACAGCCTGCCTCACCATGGTCTTCTCCACGGGCTGCAGGGGAATCTCTGCTCTGGCGCCTGGAGCACCTCCTCCCCCTCCTTCTGCACTGACCTGGGGGTCTGCAGGGCTGTTTCTTTTACAAGTTCTCACCCCTCTTTACCGACTGCTCCTGGTGCTGCACAGGGTTTTGTTCTCCCTTCTTAAATACATTATCCCAGAGGCACTACCACCATCACTGACTGGCTTGGCCTTGGCCAGTGGCGGGTCCATCTTGGAGCCGGCTGGCATTGGCTCTGTCGGACATGGCGGAAGCTTCTAGCAGCTTCTCACAGAAGCCACCCCTGTAGCGCCCCCGCTACCAAAATCTTGCCACAAAAACCCAATACATGCATTTATCTACAATTGTATTAAATAAAATTAATCTTTCCTAATTATAATATTTTAAGCTTATATATTATTTCCATCAAAGGAATATTATTAGTTGAACAGTAAATATATTTAAACTGTCAAAATAGACATTTAAGCAAAGAAAAAAGAGCTAAAACAAAGTTTGCTTTTTTGGGTTCTTCTGTTTAGGTTTCATGAATGTTTCAGATACAAGGAAGATCATTTTTCTATTTTCCCTCTCAACATTTCATTGTGTTCTTGAAAACTATATAGTTGTAGGGATGTAAGTTACAAGGTAGAAAGAGATTCAAATTAAATTTCAGTGAAGTGATTTTGCCCTAGGAAATTCAGGATTTTTATTCAACTTAGAAGCATATCCATGCAACCTATCTATTTTTAATTGAAACAAATAGTTTACAGTTTCAGCTGAGAATGATCAAAATTGTTTTTTTCAGGAAAAAAAAATGATTCCTTAGGCACAACCAAAGCATGCTTTTAAAACTTCTTTTAGAAGACCATACAAAGTCATTTAAAATGTTGATTAAAAACATAGATATATAAAAACAATCCCTACATAGATCATTCTTTAATCTGCAGATAAAAAAGCCAACTTAAACACATACAACTGCATGTGTATAAGGACAGCTGGTCAAATTCTAGAGCAATCATAATTTTATGGTTTAATCTGTTAAGACAACAGTTTTTATTAATACTCATTTGTTACTTGTGAGAAGTTGCTGACATAAATTGATGATTAAGCTGCTATGACCTTCACTGAACCTTAGTAATTCTCATTTGCATTCTCATTAAAGCTGGGTTTCAGTCTCATTTTTTCAAATCTGTAATATCATCCTACTCAAGTCTTTATAAGTTCTTCCTCAAGAGCAATTAACTGGTCTGATAAAAAATGTTTAATTTATATATATATTAATAATACGAAAGTGTTTAAATGGATACAGAAACCAGGTCAAAATATATACAATTACATAGCCTTATGTTGAAGCTTACGGATAAATATATTTTTTTCTAAATCAAGAGAAATTAAGAGGAAAATACTGGAATAGCATTGGAAATGGCCATAGGGTAGTTGTTATCTGGCATAATATAAACTAGTTTGGTATTCTTCTGTAAATTAAGTACTCCTATTTTATACATGCCTTTAAATATATTTGTTTAAGTATTTGATATGATTTTGTGGTGGACAGTTAAGCTGAGCAGTTTGCCAGAATTAATTTACTGAGCCTTTCTTCATAAAGGAATGGATCTGTTCTCAAAAACAGGCCAAAGAAGACACAAGTTTAGTAATAAAGCCCTCGACTCGATACTCTTCTGTGTTTCAGTAAGAGTCAGCAGTGGTGAGGCTGGTGCAAGTACTGTGCATTTCCTTCTCAAACACGAAGAATAAGAGAATTATTTTAAAATGGTCTTTGATACCAGTGAGTAATAATTCTTTACAAAGGATGTGACATCATATATCCATCTGAATAATTTTGGAATCTAAACAGGATTATGGCTCCATATATCTGCAATGTGCTAAATTCATCCTCAGAAAAAGTGTTTTCAAAAAGGAACAGATAATTTTGTCTTCAGTCTTAGCCTCTTCCATATACTAAAACAATCTACATTTTATTTCTAGTAGCATGCTGGTAAGTGAACTATATGACAAAATATATTCAGAGAGTCTCTGGTGTTGTAAAGAATGCCACTATTTTAAATTTTGATTTTATGTTACTTTCAAAGACAGAAATCTGCAAGAACTTATATGGATAATCAGTATATAAACAGAGACAAATGTAATAGCTGTTTGCCAGGCCTACTTTGACATTCATCTTTAAAATTAACTTAAAATCATTTTTAAGAAGTATTTCTAATATCTCTATTAGTTTGAAGGACCTAGAGAAGTCAAATATTTTCCAAAAAAAGATTCTCTCTTTAAGGACTATAAAAATAGGCAAGTGACTGAAATTTTCTTAAGCCTCTTTCTTTTATGGCAGTTCCCATAACAAAACTGAACCTTGACAAAAATCATAATTAAAAAAAAAACCAAAACAGCACAACCCCCAAATAGGTTCGTTAATACATATTAGAACATCCTGAAACTATTTTAAGCATCACGTGCTTAGCAAAAATGCTGATAGGGTATTTGAAATGATTGACCTAATTAAGCACATGTTAAATGTACTCAACAAATTCTAACTAATTCAATATCCATGACTGAGCAGAGAGGAAAGTAAAGAGCTAGATGAGTAAGGCAACAGAAATGTGTATGCCAATGATGCCTAAACTGGAATACACTGAAAAGTACTATTTTCCAGCCCCACAAACTTACACAAAACCCCAAATTACTAGATATTATGACTTCACATTGCAACTTTAATTCATACATACTTTCAGAAGAATCAATGAAGCAACAGAAATCCATGTTCAATGTCTGTGTAAATACAATGCAATTTAATTGGGGTAAACTATCATGAAGCTGGCTATGTTTCTATGCCTAGGATGTATTAATATTTTTTTTTCTGTCCAACACTGACAGCTTCAGGTTGACATTGAGCATTGGCCTCATCTGGATGGAGCCATTTGGGTTATAATACCTCCATTTAGACATCAGTTTTCTGTCTGCAACACAGCTATCCATACTGTGCATCCTGACTCTTTACCACAGACATTCCAGTAACCAGTTTTATCTTTCCTTTCACATTTGTCCCTTCATTCTGGACAGCAGAAAGAAGAAATGTGCTATGGTAACATCATTAGTAGATATTGTAAAAATTTTCACGCTATCCAACTTTTTCCCAGTAGGCACTCAAGAATAAGCTTTTACAGTGAACAAAGAATGCATTTATTTATTTCCTGTTTCAAACATTTCAGGAATAACCTTTCATTCTTTACCTTACTAAACTCCTTTCCTTGCTTTGAGTAGAGGAAGAATTTCTCTGACATCATTAAAGACCCCAGCAGACATGTCGAGTTGAGCAGATCCTATTTTGAAAATCCCTTCTGGAAAAAATATTTTTAAAAATAACATGAAAATTTCTCATAAAAACTTACACACTATCTACTGTTTAGCACTGAGAGATTTGGATGGTCACCTCTTAGAGGTCTTTTATGTCTTCTCCTTGTATCAAATAACTAAATCAAACTTCTTTCTTAAAAAAATTCTAACACTTGATTATATTGGAAAACAGGCATATATATGGCAAATATTTTAATACCTGTGGTATCGCCAGATTTTTTTTATCATGTTGCATCTTCTTTAACTCATATTCTTTTGCCTATACAGCGAGGCAAATTAAGAACGTGCTAGCTAGTAAGAATTCTCAGCAGTTCTAAGTAACACTAGGACACAAAGGATGGAAAAAATTTTACCTCACATCTCTTCTTAGGATGAATGAGATATCGTTTCATGTATTACTACAAATATCTTTGTGAAGACTTACTTTCACACATTTATTGACATTGTCCCTTAAGGAATTCCCCATGATACTGTTATTGATGGGTGACTATTACCTAATGAATTATAGTAGTTAATATCATGCTTACATCTTCAACCTATAGATCATATTTTGAGATCAAGACCTTTATAGTCTTAAATGGTTTATCTTTTATAAATAAAGATTATGGTAATAAAAAAAATAATTTATAAATAAGTTAAAAAATAATTAAAAAGCTATAAGCATGGCCTTAATAATATATCAACTATGGGAGATGCAAGAATGTTACTTCTATATTTATAGGACTCGCTCCAGACCTGTTCAGGAGCTTTCTAGAATACTTGTACAGCCTATAAACAAGTTATTGAGCAATTATTTTGCTGTTGCAGGTTTATATTTGAGGTGATATGAAGGTCAATTCCTCATTTTGATCGACTTAAAAAAGAGAGAACAAGCTAGTCTGAGAAAGCACTCAGAAACTGCCTTGTCTAATTAGTTCTTCATCCCATACTCTGACAAACTTTCCTGTAAGTATAAATACAGTGATCATATTCAAGAAGAATTTCAGAAAGGTGAGCTGATAATCTAACTTTAGGCAGATTCCAAACAGAATACAGTACTGAATGGAAGAACGTATAGACCAGTAAGAAGTTTGGTTTATTTCATTAACCTTCCTACAAATCTAGCTTATGTTTGGTCACCTTCATCACAATGGGATACTAATCCTTTAGCTAATAAAACATCAACTATTTACAAGATAATCTGTTCCACAAATACTGGACCAAATATTCATAGGCATTTCTTTTCACACAAGCTATAAAAAAAAAAAAAAAAAAAAAAAAAATTCCTAATTGCGCTTCTGTCATCTAAAAGAAGTCTCAAAAACAGTAAAAGTGATTTCATGAAATGCTGTGGCACTTCCAGGCTACAATCCAGTCTCCTGCCAGATGAGAATGATTTCTGAGCAGAATAGAAGAAAATTATTCACCTAGTTTCAACAGAACTCTGGTATTACTTTTCATAGAAATTTGACCCATGCTGTACCAGCCATTAGGGTTTGTGTTGCATCTTTTCATTCATTAGTACAACTATCCAAGAAATGGCTCTTTCATCTAACAGGACAATGCCATGGTAAAAATCTCTTCCTCATTACTCTGTAGAAAATTAGACCCTCCTCTGCCACAGGCCTGATCACCTGGATAACTATCAATATTATCAAAGTTCTTAAATTCAGGTTAAAGGATAGATTCACCTCCCTAATATGAAGATTTGGATAAAAATCCACAGGAATAGATGTCTTTCTGACAGTATAAATCTTCCTATATGTTGAGAAAGCATATAATATGTCCGTATATTGATTAATTGACTATGACATTTTAAATTGTGATATGTGTTTAAAGACTTCTTCACTGTGAGGGTGGTGAGGCACTGGCACAGGTTGCCCAGAGAGGCTGTGGATGCCCCATCCCTGGAAGTGTTCAAGGCCAGGTTGGATGGGGCTTTGAGCAACCTGGTCTAGTGGAAGGTGTCCCTGCCCATGGCAGGGGGCTTGGAACTAGATGATCTTTAAGGTCCCTTCCAACCCAAACCATTCTATGATTCTATGACTACGTTCCTGCATTTCTGTGTTTTGTACTTTGCATTCAGCTAACCCTGGACAGCAAGTCTTCTGAACTTGCTGTGCTTGAATACCCTCATGCTAGATGAAATTCAGTTACCTTCTTCTGGCTTGGTAAACCACCTTGTGATTTTGTACAAGACTGGCCATATAGTCTCAGTGCATATATATTTCAGGTACTTTATAGCACCTGTTAAAAATGTAGCTTCTGTTACAAATTTCTGGGTATTTTTTCTTCATTCAAAAGCTGCTAACAACCATTTATAATGTAGTATCCCAAACAAAAGAACGCTGTAGGTCTCGGTATTTCACATTTTGACTTTAGCTTCCTTGAAACTCTTGACAACCAGGGTTTGTTTGGCTTTTAATAATAGAAAAGAAAAAAATAAGAAGTCTCTGTGTCACCTGTTTGTCAGTTCTGACACACTTATATGTTATTTTCACTATCATAATATCATTATTTCCTTAAAAAAAAAGACTTCCAAGCCTTCTATCAGCCAGAAAGTGCACTGAACCACTGGTAAACTACGTGGATAACAATTTATGAAAAAAATTGTACGTTTTGCTTCTTGTAGTCATCAGGATACAGGATACTGACAAGAAGGATAAACCATCCTTCTGTCATTAAAACCAGGAAGAAGAAATACGATGTGTCTTCTAACTGCAGTTATTTAGAACATAGTAGTTTTCATGACGGTTAAACAACACTTCAACCCCCTCACCCTCATGCTTTTCAGAGGTGAGAAACTGGGTCTACGTGAGTGTCTACTTAGGATTTACCCAGGTATCACACTGAGTAGAACTGCATTCTTATTTAAGTCATAAAGAATTTACCTTGCCTGAGGTTAACAGTACTAATTAGTATTAGTACTAACAGGAGAAAGAAATGAACACTTAAAGACTGATATTATATCACTATTCTATAACTGTTATAAAGGTGTATGGGATGTGAAGCTATTTAGTTTAGGCTGCAGTATTCCTAAATGCTTTGCGTCACTTCCATTCTAAATTATTTCCCTATTATAATTAAATCTATCAGGTTAAGAGATGCACCTATGGGAGTTTGCACATTATAACAAATATGTAATTTCTAAGTTTTGCATATCCCAATATTTGTTTTGTAGAAAGTCTTCATTTAAAAATAATTTGATTATGCAAATTACAATATACCGATATTCAGTAGTAATACATTTTCATAGATTACGCTGAATAGTTCAATATGACTTCTTTCTCAGATATGAATATGATGCTTTAACAGTACAGAAAAGTGTATGCATACATAGAAAAGTTAGGCATAACTGTGCAGCACTAAATTAACACTTTGTTGAGATCTTTGCATTCTATATTTTTGTTAAGTTTTATAGCTATAGATTATATTTACATGATTAAAAGCTGCTAATGGCAAAAATGTCATATGAAAGGTGCTTTTCTGAACAATAGAATGAGGGCTAAAGCAAAGACTACTTCCTAAATACAGGCTTGCAGGCAATTATTCTTCAATAAAAGCTAAAAAAATAATTTCACTTAAATATTCAGATGGAATCTGGTCACAATACTTGCAGAGGATATCTATGCATCATTAGAAAGTGAATGGGGTGTATTTATTGTAGAACATTTTTAGTCAGGCAGTTCATCTTCAAGAACTCATTTCCTTTCATATTTTAAAGTTAAAAGCATGAGATAGATAGATTGCACACTTACTGATATCCAGTCAATCTTGGTGAGTCAATGAGTTTGAAAACTTACATTGCTAAGAGCTTTGCAGTTGAATATACCCTATGGTCCAAACATTTTAATGAGAGTTCAGTGTAGTCTGCACTCTGAGGGATCTGGTCTTGCCAGATCAGTGACTGAGACAGAGCAAGTTTTTAAGCTTGGGTCCAATTACCTCTCTTCTATATCGAGTTTTACTTAAGTCAAAGCCAACAGGAGTAGGAGTAGTAGTGCACTGAGGAAACTGGGCAAATTGATCCCATGTCAGCATTTTTTTAGAGGCAAAGATTATTAGGGAGAAGGCTAACAATAATCTCTAAGTAATAAATATAGAGTGATAAATCCCTTTTAATAATAGAAAGTGATGACTATATGAATAAACTAGCCCTCATGTTGTGAAAACAAAAAAATCTAAAACCTTATAAAGTACTACTTTTACAGAATACATCTGTATTGCCAATAAATAGATTTGTCCAACTGGATTTAATGATTACCCAACATGCTGCAATAATTTCTTGATTTTATGTATTTTCATGTTGGTGCCAAGTTTTTAATAGTTTAGAAGACAGTTCAGTAATGAAAGACAAAAAATACTACAGGCTTCTTTTTTTTTCTGCATATAGAATGTTTGTGCACACTTCATATATTATGAAACTTCAAAAAACAAAACACAGGAAATACAGTTTTAAAAATATCAGTTCTGATTTATTCCTAAACTTCATATACTCTAGCCATGACTGTACTAGTTTATCATTTGGAAACTGCCCTTCTTGTTTATTTAATAGCAAACCAAGACGCAAGATACATTAACTGAATAGGCATTAAAATAATGCCTGTACATGATATACAAAGCTTACAGGATAAGATAGTCATTGGAATCTTAAAACAAATAGGGGAAAGGAGAAATAATTTAGAACAGGAAATTCTTGAAACAACTTCATCCCTTCAGTTTTGATTCTCCTCCAGTTCTGTACATACTTATTTTCAAGCCAAGTTGGTAGAATTCTTACAAAAACAACCCAGAATTTTCCAGTAGTAACTGGTCAGAATACAAATTTTAGACATGATTCAGCATTGATCTCTCATCTAATCTCAAAGTGAATATCCTAATCTAATTTTTATGCAAGACTTAATTGTACAAGAATATTATGAAAGCCCATTTTGCCTTTGTAGTTTAAATGAAAATTTTATTTTCATTAGTGGCATTGTAGTTATGTTTGTTATTTTTTAAATTATAAAGAGTAGGACAGGTAAAAATACTAAGGTCTTCTTTAAAGGAACAGAACGCCAAAAATACTCAAAATACCATTTTTAGAAGGTTGTTCCAAAAGCAGAAAGGAAAACTGTCTGCAGCAGTAAAAAAAGAATATTACTGCAACCCATGGCTATAAACCCCAATATATCTCATGACATGTCTTTCTACAGAAGGATAGAAAGGAATTAACGTGGTGTTAAATATAATTAACAATGGTTTCTCTTTCTTGCTTTAGTGTTCATTGTAATTAAACTGGAATCTTTCTTTGCAGCAGTTTGTGTACTGAAACCAAGCATGCTTCTTTGTGGGATATTAATGACCGCATAATTAACTACCATAATTTTATGTAGGTTATTAATTAGCTACAAAGTACAACACTAGTAAGTGAACCACTGCTTTCTGCAGAAAAGAATCCTAACTGCTCAAATCTTGTAACTTCTCCCTATTTTTTTTAATTTTTGCAAAAACTACCATCTAATAGTTATCAGTTTCTTACTGACCTTGATGCCTCAAGTCCTTAACATACTCACTGATCGCTCCTCTTTTAATCACGTTAAAATGCTGGTAAGTAAAATAATTTTCTAGATTATCACTTACTACGATATATTTTTTTTTATTTTATTTACCGTCACTGGATCTCACTTCTACCTTTCGAACCCAGAACTTCTTGCACTAAATTGCAAAGCTCTTTTACAAAATTAATTATACCTTCCCTATCATATTATCTTCCTGCAAGGCCAGCCTGTATGTTTTGGCTGCCAGTCACACTAAAGTGAAAAATCAGATTGTTCCATGTGTAAAGAATTCCCAGTCAGAATCTATGAAGCCAGCATCTCCTCCACTCTTAAGTTTCTCCCACTGTCATACACACCGGCAGCAAACAAGTAATAAAAGGCTTAACAACCAAGTATTTCACACTACTTGTTGGTGCTAAAACCTCTAATTATCTTTGTTATCCACTCTCCTTTCTTTTAGCTTATCTGTTATTTGTCACCTTCTAATCTTTGAAGTTATTAGCTGTTTGAATGGTGTCCTAACAAATAGAGTCTGAACTAATTGAGTTATCCATTACCAGCCATTAATGCAATAAATACTGAATATATTATTATTACCACAACTGCAAAAAGTTATGTGCATTCCTTTACTGCCGTGCCTCTATTTTAGAACCCTCCAGCAGCAATTAGGGGATATTTGAGGTAAATGAGGCACAAAATAACTACTGTGCCTTTCTGGCCTTAGCATAGAAATGTTGCAAAGCTGCTTAAAATGAACTCACTCAAAGAGGACAAATTCCTGACAGCAACGTCATTTCCCCATCCCACCTCAGAAAATGGCCCCTCTTTGTTGGTCCAAGCAGCAGTGATTCACCATTTCTAAAACTTGAGGAAGGATGCTTTCTGGAAGCTGTAGGAGCAGAAAGGCAACCACTACCTTCCTACTTAACATAGGGAGAGAGCAGCTTCAGAGGAGGCAAGCCATTCCCTTTAAAGAGCTCCCTGCTGCGTTGACTCAGTTCTAAAAACCACAAACATGAATCAAAACATTAATATCTTGCTGAGAAATTAAGATAACGAAGAAGGTTGGTAAACTGTTTAGCATTAAACTCAGTATTTAATAAATACTGTATCTCGTAAATGTAAACACACACAAACCCTTGTCTCCTTCTGATCTTAATGAAAATATTTCCCCTCCCAGTTTCTTGTCTTTTCATCATTAGTTTAGAAACATCTGTAAGGGGCTTCTCAACTCAACACATTATTATATTATTGTTGAATTTTGCTTTTTGCATTTTGTTTTCTATGATTAATATTTTTGCTGTTTATGGACATTAATAAAGGAAATTAGCACTTGTAAGCATAATTCCTATTGATGAAGTTTTTCATCTTATAGATAAAGCAGCATTATAAAATGAAATGTCACCAGCTATTTAAGAATTGCCATACAAGATACAGTACAACTATGGCTAATTTAACTCAAAGCTAAATGTGTATTAACTCGGGATCAGTCCAAAGTTTAAGAAGAAAAGCTGAGTGTTAAGTTAACTGGATATAGGAAGATATTAGATGAATAACTTGAGAGAAACTCTATTTGGCAGTACCAAAATGACACAGGATAAATCTCATTTTCAGAATTGATGTAGGATACTTCCTGCATTTTAATTACTGAACTCACACAGCTCACGAAGACATACCCTAGGTAACTTCAAACATGGTACAATTAACACAGCCTCAGAAGCCAGACCTCAGCATAGACTACATAGCAGGTAAGTATTTATCCATCTTTTCAGACTCCCTAGTCTGCTCCAAGTCACATAACGGCCATAGCAAAAACAGTAAAAGCTCTTCTCTTAGCCAGGTTAGAACTAGTTTATACCTAGATGTAACCACAGGAAAATATGCAGGACCTCATCTGTTAGGAGATTCAGTGATACAGTTATAATTCCTACATGACGCAGTCCCTTGACAGACACTACTCGGGGCAAGGATGGAACCTGGCTTTCAGCTGCTTCTCTGGCCCAAAGACTGCAACTCTGCTTTGCACAGGGACACCGTTAGCCCAGAAGAGATGAACAGTTCATCCTTCTTCTCTTCCATGAAGCGTACTTTACAGGGCCACTGTTTGGAGTGGGTTTAGGTGGGCTTAAAAGCTCTCTTCAAGGCAAAGGAAATGAATGCAACTGGCAGTTATGTATTTCACATGAAATATTTAAGAAATAAAGTATATGTTATTTGGATCAAGGACCATCATGCAAGTATACAAATTCCTATACTAATTCCCAAATTTACATTTAAAGGAATTATTACCATCCATACAACTGTGAGCCCCGCGTAGCTGAAAAGACAGGACACAGGCTGGGGTGAAGGTTTAGAGCAGGGCATACGAGTGCGGAGTGGCACCACTGTGCAATGCTCACCTCTGCCCCAGCATTTTTCATCTCTGTGCACTGCCTGTTGGCCGTTAAAAACCTCATTCTCACCCATTTACCAGGAGCATTTGTAGTCCTGATACTAGTAGATGTGTGAGTATAGTTACACCATAGGACATAAGAACTTTTCCTCCACCTCCTTATGGAGTAACCTGATATTCGAACTGTAGCATTTCTTATCATGAGACACTACATTTTGAAGTGTAAAGATCTAGCAATCTAACAAAGGTTTTCTCCCAGATTAATAGCCTTTCTTCATGACAGCTACATTCTTTTGTTTACCTGACCAGCCCAAGTAGCCTGCCGGCCCAATGCCAACTGCCCCAAGGAATCTAGCTATTTCTGTTTTAAAGAGTTGACTGACTTTTGTGCAAAAGTGTAGCAGCAGGCTATAAAGAGCACTTCACATGACTGATTTTTTAAATTTCTAGGTGAGATAGTGCTACGGATTTCATGTAAAGGAAGCTGAGATGGGAATTACTGGAATAGGAAGAGAAATAACAACTCCATTTAAATAAATCAGTTCTTTACAATAATGGAACCAGAAGGATCCTTTTCATTTTAAATGAACATCTTAATCATTGGGAAATTTTGCTGCTAGGGCAATGGGCAGGGAGAGCAGTTTATGTTTTTCAGATCTGTCACTAAGTTATACCCATACACTCTTGAAGGCTACTTTCACTCAGCCTCTGAGCAAAAATCATTGTGAACAGCATTAACACAGTCACTACTGCGACTTACACACTTAGAACTCCTCTGTTTCTGTTAGTGAAAGAGGAAATGCCATGCACTCTCAATTCAAAATATTGTAGTTCAGAAATCAACTGTTCAAAGAAACATTTACACATCACGTACTCCTGTATTTTCACCTAGTAAAAACCTTTTTAATATAATATTTAATAGCTGGAGAGATTTAAGAAAGAAGTAGAAAACCAAGACCTGAGAAATTTAACATACAGAAAAGAATGAAAAATCAAATCCTAGTAAAGTCCTAATCCAATAGTTCAACTTAAAAATCTAGTCCTAATCCAGTACTGCAAACATATTAATTTTGTTGCAAATTGCAAGTATATAAATAAAAATCAACTCAACAGATTCATATTTTTTCAAATTGTTTTATGCAGACACATACATCTGTGTTGTTTACCATGCTTTTCACAAGTAAAACATACACAGCATAAAGAAGGATCAGATAGGACATCGTGTGAATATGCTTCAGAAATAAGCATAACCCTGAAGTTTGAGGGTTCTCAACTGGCAGGTGGTTTAGACTTCCCTGATTTTCAGGAGAACATGTGCTACCATTTGCAAATTTGATGCTTTTCTTAGTCCACAAGTAAATATTTTACACACCATCAATTCATGCCTTATTTCTATTGTGGTTTTATTTCATCTTTTCATATCATCACACTAATAAAATACACTCTGTGTTCCCCAGTGATCAAGTAAGTACAGCAAACGGGTCCAGACTGCATCCTGCTGGCTATGAACCCTTGTCAGGCCTTCCATCCTGCCCATGGCTCCAGTATGAAATTACCAGTTACGGACACAGGATTTATTTAGTGCATTCTTAGCATTCCCTATCATTATATACAGCTGAATCACTGGTATCCTGAGGCAGTGAAAAACCTCAGTCACCAACTCTTCATACTGTTGTTGCACCATGTTCTGAAATACACAATGAACTTCTGATTCTCCTTAGCCCCAGGCTAGGCTCGTTACAAAGGTTGTTCTTTCTCTGCCCTACTTTCAGTTCATTTTATCATGCAGAGCTTAAAGCCCTTCTTCTAATTTATTTATTGGTCTGAACACCAAAGAGGCTTTCTATTATGATCTGCAACCATAGCTGCTTTTGAAATAGATTTTAAACTTAATATCCTGCTGAAACTAGTAGGCACAATACTTGAGAGTGTGTGAAAAATACTGACCAAGCCAAGGAGTGATATAAAATATGTATACTCAACAACAGAAGGTAAAATTAATAGAAAAGATAGCAGCATAGTTGACTTATCTATTGAATTCAGAATTCCATTTGCTTACTAGCACAGCTAGTAAGTAAACTAATGCAGATGTTAATTATATATTTTCTCACACCACTGGCCCTGCAAGGTAGTTGGAGATTGCAATTAGCAGACTTTCTCCCTGTAATCCTGTTGACTGTTCCCAACAAAACAAAAAATGGAGAGAATTAGTTTGAATGCATCACTGAATCCACACAAGAATCTGAAAATAATCATTCTACAACAGGGACAGTGAAAAGTTTGGCAGTTTTGTGAATGCGAGTAAATGCCTACAACCACCCAAATACAAGAAAAGCCGCCGCCTTTGCCTCTTAGGAAACAGATTTACCTATACGCAGTACTTAGTGCTGTCCAATAGAATGGTTAAACAAAACAAGTCACTTCAGAGGAATTAAAAAGGACATATTTTCAACAAAATTACAGAGAACATTTGTTTGGGGACGAAAGTGTATTAAACCTTGCAACTTTAAAAGCCCAACCTGCAGCACTACTGCCACTGATACTGAAAACATGAAATGTGAGACTTAAAACCTGTTCCAATTTTAAATAACTAAGCAAAATCACTAGAAGTTATTAAAAAAACTCATGTGTACTATGTTAAGAGAACACATGTATGCATAGATATATATACCTAAAAAGCTATAAAAGCTCAATGCTAATTCCAGTCTTTATGACAGATGTTTAAAAATGGCAAAAAGCCCCTCCAAATGGTAAGTGTCTTAATAACAAGTTCAGATTAAAACCAGTATGAATATTCTCTTTGCCAAATACTATCTTACCCTCACTCTTAGAGGCATTACTTGATGGTCTATGTCTTGAAATTTATGAATAGTATATTCTAAACATACAGAATGTTTTGGTATAGAAAAAAACAAGTCTTCTAAGAACTATGTACTGCATTTGGCTGTTTTTCCTATTTCTTAAGTGACAACAAAGATACAGTAATTCTACTTTTTTTAAAGATAATCAAAATGAAAGTCTTTCACGTTCCAATCTCCTAGTTCTTGCTAAAAATGCATATTTAATTTTAAGTTGTTCCAGCACCACAGCACTTTGCTAAAACATTAATGAAAAATTGAGGTCAAATTTGCAAAACCCATTAGTGAAAAAATTCCAACTCAAAACATTTAAAAATAACCAATTAGCAAATTTTCAGGCTTCTAGAAGTACCGTATTAGGGAAGATATGAAAAAAAGAAAATATTCAGGAATCTGAATTAAGTCACCATTATGAATTTCATATTCTAGTAAGATAACTTTTGTCCTTACTAAGTGATCTTAGGCAGAAAACTGACCTCTTTTAGGCATGTGCTCCCTCTGTCTGAAGTCTAACACAACTGATTTTTGACTGCTGAAAGGTTTTGATTGCACACCAACTGGAGAATCAGATTTCACTTTCAGTTGCAATGGCACAAAAGCAGTCATGACTGCGAATTTTTCACAGTGGTTTGTGGAATGATGCTGATAGATACTAAGATTGTTTACAATTCACATATTAAATATACATTTTAGCCTGTGTTCTTCATATCCTTCCTTAAGCAACTGAAGACAGCTGCCACAAACTCGACTCAAAATGTTGAGGACTACTGGAGATGGGGGCTAGAAGAGTTGGAAATTTCTAGGTAGTGTTTACAACATGACCGGGGAATAAAGACGGGATAGGTGTAACCATGTCCACAGCTGAAACTGTTCCCTTTGAGAAGCAGGATCTGGGGGTGGGTGGGATGGGATAATTTTGTCTGGGATAATCTCAGAGACTGTGTTTTTAGCAGAAGAGTGACCTAAGTGTTCGATACTAAACCAACAGCAAGATCAACTGAGCTCTTGCCTCTCTACTCTTCTCATCCAGGAATAGAGGCAAAATGAAGAGCGTGACCATAATGTCTAAAGTCAAATCCCAAATGACACCACTTTTTAATTTTTTACCCCTGAAAAATGGTACTGTCCCAATCATCACAATGAGGTAACAGTTTTTCCATTTGCATAGTACATAGAAAATAATGACCTAAAGTATAAAGCAACAGAGGATCACTGCCAAGAAATAAATTAATTATGTGGCAAGGTAAGTAGATAGATACTCCACAGTACTGCTGGATGCTGATAAGTGAAAAGAGGATTGGGTTATTCAGGCAGCAAAACAGAACAGAACCTGACCCCTTTTGCTGTTCATGAAAATTAGTGACATTTGCTTTTTCTGTATTCCAGGGTAAGTTGAACTTTAAAGGAAAGTAACTCCATCTCTTTACCTCACACTCAAACATGAGTTCAGGTTCAAATAGTTTCTCTTTGTGAGTAATAAAACATTTATACTCAGAGAAGTACACATCAAAGAAATTAAGAACTGAAGTCTTCTAAAGGAGCACATCAGTGCAAGTCTTTGTTAAAAAGCAATTAAAAAATAGAAACAGGACACATTTATATACTGCTTGTCATTAACAAAAATGTGGGTTTAATTTGATTCATCTATTCAGGGTGGTATAGCCCTTAAAAAAGGATAATAGCAGTTACACAGCACATCTGGGACATTATTCTCAACAGCACTTAATACTGGTATAATTCTGCTGCCATTAATATTTACTGGGACAAAATCGCAGGTGCTTTTGAAACCACAGTTTTATCTCTGGTCCTTTCTGCTTTGGACTTCGTATCACTTCCTAACAGGTAACATGCACATGGTATACCTTAATATAACATTTTCTGCTCCTAGATACATCAGTCTTTTCACCTTTGAGATCTCACTTACCCCTTAAGATACCTGAACACCACAGTAAAAACTGAACTTTCTCATGTTAGATTCTGTGGTAGAAACAACAAAAAAAAAAATCAGGCATATGAAAGAAGTAATACTGATTGCTATTTTCTTGTGCTTGTTTACTCTGTTTATATTGTATGAACCACGTTTCAGTGTTTCTGCTACTTGCAAGGGTTGAAAATGGTAATTTTTCTTGGTACATTATACGGCTGCTAGAGACGGCTTTCCCTTGAACCAGTGGGTGCTGATTACCATGAAATAGAAGTTAAGGTAGGTTATGCTGGTACTTTTGCAGGTATCATATTCTCTGAAGTAATTGGGGTTTGTGGCTTATGTGTTCAGGTCTTAATCAGACACAAGAGTCTCAATAAGGAAAAGGTTTTCCTCTTGTCAGATGGGCAGAAAACACTGGCTCGTCTGTTGTCCAGGACACAGTCCACTTTGGCTTCTTATTTGGGCAGTTCACCTAGTAAAACTCTGTTTTACATGCCAGGATAAAACTTTACTTTTTCAGACTGACAGCCTTTGCAGTACTCAAATTCCTCTTGCTGTATTCTTAAAGTACATTGTTGTTGTCCTGCTTGATCATTTACCAGGTCTAAATTTCATTACAAGGAGTTGAGAAATGTTCTAAACTCTGCATGTGGTTTCACTGACCCTCCTGAGCTAAATTTTTATGGCATTACTGGCTGAAATTACAGGGGAGTGAACCTGCAAACTGGGGTGGTTCTGTTCCTTTAATTTCTGTATTCTTACAACAACACAACCTAAATTATTACAGTAAATTCAATGTTTAATTTCATTCTTGTTTCCAAAATATAACATTCCCTTGTCTCAACATCAGTTTGTACTGAAATAGATGTGAATGAACCTACATGCACTGAAGATCGGAAGAAAAGCTGTCAAGCCTACAGAAGCCTTACAAAGAGACTGAAAAAGAATCTTTAATGTTGGCCACTTAGAACAAACTGCATTGCTATTATTGATCAGGAGTGAAACTAAAAATACTACAATTTAATACTAGCCAAAGAGGACCAAAAAGGGAGGGGGGGGGGGGGGGGGGGGGGGGGGGAGCTAAAAGTAAAAAATAAAGCCATGCCAAGAAACTGAATTATTTTCCTGGAAACAATTTAAAACTAATGACTGAAATGAATATGGCATGGTCCATGACAGGATTTTATTACTTTAACAATATCCTTTTAAAATGCAGTTTCACGATAATGTTAAAGGATCTTTTCAAGACCATATAATTTATGACCCAATGAGACAACATGATCCTAGAGTGGCTCCAGATATTTTGTTTTTGAAAAATATGAATTGTAGATTGCCATACAAATTTGCATAGCAGAAATTGAAATTGAATTGTGGAAATCCTAAAAGAAAAAAGATAGATAAAAGGAATAGTGATAGCATATACTCAGCTTTTTCCCAATACTTTTTCCCAATATGGAGAATTAGGCTACATTTTGGTAATGATAATCCATGGAGAGGTTAGTAAAACAAAAATCCAAACAGCTTGTTGAAACTAATGTTACATTTATGTGTTACGTATGCCACAGCTATATTCTCTCTCCACCATTCTGATCCACCAGTAATGAAACTGTAAAATATAAGAAGCCAGGCTCAAAAATTATTCAATATTCCATCAAATTTTTGTTGTACCTTTATAGCAAGTACTTCAATAACTTGGAGATGGTGGAATTTTACTTTTCTGGAATTTGAAAGAATAGTCACATTTCCATTTGATCTATGTTGGTTAAGGCACCCTTGTCAGCAAGCTTTCTCTACATTAGATAATTCACAATACAGTGAATTTGCAAAACTAGTGAATTATTAACAAATACAGTGACTCTACAGTCACAATTTCTATTCATTTGTCTTGCTTTCTCTGTTTACTGTGAATGAAAAAATCTTGAATCAAGCACTAAAATCAACAATCAAATACACTTAGGGCTATATCTCCAGGCTATCAAGATAATTGGGGTTTTGGTTCAGGAAGAGTAACCACAAACACCAAAATCAAGACGATGTTACAAAAATAAAGGGCAAACTTTATTTAGTGTAAACTTTATTTCTTTTGGCAGAACATACATATATAATAAAATGGTAATATCACACTCTAGCCCTTACATCACTTACCTTTTTAGTATATCTCATTTATACAACAGTAATGGAATGAGTTCCCTTAGAAACTATCACAAACCAAATGAAGCAGATGATTGGGAAAAGCCAGCATGGATTTACCAAGGCAAATCAAGCCATTCTAACCTGATCACCTGTCCTGGTTTCGGCTGGGATGGAGTTAATTTTCTTTCTAATAGCTGGTACAGTATTACGTCTTGGATTCAGTATGAGAATGTTGATAACACACTGATGTTTTCAGTTGTCGCTAAGTAATGTTTAGACTAATGTCAAGGATTTTTCAGCTTCTCATGCCCAGCCAGCAAGAAGGCTGGAGGGGCACAAGGAGTTGGGAGGGGACACAGCCAGGGCAGCTGACCCAAACTAGCCAAAGGGGTATTCCATACCATATGACATCATGCCCAGGATATAAAGTGGGGGGAGTTGGCCAGGGGAAGGATCACTGCTCAGGAACTAACTGGGCATTGGTCAGCGGGTCGTGAGCAACTGCATTGTGCATAACTTGTTTTGTATATTCCAATTCTTTGATTATTATTATTGCCATTTTATTATTGTTATTATTATCTTTATTATTTTCTTCCTTTCTGTCCTATTAAACTGCCTTTATCTCAACCCATGAGTTTTACTTTTTCCCAATTCTCTCCCCCATCCCACTGGGTGGGGGGGAAGTGCGTGAGCGGCTGCGTGGTGCTTAGTTGCTGGCTGGGGTTAAACCATGACATCACCTTGTACAACAAAGTCACATCTTCTGTCAACATGGGGAGAGCAGTGGATGTTGTTTACCTGGACTTCAGTAGTGTTTGACACTGTTTCCCACAGCCTCCTCCCAGAAAAACTGGCATGATACAGACTGGATGGGTGGCCTGCGAGATGGCTAGGAAACTGGCTAGCAGATCAGTAGTTTTTACTCAGGCTGGCAGCCTGTCATAAGTAGGGTCCCCCAGGGATTGACACTGGGCCCCACACTGTTAAACATCTTCATAAATGGTCTGGATGATGGGATTGGAAGCACCTTCACCAAGTTCACTGATGACAGCAAACTGTGAGGAGGTGGACGTGTCAGAAGGGAGCAGCCTCCTACAGAGAGACTTGGACAGGGCTAGCAAGAACAGTGTGAAGTTTAACACAGACAAGTGCAAGGTCCTGCACCTGGGACAGAATAACCGAAGAGCCCAGAAGAGGCTAGGATCTGTGTGGCTGGGGAGCAGCCTTGCTGAAAGGGACCTGGGGGTCAGGTGGACAAGCAGCTCAACATGAGTCAGCAGTGTGCCAATACAGCAACAAAGGCAAATTAGTCCTGAGCTGCATCCGCAGGGTCGTTACTGGCAGAGACAGAGACGTGATCATCCCACTCTACTCAGCACGTGTCAGGCCTCACCTGGAGTACAGTACCGGTCCCCAGTTCATCAGTCCAAGAAAGATGCAGACAGACTGGAGAGGGTTCAAAGGTGGGCCGTGAAGATCATCAAAGGGCTGGAGAACCTGTCCTGTGAACAGAGGCTGAAGGAGTTGGGTCTTTTCTCCCTGGAGAAGAGAAGGCTCAGAGGGGGATGTCATCACAGTAAAGGGTGGCTACAAAGAGGACAGAGGATCTCCTTTCTCTTCACAAGGAGACACATGGAGAGGACAAGGGGCAACAGGTACAAGTTGCACCAGGATAGGTTTCATCTCAATATAAGAAATAAATTTTTCACAATGAGAACAATCATTCAATGGAACAACTTCCCCAGGGACGTGGTAGAATCCCCATTGCTGGAGGTTTTCAAGGTGTGATTGGACTGAGTGCGAGGTAATCTCATCTAGACTCCCTTTTCCTTGAAAGGCTGGACCAGAGGACCTTTTGAGGTCCCTTCCAACCTGGGTTATTATATGACTCTATGATTCTGTATCTCTAGATCTCACCCTCTAATATGGAAGGCAATAGCAATACCTCCATTTTCAGATGGAAAGCCTGAGGAAGAGAAGTGACTTGACTATCTTGCTGTAGGTCACCAGCAGAGCTGGGACTAGAATTTCCCAACTAAAGAGTGTTCAGTAATCTTTTCAGGTAAATTTTGAAATGAAAGGGATGATTTCCACTGATTTATTTTCACTTCTTTCCAAATTCACTGATTTGGCCAGACCAATGCAGAAAGTCTGAAAAAATCTTTTAGGTTTCCAGTTCCCTGGGGAATCTGTTTACTAAATAATTTTCTCTGTAGAGGATTCAGCTAAATAAGATCTAAATTAGTCCAGAGCCAATATTTACATGAACAAGTGACAGACTTAAAAATATTTAAAATGGGAAGAGGAAACAATTTGGTGGGGGTAGCAAGGTTTTCAAAATGAGGCAAATAATCAATCCAATACCCTTACATGGGTAAGATGCTGTTTCAGACAGATGTGGAGAAGAACTTAATATCAAACACAATGAATGCAAGACATAAACATGTCTGCAAGTAAAGATAGATTTAAGACTACTGGGCATGATTTTTTTAATACATTTAACCTCAAAAAATGATAGGAAAATGAATTTAGAAAAAAAATGTCCTTGATGCCTCCCCACTTAATTAGAGGTTACTGTACAGGTGACCATCATTTATGATAAATATTTTTTATGAATTTGTCTATATACAGAAGTACCACACACAACTATTCCCAGTACAGCAAAGTCATTTAAACTCTCTGGAATCTTCAAAGTTTGATTGGAATCATAAGGATGTTTACACAAGGCTGGGGGAACAGCCGAGCTGATGTCAGCAAAAATGTATCCCCTCTAAGGGTCTGTAGCCATTTAACTATTTTCAAAGAAAAATAGTAAATGAAAAGTTAATAACAAATGTTTATAATGGATCCTATAAATTATTCAGTATAAAAAATAAGGCAATCTCATCTTTTAAAATAATTGATATGAACTGTACAATTTATGAATAGTATACTTACGGTTCTACTGAAAGCTATTTTTATTGGAAAACGATTTACAATTTTATTCACTTAACAAACCTTACTCACTCATCATTCAAAAATCCCCAAAACAGATGCTTTCCGTTATGTCCAGAAGAACTGAGAATTACTTTACTATATTATTTCAGTTATTTTTTGCGATGCCACGTGTCCCATCTTCTTAGCATCTTTCTTTTAAGGAGTAATTCCACAAATATCTATTACTGAAGGTATTATTTCTTCTATTACTGCTATCATTTAAGCCAATAAAATAATTATTAAGCACTAGGTCAAGTAGAAAGTGTTTGCAAAAGCAAGAATTCCCTAGTATGAAGAATGCCAGGGATTTACTGTTTTGGATATGTTGCAGGGCTAAAGAATAGTGACAGCACATGAAATATTTAAAGAGTAAATATATTACCTCTCATGTCAACTAACTGTATGAATTCACAGACTATTTAGACTTTGTAGCTACATATAGGTCACTTAACTGAAAGAAGAGTTTGAAATGAATTCATAAATATTTTAACACTTATGAAAACTTCCATGTCCCTGATTTTTTTTTTACTTTTTCAGTCAGTTTTTAATAATAATTAATCAGTACAGTCTATATGATGATCTATGGGATAAACAAATACTTTAGTTTCTCCTGTTATTCTGAAAGATACAGGGAATGGATGTTACAGAAGTGGACAAAGCCTAAACGAGAGAATGTCTTTTCTGCTGGCTCAGAGCCCTGTTAGTGCCAGACGGGAGTTTTGCTACTCCTGTCACCAATGGCATTAAAGACTAGAAGACTATCTCAACTTATGCACAGCCCAGCACGGGGAAGCCAAAGGGGTAGCTACGTTAGCTTGGCCCACAGAGGAGTCTCCTCTCTCCAGGGCTGGTGTTATCTGAACATTGTGCTCAAGCAGTGCTTAGCAGAGCAACAGCACTAAAGAACAGCAATAACTATATTAACAAAGATTCACAATCTTCTTTGCAATGTATAGGCTTCACTCACTGCAAGGATAATGGACTATAATTCAAACACATTGGAACTTTAAACCTGTATTTAAACAGTAATTATACTGATTAAACTATTGCACATTGTTTTTAACATCTGCCTTTTTTTTCTTCAGAGCAGCTGAGTATCTTGCGTGCTTAAATACTAAACTCTGCGAAGAAGTCCATTGTCTCTAACAACAAATAATATTTTATAATTGCGGTTATTTTAATTTTGAGACATCATGTAATCTGTTAAACACAAAAGTTGAATAAGCCCTTTTGACTTTCAATATGCTGTAGCAAGTCATCTGCACATTAAATTTTGTGAAAACTCTGTAAAGCCACCATAAAAAATGAAAATTGCCTTTTTAAAATCACATTTCTATGGAGATGTGTTCCTGTGGCTTCCTCATAGCGGCTGCCAATGACAGAATGCACACCAGAGGTAAAGGGAACTGAACTGCCCATCTGCGTGCTTTAAACACAATTGTGTGCCAACAGCTAAGAAGTATACATACAGAGATACACATATAGATGTACATAATATCAAGCTTCTTCATCCTGGAAAATACAGTTTGAAAAGTAAAGCCATGGTAGTAGTCCATGACAGTCATTTAAGTTAAAAATGCATCAATTGCAGCCTCATTTGCAACTTTGGGACAGAAAGCATTACTGTCACATTGCCTTCGAAGCGCTGCCAAGATGAACATGTGTTGTCAGGGCAGAGACATCAGTGGAGAACAGAGCTTGACAAGCAAGCACTGATTCCACCCTTTTGGTGAGACTCACTTGCCAATTATGTGGTATCAAAGGAATTTCTGAATTACATAAATTAATAGCTAAATGTTAAAAAAAAAAATTAAATTTCACGCTTTTACCTTCTATTGCTTCATTCTAGCCTCAAGAGGAAGTCCTTTTCCACAAATTACATTCATACCCAAGGAAGTATGGCCCAGATTAACACAGATTTGGACCGAGTTTAGATAGACAATGAAAGCAGTTTTTGATTGTATTCTTCTACAGTAGTGTTCTAATTATACCTGTAACATGAATAGGTCTGAAATATTTGCAATTAAAACATTGAAAATACCGAAAAACCCAACTAAGATTTAATCTGATTATTTTCAGTACTTAATCTATACTTGATATATTTATTTTTCTTCCACGCCAAGTCTAGTTGACATGTATCTATAAAAGTACATTTCCTAAATATCAATATAGTCAAGCTCTAAATGAGTTCATTATGCACTGGCCTACTTCCACAGTTTTTCATGAGATCTTTCATTGTGTATTGGTTAGAGCAAAGGTTTTAAAGTGAAATACACTTCCATTTTACATACGTACAATTACCTTTACCACTAAATTTAAAGCTATCTTTTGCAAGGCATAAAACATTCTTAGCAAGTCACACTGACTTCCTAAAGTGAACAGATCAACACTGCCAAATCTCAGCTCCCCAGCAAGAGAGGGTCTGATGTCTAAACTTCCCCCCTTCACAGCTTTAGATTTGCTAGTTTCTCCTAGAAGCTGTTTCACTCTATTTCAAGCTAATTTGCTGATGTCCAAAGAAATCTTAAAACCCATCAAACAAATGACTTCGCAGTAACTGTAGCACTTTTTTTTACAGTCTATGTATCATCCCGTTGGCCTGCTCAGTATCAGTTCCCCCCAGAAAAGTTGTTTGACTGTCTTCAGGAAAGGCAGTGTTTCAACTCAACTCAGATTGATCCTTCTTCTATGAATTACAAAATACATTTTAAGATCAGGGTACTAGACAGAATATAGTGTACAAGATTTGTGTGAAAGGAAGTATCCTCGTCCCATCAGACATCTAAAATGCAGTAGATAACATGGTCAAATACTGAAATACTCTTGCATGCAGGTTGTAGGGCTAATTTTGCAAGTATCATTTACTTAATGATGCTAAGTCAGTAGCAAACTGACCAGGTGTAAAGTCCAGAGAGGTCCGGGTCTTAAATTACGCAGATAAAGGAAGGCAGAAGACAAACACTGGCAGTTAGCTGATAATGAGGAGCAATTTCATTCTGTGTAGCCAGGTCTATGCAAAGCACACTAACAACTGTAGAGTTACTAAATAAATTGATGCATGCCCACAAGCAGGCTAATCAATGGCAACAGCAGCAGAATTTGGTACTGAATGCACAAGGACAGTACCTGACAGGATAGAGGCATCCTTCCTGTCTACACACAACCTGCTGGTTTCACCAGTGCTGCTGTGCATGAACAGCCTTCAGCTTGGCTGCAAGCACGTCACACGCGCCTGACTGCTCTTCTGCCTGTTCTGTCTTACACCTTCGCTTCTGGCTGTCTCTTAAGTCATTAGCCCACCTACCAGGCAAGTGAGGGTGATCTTAAGGGTGAAATTGTGACACGCAAATTAAGTTTTCTCACTGAAATTGAGACTTTCACAACATAGATATTAAAATATCTTTACCTGTCTAGATTCAACTGAATGCCAATGGAGAGAAATGGATCCTTCTGGAAACGCCACTTACCACTTCTCACAAGGGGTGTCTGGGAACGGCTATGTGAATTGCCCTCAGAACTGCCTGTTTCCTTTCATTAATTACAGAGGAAACCTAGAGAATCAGCTCGGAGGTAAACATCTGCACTGTGATTGATATGTGAGGTGAGATGAAGCTCATCTGTCCCTACATTTTGTCATTACAGTATAGATCATGTGTCTAGCTAGAATTGTCTTAAGAGGCAAAAGAGCCTCACCACCATACTGAGGATTGTTTTGCCAGTGCAGGTACTACAAACGAGAGTCTTAATAATGCCTGCTAAGGAGTCAAATTAAGGCTTGGCATATAGAGAGAGTGCCATATAGAGACAAGCTGACAAGATTCTCGAAACCTGCCAGTCCCTAAAGCAGTGTGAGAGACTCCCATAATTTGACAAACGATACTGACAGCTCAAAGTTTTAACAGTTCATAAGAAGAAAGGGATGAAAACAGCTTTCTTACAGCTTTTTTTCTCTCTGGGCAGTAAATTTTGTCTCTCACAGGATATGTCTCTATTAAAAATTTTTTTTTTAACTATGTGTTTGACCCCCTGTTCATAAAATAGCAAAAAAAAAAAATGACATGGCTTTGCTTCTATCAAGATTTTACATACATAATATCTGTGATTAATTATACTCCAGCAAATATCTATCTTTTTTCATTGATGAAGAACAAGCCCAGTTTTTATTATTCTACCACAACAGCCAAGCAGCACACTAAATACGAAGAGTGTCTGAGATAAAGGATACTGTGCTGGATTGAGACTACCAATTGAGTCAATATTAAGCTCCTAATTACCAGAATATAATTTTAGACTTAAATCAGTAACTTGATATCCAAACCTCTGTGTCATACTGCTAACATTTAAACCACTTAATCTCCTCAGATTAAAAAAATTCTTATGTTAGGGCATTAGGCCTGGTTTACCTGAAAAAAATTACTAGAATTATTCTTAATACAGTAACATTTTTTCCAGAACAGAAGGTCCATATGGGAATTATTTGGAAATAATTACAGTAGAATAACTTATTCTGGTCCATTTATTTCTATAGACAAAACTTTGCTCTAATGTAATTCTACTGATTTCAGATGAATTACTCTCATTTTTCCCCAGGTGAAAGATGAGACTCAAGCTCATTGTGTTCTGATCACCTTCATATGTTACACCTACAAAATGGTCTTCAGTTACTAATCTTTGTTGTCTCTAGACTTAGAGGTTCCATTCATCAAACTATAATCATCCAGCAGACAAATTTTCAAAAAACTCTCTGGGTCTAAGGACAAGACATGACTTTATCCTTTATACCTTTCATTTTTTTCCTAAATATGAAATCATCTCTGCACAGAATATATATGCACTACATTCTTCAGTGTCAATTTGGAACATAAATGTGATCATCCCTCTTATCTAAAGGAAAAATAGGACAAGGAATGGATGAATGTTATTTCAGAAAGATGCACATTTTTAAGGAAGCAAAAGAAACCATATTTGCTTCAAGGAGCTATTTTTTTGACATACATTAGTAGGATGCAGATTGTCAATCATTGTCTGCATCCATCCTGAAGACCTCCTTGATATGCCTAACATTACACCTATCAGGTGCCAAAATCAACCAGATTACATGATGGAGGGCTCAGAAGATGAGGCATGTAAGAAATGTATTTCCCTCTCAGGCAAGTAGATCAGCTAAATTAGAAGCAATGGCTTAGATGTCATGGTACAAATCTGAAATGCTATACTTGATTTAAACAGTCTAATATGTGTCTGTGAAAATCTTTACTCCAAAACTCCATTTAATATAGAGAAGGCATCTGAAACATTTACAATTAATAGTTATTTACTTAAAATTGAACAATGGCAAATGATAAATTTTACCCCCAAGAAAGGGGGGGGGGGGGGGGGGGGGGGGGGGGGGGAAATAGCTGAAGTGGCATGTAAAAATGGCCTGCCTATACGCAAAGACAGTTAGCTGCCACTAACACCATTTTTGTCTCACAACCACCTTAGCCACATCAGAACTAATCTTCAGATTTGCAAACCTTTTATTCCAACTGCCTATATCCACTTACTATTGTGAAACAATATTGCCATTCACATGAAAATTATGAAAAAAATCAGCATTCTGTGTTTACATTCTATGTAAATCAAACTTAACGTAGGTCAGTGCTCCCTATTGATTTCAGTTAGAGTAACCCCTGTTTATGTCAATTAAATGAGAGCAGAAACAAGCCCAATCAATAGCTACTAATCTTAAATATCTCTGCAAGAAGTACTGGTACTTTAAAACAAAACACTGCCAAGATTTTGTGTGTGCATATGTGTGTGTGTGTGCACATATAACTGCAAGAACCTGAATTTGGGACTTTGTGTATGAAATCTCAGAGAAATATGTAAAATATTTCAGCAAGTTGCAGTTCTCATAATTACATAAATTCCAGATGATGATGGAAAATACAGTATGTTATCAAATGGTTAGTGCTTTAAAAAATACAGCATATTCACAAAGTCGTTAAAATCACATTCCCGAGAAAATCTTAATTATTACATCTCTAATTTCTGAGTACTTGACATTGAGACATGAGTAACATTGATGTAGTATAATTTTAGCTTATTTCTTACAGGAACAAAATGTAGATCATTGTTCTGAATGTCTGTTTTTCCATCTGGCACTCCTTAACTTTTTAATCCTTTGGACAATTTCTGTCTATCTGAAAAACATAGTCCATTGCTTTCCTAGAAGTTTCATAAAAATGGGTCGTTAGGTAGAGAGTCTTACTAAAAGTGAGATCCAGGGAGAACAGAGCTCATAACACACTGTTTGACAGCAACCAGCTGGCTAGTCAGATATGCGTATTGGCCAGCTGATCAATATATGAACAGCTCTAAATGAGCCACAGTATGTGTTGTCTCTTGCCTAGAGGTTTTCCCATAAGGAGAGAGCTATGCTTATTGCAGCAGGAGGGAAGGAAAGATTAGGGATAAAGAATACAAATCCCTAAGAAACCAAGCGTCGTTAGTTCTGCGTCTCATGGAATGAACCGTTTCCTATGTACTTTTTATTAACCTCCGTCAGAGAAACCAAATAGTAAAGCACTGGTGAAAGAGTAAACAGGTATTTTCAATCTTTTATATTTACATACAAAGCGTACACAATGCACAAAGGAAAAATATTTCTTACTCTAATACCATCAAAGCAGGTTCTGAACACATGGGAAATGGTGCTTCGTCTTCATGCAGGGGCAATACGGAGTGCCTGCGCATGTGTCTGTATCACCTGCTCAAGCCATTCAGAGCCTGGTGGTAATGTATCCAGTTCTACAGACACATCTGATTCTTCTCTCGTCTTGCAGGGGGGAGAGCGTAGCAAGCTTGGTGCAGCCCTAAGGCAACAACAGTGACTATGGAGTGACAACAAATGACACTTTCTCGCTCCCAATTTTCTTTTTTTTGTGAGTTGGAAGGAGATAGATTGATTACTTCACTGTGATTTTCTCTGGTTATGATAGTGGTAAGAAGTTGATTTATTTATTTATTTATTAGGAAAGACAGATAGTGTGTGTTTGTACTTTCAGATTCTTTTAAATGAGACCTGAAGCTACTCAGCACCATGAAAATTGTTCAGTACCTGAAACTAAACATCCAACATCAGAGGCACTCAAAAGAACGCAACGCTTTTGCTTACAGTTACTCACATCTGCACAGTGAAGAACAGAAAATTGACATCTGTGCTCCTAATCTTGTTCTTATATCACCTACTTTAAAACTTTACTTATCTGATTGTTGACATGAAGTATCACTGAAGCCTGATCATCACTTAATCAGGCTGATTACATAAAAAATAAGCTGCCCCTAGCAATATAAGAGTTTATGTACTATACAATTTACACAGAGCAGTAATTGCAGGTGTGTGAATTTTCTGCAGTGAAGATAAGGCAACTAAGTCTCGCAATGGTTAAACATAAAATAGCCAGCTTCTTAGTTTCATGAACGGCAAAGATAAATCATGAAGACAACAAGAAATAAGAAAAGCTGTTGGCATGGAAACATAACAGTAAAAAATTTCTCATGCTCTCTCAAAACATCAAATTTTGATAACCAGGTTGGATTCCCTGCTCCTCATAGTAAACTATTCGGCGAAACAAGTGCTGGCATGAATCTTTGACAACACATCATCTTCAGTGGCTGAGCAAAGCCATATGTCTACGCTGCACTGTAGTACAAAAGCAGAAGTTTCTCAAATTCCTTGGACAGCATAGCACGGGAAAAACATCAACATTATCATATAAAACTCAGATTTTGGACATCCTGACATTTTTGACAAAGGTATCACTTGGGTTTTACAGAAGCTTATCTAGCCTTTCAGTGCTCAAACATAAGTTAAATTCAGGACCTTGTTTACATATGGAATAATGACCATTTAAAATACTCTTCACTCTGAAGTTCCCAGCAGTGCAAATTTTTGCTAGTCACACTTTTTCCTAAAAGGCTGTTATTGTATGAATTGTGGCCCTGACTATGTGGGAAGAAACAAAGTATTCCAACACCTGCACATCTGAATGTACCAGCACTTAGTTATTTCAAGAGGAAAAAGGATCATAGAATCATAGAATGGTTTGGGTTGGAAGGGACCTTAAAGATCATCCAGTTCCAACCCCCCTGCCATGGGCAGGGACACCTTCCACTAGACCAGGTTGCTCAAAGCCCCATCCAACCTGGCCTTGAACACTGCCAGGGATGGGGCATCCACAGCCTCTCTGGGCAACCTGTTCCAGTGCCTCACCACCCTCACAGTGAAGAACTTCTCCCTTATATCTAATCTAAATCTACTCTCTTTCAGTTTAAAACCGTTACCCCTCATCCTATCACTACACTCCCTGTTCAAGAGTCCCTCCCCATCTTTCCTGTAGGCCCCCTTTAAGTACTGTAAGGCCGCTATAAGGAAATGGGAAGACATTCCAAATAGCCTGCCAGCACTGTTACAAATTGACTTCTGCTTAGCTCAGCTATTTCATCTGCTCTCAGTGCTCTCTAGGGTTGACTCAAACGAATGGAGAGTTCTCTGTGAAATCGGCCAGAGAAGCGTGCTTGCAAGAAGCACAATATTCTCCCACAAAATCTTTTATGAATGGCTGCCGTAGCAAAATGGAGAATAGTACAATACTTCAGATGAGGTCTGGTAATGAACGTATCTATAACATACATGCACATTTTCTCCAGCATAATTTTAATCATCTCCAGAATCATCTGTAGGATGAAGCAGCTTGAACTGGAGATCAGTTAACTTTAAAATATGAGATAACCATTTCATTGTCTCCTCTCCCTCTCACAAGAAAGCAGATGGAGAAGAGGAGAGGGTTCTGCCACTATAGACTTGGCAGAACTACTAAGGAATTACACATTATTTTAATTCTTAGAGATGGGAAGAAAGAATCAGAATTTTCACTAGTAGGTAGTTTCTGTTTGGGTACCGCTGGGTTTGAAGAGGTAGAAATATCTCCAGGACCTCAACATTTTATGATAATTCACAACAAGGAAAAAACAGTCTACTAAAGTACAAATATACTAAAAACCCTCCAAGTCTATTGCTGAATAGTGAGTCTTAAAATCCCTTGCACCTTCAGAGTCAAGGATGTCTCTTTTTTTTCCTTCTTTTTTCTTTTGCCAAGCCAAACGTATGCCATGCAGGAGTATTTTATTTTAAAACAGCTGATTTTCATATGAGGAAAAGATTGTGTCTAGCCCCGAGCCTGCCTGCTATATTTAAAATTGGGGAAACAGATTTCAAGTATACTCCAAAACCAGGGGGTCCTTTTGCTATGCAGTAGATCTCTGTGTGAAGGGCCTACATGTAGAAGGCAACATTTCTCATTGCTATCTTTCCCCAAGGCTAGTGTCATGAACAGTACCATGATACTGTAATTGAACAGTAGAAATGATACTATCCGAATCCCTAAGAGAGGAGCTGCAACCAATCATTGTCTTTGGAGGAGACAGAAAAACTACTGCTGCACTTAAACGTGAATGACACTAGAACAATACTTTTCTTTCCAACCCAAGGTCCATATATTGTCACATTTACAAGTAATGATAATAGAAATCTATGGACAAACTGCTTAGTAGTTACAAATCTGTAATCACATCAGAAAGCTAGCTCAGAAAAAATATCTTCAGGCTTCCTTAGAATTTTATTCTCTTCCTCAAATGCACTTGTAACTCAATCAACAGAAGTAATATATGCATCATATTATTAAGAGAAAATAGACTCTTCAGTAGTTTCAGCAGATGTTTTACTCCAGGAAGGAAGAATCATTTTTGCTAGCTTGGCTGCTTAACATTTAAATGTAATGTTCCTGAAATGTATCTTGTCTTTATGAAGAAATAAAATACCAGTAGAGCAACATAAAATTGTCCTAAACAACATGAGAATAAGATTAAAATGACATCAAAATATCTTTTTTTAAAAGTTTATTCTACATAGCCATCTAGATTAACTCTTTAGAAACTGAAAAATAAGAATCTAGGATGTTGGAATTTATCATCCATATTTGGAAAGATTGACAGATTGGAGCATTTTTCTTTCTCTCAGAAGAAAGCTGATTTGATTAGATGCTTAGTTGGGTGAACCATCAGCTGAAGTTTTGACCTGTAATATAATTAAAGAACACTGCAAAAGATGGATATTACCTAATCCTGCTGCATGAATAAAATGTAAGTTGACATACAGGACATTTAGCTGGTACTTGCATTAGCCTCCACTTCACAGTTTTCTAGGTATAAATGGTTAAGCCATAGCAATCACTGGACTAAACATGTGCATGCCTAGGAAAAAAAAATCAAAATAGATAAAACTTAGGAAAAACTGAATACAATTATGTCCTTTAAAAATTTTTACGCTAAAAGACTGTCTTGGTACATAATAGAAGACAACTCACCAAAAACGTGTCTGTAATCAAAGCTTAAAAGTAAGTAAGTAACCAGAGAGAGGTCCAGGTTTACTATTGGCAGAAGAATGCAGAACCTTACTGCAATATGTGATGTTGCATCCATCTTTCCATAGCAGTAATGAATTTGGCTCACCCAGTTAGTACTGCTGAGTACTGAGTATCAGTATGAAAACTAATACGAAAAAACTGTTTTGGGAAGGGAAAGCATCAAGAAGCTCAATTCATGTTCCAACAGAAAAATTAGGGAAACAGCCAGATTGGGGCAAGTTATATAGAATGTACACCTTGTAGCTGAAGAGTATCCCTTTATTACAAAGCTTTTCAAAAGGAATACCATTCTAACATGGCTTTACTGAAAACTTCACTATTACTATGCTTTCTTCTTGCCATGATGATAAAATTTAGTGCCTGTTTAAATTGTACTTTACCAAGCTAATACAGCAACAATGATAACTGCTTAGAAATTGGATTGCATGTGACTCTGAAAGTGGGACAGATGAGTGAAAGCTTATGCTTCTCATATGTTTGCAAAACAAGCTTTAGGGCCTAAATATAGAAAAGTAAGGTAGGAAGGTCTGAAAATATGTGCTCTGGGAATGTTTAGAAAAAGGATATGCCACATCAATGAACTGCAAGGTGGTTTATCCCAAGAGAAAGTAGGGAAGCTCACACAACTCTCTCCGTCATTTAATTCTCTTGGTTGCTGGCTATCACATTCCTTTAACTTCATTTTCACCAAAACTCTTTATTCACTTCTTTCTTCAAAATAAGAGTTTCAAAAAAAGCAAAAAAATATGAATAGATGTCTGCAAGGAAACAACTAATTTTTTTCAGAACTAGGGGAAGACTTTCCAGTAACAACAATAACAAAAAAAAAAAAAAAGGGGGATTGTTCTTTTAAATGGCATTTCAAGATCTAGCCTAATCCAAAAGAGACCACAAGCAATCTGTTTCCAGAATCTTTATTGTGTTCTGTGAAAATCTTTCTGTAAATAAACCTGCCTGCCTAAATTATTTAGATTAGCTTGACAGATTAAAATTCTATTTTCATGGGATCTCATATAAATCTTTTACCAGCAAGTGATCACTTCTGGGAAAACATTTCAGAAAATCTCCACATAAAAACCTTTAGTACTAAATACATAATCTTCCTGACAAAAATATCCTCTATCCGCCTTCGGCCTCCATTCTTCTTAGAAAAAAATGTTTAATGAAGCTCTTCTTATATGGTAAGATTATAGTCACTATTACTAATCTTTCCTTAAAATTTTTATTTTTTAACAATAATTAATTTACTAGCAAAAGATGAAAGACATGAAAATTTGCACATGGTTGCATTGAAGTGTTTAGAAGGTGTAACAAAATCCATAAGAAATCTATATAAAGTACATATCTTAAAATAGAAGAAAAACTGGATAAGTCCTGAATTACCGACTCTATTTTTCCCCCAAGTCTTTTTGAGGCAGAGTTCTCACTGGGGTATGTTGAGACGTGCACCAGAATCAGAACAAGATGACCTAATTTTATGTTACACTGAATAATGTGTGATTTCAGAAAAAGTAACTTAATTTCTTACAACTTCAGTTTTCACCTTTGAATAACAGGGGCTATGTCTTTTACATTATCAAAAGATGCTTCAGAGAAGTGAAGTATATATTATTTCTCTTCTCAGTTTTATGTTTTATACTTCAACTACCTCATCATGGAAAAGGAAAGCCACAATGAATTCCTCGATGAAATATGTGCTGTATTTTGCTACACATTGGCAACTGAATAGAACACTTCTATTGCACTCCCCTGCTTCTTCTACTCTCCCTTTCCCCGAAGGATTAGTTGGATGTCAGGGAAATTCACATTTATCTGACATCTTTGAAGTTAGGAGCATGGTGAGAAAATGGGAAATAGCCTATCCCAAAGGGAAGGAAAAAGTCGTTAGGATATGTCTAATAGTGAAGCATGAGGACAAAGTGTTGTTAAAGCTACATCGGTAGCAGTAGAAACAGAGGTATCATAAAGAAGATGAGTTATTGAATAATTTTATCTACACTATTTACATCTTCTATATCTTTGTATCTTCATAGTAGTGATGGTGGTTTAGGGATCCCTTCCTTCCCAAGCCTCTTCAAAGACAAGTAGTGTTCCATCTTTAAGTACTCACACTGGAGGTGGAAGTAAGTCAATTACTTGTGAGGAACCACCTAGAAAATTAAGACAGGAAACAAAGAAACTCCTTGTTCTAGTTTCCATGAAAGCAGCACGGAAGCAGCACTTATATAAACTGCAGTTTAGGAAAGCCCTATTAGAGATGTGTAGTGATTAATTCAGCCCCCCCTGGACCAAACCACAGTTTTTAAAATTTTCTTCTGAACCAGACCAGTACATCTGATAAGGATGGTAGAGAGTAGTCATTATTATGTACTGAGATGGATAGTCAGAGTGGAGAAAATATATGACATGCCAAAGTATCTTTCCATATGATTCATACACATTTGTGCATCAAACATTTATCATGGAAAATCCTGTTAAGGGCTCAAGAAGTAGCCACGTAGCTACTGCTTTTCTGTGACTTAGAAGCTGAAATATATGATGACGAATACAATAATAAGAAATATTCTGGACTATCTAAATATTTTCCTAAAGTTTTAAAATCATACCTGTGGGGGAAAAAAAAATTCTCACGCATACCTGTATGTCTTGCACACATGCATACACAATAAAAACAAAGTTTAAGGATCGTGCTGCTCTAAAGATATGTTTGATTCTGCCAACTGACTAGAAAAGTCCTTAAGATCAGTGCTCCCTTAAGAAGTCTCCCGTTACTACATCTTGGAAATATTTATATATGCTTAATTTAGTTGTTTTGTAGTTTGTTTTGGTTTTTTTTATAGAAATATCTTTTCAATCAAAAGGCTTTGATATTAGTTATTTTTTAAACACCTTCTATGCAAAGTTTGTCAAACTTGATTTGAAAAAACTTCTTGACTAATGTGTCCTCCTTTTTCTTTCAATAAGAAAACCATTTCATTAAAAAACAGTATTTAAATTCATCTTTTCCACTTACATAAAAATACCCTATTTTTATAAGTATTAGTCTGATGCTTCATTTCATAGAGATATTGTATATATTACACATAGGATAGATTGTTTTGTCCTATAAAAATTAAACCGTAGCCATTTTATTGTTTCACATGACAGCATGGTCAGATAGCTGTTGAAGAGATGCTTACTCATAGAATTACACAGGAGTGTTGGAGGAAGAAAAGAGCTTTTTGGTGATGCTAATCTGTAAGTAGCTAATTGCAATTGGAAACCTGCATTCTGGATGTACAGAAAAGTGTTTGCTATACGAAAACATTAAACAACAATATGTTGTTCTGGCAGGGCCCTGGAGCCATTCAAAATCGGCCAGCAGAACATTTGAAGAGAACCAGAATGGGAAATAAAAATTCTAAATAAAAGAAAAAATCATTTTTGACAAAGGCCTGAATGTTTTGTCTTCCTAATTTCTATCTATGGCTTGTCCAGTGTTGCCTGCCAATTGAACCTAAAGGAGCACTAGATTTTCTGTGTAGCCAAACTAACACATTTCCCCTCCGAACAGATGATAAAACTACTGGGCTTCAAGAAGACATCAAAACATAAACGGAGCACTTCGGTCTGATTGCTCATTGCTTTCAGTCTCATTTCTGCTTGCCCAAGATGGCTGCAAACTGCTAGCAAAATTGAATTGTGGTTTTCTTATCACCTCTCTGCATGGTGCAAACGATATGTTCAAATGTGGGTATTCAAAAAGCTTTCATAGTAAAAAGTTCTGATTGTGTTGGAAAGCTTTTAAGTTTTTTCTAACCTATGTATTTCATACTACACCAATAGCACCTTGAAATACTGTCCAGAAAGGGTGATTCAATGTTCTTCTTTGCTTTTCCCAGCTGCCAAGGCTTCAGCAATGCAGAAGGCTACAAATTAGTTAGGAGAAACAGGCTCCATTATAGTCAGAGGCAGATGGCAGGTAGTTTTTAAACATCTCCGTTACTTTATTCTCCACCCTGTTCCCCCCCGAAGTCATCCTAAGTGGAGAAGTACTTCTCTTTAGCTTTTGTATCTGAATATGGGGTTAGTGGATTTACTGTACCTCAGCACCTTCTCCTCCTGCTTGCCTACTAGTATTGTCTGCATCAAAAAGGTAGTATTAGTAAAACTCCCACAAAAAACAACTTCATCAAAAGACTGACCAAATTGGCTGCAACATTGCAGGAAACTATGAATCTGATTGATTAATTTATTTCATAACATTCATTGTATTGTAACATTCAAAGGTAGTTTTTAAAGAACTTATTCTCTGCTGATTACTTGCTTTCTGTCCAGCCTCCCCACTAATCCTTCAATCCAGTTTTGGTTTGGTTTTTTTTATCATATCATTGTAAATTCTTGACATCATGATCAGAATTCAAGAGCTTATTACAGAAAGCTTGTTATATATAAAGTGTTCTTATTTTTGTTTAAGGGAAAAAGAGATCTTTTAAAAATTACAATCACATTCAAATAGAACTTTATATGAGGAAGTTTAAAAATTTTGGATCATTTAGAGTACATCTCTAGGGTAATATATATTATTGTAATATTTAAAATAATTTCTCTTTTAAACCAAATCAGAAATATTTTCCAAAATTTTTGACCAGAAGGCCATGCATCCTCAACTGCTGATGTATTTGTATTATTGCCCAATAAGTGATTGAAACTAAGATAATGTGCTTTAAAAAGCATCTGCTGTTACGCTTGCTTATCTTATTTCTTTAAACAAGCAAATAAGTTAGCCATCAAGGTTAATAAAATTTCTCACTTAGAGATGTGCTAGACAGATTACTGATATCAGATTTGAGCAAAATGCTTTTAGGGAAAACCCAGCAAACAAGCACTATGTTCAGTACACAGACAAATTGGTGTCATTCTGTGGCCTGCTTAACAAGGGAAGTGATTAGATACTGTAATAATCCCTTCTGGTCTTCCCTCTATGGATAAGGAGTGTGTTTTCTAAAGAAAAAAAAAAGGAAAAATACAAAATTTCACACTTGATAAATGTTCTCTACAAACTACATTTGGGTCAACTTTTTCCTCTTCTGCTTCTCTTGGCCCTTCTGCAGTTGCAGCAGTACTAGTCTGAAATGATTAAGCCAGACTGCCAGTCTCTGATTTGCTCGCTATGCCAAATATACCACCTAGTCCTAAGTATTCAAGATGAGAAGCACTGCATTAGTAGTAATGCACTCCTAGCCATGTATGTAGCAGGCCTGAAAGAGCCTCTGCTATCACGAAGTACTGATTACAGCTGAAAATAGTGACTACTGAGACCCACTGCAGCTAACTTTATGGCTCAAACTAGCATACGGGTTCTGATCAACAACAGAATATGGATACAGTGGGAGGAACATGTAACTGTTTAATGACAGATAATCCTGTGTGCGATGGAAAAGATACCAAAAAGTTAGTCCAAACTTTCAATCAGGAGAAAAAAATATTATTTAGAAAAGTATGACTGAGTACATCTCCCCTAATTTTGGACATTTAATTGGAATTTAAATTAGGTCTACTGATTTTTCCAAAAATCAGTGGAGATAGGTTCTTTTTGGTGGAGTTTTGCATGACTGCACTACCTCATGTAACTGAGTTAGGAGTCTATTGGATGAACCTCGACTTTCCAGATCTTTAGAGCAGATAATGAAGATTAATGGAGAGCTTCATATTTTATCCTGGAGAACATTTCAGTTCTTAGGAAGTTTCCAATAACATAAATTTATTCGGCCTTCTAATTGCATGTCAAACAAACCACACTATATGCCAATGAAAGGAGATGCATTCTAAAAAAAATATTTTATATCAGGATATTTTTGTATTATTAGTGCTATTATATACACCGATGAGAAAAGAACAAACTAAAATTTGTTACCCTCACCATTGCGTTAGGTTTTTGTTAAGTTTGCTTCTAATATGAATGTTTTCCCTTCCAAGCTTTAGAAGCTGGGCCTGTGTAGAAAGACCTGTGGAAGCTGCACAGTGCAGAGCAGAAAACTAATAATCTTAACTGAAAAGAGCAGTCTAACCAAAAAATATCAGGACAATTATATGCAAACTAAATTGGACATTCTGGGGATCACCAGAGGACTGACCAAATTAAAGTACTAAAGTGAATCCTCTGCAAACAAAGGTGAGACAATACTAACATCAATAGTTACTTATTTTTTCCTCCTTTTTAAGGAATGATTCAACTGTTTCGTTTAGACACAAAGATGATTTTGCTGTCTCCCTGAAAGATCTATTGGTCAGATTAATATTCTAGTGCTTGAGTACTTCTGCACAGTACAAGCATGTTCTTTTCTATACATTTACAGAATAAATCCAACAATTAGTCACAAATTCCTTGCACATGTCCTGCTCTCTGCTTCCTTTTGCAAAAAGTATTTAATTATTCTTTGGTATGCACATTCATGGTAGGGTTTTTCCAGCATTCAAACAATATTCTTTAAGTGATTAGTCTTCTTCTGATGAAAGGTCATGGCTGAGAAGTTCTCAGTATATAAAAGAAACTAACAGAATGTGAAGTGAACATACAGATAACATAATCCATATCATATACTGAAATCCAATTATATGAAAAGGAGTAAGATGGTTGGCTAAACACCCAATTAAAAAATTGTTTTCCAAACTAGCAGTAAAATGGTTAAGAGTGCAGACTGTCAATCCCTTCTTTGCCGTAGGGTTTTTTAATTTCCTCCAGCAAAACATTTAGCTGAGCCTTAACTGCAGCTACTTTAGCAGTCTAAAAGACATTTAGCTGGCATTAGTCTTCTTGGTTCCATCAGGGGCCACCACAGAAACATCTCCAAAAAACTATTCATCCTGTCATAAGATATATGCCCAAAATAACAGGATGAATCATAGCTGGTTGTGCCTCTTCTTTTCCATTAACTTTGGAGAAAGTCTAGGGAAATGGCTTAAATTGGACACTTACATTTTTAGATGACTACGAATTGCCCAAATCCAATAAAATTAGTGACAGTTTAATATTTTGGTTGTTTTCAGAATCAAAAACTGTGAGGCCTTCCAGAACAGAAACCAAAAGAGCAAATAAAGCAAAGCCACCTGAGGTACCTACATAAAGCTAAACACTAGGACAGTGGTGAAAATGATGAAAAAAAGATGTCTCGTTCACAGGTGGAATCTCCTGAGGTCATGATCTTTCTCTCAAAGAACAAAGGATGTGGTAATTTTTCAAGAAAAGCCTAAGGGGATATCCATAGCAGCAATCATTGTTCATGCCATGGCTTAGCGCCTGGCAGCAGGAAACAATCCAATTTCTGGTAGGTGAACACTCTAACAAGAAGGCTGCATTGGCTAGGGGTACTCCCTGTCTCCGACCTAAGGCAGGTAGGAATTCATCTGGTAAGATTCTGGAAACGCGGACAGTGTACATGGCTGCATAAATAATCAGGTAAGGCACTTAAAAGGGAGGAACTTCAGGTCCAGTACCTGCTTCAAGGCCTAGGAAGGAATTGAATGCTTGTGCCTCCAAGTGCCCATGAGAGGTGTGACACCACTCCAGCTTCCCCCTAACAGCCTGTAGGTTTAGGTACTGCATAATGCTATGGCTCACTGACCTAAGCAAGTTCTAGCACCTTTTCAAAAGAGAAACAAGAGCAAACACAACTACTGTGTTTAAATTACACTTAGTCTGAGATGTGCAAGGCCACTGCTCTCAAATTAGAAGTTACCAGCTTATAAAATAGCAAGTGTGAGCTCCGATCTTTTGCAAACCATCAGATGAATTCCAAGGTACAGTTTTTGGTCCTCAAGTCACCGAAGAAACAGTAAAAAGAAATCAAATAAACTAAAAGAAGACTATTGGAGATTGTTGTATGTCATGCTCACATTTATTTCCATCACTAAGAATGAACGGATCAAAAAGTCAGCCTCTGACAGAACAGGAGTTAAGCAGGTATCAGAGTCCAGACCTTAACAGAAACATTGAAACTGAATCTCAAACTAAGCATAAAAAATAGTATTAACTACTTCTACAACATAACGTAATAATTCTTTATGTTATGACCACACCAAGTAAGCCTTCTAAAATTCCAGAACCGCAGCTGTAGTGATCGTAACCAGAAGACCCCTGTACATTGGGGAGCGAGCAGTCCACACAACAGTTAAGCGGAGCAGGTGCCTGCCCGTGCTGCTCTGTGCTACGCGCAGAGCTGTGCCATTAGGTCTGCGCTGTGCTGTGCTGTGCGTGTCCCTCGGCTGCAGGGTAAGCTTCGCCCACCCACGGTTACAGAGGAGCCTGCCGGCAGCTCCCGCTCAGTGCTAGTGATTACACCACCTGTGTGTCCTTGCCTTTGTCTAAAAATGCAGCAAGTTCTCATGGGAACATCTCTTTTTTTTTTTTGACAGTACAAATTATTAATAGAACTGTTTTCTTTTAAGAAAGTCCTGTAAGAGCTCAAAAGACCTTCTTCTTTACAGTGTTAGCTCCAATAAATGCCATTTTAAGTGGTGTTTTTCAGAGTGTGAGTGCCCTTATTACGATCATAACGAACCAACACTTCCAGATGCAACACATTAACCGAGATACCTTAAGCTCCAGTTGAAATACCGGTCTTTAGACCTTGAAATAACAAACTTACTTCTACTCACATCTTCAGTGTTAATAATACTTTATCCAGAACACACCATTGTAAAGCCATCATTTTGTTTTTTGAAAAACACTTAAGATATGTCCTAAAATGAAATGGTGAAAGTAGCAATTTTTTAATAAGCTTCAGGTGAAGTCCACGCTTCTAACATTCAAGCAGCTTAAAAATCTGCTTACAAGGGAACTACCTGCCTGGCTTTTTAAAAGTACACAATTCCTAATATTTCCTTATTTCTGGCACTATTTTTAAGATCTTCATACCTAACATACCAAACTCTTTAACAATGTCACCATTTCTTACTCACATGACCAGGAATTACAATCTTCCCCTGCTTTTTACATATAGTTATCAGAAGCATCTGCCTACGAGGACTACAGACCCTCATCTAAATCATTCCAAGTTTATTTCGAGAGCTCATTTAAAGTGAGGTCCAGGTCAGGGTGAAAATCCCAGAGACCACAGTGCAACCTACTCTCCTTTCAGCCATTCCAAACTTAGCTACTTAATTGGATAATAAAAAATATATATGTATTACATTCTTACACACTAACCTCCTTTACTCAAGGAGTTCACAAGTCCTGGCAGCTGAAAATACATGCATATTTGGGAGGAGCAGCAAAGTGTAAGAGAGTTAAGAAGGTTTGAACATAAAAATTCTGAAGTCAAATTCGGTTCTTACATCTCTGTAAATTCTGACGAAGCCACAGACTCCAGGGAAATACTCCAGATGTCTAGTAAACACAGATCAGGCACTAACACATAAAACTCTCTCCTAATAATTCCAGCAACTTCTATCCTCTCTAAAATATGCAATGACTTAGGAGTTGCGAGAAGACTCGGGCACGTGGTTTTTTTTCCTTGAGCTGTGACTCCCACTGATCCATCTTCTTTTTTTTTTTTTTTCTACTTTGCTCTATAAACAGGTAGAACAAATAATTAGTATGCTTTACCTTAGCTTCTTAAAGATATATGTCCCTATCTTAAGGGAAACATATGGTCTATGAAAAGGCTCTTCCCTCATCTGCATGGTAATTAAGCTCTACTGGAAGGTGCTTCAGAGAGCTTTCCTTGCCCTACAACAACATGGCTAAAAGGCAACATGTTGCAATTGCGACTAGGGAACAACTGCAAGAGAAAAGACCATTATTTAGCTATCCGTGCTGGCCTAGAGATTTAATGCTAAGTTTTTTTCATGAGTACTTTTCCATCCAGTTCAAATTGCTTTTACAGATTGTGATACTGAATTCCTAGTTTGTTTTCATAAAAATGATGTTTTTTAAAAGTTGGACAGTCAAAATACGGAAGTATCAAAGATGGAAGAAAAACTCACAGAATATAAAAATCACTACAACGCCTTGCGTGCTCACTGTCAGACAAACCACTGTTCCAGCGAACAGTAGATCTCTGTTAATTTTCCTAAATGACACATTCAAGAAACAAAAGCAAAATAAAAGGAATCATCAGTTCAGCATTTAAGAAAAACACATTTGATAGTATATTTTAAAATGAAATCTCCTCCTCCAATAAAAGTGCCATGTTGCAATCTTGTTAAGTCTATTCACAGTATACCAACTTGATCATCTCATTCTTCTCCTGCAAAAAACCCAGAGCACACATAATGACAGTGTAATCAACATTTAAATGAATTCACAAGACATTGTCTAATCTTCTAAAAGACCAGGAAAGATGTAACAATAAGCAGCATAGAAACTCTCTTCACTATCCTGTATGGATGAGCTTCCTAAAAGTGACGATCTCAAAGTCTGAAATGAAATTAATGAATAGAGAGAAAATGGAAATAAACAGCACTGACAGTCTCACCCAGACTGAGGCTGAGTCTCCTCATCTTCCATATCATTCATTATAAGGTGAAGGCACTTAGCAGGATTGCTATGCAAGATGAATATTCACTTTAATGTTTCAACCAAATCCTGCTATGTTTATTCTATCTCATCACATAAGAGAACCTAGAATACACCTGATTTTAATTTTGAATATGAACTGCATTTATTTTTTTTAAATGCATTCATTCAAAACAATGAAATTACAGATTTTGTAGCCTCATATTTTTCTATGAAAAATGGATATTTCAAAACTACTGATATAATTCATCCATCAAGATCCATGTAACTAAACTATCCTCTAAGCACACGAATAAAAATCCTTTAAGAAAAGGATTACACTTTGCATCAAAGCCCTGAAAACCCAGAGAGTCTATCTGGTTGCACCAGAGAAAAGGATGCTAATCTAGCATTCAGGATCTTTAGTCTATATCATCCCTCAATAAATATACACAGAGCTACTAGTTCCATTTAGAGAGCTGCTAACTGCATTGCCTTGGAGGAGCAGTTTCTAGGAAGCCAAGTTTCAAGCTCTGTAGGACTCATAAATCAGTATCAACTCCTTGTATTATAGCCTGACATAAATGGGAAAAGCCCCTACACTGTCATTCCCCCTCCCTACATTAAAAGTCTGTATAAAGAAAATATTCCACTTTAGCAATGTGCATAGTATGCTGTGACTGTCATTCTTCATGCTAACTAACATCATTTACCTCTAGTCCTCTCAGAATTTATTTTCTTATCTGTAGTCTTACAGCTGAATTATAAATCCTCCAGAAGGAAATGTCTTTACTAACAACTTGTTCAGTAGCTAAAATGAAATCAAGTTCCTATCCCATGACTGTCCCCAGCCCACAACAGATCTGGTCAAGGCACACTTTTAAATCTTTACCTTCAAGTGACATATTTGTCACTTTAGCAACACAAAATAGACAAACATTTTTTTTCTTTCATTATGAAGAGAACTAAAGCTTAGGCTGTATGTGGTGGCATAACACAAAGGCAATGGACTAGCTTATTCTAGAGTGTTTAGAATGTGAAGTGTTTCTCTCATTTTGCCTGTTGAAAACACATGGTGGTTACGGACCCAAGTGAGATGGTTACCACATCACATACAGAATATTTGTAGACTATCTGGAGTGAAGTCTTGTCCTAGGCAACAGCAATTCCCTGTTGAACTTATCTTTCTGAGCCTTCATCAGTTTTACATAACCGTATGAAATTTAACAAGGGCAAGTGCAGGATTCTCCACCTGGGACGGGGTAATCCTGGTTATATGTACACACTGGGGGACGAGAGGCTGGAGAGCAGCCCTGCAGAAAGAGATCTGGGGGTTTGGGTTGATGACAAGTTGAGTACGAGTCAACAGTGTGCCTGGCAGCAAAAAGGGCCAACCAGGTCCTGGGGTACATCAGGCACAGCATAGCTATCTGGTCGAGGGAGGTGACTGTCCCACTCTACACTGCACTGGTGCGGCCCCACCTCGAGTACTGAGTGCAGTTGTGGGCACCTCAATAGAAGAATGACATCAAACTTTCAGAGTGTGTCCAGAGGAGGGCGACCAAGATGGTGAAAGATCTCGAGGGCAAGACTTGCTAGGAGCAGCTGACGTCACTTGGCTTGTTCAGCCTGGAGAAGAGAAGGCTGAGGGGTGACCTCATGGCAGCCTACAACCTCCTCACGGGGCGCAGCGGAGGGGGAGGTGCTGATTTCCTCTCTGGTGACCGGTGATAGGACACGAGGAAATGGAACGAAGCTGCATCAGAGAAGTTCAGGTTGGATATTAGGAAAAGGTTCTTCACTGAGAGAGTGGATGGTCACCGCAACAGGCTCCCCTGAGAAGCGGTCATGGCACCAAGCCTGTCAGCGTTTAAGGAGTGTCTGGACAACACTCTTAGTCATATGGTTTACTTTTAGGTAGTCCTGCGAGGAGCAAGGAGTTGGACTTGATGATCCTTATGAGGCCCCTCCAACTTGACATATTCTATGACTCAATTTCTACAGCTTTTTTTTTTATTTACACTGCTATTACCAACTTCATGCTTTTTCTCCATAAAATGAAAAGCCAATATCTGTAACAAATTCTATTATTAAACCAGGAGAGCTATTTGGATAATATATGTAGTATATGCTTAAGATCCATACTGAAAACATAAATAACAAGCTGTATATTATCATTGTGTAATCTATTGGGTTTATTAAATTCTGCACAGACATTGAGAAAGAAGAGACTAAACTAGCCAAAGAGGATTAACACAATAAGAAGGAAGAAAAAGGAATAATTTAAAAATTCTGGGGAAAAAAAAGAAATTGTTTAAGAAAAGGATACGACTCCATAGTTTGGTGAGCTGATAGCCTGAATCACTGAAAAAGGAGAAGTAATGGGCTCCTTGGCTTGGAGTGCTACATCTGGTTTAATTGACTATCCTCTGTCCTTTGTCCTTGTAAAAATTCTAAACGCAGAATTAAATAGTTTCTAGCAGACAGCCAAGCTTATATATTCCTCAGAAGATCTCAGGTAGCTTCATGCGTTTTTACAGCTTGTGCAGACAAAAAGTGGCTATGTAAAGCCACTGGTGGCTTGGTAAAAGATAACTGCACCAAATAATAGGTGCTCTCCATCAGTGAATAGACAGGCTCATGGTTAAGGAGAATTCTGCTGTACATCAATCAGTTCAGGTGGGATCAGCTTCCCCTTTTCTTTGCCTGATTACTGTCTCCCATGAGCTGAGGTACTCCTACCTAAAATGTTCTTAGAAAGAATCACTGAACCACGTAGCTTCTTCTGTGAAGTCCACGCACTACAGCAGTCAGCTGACAGCTTGGTGAAGTTATAAATATATGCTATGCAAGAGCATCAGTGCTGGCTTATACAGGCTGAGTTCTTATAACATTTGTGCCTAATACTGATTTAATACACAATATTTGTGGTTCTCGTATAGTACAGTGATGGCTGGATAAATAATCTCAGATCAGCAGCTACAAAGATTTTTGACACTAACTCTCCACTTAGTTGAGATTGGCCTCATTAACATCTCTATGACTTTCTTATCAAATCATATTGCAAGAGTAATTTATAGTAACAAGTTTATCATGGTATTTATTTTCTCTATTTCACTGTTTCTCCCACTTGATCTGTTTCTGCTAAATGGGTATGATAAGAAAAGTACTTAGTCCTATGCAGGGCTTTTATCAATACTCACAAAATGGTTTACAAAGAAGGTTTAATATTGTGGTCTCCATCAACGGAGAAACTTAGGCACAGAAAGGTCAAGAGCCTTTTAAAGTATACTCGGCACAGCAATCACAGAGCTAAGCTAACAGGACTCTTGCGTCTCAGTCCGGTACTATATTAATACAGCTACATACTCTCCCCTAGAGACAAAAAAAGCCAAAATCAGGTGGCTAATTACAAGTAACCACAGACAACCAATAATCCTTGAATAATCCAGTTTCAAAAACCCTGAATTATTAGATTCATAGATCCCTTGTAAGCCTCTGAAGTAATTAAAGCCTGGCTGAGGAGCTAAGAGATCCTTAGCTCAAATCCTATGAATAGATTAGCTTGTGAACATAATGTATGCTGACTATTAATGTGCTATTTTGCTGTATAAGCAGCAAGTGTAATTCAGCAAAACCCAACCCAAATTGTACATGTAATAGACTCGCATCATCTTTACAAAGCTAAAGCTAATGTGAGGAGAAAGCATCAAGAAATGTGATTTTATCTCTTATTATACCAATGACAACATGAGACACAGTAATTGACAGAACACAGCCAGATACTTCAAGGCTCCAAGGGATGCAGATCTGTGAATCTTTCCATAAATGAAGAAATGAAGCATTGTCTGATAAGGGCAGTCTAGTAACAGGAGTATGAACAGTAACTCTTCCACCATTTTTAAACAGAGATCCTCCATCATTTGGAAAGAAATCTTACAATTTAAGGTTTTCTAGAATTCTTAAACTACTGTTAATTTTGTATGTTTTCAGTGTTTTAACACAAAATAGCCTGAATTCTCCTCTTGGAAATGTACTATAGTGTCTAGAGTAAGTTAAATGACCTTGAAGTTACCTGGAATCTCTCCATTGACCATGCAGGGAGCAGAGATCATTCATTAAATAGACTTGTATTTAAACTGCATGCATTAAGCAACAAAATATTTATATCACAACCACTGGACACTATTTGAAAGGAATGTTCATTAACTCATCCGTATGTCTGAGCTCATTAAAACCCTCAGCACTTCATCAGAGAAAAAGAGATTGTTTGTCTTCAGTGAAATTGGACTGAACCTAAGAACTCATTTTTAATAGTCACAGTCACTGGATTTCTGTCAGTCACCACGACTAGAGCCTCCCTTTGAGCCATTAAGTACAACCCTGCTTAAGTGTGAATTTGACGTAATGCGAAAAGAACAACATCCATCTCTGCACAAATTCTTGGTCTTTTTTCTGTTTTCTGCATCCCTTTTCTGTAGGTTTTTAGTGCACATTTGGAAAGAAATTACAACTATCAGCATGTCTGTCCATTTTTAACAAGACTATGAGGCTAGAGCCAATTTGGACCACAGCATAAACAGACCAGTGTTTGGGTTTGTCACATTGCTTCCTCATGAGAAATCCTCTTTGCTGTGGATCTGTTACAGAGCTGTCACAGTACAGAACCCAGGATCTGAGACATGAACGAGCAGCAGCATCAGCTTACATTACCAACTGCAGTATACATAATGAGTGCCTTAGGAAAGGTGGGAATATGTACTGCTCTCTTAGGCTTATCTTCCCACCTGCCCAGATCTGCAACTTCGTACTCCATGCAGCCACTTCTTCCATATTCCTTCCTCCCCTCCCAAGAGAATCTGATGCCAAACAGGAACAACAGGGTCCATCTGTCCAAGAAGGGGGGAAGAAAAATAAAAAAGCTAAGCCTCACAAAAGTGTAGCAGGTGGCCATCATGGCTACAGATTCTGTTATGAGCACTTTTTCCACATCTGTGTTATGATGCCTCTTCAGTGAAATAAACCAGTTACACAAGAAGTTCACTTTACATCCTGGCCTCGATGACCGACTCCAAATGGCATCCTCGCTTTTCTGTTCAGTCACAAATGCTATATCCTCTCATGCCTTCTCTTTGCTATTCTAAATACCTCCAAACTTTTGGTTCCATCTCCATTTGGAGGTCCTGAGGGTATTTCCTAACTCTTGGTAGCATTAAGACTAGTCAGGCTTACTTTCGTATTAAGAAAGTTTCTTCAAGCAACCTGTCTCCTTTTCTAGAGAGCACAAGGTGGGGGAAATCTCATTTCCAAACATATAATGCAAACATTATGTAGTTCAAATTTTAAAATTCAGAACCCTATTTCAATTATCATAATTGTTCAAAGAGTTCTTCATGCCTATGTAAGAAACTAACACTTGTGGCCTAATAGATATGGCCCTGAAAATATGCTGGTGATGAAATATTTCTAAATTTCCATTAGAAACTTAGATCACAATGGCAGTTTAATGAAAGACTAGAATTAACCTCACTGAAATGCAAAATTATACTAGAAGACTCTTTCTATTACACTAACAATGAGGTGAGATTATATAAGCTTTTGAGATGGCATACTGTTGGGTCCAATTTTTCAGCTGTGCCTTGCAAAGATGAGAAGAAAAACGTAACTATTATATCTCTGGTGCACTGCTAAGAAGCGCAGCATACATATAGTTAAAGTGAATAGGAACAATAGGTCAGCATGATGGAACTTGTGGGGAAAAAAAACAGTAAAATATATATATATCATCCCTGAAATGATCTTTGGACTCATGCCTTATATTTAAAAAAAAAATAAAAAAAAAAAAATAAAAAAGAGAGAAAGAAAAAAAAAAAGGAAACCAGTTCTTTGGCAAAATAACAGAGAGCAACATGAAAGTGCAGATAGAATTTGCAACTGGGCTAATTTGAATCAAACCCCGGAAAGCTTCAAAAGGTTCCAAGAACTAAACTTTATAGAACTTTAGTGTAGAAATTCAACAATAATCTGACATCTGCTTCTTTCTTCTGACACTTACTGTTATACTTTCAGATGTACATCCCATATATTCAGTTAACACCAAGAGATGAGAGAAAATTTAAGCCAACTGACCTCTATCACCTCTAAAGATTTCTCACTAAGTCATCCTATTATCTCCCAATAATCCTATAAAGCATCTCATGAAAATTGGAAACATCACTCACTTATTTGCAATACAAGAAGCAAGTTACTACGCAAGGTAAGGCTGGTGATTCATCTAGTGTAGCACCATGCTGCTGACAATGGTCAGGTTCACCTTCCTCTGAGAGGAAATTCTGCTTCTAACACGTACAGAATATAACGTCTATGTGGAGGCCTCTCCATAGCCATTATAAGCTATGGATAGGCTTATCTTGAAAATCATAAGGTTTTATAAGTGTAATTTTATTTTTATTTTACCTAGAATTAACTATGTTTACATTTTCCATATAAAGAAATAATCATACTTTCAATTTCATCCAGCTTTCAACCTCCTTGATTCCTTGTTGCACTAAGTTGAATGGATTTATCATGTGCTATCTAAGAAAAGGATCATTTCATCAATTTTGAGTTTGTTTTTTTAATTGTTGCTAAACATTCATTTGTTTTTCAATTATTAGCAGGGAAAGTGGAAGCTACAATACATCTTCTATACAAAAATTGTTATCTTTATACCACTGTTGTGCTTTCCACCATCTAAACTCTCCACAGTATAAGTCTGTCCATCTTTGGTCAACATGCTGCCCACATTTTCTCTCTATTTATCTGTACTACATGACGAGCCCAGATCCACAAAAACATACATGCAACTATTGTCCTATTTGGATGCTAGATTCTCATTTATCTAATAGGAAATAGGAACCAAAACATTTAAAGATTTGATTCTTTGTATTTTACAAGCTCAAGAAAAATAAATAATAATAATTACAGTGAATGCAATTTGAAACAGATATCTGAGTTACAAACTGTAAATTCAAAGAAATAAAAAGAAAGCAACTGCTAATAACAATGAACAGCCTGGAGCAATTAATGATTTTTTTTAATGACAAATAGAGTGAGTCTGACTATAATTTTAATCCCTCTGTCATATTTTTCTTTCGTACTTAATAGATTAGAGCCATTTGCTGCTGTTTTTTAGTTACAACTCTAAAGATGTATTAGGATATGACAGATCCAAGAAGCCATACTTTTAAATAAAACTTCTTCATCTTGTAAATAGTCCTTTAGAATTTCTGGCTTTAATCATCAGTTTAATGACGTCTAATGGATCTGTTATTATCCTTTCCCTTCAATGTGGTGATGAGAATAAAATATAATTAAGGGTGTTTGACATAAAGGAACAAAAGCTGAAGACAAGGGAGAAAAAGAGATAGATACAGCAATACTACATCAATGAGAGGTCAAAAAAGCTGCAAATAGCTTTTCTATAGGCAACCACTCTAAAACATACTCATTCTATGATTCCAAAGCTTATTCATAAACCTGCAGCCTTCTAAACTTGTTAGAGAAACACCTTATGCCCCACTGTGTTACAAACAAAACAAAACAAGTCTGAGTGAACTTGGTGCATCAAAATTCATTTAAAAAATAAATCAAGCCATATTTTACTAAAAGCAAGTTGTCTGTATAAAGCAATAACTGTGAAGGAGATGATGTGCACTTTTGCATTTTGTGATTGTGTTTTATCCAAATTAAGGTGATTCTACAGGAAAAATAAAGTCTGATTAGTTTCCAGTAAGATGAAGAGAACACTAAATATATATTAAATATCTACTTTCAAGAAGCTTCTTGTCTGAATTTTGTTACTTTTTTATAGTTTTGCTATGTTAAAGATCTATTGGGTAGAGGACAAAATCTTAATTTGAAGAAAAATGATTAATAGGATGAGGACACATATGCAACACATGCTTTTTAAGCAACAAAATAAATTATTTGTAGTGTCAGTATTTTCCTTAGAAGTAATCCTAAACTCAGAAGTTTCCACATTGTACATTTCAAGGCATTATATCAAAACACTTTTCCTCTTCTCCTAAAAAAAGCATTTAGTTTTAAATTCAGTTTGGATTTTTATGGCAAATGGAAAATCAAATTTCTTGGATCTCTAGCACAAATAGATAAACAAAATCTTCCATTTTCTTTTTCATGTTCTTGGATAAGGAAAAAGCATATCAGCTATTTAATAAATAGCATGACCTTTCTTTCCCTTTCTTATCTACCACTAGAAAACACATATCTGGTATTATACATTTCTCATTAATAAAAGAAATAATCAGTTTTATCACAAGCCTATGACTTCCCATCATAGTAGTATAGCTTAAAAAAAACCCTCAAAATTTGTACTATGCCTTCTTTGTTTCTCAATTTAAATATGATAATCAATGGTTTTACAACTTAACATCCTACAGTAAAGTTACTTGGTATTCTTCCAGCACACTCAGAAATGAGTATGGGTTTAGAAAATAGCGACAGGAAAAAACCATGGGTTTTGTATATGAAGCAACAAGGGGGACAAGATTAAGTCATTTTCCTTTGATAGATGATATGAACCTGTTCAGGAGCTGCGTAGGAAAGCTTATCTTACTTGTTTTCTCATTGGACACTTTTAGCTGCACTGCTTGTTAAAGAGAAGACAATATCTGGAGGTAGATCAGGAGGTAGATTCATCTTGGCTATTGTGTTATTTCAGCTCATCGATGAGATCAATGAAATGCACAGAAGAGAGATTTATTTAGTCTTTTTATACTACAAAAAAGCAAAAGCTACCCAACTCCCCACACTATTTCCTCCCTACATCACCCCTTGAATCTCTTCCTAGATTTTTGCAATGCATGCTACTCCTTTAGTTATTAATTCCTTTGGCTTATCATTTCCACTACAGAGGATCTACACTCTTCCTTGAAGCCTAAGGGAATTTTCCCAATGGAGTATAACTTAAAGTGCTGAGCAAAATGAGCAATGAACCTAAAGTAATCTTTGCATACAACTAAGTCACCTCATTTTTTTCTAAAATGTGTGAGTTTGAAATAAGATAATGCCATTTAGATTTCTACTCCATGCTTTATAAGCAGTTGAAAATAGCGTATTTTTTGTCAGAAACAGAAAATGAGTCTGTAATGAATGCTATTTTTCAGGAAAACATTGCTAAAAATTTTCAACTTGTTTTCCCTTCTAATACACAGAGAACTGACTTTCATCCAATTTTTTTCCATTGTCATATATACCTAAGCTCAATACAGTACCAAAATAATTTTTTCTATGCCTTTTGCCTGTTTCTTCTTTTGATGGAATAGTGGCATAAAGGAGAGCATCCAGGTGGACAATTTTGAATAATTTATTCGTGACTTCTTGGTTCCTATGAGTTGACTACATGGCATCACAGCATGACTTCTGGGTTGTCCTATATATGCAAGATTAATGGGAATTAGACATTTTGTAAAGAATAAAAAGTCAAGCAACTTCTCCTTCCCTCCCTTTCACACAACAGTTGGAGCCAAACGGTTGTTCAAGCTTGTTACACACAATCCTGTTGTTATAGGGAGAACTATTCCATAAGAAGATTAGATATTAGCTTAAGCTGCCTTGGTACAACTGAATAAGCATGAGCCTGCAGATATACAAATGCTAAATCCACTGGCATTATAATTTCTTAAGCATTCAGAAACCTCCGAGCTTTTCTAGATGGTAAAGCATCCTACTACACAGAAGTCTATTTCACAGACATATTAAATCTGTTTATTTTGAATAGAAGCAGCATTGTTCAAGTTAAGTTATAGTGTAATAAACAGATTAGGGCATTAGGCAACACAATTATTAAAAGTGAAAGATCCTCAAAGTGAAGGGAAAGAAATGAATGCCAAATCCGCTATTTCAAACAAAAATGCAATGAAATTTATATTAAATCTAGCTCAAAATAATTTACCTTTTGGCATCATACATCAGTATTTTAAGTACCAGTTCAGAAAGTAAATAACACTTAAGGTTGAATGAAAAATTACTCTGCCTCTTTTGATTCAGTGTGAGTTTTCAAATTTAAAGTAACCTGTAGTCACTTATTTAGCTTACCTTGTTAAAGTATTGTTTGTAACACCAAGGTAGAGACAGGAACTTCCAAGATTTTAACTTGCTCCTGGAAATCTGACTGCATATCATCTTTTTTCTATTGTTCTCAATGGCTTATGGCAATTTGACAATAATGCAAATGGACTGTATGTAACACTTTCTTTCACCTGCAAAGGTACAATTCACACAGAAAAGGTTCATCCACTACCTCTCTCTATCAGAGTTTAACTAATACGAGGATAGGTCCAATGCTGGATCTTGACACAGAACTCTCTTACTGTTAGTACACCAATTGCTATTATAAAGCAAAACCTTGCGCCAAAAGTAAAAAAAAGTCAGTGACCCTTCCTGAGTAAAAGGCTTCTTTATTATAATATAAAGCTGAGTATAGCTGTGTTTCTGGCAGTACATAATCAGTATTTCCATACCAAAGTACAAAGCCTGAAGACTAAGCACTTCTAAACTGTCTTTGAAGTGGTTCAGTTTTTCATAGGAACAGATTTTTCAGATACTACCAGAAACTGCAGAAACAAGGTTGGGGGTGGGAATGTGGGCTGCTTTCAAAAAGTTATTAAAATCTAGTTATTTATAGTCTCTTTAAATCAAAGGGACTTTATAGCTGCCCTGCTTAGCTTCAGAATATTATGCCAAATAAAAAATAAACAGTAAATTTTCTTACATTTAAACACCCTTGACCTAAGTTTCTATCACTTTCTAAACTTGACCAATATTAAAAATTGAGTTAAATGTTGAGAAACCATAAAATATTCAGCTTACAATAAAAGACCTAAACACAAGAATCTCAGGCATCCTGTTTAAGCTCTTTTAAGAGAATACCACTTGCTGGTAGGTGTATGTCTCAAGAATACATATATCCCCATCTCTGGTCAAGAAAGAGCTGAAGAAAAAGCTACCTTTGTGTCAATGGTAGAAGTATCAGACCTTAAGATATTGAACAAAACAAACTGGTGAATATTCATGGGAAATAAGAACAGGTCATCTTCTCCTAGTTGCACTATTATGCAAATGTCTTAGATATGTGTTCAAACAGTTTTACTCAAAATAACTCTTTGTTATATTTAGGCTGTGTGCTTGTCCTAACAGAAATGGGGGAATATCACAATGTGCTCTTCAGATAGCATGCAAGTCAGAAAACCCAAATACACATGAAAAGTGGTTGCTTTGGGTTATCTACTGTGGACACAGATGCTTGGGATAAATAAACCATGCTAACAGACTCCAGACTGTAGAAAATGGCCAGGCTTGCATGTTCTCCTGCCACTATCAGAGACAGAATACTAGACTAGTTGGACCCTTGGCCTCCATCAGGGGCATTTCTTATATTGTTACCTCTGAGTTCAATTTTCAAGTGTTAGATCAAATGGAACATGATCTTCTCGGTTTGAATACTCTATGGCATTCTATACCACTCAAGTATTTCCAGCACCTTTGAAGGAATACAATGAATTGATTGATGGTGTTTTAGACATTTCAGACAAATCTGGGGTATTTGGAGATAACTATAGCAGGATTTTCATTTCTTTTCGGTTCTTTCATTTTTTTAAATTTTTATTTTTAGTGAGTTCTTTTCTGGAAGACTTCTATGTGGAGTTTTCAGTGAACTACTTCTATGACAGAAAGTCAGGAAGCATGCTTGTCATTCAAGGATTTGCTGTCCCCAACCTTTCTAATCCAGAGCACTAACACACACACTTAGTATTCAATTTGCCACCTCTACCTTATCTTGTACATAAGACAGAATACCTGGAACTGAAGAATGAAATATCTCTCTAGTAAGTTGTACTAATTCCTCCTCTTCTTCTGATGGTAGCCCTGTGGTTTCACTGCATTTATTCTTCTCTCTACCTCATTGTTCTGCGAGGTGGGAAACTTCTGTCTACTGTCGACAGTACTAGTTGCTCAGAAACACACTGCAGCAAACAATTATCCACTCACTACTTCAGTTTTCAAAAATGGAGTTTGAGAAGAAAATTAGACATCCAAACACAATAATATTACTTTAGTTAGACCCAAATTCCAAAGAGAAGACATTTTTATACTAACAAACAGCTGCAGTTGTTCTCTTAAGATTTGAGAATTTGCTTGTTTGGTTTTTGTAACATCAGCAGTGTTCTACCATGCTGTTTAAGGAAACACAACTAGCAATGTAAAGACCCCTTCAGTGGGAAAGCAGGCTTGCCATAGATATAACTTCTTAATTTAGCTGTCTATGCAATTTGCTGATATGCTATGAGATTCAGTCTGCTACTGTGCACTACTCTTTTCCCCCTTGCTTACGTGTCTGTCATATCATCTTTCAAAAACAACCTCGTTTTTCGTAAATCAGTCTGGGTCTACTTGAAATCAGCATTGACTTGTTTGTAAAGAACTAGCTTGCATTGACTTTATTGGTTCACATTTGAATTACCTTGAGACAGTATAAAGGGCAGAATTATGCAGTGTTTAATGCTATACAAAATGTTGTGTTGTATCTTTCATGTGAGTGTTTTATCCCAAATCCTTTACAGGGAAAATCAAGTAGAAAGACTAACATAAGTGAACAGAACTGATAAAAGAAGCTAAAAGGTTAAGGCAAGGGAGAAAAACTAGCTTGAAAAAAAAGGTATCTATTTCAGTGTACAAGTGTGAAAAAATTTCGGAATATACCCTCTTCCTTTCAGACTGCTGAGTGCTTTCCTTATTCACAGCAGCAACACATTTTAGCAATAGGACCCACTGGTTTTTGCTAATAACTAAAGATAGAAAGGGGCATGATTTCTTGCCAACCAGTACAACAAGGTCAAGCTTTTCTGAGAAGGTCTTGCTGAATTTAATATACAATCATATTCATGTAGAATTCCAGGAGGCTTACATGGAATTATGAAAGAATTTGAATACTGTTTTAGCATAATTTCTGAAGGCTTTAATTAGTTTTATCTCTATTAACATTTATAGGGCACCTCAACAAAACGTGGTGACGGATTTCAAGCATATAGTTAGAAATGCAAACTTTGTACTTTGGTGTAATCTTATTTTTTGTGCAATAATTTTTTATTCTGCGTAGCTCTTTTACAAGTTTTGCATTTCTTTACCACACTGGCTTGAAAACTCACTAAAGGTAAATGATTCTGTGACATGGCTAGAGATATCTCTGGTGGAAAAAGAAAAGACTTGTGCTTTAGGACACCAGCTGAAAGGGAAAGCTTTTGAGTAGAACACTCCCTAAAAACTGCTTCATTTCATAGGTCTCTATAACAAATGTTATCTTCAGCTTTTTCAAAGCAGTCATCATTGCCAATTTTAATGGGGACTTGGGCAAAGATTTTCCATATATTCCTTTACAAGTCCTATGAATCTCTGTGTAGGCTAAACCCATAAATTTCTTCAAATTCCATTAACAGAACATTTCTTCTTGATGTTATTTTGTAGTGATTTCTAGGCAAGCAGAATTTGGCATTGTCTACTTTTATAGCTTACTCTGCATCCCTCTCTAGTAAGGTTTCACCTCCAAGTCTTACTCATCACATTAATCCATGATCGAGGAAAAAAAAAAAAAACAGGTCTCTTTTCTAACCAAAAATGACTGGCTTGGTAGACAAGGGGAGAACAATGGATATCATCTACTTTAATTTCAGTAAGGCTTTTAACACTGTTTCTCTCAAGATCGTCACGTTGACGTATGGGCCGGATGAGCAGACAGTGAGGTGGACTGAAAAACAGCTGAATGGCCAGGCCCAGAGTCACGATCAGTGGTACAAAGCCTAGCTGGATGCCAGTAACTAGCAGTGTACCCCAGGGGTCAATAGTGGGTCCAGTCCTATTTAACATCTTCACTAATGATCTGTATGATGGGGCAGAGCGTTCCCTCAGCAAGTTTGCAGATGACACAAAACTGGGAGGAGCGGTTGATATGCCAAAGGGTCCTGCTGCCATCCAGAGGGACCTCACCAGCCTGCAGTATATGCTGCGCACCAATCAGCTGGAAAGCAGTTTGGCAGAAAAGGACCCAGGAGTCCCGGTAGGCAACAACTTGCCCATAAGCCAGCAATGCACCCTTGCAGCAGAAGGCTAATGGCATCCTGGGCTGCATTAGGAGGAGTGTTGCCAGCAGGTTGAGGGAGGTGATCCTTCCCCTCTACCCAGCACTGGTGAGGCCACACCTGCAGTACTGTGTCCAGTTCTGGGCGCCTCAGTATAAGGCATGGACATACTGGAGAGTGTACAACAAAGGGACACAAAGATGATGGACTGAAGCATCTCTCCTATGAGGAAAGGCTTAGAGAGCTGGGACCATTCAGCCTAGGGAAGAGAAGGCTCAGGGGGATCTGATCAATGTATATTAATACCTGAAGGGAGGCTGTAAAGAAGACAGGGTCAGGCTCCTTTCAGTGGTGCCCAGTGACAGACCCAGAGGCAATGGGCACAAACAAACACAGGAGGTTCCCTCTGAACATCAGGAAACACTTTTTTACTGTGAGGGTGACTGAGCAACCGGAGAGGTTGCGGAGTCTCCATCCTTGGAGATAGATACTAAAAAAACCATCTAGACATCATCATGGGCAACCAGCACTGGGTGACCCTGCTTGAGCAGGGGTGTTGGACCAGATGAGCCCAGAGGTCCCTTCCAACATCAACCATTCTGTGATTCTATGAGTCTGTAACAGAGACTTGTGTCATATATGACTGAAGCCCAGTGGAGGTACAGAATGCAACAATAGTGTTCAAAGCAGAATAAACAGTAAGGCGGCAGCATGCTACACAGAATCAAATTGAAACGTTAATTGCATCAGGCTTAACTTTAGCTGATACTATTAATCCTCCACTTAAATGAACATTAAATCCAATAAAATAAAGTTCTTTGCCATGTACCAATACCAACACACTTACTTGTTGGGTAATGCGTTATTTATGTGCAAGCTTCGCTGATACAAATGCCTTGATACAAACACTAATATAAATGTCCTGCTTGGCATATTCATAGGAAATTGCTAAACCCGTGAATTATATTGATTTATCTCTTATCACATTGTTTCTCCATTTAGACACAAACAAGGGATCAAGGGTCTTTTCTGTTTAAATTAGTCTCTGTACTTTATAACATTAACATTATTAGATTGGTTGACAACTCATACTACTGCTATGGACTTCATTATAACTAGAAGAAATTTAGGGCTGAGGAAAATAATAGACAATTATAGATAATAGGTAAAGATAATTTTTCTTTCCCACTTCAACCATCTGAAGCTCTCCCAGCAAAAAATCCTAAGCAAGGCTCATGCAGTCACAAGAGATACTCACTGTTAACTCTACGTTCTGCTAGTCGATTGAACAAGTAGTTGTGACTAAGGAGTAATTTACACTAGGAAGACAGAAGCATATAAAATGATCTAGCTAATGATAGCCCATTATTCAGAATCCTCCACAAAATCAAGATACAGTTAGCTTCATTTTATGAATCTTTTGCAGTGCTTTTAACAGCACCTGGATAAGGAGCAGATGTGAAGATAAAACATTATTCCATAATGCTTTATGATCATAAATCTCATTTGGGTGTTTCCACTCTCATTTAATTTTATATCAGTTCAGGCAACAGGACTACATATTTCCATGAGCTGCATTCCATTCACCAGACAATCTTCATGATGAAAATACTGTCCATGTTTGAAAAGAGTTATTGGTATGACAAGGGTAATTATAATAGTGTTTTATGCTTTGGGGAACAATGTAACATAGCTCTGGTTCATGGGCAGCAGAGAGACTTTAGTTATAATGTATGTGGTGGGGAGTGTTATTCTGTATTATTAGCCCTGCGTGGCATTGCTAAACAGAAATGGTGGCAAGTCAGGACTAATATAACAGGAACTAGAGTATTTGTAATTCCCTCCTCAACATCTGTTGCATAAAATGTAATTTGCTCATTTGTGCAAGCTGTGCTTCTTTAGAGGCAATCTCCAAATCCTTTTTTGGATGTACCTGCCCCAATTTGTACAATCTGAATGGGGCTCAAAATAGCCTGCATTTCAATTTCACATAATTTGAGAATGCTGCAGTGAGCAACCTGTTTATTTAAAATACATAAAAAACAAAGCAACACAGGGGTATGAGTGACCGGAAAGTCAGAAAGGAAGAATTCAAAGAGGGATTGTTTTTTTCTTTTTTCAAGAGGCAGAGCTCTCAGATCACCAGGAAGAATATTAAGGAAAGCAGTTAATATGTAGTTAAAGGAATCGTAATGCACATGAACATATGTTGTTTTACCTAATTTTGATCAACTTAAAAGTAAAAATGTCTTTATTCTTTCAGTTGGGTTTAACGCACCATCTGGTTTAATTATTCCTTAGGTAGCACACTATAAAGTTAATAGTAACAGCATTGTTAAGCCAATCAGAAAGAACGTTTCTGATGTGATTTTTCACCAAGGATGTTTCTCTTAAACCCATTGACTATGAGGTCAATGTAATAAGCTTTTGCATAAGTATTACGTTACTGCCAGTACTTGACAGATGTTAGCTCAGAATTGTCACCTCTACATTGACTCAAATCTGCTTACTCAGTGAAAGAATTTAGTCATAATCTAAAGAGCTCCTTTAATTTAGACTTTCAGGCAAATTTTTAATTTTAAAATTATTTAAGTAGTTTTAAAACTTATTAGAAGATATGATGACATTAAAAATGCAAGATCTTACAGGATTGTCTGTTTAAAGAAAATAAACTGCAGTTTATAAAAGTCATGTTGATTAAAGAGTCAAAATACTAAAGTAAATCTCAGTCCTCGTTTCGGCAAGGAAAGATATGCCCAGTGAGACTTCTGAAATCCACTGCTTTGATCAACTAGGCAGGTGAAATATGGAGTGTTCATTATTCATTGTAATACCAGAAGGAAGGCAGGGATTTAGGGATTCACTTAAACATCCTTGAGTTGAAAAGTGATTTCAAGCAGTTTTGCATAATCCCAATTTTAGAGAGTCCTGGTGAAGTTCACCATTCCACTCCTGCTGACTTTAAACAGGACCTAATTATTGTTTAAAATCCTAGCCAAAAAAATACTTTATCTTCAAAACTATAATTAAAAAAAAATGAATGGTGTAACAAATTCTTACAGAACTGAACATTTTACTATGACCCTAAAAAATTCTCTTTCCCCTGAAGGTGTTTCTGTTCTGAGGGGGGAAAGAAAAGAAAAGGGAAAAAAAAAAAAAAAAAAAAAAAAAAGGACCCTAGAACAGAATTTCATCTCAACAGATGCATAAGAAATACTTTATGAAACACACAAACACACAACATACTATTCTGAATTTAGCAAAAGAAAGGGAGATTTAGAATACATTATTGGTAGGGGAACATACATACTTCCATTCTCAAATGTAGTATTACGTGTTCTTATTCCCTATTCCAGATTTCAGCTATGTATGTGATAAAGAATATTACATGATGATCATGAATTAACAGACCAGATATCAGTCATACTGAAAAAAAAATAATACTAAAACACTTGAAGCAAACAGGTGTTTTCCCGATTCTGAGGCTTTGCTGCCCATTGCAGCTGGATACAATTTATGGCATAATACTGCTATTCTAAATTACACCAGTAACAGTGGTATCTGGTGTCCTCATGAAATACAAGAGGCAAACATTAACTTCATTTCTCAACACCCATACTAAATGGAGTTAATGGAAATCATTTGTTGTTTACTAACTGCCTCCAAATCTCATCCAACCCAGGACCCCCTAAGCAGAAAACAGCTGGGGGACAGGAGGGCTTTAAGGACAAGTATTATATAACCTTGTGCTGTCCTTCGATTTCCGTAGGTATCCACTTACAGCTACTGCTGTGATTATTAGGCTAAATGGTTTGTTGATATAACCAAGTACATTTGTTCCTATGTTTCAGTATAAATAAAGAACCAAATTACATAGACCTGTGTTGTGGTTTAACCCCAGTCAGCAACTAAGCACCACGCATCCGCTCACTCACTTCCCCCCCACCCAGTGGGATGGGGGAGAAAATCGGGAAAAAGAAGCAAAACCCACGGGTTGAGATAAGAACGGTTTAATAGAACAGAAAAGAAGAAACGAATAATGATAATGATAACACTAATAAAATGACAACAGCAATAATGAAACGATTGGAATGTACAAATGATGCGCAGTGCAATTGCTCACCACCCGCCGACCGACACCCAGCCAGTCCCTGAGCGGCGATTCCCCGCCCCCACTCCCCAGTTCCTATACTAGATGGGACGTCCCATGGTATGGAATACCCTGTTGGCCAGTTTGGGTCAGGTGCCCTGGCTGTGTCCTGTGCCAACTTCTTGTGCCCCTCCAGCCTTCTTGCTGGCTGGGCATGAGAAGCTGAAAAATCCTTGACTTTAGTCTAAACACTACGTAGCAACAACTGAAAACATCAGCGTTATCAACATTCTTCACATACTGAACTCAAAACATAGCACTGTACCAGCTACTAGGAAGACAATTAACTCTATCCCAGCTGAAACCAGGACAACCTGTAACCCATAAAATGATAAATAAACGATATCAGACAACTTTGGGTACTTGAATGTGTTTTATCAACAAAACAAATGTTACCCAAAAGATGGGGACCTCTCCCAGGACTCATTTGGGGAAGTCCTAAGGACAAGGACATAAAAGATTCAAGAATAGAAGAGATTCCAGCTGTAACTCTAAACTTGAACTTAAGAAGCCTTATCAACCAGTCCAAAGGAGCTAATCAACACGGAAGAGATATCAGGAGACAAAGACAGTAATCCATAGCCAATGCCATGATTTTAGTGCAGGCTGTTATCAGAAGGGGTAGCCTCTCCCTTATCCCAGCCACATGTTGCTACACGGCCTTCTACCAGCCATAGCACTCAAGGAAGCTATCTGTCTGAAAACCAATTTGACCAAAAGAGGAAGACAGAGGAAAAAAAGAAAAAAAATGAACAGAAAAATGTGTTGGATGGTGATCATTTCCATGCTCTGACTTTCAGTGTGGTAGGAGCTCAAAGTCACAGTGACTTGAAGTGATTGAGAACCACGAGCTCAAGGGCTGTAAAATACTCTTATTTGGATACTGCAGATTGTTCTAATTTGTACCGAGTAAACAAAAGTACCCAGGTATAAGAACATTTAATAAATGTTGCTGGCTGTCTTTTCTACTGTATATGATCACTTACACCATGAATCACTGGCAACCAGCACTGGCAGTGGTTTAGAAGCTATTACAGCATCTGTCTTCTGCTTCAAGGGAATGGCAGCTTGTTCACGTTCCACCCTTCTCAAATACAAATAATACGTGCCCTAAAAGTAACTTATTCATAATCCTTCTCCCTCACTGGCTTGTCCGCAAGGGGCATAACCCACAGTCTGGGAAACACAGTGTTAAGGGAATCTTCAAGGCCATAGTTCTGATGAGATACTGCACAGCTTTGGCACATAAGAGCTTAAATTAAAAGTGAACAGTTGAGTGATAAAATGGACTGGTTGTTGGAAAGGAAAAAATAAAAGGCAACACAGAAATAAGTTAACAGCTATATACTACCATCAAACAAAAGTCTGGAAGAGGTCTCTTCCAAGTCTTCAAATCCAGCGCTTTGCTATCAGACCCCTATGTATTAAAATCCTTTTTCTAAATCAATTAAATCCCACTTCCACTTAATCCTGAGCTAAGAATGTCCTTGTTTTTTTCTTTTCTGTTGTTTATTCTCCTGTTGTACCTTATTATATCTCTCAGTTGTTGTTTGACTAAACAAGTCAAGCAAGTTTAAATTTCATTTCTGGAGTGGACACTGCATTCTTCTGAACATCCAACCACTTTTCCAGCTAGTACAGTATGGGTTTCTGAATAGAGGGAATTATACATAGCTTTGCTGATGAAGTCTCAACAATGCTGTCTATGGTGACATTAATACTTCTCTATTTTCTAATTCACCTTGGGGTCACACATCTTTTTCACAATGCCAGTAATGATTCATAGCTATCCTGCAACTAACCAACATGCCAAAGATCTCTATTCCTGGTCAATGATAGATGAGCTCTCATTTTACTGCAGAGATTCATGCTGATAATTAATAAACACATGATGCACTTCATCTAACTGTAGTTCGCCACCTTTCCATTACTTAAGTCTTCAATATCATCCACTGGTGTTACACTTTTTCTTATACTTCGACATATCAGTAGGATTTTAAAATGCAAGCTAAATGAGATACGTACACCCTAAATATATTTGCTTCTTGAAGCATTAGATACAAGGCATTCTTTGATATTATTTAGACCCTTGACTGCAATACAAAATATCCCAGACTCATAAAGTATCGAAATGATGCCATGGTCAAATCATTTCTTCTAAAACAGCGAAACCAGCCAAACAGCAAATTCTACATACAGAGACTACTGCAACAGCTATTTGATTTTATATATAAAAGAAAATGATTAATGCTTTTCATTTAGTAGGAAACAGCTGCACTCCTAACTTTACTATCTGGAAAGCAGGAGGAGAGTTAGCTGTTTAAAAAATCATATCATTTTTAGTGAAAAATGGCTTCAACTTTGGGAATAATTGCTGTTGCCAGGAGGTTGTTAGAAAATTACCAGCAAAGCATTGAAATAAAATGTATTAAGATTCAGAAGACTTCTAAATAATTATCAATGTGAAAATTAATTACAAATATCAATTGTTGGCCTGTTCACATGTATCAGCAGTCAAGAATACACAACTCCAGCTTAAAATAAATTCTCCAGTCACTCACACACTACAGTAGCTACCTAAATGTATCAGGAAGCTGTTGCAAAGGGGAGCCTTGTAGTATAAATAGGAAGTAACCACTTAGTCCCTTTCTGTCATTCTCCCTCTTTTATTGCAAGTTCCAAGAACTCGATCAATGAAACAAGAGATCCCAAAATATTATGCTTTTTGCCATAATTTTTCTAAGTGAAGAATTACATACTTGAGGAACAGAAGATGCACGGGGATTCAGTGAAGATTAAGCCCTACCTTATTCTTTCTGCTCCCATGTCGATCAAGTGCAAGAAAATATTGATAGCTTTTCTACCATTTTAATAAGTGTACTGTTGTTTCGAAAAGGGGTCAGAATCAATGATTTTCTGGTAGGGAATCTGAAACAATATTTTCTAACTAGTGAAGTAATTGTTTTTCTGTAAATGCAGTTACAAGACCTTGATCTTGAGTTTTAATGTTAATGTACAGAAATGTACACCACATTTATTTAGCTCAGAAAGACTGTTTGTTTGATTATGACTGCTGACCAGGTGTTAAAAGTACTAAACCATCCAACAGTCTGACACACCAGTGCTGGACATGTTCCCAGCTGCTGGCCAGAATCTGATCACCTTTTTCTAAGCAAGATGTTCAATAAAGTACCAAAAACCCTCCTGTCTAACACCACCTGTCAGCTGGGCTTCAGACCAGGCCACCAGTCTGAGACAGCACCTGTGGCTCTGCTGGATGACCTCCGCATTATAGGGAAAAGGAAGACAGTTACATCAATTCTAACAGACTTGGCAGCTTTGGTATAGCTGAGCTCCAAATACTCCTACTTTCATCCCAAAGACAGCTGCACAGGGCAAACAGTAATAGCCTGAAATGACTTGGGTCATTTTTCTCAGACCGCAAACACAGGATAGTACAGGCATTTCTTTTCTCTCCCATCTTCGGACTCTCACAATGATCACATTCCTCCTGTTTACTCCTCATCGGGATCTAGATGTAGAGCGCAAGCTGCAGAATGCACACACAGCATTCAACTCTACCCTGTGCCAAGTGTGAACATAACAAACTCTGCAAAAAGCTCCTGTTTAAAGAGGAGGCGGTTAAGAACTGAATCCAGGAAGGCCAAAATAACGCTGGAAGCTTGCTCCAAAAAACAAACTTTCTCTAGAATTGCTCCCATTTACAAAACTGTTTGTCTTCGTGCTACTAAATCAGGTCACAGCTTCAAAGACGTCTTTTCTTCCTCCATCTTTGGCTCAGACAGCCATGGCAGCAAAAATATCCCCCTGGCTTTCATCTAAGACTTACTGGAACTTACCTGCTCTTCAGGCACGGGTTGGTCCTGGGGAAGCAGTCACTCATATCTCCAGATTTGCACTGCATGTATGGAAGGAAGAGGGAACTGTGATTTTATGTGGAAATGAAGCTCCAAATGAGACAAAATTCAAAAGTCCACGCTCAACAACAGAAAACACCCACTAAGCAATAAAAATGTGTATGAAGTCCAGTTCAAACTTTCAAAGGTCTACACTGGTCCATGAAAGTAACTTCTAATGGCATCACCATTCCAAGAAAACAATTATGTTTGTCATTCTTGATAATGAAGTGTAAGAAACAAAAATTTTATGACAGTATTAGCATCACTGTTATACTAATTCCCACAAGATTAACGGAATAAAATACAAACCCAATTTATTCAGATTAATTTACCCTCGTTTTCTTCTTATACACACAAAATGGAAAGACTTCTATAAATTAATTGAGCTATTTATTCTACAAAAGAGAGAGACATATGCTTGTTGGCAGTGTTTTATGAACCTGAAAGGTAATAGGGCCCATAAAACTCCTTGACACTTGTTTTTGAGCGTCACAAAATTAGAGTCTGTACCTCATAGCTGAAGTGTCAAATAGACTAGTTTCTTTTGCCTGATTCATCTACCAGCCAAATTTACCACTCTCAAGAATTTGTTTCATAGATTTGTACTCCCTTCTCTTAAAAAATAATATTTAAGTTCCTTGAGATAATAAGTCTTTTATCAAAGGCAAAAATAACAGATGCATTATGCCTATCCTGCAAAAAACCATGCCACAATGACTCTTTTCCAATGTTATTGAAAACATACAAAGAAGATGCATTTATGTTTAGAAACATGTTGTTAGTGTAAGCTCAATATTCTTCACGAAAAATTGAGATTCATCTTACATAAATCTGTTTTTCATATGTACAGAAACTAGTCAGGCAATGGACAGAAAAAATCTACTATAAAATGAGGCTTATGTTGTATATACATGTACTCTAATCAGTACAGACAGAATCACTGTCTGAAAAAGACAGTGATGGAACAAAAGGTACTAATTTCCTTTGTAAAAGTTCCACATATGGATGAAAAAGTTTTCAAATGTTATAGCACACTGAATTGAACAGGAAACTGAAGGACATTTTAAGTGATACCTCAAAACTACCTTTAGAATCCAGCTGGTTTCAAAAAAAGCTGTATACTTAATTTCAACAGAAGTAAGAAATATAAAGTTTGGTAGGCATTTTGATAGCATTTGCATGAATTTCACATGTGGAAGCTCTTCTTCCTTTATTAGCTTCACTGGCTCAGACAGTCATGCAAATTTCCAATGTGTTGTTTCAACATTAGTCATCTTAAATCCAAGCTCAGGGGAAAAAAAGAAAGAATGTCTTCTCTTTTCACCACTAATTCTCTTTCATTATCTGCAATTGATTTAAAAGGAGTCTTTTCAACTGTTTACAGACAATAAATCATTCTTCATCTTGTGTGTTTAAACCTGCTCAAATTCCTTGTTCTCAGGAAATAAACATGGTCATTTTCCTGGAATAATATCAACTGTTAATATATGTAGGTTTTAAATGTATGAAGCAACATTCTTTCTGCCTGAATATAGTCCCAATAACAGCTATTTTCAATGTGAAATAAAATACATTTTTATGGTTATCACTATTGTATTTTATAGAGCTAAGCATTGAAACAGTGGATGAGTCTCCTGGCCAACAGTCATGTTAGTATGCACAGCAGCTGAATGAGTTAGCCAATACACACTCTATAAGATCTTGATTTTCCTGCATCTCAACTAAAATATTACCAATGTTGGGAACTAACATTTTGACAGATTGTAACAGCTTTAATTCCTCTACTATGGCAGTTCTTGCATTAGGCAGAGACAGAAGCGGACGCTCTCACTTTCAGCAGGTACAGCTTCCTGACTAGCAGTAATGTTTCAGACTCAGGTGCCTGTGGAAAAGATGGAGAGACAAGGCTGGACACAATCCACTACCTGAAAGCAAGCACTCAACCCAACTCAGCTTTCTTTAAATGATTTGCAGCTGTAGACGTATCTCATACCCTATAAACCAAAAAAGGTATCTTACAGTCCTAGAAAGAACTGCTGTTATCAATATTTAAATATTTAAGTCCTTTTTATATAATTTTGGAAGAAAGACCCAAAGAAGAAAAAAATATTACATTTATTTACTGATCAAATAACTCCTATATAAACAAAATTACTCCTCAAAAAATCCAGACAAGATATAAATTAACCAATATGATACATTTGTTTCCAATGAAGCAAAACTCAAATGGATGATCCAGAGTATCATATGGTCTTCTCATACGTGTATCCCCATGTTTATACATCAATCAACCCTGGGATGTAGGTAAGCGGAAAAGCAACCAACACACAAACAAGCCACAGTGTGAATTCACAAGCTTTCATTTTTTAAAGACAGAATTTTCTCCAACAGTTGTCTGTCACATAGTTGTAACTGATTGAAAGGTTCTCTGTTGACTTTTAAAGAAATGCTGTCAAAGTCTGCAAATCAAAATTAAAATCCAACTTCCAATTCTTTTCAACATGTCAGCAAGAAAAATTCAAAATTTTACTTCCGCTATTATTTCTTTAAATGTATACTTTTTTTTTCTTCTGAGGTTGCTATATTACCTTCCAATTTAAAAAAAAAAAAAAAACAAAAACAAAAACAAAAACAAAAACAAAGTCATGGCACTATCTCTGCTCTTCAGGGGAAAAAAAAAATCAGCAAATTTAGAGATTTGGGAAAAAAATGTTACATTTTGATCAGTTAAGTTCAGCTACAGTGCTACATCCTGAGAATAAATTTATAGAAATACACACTGAGTAAACCAGAAAGCAAAATAAGAACATGAAATTAGTTGAAATGGTACTTTAGAAACGCTGCTCTTTGACTTTACATAAGAGCTCTGAAATTTTCATTCCTTATGCTTTACATGACCATCCCTTTCAAAGACCAAAACCAGCTAGCTCTGGTTTAAGTTCTAGCTTCCTGCCACCCACTTTTGAGAGAGCTGTTCCTGTTCCACAACTGGAAAAATATATCTTATCTAGCCAAACATAAGTGTCCTTTGTCACACAAAACATACATGACCTGAGTAATAGTAACATGCACCTGAAATTTGGACACCCTTGTCATGACAAATGACGTATACCCATCATATCTACCAGGGCTCTCCCACATTTTGGTAACTTAAAATCTTTGTTCAAATCACATGCGCTGAAACTGAAAGTATATTTTTTCTCAACAGTTCAGTTCTAACCCTTTGTGCATAGTCATGTCTGTTGCTTTAATATACTTTTAAAATAATTTAGAATGACAGAAGAAAAATTAAACTCTAATTTTAGATGTATTATATTCTCTGTGCACTGCCAGTTTACTAAGTTCTAATAAGGTACACACATGCAAGCCTAGAGTATGCCATATCACGGAGTTTATAATTGGGCTCAGAGAACCTGATGCATGTGGAAGAAAAACATCCAAGCCCAATTCTCAAATCTCTGCAGATCTAGCAGTTGGGAGAAAAAGTCTCTACACATATATCAAGTTAATTTGTCTGAGAAGTCACTGGCAAACCGTGATTCACATAGCTGTACTTGTCAGACCTAGTAACAGAAAAGCACTTCAGAAAGTGGCAAGACAAACAGTAGGGCCAATTCGCCTGACCTTGGATAAGAAAAATAAGAAAGAAAAACTGAAAAAAAACCCAGAAAACTAATATTGGGACTCTATGCCAACACAGAGCACTAAATTCTAAAAGAAGCTCTTAGGAAGGAAATGGACATCCGTTATTACAAGCAGTGAAAGGAAAGGCAGTGAAATATATTGGGAATGTGCTCTAATAAGGTAATATAGGAAATGTTTTCTTGAGTTCTACAAATTTGGTCTTTGATGGAGGGAAAAAAAAACCACTATAAATTTCAGGGAATTAACTAAAAAAATGAGATAGGTAGGTGCTTCACTTTATTTTGCATCTGTGCTTATATTAAAATATCAAGAGGAAAAGATTACTTTCACTCTGTGAAATTGAAGATTCTAAAGGACATCCCTTTCCTCTATATAGAGATGAATTATCTGAGAAAACATTAGGCAATGGTTCTTAGTATTACATATGCTCAATACAATGTCAGTCTTATTAAGTCAATGTAACATTTATACCAAAGAATATACTGGTTTACCTATATTGCCATCAAATGTCAAAACAGAAAAACATAAATGTTAAGCTGTTTCATAGGAAATGCTTTTGAAATGCCACCAACTCAAGTATTATAAATTGTTTTTAAACTAATTCCTTGGAATTGTATCTGAAATACCTCAAATCCATTTATCGTAATTAAAAGTCGCAGTTCATGTGACTAATCATCCTAAGAGTTCACAGCAGCACTTTACAGAACTCTGCAAAAGCATGGAAAAGGGAGCCCATATAGCACCATAAACTGTTCAAGAGTCTCTTCAGTAAGGCATTCTAAAGACGATTCTATTAGAAAATAATTACATTTATAGACAGGATTAAGGTAGAGTTCTCTAGTTATACAGGCAGCACAACCAGATTTGGCCAGCTGTTAGACAAAGAATGTCCATGAAGATATATACCATGGAAAAGGTGAAAAGCAGCAATATATTCCTTGAACAAAAACATATTGATAAAAGAATGAGGTATAGAAGGCAACAAATCTCTCCAGATGAAAAGGACTATAAAAATAACACTTACACTGAAGCACGTAGAATTGGAGGAACGTCTCACATCATAAAGCCCAATATCCTACCAAAAATAGCCGCATAACATAAACTTTTTTTCATACATAGCTTTTATCTTCCAGGTGAGGGAGAAGAAAGGGCAGGAGGAGTTGAGGGGATGGCACTTTAATGCTCAGCGCAATTCATATCTGCTCTTATATTCAAGGCAAGCATTTCTAGTCATCTTTGCCCCTGCAGCTTCATATATATGTACACACTGTTTACCTTTAAACCTTTTCTTACCTAAATCAGTAGTAGATGAAGGTGATTCAAATGTTTTAATCACACTATAAAAGCTTGCACAGTGCAAATGTGTTTAATATTGTTTTGTATGGAAGAGGCTTAAAAAATGAGAAAAAGAATGGTAAAGCTGATAACCTTTGGTACACTCATCTAAAATTCACCTAGTTTCCAACTTTTGGGGGAAAGACAGTATTTTTAGAGTGCCCAGAGTGTGAAAATACTGGCAATGAAACTGGAGAATTTACAGTAAGACAAAACATATTGCAAAAAATGTTCAGGATACAAGCTGTTTGCAAAGATGTCTTCAGAAGATCCCAGTAATTTATGCCAACTACATCCCTCAATTTGTACAAATCTTTTGCTGCATAGTTCAATATCTTGACCTACAGCCTTAATGAATCTGTATCACAAGACTATTTTTCTGCGGTTTTTCTTCCCTACAAAAATACTGAACCAGTGACTTGGCATTAAACATTTAAATATTAAGCGTGGGCCCTGAAAATAAAATAAGCAACATTCTACAGATGCTGTAATGAAGGACTGGATTAATGTGATAATATATATGTTAAAAATCTTAGCAAGTTGTCTAATCTGCTTTATAGTCAAAAAAGACAAGCACTTCTGCAGCACAATTTACCTCAAACTTCATCATGTATCTAAAACATGTCACATGAACTGCACTATAAAAATGTCTGTATTTCCATTGACTTTAAAAGGAGGTTATGGTAAATATAAATGACTATACTGCAGAAATCTAAAGTAAGGAAAGACCAGATGGAATTGAAACTATTTGTCAGCCATTTCTTTTAACCCATCAGGATCTGAGTTCCAGAACATATATGTTTGGCTTTTTTCTAGCTGGAAGTGGTAACTTAAAAGGAAAACATCTGTGAAAATTCTTTAAAACAATATCTTAAAAGAATCATTATTCCAGGTATTAGGATATACAAAGATATGTTAGGTCAAAAGCCTTATAGAAGGTAATTTCAGGGATAGTACTACCTTTAAGTAACATTCAGTGAGAACAACTTTTGAAGCCTCTCAGTTTTATTTTAAATATTGATGTGGTTTTTACTGAGCACATATATACACAAACACATATATACTCTCATCTTAAAATGAATGTTCAATAAAGCACTACTGACAGTATGTACTGAAAAAGCTCTGGAACGCATTTCTGATATTTTTCAATAAAATGTTCTTGATGATTAACTCAGATTATTATATTAGTTCAATTCAGAAAAGAATTTTATATTTTTATGATTCAAGGCTAAATACAGAACTACTTTGGAATTCATTCACTATACAAAAAAATAGAAAAAACTCACATTTCTTTTAGGTTGCACAGAAGAAAAGTGTCTATCCAAGGTATAACTAAATAAAAAGTCCACTTTGGTTCATAAAAATGAGAAACTGGTGAACCCTTTCAGTAACACCAGAGAATGCTATCAGTAACAGGTAACGTCTCACAATATCTGTTACACTCATATTTAGTTTAATTTAAAGCAAGAGAACAAAAGTCATGGAATGGTTTGGGTTGGAAGGGACCTTAAAGATCATCTAGTTCCAACCCCCCTGCCATGGGCAGGGACACCTTCCACTGGACCAGGTTGATCAAATCCCCATCCAACCTGGCCTTGAACACTGCCAGGGATGGGGCATCCACAGCTTCTCTGGGCAACCTGTTCCAGTGCCTCACCACCCTCACAGTGAAGAACTTCTCCCTTTTGTCCAACCTGAATCTACCCTCTTTCAGTTTAAAACCATTGCCCCTTGTCCTGTCACTGCAGGCCCTGGTAAAACGCCTCTCCATCTTTCTTATAAGCCCCCTTTAGCATTGAAAGGCCGCAATAAGGTCTCCCCAGAGCCTTCTCTTCTTGAGGTTGAACAACCCCAACTCTTTCAGCCTGTCTTCATAGGAGAGGTGTTCCAGCCCCCTGATCAGTTTTGTGGGCCTCCTCCAGATCTGCCAGAAGAAGTGCCAGAAGTCACTGTTCCCACAGCATTTCAACATTTCTGCTTGCAATTGAACCATTTAATGAAATGTGCAAGAGCTTAGCTTAAATCCACTTTTATCTATCATCTGGCTAAGCTGTTCTGCCAAACTTTGCACTGGTGTAGTTCAATGGAAAAATTAAATATTCTGCTAAAAGGGATACTGACATCTGAGAGTATCAAAAGTGATATAGGCATTTGGGGTTAACAGTATCTCATATTGTCAGTGTATCATCTCTCAGAACACATTTGTCAACATCAGAGTTCTAAGATCATCGGGAAAAAAAAAAAGAGTTCTAAGAGCAAAGGTAAAAGCCATCATAAATTAAACTATGACTAACAAGAACACAATAATACTTTTTGATAGACTTCAGAAAGCAAAATTTCTTTTTCATATGTAGCAATTTCTCATTTCTGTAAGAATTAAGGACCTTTCCCTCAGATTATGCAGCTTTGTCAGCTAACGGAACCAGCAGGTTCTACCGCTGTGCTTGAGTACAGTCAGCCACTACAATCCTTCTCTACAACGGATGAAAAATCAGGAATCAGTCCAACCAACATAACTTGCAATTTGAAACGTTACCAATCTCCTAGGCATTGTGCTCTGGGTTTTTATTCATTTTTTTGTACAGAAAATAAAAACAGAGCACATCTGTTAACAATGCTCTAGAATTAACCTCCACAGAAAACAAGACCAGAGACAGTCCCAGTTCTGAACCTTCAAAACACCAAACCAAACAATGGGGTCATACCTCAAATTGCCACTTTCAGTCACAGGCAAAGACAGAAGGAAGCTTTATTTTGCCAGGTATGTGATCCTAAAAACATCATAAGATCCTGCCCTGTTAAAACACTCTCCTGTTGGAAGAGCAGGAGATGCCAGTGGTGGAGGGCTCTTAAAGCCAACGGTCAGCTGAAAGCATGTGTTAACTCAGGCTGCAAGAGAATAAGGAAGAGAACATGAAAACTAAAAATAAGTCATACCAACCTACAGCCTTGAATGGAATTGCAACCACAGGAAATGTAGTAGCTAGAGGTCTCGCTAGATGTGGTTCATTTTTTCTCCCACAGCAGCATATTGTTTGGCAAAATAAATAACATTTTGTTCTAGAGAAGTAACTTTCTTATTGCTGTACTGGGCCACAGGCACTTAAAAGCACTAGAGATGCAAAAGCAGGGATGATATTGAGTAACTAGCTGTTACTCAGGAAAGAACCAAAGGGGCTGTTGCACAGAGACTCCTTTGAAAAACAGTCAGTTATACTCCTCATTCCAGAGTTAGACGAGATACTTTCCTGTCATCCAAGAGCAATCAAGTGTTTGAAGAAAGGTGTCCAAAGAAGCAGTCCATCCAGAGATCGAAATAAGATACAGGCCACAAAGTCTTTAGGAGATTAATAGATCATCACATGAATGCAAAACCCTCTACCATTATACTTGTGATTCCTGTACTGTAGCCAAAGTCCATTTATTGAAAAACATGCACAAAATCTTTGAAATAAACCTCTACACCAAAAATATTGGAAAACATAGTCTAAATACGGTTCATATATTTTCAAATAGTCACCGCATAACATTTTCCTATTTGCAGGGCTGACATAAAAGCATATCCATGAAGAGATGACTTCCAAAAACATCTACAATAAGCAATTTTGCCAGCCATCTGTGCAAAAAGCAGTGTAACTTCCCTTTAAACAGAGAAAAAAAAAACTAAACAAATCCCCAGCCCAACAGCGGAGCAACACACCTGGTCAAATGTGAGCCTAAGCATGAAAACCTCCTGGTTTGAATTTAGCAACAAAGAATATGCAGAGAAGGAAGACTGTGTTTAATCAATGCTATCTAGATTTGCCTATGTCTTTGACACTTCTGCACATAGTTCAGTATCCAAGTGCATTTTTGAGTTATTGATAACATTCAAGGCATACCTCTAATAAACATTATTTGGCATGCCAGATGCTGGACTAGCTGTCGATGGGCAGGGGGGGAGGTTCACATAATAGCCTTACGGTTAGAGCACTCACTAAGAAAGCACTAAATTACATCTAAAACCAGATTTCATACCCCCAGTTTCTAGCAGAGAAAAATGAGTGGGAAAATACCCACTCATAAAGCTAATCTCAGTGAAGGATTTACTACTACTTCTTCAATGGAGTCACTAAGCAGAGTGAGAGATTAATGAGACCCCAGTAAAAGAAGATACAATCTAGCCCATATTTACACACTGAGCCAGAGCAGTGGGGCTCTACGCCATGCTCCCAATACTGTTTTCATAGTACATGGTAAGAACAATACAATACACTGCATAAACGGGGCTCCCAATACTGTTTTCATAGTACATGGTAAGAACAATACAATACACTGCATAAACGGGGCGGGGGGGGGGGGGGGGGGGGGAGTCAAAAAGGTCTCAATCTCTCTCCTATCAGCCCTGCTGAAAGACATGGAATACTCCTCTGCCATGTATTTAATTGAAAAGATCCATTTCTTTCTAGTTCCCCCTCCCTACCCGGTTCCCATTATATCCATCTATATCAGTGTTTGCACTTGCAATGGAAGTAAGAGTTACCAGACTTCAAATACATTTGAGAAATTGTAAATGATGCTTACTTAGCCTTAAAGGGTTGAATTCAACATTAAAAGCAGTAAGAAGACATTTCTTATGTTGATGCCAACAACTTCTATGTAACACATCATGTGAACAGACTACAACACAACTGGTGAGACAATCTCAATGTCAGTTTGGTACTCATATTGACAGGTAGTATGTTGTAGAGGCCATTAAGTTCAAATCACTGGTTTCAATTAAAAAATGGACCTTCTTAAAAAGGAGCAGCTGGGATGTTATATAAAGAAACAAAATTTTAATACCTTGCTTTTCTTATTTAATGTCATAAAAGCATTAATTTTCATTTCTATACACAAACTAGGCTGAAAAAAAGTTTGAATAATGACAGTTGCGCTGTATGTCACATTTATTCTGTGTGCAGAGTTTGGGAAAAAAAAAAAACAGTAATTCTTGCAGAAAAGATAATAAAATTACAGATCAGTTGGACAGATGAAAAAAATCTTTCTTCATTTTTAGAAAACAGAGAAAGTGATCTGAATTATACAGGATCATTAACAGAAGCTGTAGACCTTCATTCAGAGGCGACTTGTTTGCATCCAACATAAATCAGCAGTGACCATTTATCATCTAACATCCATGCTGATATGGTAGCTCCTGTTGGAGAGGTGTCCAGATGACAGTCACAGCTAATTGCCATCCCTGCTGGCAGCCTCAAACAGTGTAAGGGAACAATAATACCTGGAGACCATAGTAGCCTGTGTCTTCTAGAAAAAAAGCGATTCCAGAACAGGACAATGAACAGGTATTTCTCAAATGAGCAGTGTCCACTGAAGGTATAACAACAGGATCTCAACTTAAGGTCAGGTAAATATAATATTTTTCATGGGAATTATCTGCATTTTGCATGGTACCATGCAAAATCTTTTAAGACAGTTTTTTATTTATGCTAAGGGCTTGATTTTTCTTCTCAACAAGTTCCACAGATTTAAATGGTATACTGCAGAATCAGTCATTTAATATAACCTACTAGTATTTCATCATTACAATTCTCTTATTTTGTATTCTGCAAGCAAAAAATATAATGAATTAGGAGAATATTTCCTCTTTCCACTTTTTATTACTGTGAAAGAACTTGGACTTACAATGCAGAACTGTAGAGTTATAGGAAATATTTTGCATTTCGGAGCTTTGGATTCCTTTTTCCTAGAACTATCACCATTTAGTCAGCACAAATACTGGGCTTCATATTGCTCTTCCATACACAATATTTAAAACAAGAAGGTGAACTTTGCAGGTACCATTCAGTTTTGGTGGTTCCTTTCAAAAAACCCATTTGCTTGCCCTTAGAAGTATTACCTTAACAGAACACCAAAACCTATAACACCAGGGGGTCTAACGTTCTATTCCATATGCTTACAAAACAGTATAAAATAAGGAAAGCCAAAAGCTCGTAACATCCACAACTTTGCTAAAGCTGAATTATATCTTGTTTAAAAAGTCACGATTTACATCTAAAAAGCACCTCAGTATTTACAGCAAGGCCAACAGTATAAATGCACTAAAAAGTTATTCTGAATCAAAACCATGTCATTTAGATTCCTGATGTAGCATGCAGCTGGATACCACAGAAAATTTCCTTAATTTGAACAAACTTTCTAGCATGGAAAAACGCAAATCCCGGTTACGAAGGAGAAAAAGACAATTCAATGTACCTTTACAACATAAAAACAGTAATATGAAGAATTCACTGTAGGTACTTCTCTCTGGTCTACTACTGTTCATTAAACAAGTATGCAGAAAGCATGTCTGGGATCCAAAAATGTCACAACTCCTCTAATTCTGAATTGCCATTGAAGGTGGTCACCCTCTACCAGGATAGCCTTCTGAGACTGTTCTTACATTTACTGATGCTTCTGTTAAATAAACTAACTCCTTGGTGGTCACACCAAGGACCATAAACAGCCTATTTCTACTACTTCATTTTTGCCTTCTCCTGTTGAGAACCTACCAAATCAGACGATCTTTCTTCAGTTGGAGAATATTACATTATATTTATCACTATAGCAACTAACCTAATTGATTTGATGCAGGTTTCTCTTCCACCATAGGATGGAGCCACTATCCCTAAGTATAATCTAAACATTTATGAAAGAAAAAATGATCAGTTTATCATTTTGCCACATCAAAGAAAACGTAATGGGCTTCAGAAATTAAAGTATAAATGAAAGTCTAATGGTCTGTACATATACATCCAGAACACGCTTTATAAATATGCTTATCTGTCAAGTGGAACTCAGAGTATGGTGTTTAGTGGTTGCTCCCAGTAATAGGGCTGATTATTGTACAACAAATACATTCCCAGAAACAAAGATTCACGAAGTAATTAGGGGAAAAGGAAGCAACATTCATATAACTGGTTCAGGAATATGCTTTGTCAGACTAACAGATTAAAAATGAATATAAGCAAGGTAGATCAAAAGTTTTATTTATAGTGCTATAAAAAATGGAAAAATGGATAAATTTCTGATTTTTCTTTTTTGGAGCTGCAGAGTTTGATGTAAATGTAGTAAAATGATACACTGAGAGATAATTACATATGAGGTTCCTGTAATTAGTTTAATAATACAGTCACCTTTGTTGTTTTTTTTTTTACAGAAGTCTGCCTGATATCAGAGATTTAAGTTGTTATACTTCCATATACCTGAATATAAGGTATCTGGAAAAATACAGAACATGTTACATTGTCAAGTTCTTTTACTTCCTAAGAAATATGGCAAGGCTGTTATTCTTAAAACATAACTAAGTTGTATGTCCCCCCTACCCCCAGTTATGCTATTCTTCAAAAAATAAGGAATCAGTCGAAAAAAAGACTGAATAAATGTTAGATGATTTTTAAAAGAATTCATAAAATTTGCAGTAGTACTACTTTACCTAGAAATAGCTTCACATTTTTTTCCTCGATTTTTAAACATCTTCACCCTTTCCACAGAGCAAAAACATTTTTTGCAATTTTTCAAATACTACCGCTAGAGAAAATGTTCATGGTGCTTCATTAACATTTGGAATTGCAGTTGTCAAATCAGTGAAACATTACATAAATGGTGGAGTGTTTTGACACTGCATATTTTAAGCTGCATGGTGCTTTTCAGTGCTACATAGAATGAAGAGCGTACTACATGTTTGAGGAACACCATCTACACTGGCTGACAGAACTAATTAGAAACTGGTAATTTAAGCACACCAGAAATTGCCTTCATATTATCAGCTAACATTTGCATTGTTCAGCATCATTAAACAATGCAAAATATAAATAACGAACAATATATAACAATTAAAATGGACAACTTCATTCCTTAGAACAGAACATTGTCAAACCTCCCACTGTTCAATATAAATAATTTTTAAGGTGTCAGAGTTTACAGTTAACCCTTTCTGATGCTATGCTGATAGAAGATACCTGCACAGAAGAACTCCTATCTTCTCATAAAAAGCCTGGGACCCTCCAGATGTTTCTAGCACAAACTTAACAGAATATTTCCTATTACAAATATCTAGCTGAATTCCCTTTACACTTGAACTATTCATCGTGTAATATGCATTTACCGAGTCACTTGTCTCCCAGCATGCACATAAATTCTTTTAAATCTCAGTATGTTGTTTAGTATACCCTCTATATTAGCACACTGAATATGGCATTATGTACAAACTGAAATTATTTGTGTTGCTTGTTTGATATCAGAATTTTTATGAGACGTGTAATGCAAAATGTGCTTACTTAGAAAAAATAATTACGAAATATGTTATTCTTTTTGGAATAAACCTCTTTCAGTGTTGTCAGTACAAAGAGCCCCTGCAACATGCAAAAAAAAGTGATTTAAAGGTTCTCTTAGCCAATTACAATCCTGTTTCAGAAAAAAAACCTCACAGAAAAATGGAGACTATAATACAGTTGGAGGGAATGGAATAGAGGATTAAGAAATGCAGCAGGCATGCTCCTGAAAACCAGAATCTTTTTCCTATTCATCATAACCTACACCTATTACAGCTCAACAAGACAAGCCCAGTGCAAAGTCTTTCACACTACAGCTAATGAAAGGAATACGCACCATGGGTAAATTACAGACCACATTCAGCTGAGGTTGGGAAAATACAGTGTAGATTCATTCTGGCAAAGTTGCGCAGGTCCCTCCTGATAAATTACATATTTTTTTTTATTATTATTGCATAGAAACTGCTTTTTCTGTTCTCTTTCAAAGAGTCCCACTCTGGTACTATGGACTAACTTGCATTCCCCACAAGTATGGGCATTAACTGTATTTGTATTACATAACTGCTTGAAAATTGCTCTTGCCGAGAGCAAAAAAACTAACAAGAAAAAATAAAGACTTTTAAAAGTATTAATAGTCCAGGCACTTGATTCTTACAGATACCTTATCTGCAACTCAGTGTGATTAATGGACAATCTATCAAGCCTGAAAAAGAATGTTCAAAATTCTACCCATAACCTGTGATGCAGCTCTAAAAGTGATAGCATGGGCTCACTAAATTCCTGAGGATACGCTAAGGAAGTGCCAGGGTTTGTTCCAATGCAATTTCACAGCCAGAGAACCCCATATGATCCCGGTGATGTTAAGACATCTGTCATTTGACTAAGTATGTGCTTCCTAAAGGAACGAACATAAGCAAAACAGCTCCTGTTCATGGAAGGGGGACGGGGGTGGGAGACTGGGTACGTGGAGAGAACAGCCTGGGAGAAAGCTGGTAACATCCGATAATGGAACAGTGAGCAGTGGATCATGGTTACTACCACTAAAAAGTTTGTTCCTAAAATCCAAGGGATGTTTCTGTTTGGACTGGAAATGCCACATCTCCAACCTTCAGACCTCTCACGCTCCCAAGAAGCAGCAGTATTAAAGCATTAGTCTACCTGCTTTACCATGGGGGAGCAGAGGGAGACACGTCGAGGTGGCAAGTCTAAGGCACAGTACCTACGCCTGACAGCTTCAGAGCTTAGCCTTTGCCAGAAGCGTTACCTCAGATGGGAAGGGCGTGGATTTACGCCCAGCAAAAGCACCAGGACAAACATGTACTTACTGCAGTAAGCGATTAGGAGACTAGCCAGGATCATGATAGCCCAGAAAGTTGAGGACATGCTTGGCAAGGCGTTGGCATCTTTCCTACTGCTTCTCCTGGGAGATGGAGCCATTGAAGCCACTTCCCCGGTGGGGGGGGGGAAAGTCAGACAGTTTCACCAGTCAGCTCTCCCCTTGACTGATGGCCTTTCTCCACCTGTAATCCTCAAGGAAGGCATCTTCTAACGCGGTTCGTCAGCAGCAACATGGTCCTGTTGCAGGAATCATCTTCCAGCCAGAAAGCCAAGGCGACTCTAAAACGCGCAGGACTTCGGCGCAGTGGCCGCAGCCAGCTTCCCTCCCGTTACTGTGGTGAGACTCGCTAGCGTGGCGGGGTTTACTGGGACTCGGATGCCCGGCGTGGTGCCGAGCTTTGAAGACGTCCCACGAACGAGCCTCTCCTCACGGTTTTGCCTTTTTTTTTTTCTTTCCTTTTTTAATTTGCAGAAGTTGTTTCGCTTGTTGTCCTTTCCCCCGCCTCGTCCCCCTCCCCGGGAGGCAGACCTCCGCAGGCTGGGGCCCGGGCCCGGGCCCGGGCTGAGGCGGTGCTACCGCGGGGAGGCCTCCCCCGCCCGCCCGCCGCTCTAGGGCGATCCCCGCTCAGGCCGCCGCCGCCCGCCAGCCCAGGGCAGCATGGCCGCGGGGGCAGCGGGCACGGAGGGGCGAGGGCACCCCGGCGGCCACCGCCGCCCGCCGGCGGGGGAGGGCTCCGCCAGGCGGGAGGGAGGGCTCCGCGCCCGAGGCCGGCACCCGCCGAGGAGCGGGGGGCGGCGGTGCCCGCCAAGGGCCGAGGACGGCGGCGGAGACGGGCAGCCCGGCCCCCGCGGCGAGTCCAGCCCGATCTTCCCTGCCGGCCGCTCCTGCGGGCTCGACGGGGCGGAGGCGCGACGGGCGGCCGGATCCGCGGCGGGCGGGACACTTTACGAGGACGGTCGGCGGCGGCAGCGGGTCTCCTCCTCTCCGCGCGCCGCCAGCTCCGCTCTTAGGCTCTGCAGCTAGAGCAGCGCCGGCCCTTCAAGTAAAAAGAGAAGGAGGAGGAGGAGGGGGACGGCGGTCACGCCCACAGGTGAAGAGCGCACGGAGCGGTCCTTCCCCCGGCGCCGCGCCACCTGCGCGTCCCCGCCGGAGCAGCGCTCCCGCCCCCCGGGCGAACAGCGGCCCCGCACCTGCCCAGCGCCGGCGGCGCCTCCCCCGGTCCGACTCTGCGACCGGCGGGTCTAGCCCTTGGCGGTGGGGAGGGAGGAAGGGAGGACGCCCCCCCGCAGCGGCCGCCCCCTGCCTTGCCGGCGGTGGGGGCCGGAGCGGGCCGTGCGGCGGGCCGTGCGGCGGGCCGGGGCCGGGGCCGAGGCCGGGGCCGGGGCGCGGCGGGACGAGCCGTGTAGCGCTGTGGGGGTAGAGCCAGCTCCGGCCCCCTGCGTCTCCCCGCGGCCTTCAGCAGAGAGGCGGCGCGGCAGAGCCGCCGGGCGGGGAGGGGAAGGGGAAGAAGGGGAAGGGGAAGGAGGCGGCGGCCGCCCGGAGCCCCCTCGGGCGGGCTTCGGTCTCGGCTGAGACGGTGCGTGGCGGAAGGAGAGGGGGCCCAGGGGCCTCTGCCCGTCCCCTCACCTGCACGGCGCGGCTGGAAGTCTCCGCGGTGTATTCTGCCTAGACACGGCCATAGGTGTTAATGGCAACATTCCTCCTCCGGTATTTATTCATCTGCCGTCCTGACAGGGACTGTTGGCGCGCGGTTTCTGTCGCTGCTGTGGCAGGGACACATCGATGTGAAACCCGATTCAGAGCGCTCCAGTTCACGAGTGTGCCAGTAGCCTTTATGGTCATAATAAAAACCAAGTGGTTTAAGAGGGACCGGGTAGTTGAGCTTTTCCACTCGGAGTCTCCATAGCAATGTCCTCAAATTAATATTTTAAGTTCTGCAGAAGGTAGTCACATTCCGAGTACAGGTGGGATTGGCAGACCAGAATTGGAGCTTGGTCACAAAATGTCCCCGTCATCTCCTCCCGTGTTTTCCTTGCATAGTGAAAATACCATGAAAAAGTAGATGCGTATTCCTTCAGCAGCCCCAGGTTTGTCCGATTGTTTGCCACTTAAACATTTGGACTTAAAATTGTATATGAATGATCCATTATTTACAAGACAGGACTATAGGGCCTTTTTTAGTACAGCTGCACTTGGCTAGATACTTGGAACTAAGTTCAGTTTTGCACCGTGAGGGCATCGTCAGTGTAATCTCTTTGATTTCAGATCTGATTTTCTACCCGAGTAGTTTGCATCCTGAACTGGCAGGGCAGTAGGCTGATGTGCTCCAGTATGCTTCACAGAGGTGAAGCTTTAGCTATCATTTGGGTACATGCACGACATCCCCTTCCAAGATGTGACTTTCCTTTCCCTTATTTTCAGTGGGAATTTCTTTTCTATTATGTTTAAAAACTGGAATAGAGCACAACTCAAGCATTAAGGCAACATGCCAAGTTTTATTCTTTTCCCCCACATCATTTGAAAGAGCATTTTAATATTATTTTGTATTTAGAGACTAAATCTTTGTAACACCTTCTATCCCTGACTTAGACACTAGATTTTCTTTGTAAGTCAATATAAATTCCATAGCTCCTTTTGTATCCTGAAGTATTAGTTCAGTTTGATGTTGTAAAGTACTACTGCATAATGAGTTTTTTTTAAACAATAGGACTTTCAAATTTCCTATTCTCAGAACAAATGTAAATAAGTATTAAGCAACAAAAATGCCTCAGCATGATGTGCTGCTGTTCATTGCAATTCCAGGACTAACATGTAAATTAAGCAGTTTTATGTATGTATGAAAAGAAATTTGATTTCTATTACAGCTGCAAGTATTGAATGTACAGTTGAATAACATATTTTAACTATTACTAAAAAGAAAAAGTACAAGTATGTTGACAAGAGATTTATAGTATGATGTATAGATTAAGAGACTTTAAAGCCACAAGGGATAGCTACAACAGTATATAGGCTACTGTACCTTTCAGTATAGTCCATAGTAAATCTTATAGTTTACCCATTAAGTTGTGGTTATACCAGAGAATTTCCCTTGGAAATACATCCAGCTTTCAGTCTGAGGAGTGGGAGTCATGATTACTGTTCACCTAAATAAAGCCCGAAGCTTGATGCAGAAACTAAAGCATTGCTTTGCTAGTTCTGAAAACTCACATTGTTCACTTGAGACCAGGCTAATTCTTGTGTTGGAGAACTGCTCAGTTACTCAGAAAGTAACCTACCACGCACTGAGAACAAGAACCACCAAGCTGGGGCCTTTGTGTTTCTATCTACATCTACCTGTAATAGTTTTACATAAGGCTTTTTATGTGAAGAAATATTTTCAAACATTACATTCTGATTTGATTGTCAAAGACAAGATAAGACTTTAAATCACTCTTTAAAAATGTAATTTTAGATCACTGCTGATTTATTCTGTAGGTGTATGTTGATCCCCAGTCATGGTCTGGCTGTGCTGCACTGTCTTGTATTGAAAAGTACCTCACCCTAGAGTGACACTACTCACGGAGTAAAACCCTACTCAGTGAAAAGGTGGCAGAATGTGATCTTAAATTAATTTGCTTGCCTCTTTCTTGACATGTCCCCTTTACATTGATTTTCAAGGAAAATGTCTGAAGACTCCGTCTTTAATGTCTCCCTCATCTCCCAAGAAATTCCCAGTATTCAGACCTTTGTGAGTGCAGAGATGTAGAAACAATGATTAAATTCATGGACAGTTGTCTGAAAGCAGACAAGAAAATAGAAACCCAAGTTAAAGGCTGTATATCAAAGTGAAATAAGCTTGTCAGAAATCAGATTTATTCCCATACAATCAAAGACGCAGATCTCTTGTTCTGCCATTGCTGTTGGAAGAGTCAATATCTACAAGGAAATTAAAACAATATTTAAGCTATTTATTAAGATAGGTTGTGCCATTGCTCCAGCTGAAATTGCAAGCAAAATGTTTCTGTTGGCTAGAAACAGGCATAGTTTGAAGCCTGTTGTATGCTGTATCTATGTGTCAAACAGTTTGTCCATGATGTTTATACGCACTGCTGCTTTCTGCTAGGATGTCAGACCTGTAAAGCCTGTGCAGTGATGTTGACCTCTATTACAGGTGCAGCTTACAGAGGATAAACCCTAATGTTTATTTAGCATCAAGCGTATACATGGTAGAAGGGAGGTAACATTCTTTAGATTTTTACAGAGACCTTCCGTTCCTTTTGAGTTTGCTTATTTACTTTGAAAAGAGAACATTTAAGTAAGAACTGGGTAAATTCTATGGCAGTACACTGATTCAGTGTACTTCATAAAGAATTATAAACCAATAATATTCAAGCCAGCAATTGAGTTTTGGCTTTAGATAAAGTAAAATGCTTCAGTTGATTCTAAATGTTGATTTTAAAGAAAGAATGATTTCTGAATGGACATTGTTGTTTAGATCTCTTAATTTTGAGATAAATATGAGTAAACTAGATGTAAAAGAATAGCATCATTAAAAACTTTTTTTTTTACAATGTTAAAAGCATGGATTACATACAAAAGCTATGTAACATCAGCTTGTTTAATCTCAACAGAATTTTCAGAGGAAGAGCAGTGGAGATTAATACTAAGAAAGTAAGCTCTTCAACTTTATTTAATCATTTACATTTTTAACAAAGTAGTTAAAAGACTGTATGTCTTTTTATAACAATCCATAGCACCTCTTTAACAACCACAGCAAGTATCAGAAAAAATGCAAGGGAATTGCAATTTTCATCCATCTTCCTTGAGAAGAAGGGATCAGTGGAGACCAGTCAGGTGATACAGATTCATGGTTAAAGAAAAACAACATTTTTAGTTAGATTTTGTGAGAAGATTTGCTATCTTTGCATTTACTAATCTTAGGCGGTGTTTGAAAAAAAAGGTTTAAACTAGACACATAGCTCAGTGATTTTTTTAATACCTTCTTTAGTGCCCATAATACTGACCATCTATTTAATAGGGAAGGTTTTGCTATTGGTTTGCATTAAGCAGAAAATTATTGTATTTGTGACAAAGAAAGAGGAAGGAAGAAAGAGAGACAGAGTGTGTAGATGCATGCTGATTTCATTGTCAAATTACAATTTAGAGAGTAGTGAGTTCAGTCCTTCAATAACAGAAATCATATTTGAGTCTAAATGGCAGAGAACTGCATATATCTGAAACTATGGGATCAGGAACTTAGTTCTCACCCAGTATTTCAGTAAAAGTGTTTATTTACAGAGTACTTAAAAAAATCATAGAGATAGATTTTGATACATGTTCATGCAACAGGTTTTTTTCAAGGTCAGTAACAATAAGGTCCTTAAGGAACTGTCCACAGTTCTCTTAATGCATGGTCAAAATGGATTTACAGGGAAGCTGTTGATCATTCAGTGACCAAAGCTAAGCCATGTTGCTTTATTGCATTGTATTGTCTATGTGCCAGGTGCTCTCACCAATGACTGCTTTTGTTGGTTATTACAAACCCATAGCTATGATGTGTTACTCATAGACTGTGCCTTTTCACTGATCTTCTTTCTGTAACAGATTCGAGCTACCAGTTAGTGGTTTTTTTCTAGGCGTTATTAATTTAGATGGGATTTTTTTCTAACTTTAATTGCCTGCTAATGACATTACAAATATAGTTTGATATAGATATAGTTTGAAAAGCTGTATGTGTTTTCGATTTAAGGCTTTTGTAAGTTATGGGAAATCCTCACCCCATAAAACAAAATGTGTAAAGTTGTTCACTAACAACTACGTTAACCTATCCAATTATTTGCAAAGCCAAACATAAAAAAGCGAGTGAGTGACAGTGGAAATGCACTGCCAATACAAAACATTTTTATACCTGTCTGTAAAACTGATGTGTTGTCACAACATCCCCATTATCATTCTGACCAAATATTATTTATAGACTTTACACTAAAATGCAGAAAAAGCATGAAGGAGAAACACTTAAAGGTGCATTTTAATTCCACTCTGTGTCAAAGGCAAGTCTGCAGTTTTTCTCAAAAATTGGCACCAATATAATATCCTATCAAAATGTTTCTGCCTTCTTTTTCAAGAAATCCTAGCTATAGATGACCAAGAGATTAAACGAACTTTTATAAAATTACTACATTCTCACTTAGATCCTTAAAATACTGAGAATAAAAAAACCACTTTACTGTTGATATGCAAGAAGCCCAAATATCAAAACTAAGGTTGGGTTATAATAAACTACAGCTCTTTATAGCACGTACTAATAAAATGTTTATTTTTATGATGTGGGTGTGTAAGATTGTTTCTTTGCACTGAAATGCCTACAACTGATGTGATAGATAAGTATGTTTCTGTCACTTAGCAACCTTCACTGGTTTGGAAAAAAAAAAGTTTGGGGTATCTGGAATGCTATTATTGAAAGTGTCTGGAGTTTAGCAAATTACCAAATCATTCAGAAGTGAGTCATTACCTGAGCTACAGTGATGCAATATACCGGATTTGACAGCAAGAACAGAAATAACTAACTTCCCTACATGGATAATTTAGGAAGGTGAGTTATTTTAAAAAATTAGGAGAGAAATCAGAACATGAAACAGAAAACAAACCTGAAATAAATCCAAATATGGCACATTACTTTCATTACAGTAACCAGATAAAGAATAAGAGGGATATGAAATCATAACTATGAGAAAATTTCTGTCTTGGAGATTACACAAATTATTAATTAGATCTGTTGTGGGTTAGGTCTAGTTTCATTTTGTGTATTCAAGTGAAAGGGACGCTGAACTCAGTACCTGTTCCAAAGTGTCCAGAAAAAACCTGCTTTTGATACATAACCAATAACATATGCAATTCTTTTACGATAGATTTAAAGCAAAGAAAGAATGAACAACTTGTTTGGGAATTTATTCTATTTTGTCTTTTTTTGCTCTGATTTTCTTTTATTAGTTTTCTTTCAATGACATATCACAATTTGATAACTTACACATCATACAGGTGTTAAGAAGTGTACAGTCACAAAGACCTCATTTTTTTTTCACTCCCGGTCTTTTTCAGTCCTGTATCAGTTAGTTTCCCTGCACTGAGTTCTCTAGGAGAGAGAAATCAAGGTATCCTATACATGTCTGTATATATGCTCAGCAACTACCCATTTGAGAGAAAAAGCACCACTGCAGGTCTGACAACTGTATAATCCTGTCTTTCAGGGAGTGTGCTCCAAAGCCACCTATGGATTTACTATGTAAATCATTATTTCCTTTGATGTTTTAACACACACCAGAGAGGTAAGGGCATATGTGGCTAACTGTCTTGGTGCTTTCTGGAAATCTCACCACTTCTTCACAAACCTTGCTGTAGGAGAAGAAAGAGGTGGTATGTTCTGGAGGTCGAGCACAGGATTACGTTCTGAGAGCTGACTTCTGTTGCTAACGAAGGCAATAAATTTTCTGAGCAGCTCTTTGACAATTGTTTCAATGTCTTTTGTTGCCTTAGTTTCTGCTGGAACCATGAATGGTAAATGGTTTTTCTGTAAATATCTAGAGCTTTTTGATGAAACGTTCTGTTTGAAGGTGAGGCAAGGCACAAACATTTTACAAACGTATAGTTAAGAACTTACCCCAGTGATAGGGCAGTGAGTGCAGTTATGCTCTGCCTTGAGCTCTGGTACTTGAGTTGTTAAATTCACCATTCAGCAATATGGTTGATCAGTGAATAGTAGAGAATTTCCCCAGGGGAAAAAAAAAAAAACAAACAAACAACAAACCACCTTGACAAACTAAGCAAAGCTGCAGATTTAAAAGCTAAAATTTTCATCTAGAGCTGATAAGACTTACAGACATCGTGGTCTGTTTGCATTCTCCCATTCGCCAGTTCAGCTGTTGGCTCTTTAGAGTAGAAGGAAATGCTAATTCTGGTACCATTATGCTGTCTTTCAGAAAGCAGCTAACTTTGTGTAACCAGGAAATCCCTCAAACAAATCATCACCTTCCTGAGTGGAAAGTAGAAACTATTGGTTTACTGTAAATCATAGTGTACAAACTGCAGCCTATGAACCTGGTGGACTTTTTTTTGAGAAGCAGACAAGCTGTCTCTTGAATGATACGCTGAGGAGCAGACAAGGGTTGAAATTTCCAGTGGCTTTTCTGGTCAGCTGAAATGCATGGTTCATCATCAAACAGACTCTGTTTCCATCTTCTAAAACAGGATTTTAGATGTAGGGTAGGAGAAGAAAGGGTACTAGAAGATAGAATGGGCAACAGTAAATTACAAAAAGGACCAATTACATTTTCTTTGGAAGGCTCCTAAGGTGGGTGAGTGATTTACTAGAGTTCTTCCTGGTAAAATCATTTTTACTTTGGGATTTTTGGCTTTGGGTGGGTTTTTTGGGGAGGCAGTGGGAGGGAGTGCAAGAGGTTGCGGGGTGGCAGGAAATCCTGAATTATGGAAAGGCTATTTTTTCATAAGGCAGTGGACCTATTTGATTCTGAAGGTGTCACCTCCATGTGCATGCTGCAAAATTATGTCCATGCTGAAGGATGGCTTTGGATAAAATGTTTGTCTCTCACAGAACATTAAGCTCATGAAGTACAAAAAAGGGAAGTGTGAAGTCCTGCACCTGCAGAGGAACAACCCCATGCATCAGTATGGACTGGGGGCCAACTGTCTGGAAAGCAGCTTTGCAGGAAAGGACCTGGGAGTCCTGGCAGACATCAAGGTGACCAAGAGCCAGCAATGTGCTCTTGCAGCAAAGCAAGCCAGCAGCTTTCCGGGCTGCATTAGGCAGAGTGCTGCCAGCAGGATGAGGGAGGTGATCCTTCCCTTCTGCTCAGCGCTGGTGAGACACATCTGGAGTGCTGTGTCCCATGCTGGACTGCCACAAGAGGTAGTACAAAGAGTACAAGAGAGACATGTCCATCTCTCTCTCCAGTACAAGACAGAGAGAGACATACTGGGCACAGTGCAGCAAGGGGCCAAGAGGGTGATTAAGTAATTAGAGCATCTGTTGTACAAGGGCAGGCTGAGAGAGCTGGGGCTGTTTATCTTCAAAAAGAGAAAGGGGAGGGGGGGATGTCTTATCAATGGGTCCTGATGGGGGGAGACAGACTCTTCGCAGTAATATACAGTGAAAGGAAAAGGTGCACAATTTGAAATACAGGAAATTCCACTTACACATAAGAAAAAATATTCTGCTGTGAGGGTGATCATACACTGGAACAGGTTGTGCAGTGACATTGTGCAGTCTCCATCCTTGGGGATACTCAAAACCTGTCTGGACAAGGTCCTGAGCAGTCTGGTGTAATTGAGCCTGCTTTGAGCAGGGAGGTTGGACTAGACAATTTCCAGAGGTCTTTACCAACTCCAACTATTCTTTAAAAAGTAATTGAATAATGCCAAATAAAAAAAAAATTAAAAAAATTGAGCAATAAGAGTTAGATGCCATCTTGCCTCTTTTTAAGGTAATTGACTATTATCTGAGACTTTGAGTAACATTTGTGCTTTCAGACAGCATGATGAGGGCTAGGTACCTCAGCACGGGATCTGACCATAAAGTCAGCAAATGGGTGCAGCTTAAGAAATAACTAGTAGATAGCCACTTGAAAAAGCTGAGGACAAGGGTAACTCCTGTCCTCTCGTTAGGACTCTAAATGGTTTTCTATCCACCCAGGTCTTTATCCCAGATACTACTCCTGAAAGTTGTAACCTATAATCCTTTCTTCTAACCAAGTATTCTGTTTACAGGAGAATGAAGTGGTGGCAATAGGACAGATGCCACACCATGTCCTCAAGGCATCCTAGTCATTACAACATTTGTTCAGGATGTATGGGAGCTCAGTTCAGTTCTCTTCTCTGCCATGGGCAAATCTGCATCAATCAGTGGTTCTATAATGGGGCACTTTTTCAATCCCCTTGTTGAAACAGTGTCACTGTACATATAATAAATCAAGACTTACAGGGCAGAAGAAGAAAGTATAAAAGTGAAACTGATCTGTAGATAACTATTTATGTGGGTACTCACCTTGAGAGGAGACCAATCTTTTCTTGCCTGATCCCAGGACGGTTTCTGCAATTTTAACAATGACTGTATAATGTGCTTAATTATGAAAAAGACAGGCCATTGAAGAAGATTGATATCAGAAAACTTTGATTTACTTGGCCTTAGCTTCCACGCTTTGTCTGAGGATTGGATAATACCTAGTGTAAGTATGTAAATTTCATGGCAAATTTGGTATCACATTGCGTATAATGAGATAACCCATGGCATTGACTTTCTGATATTGAATCAGTTTCCAGCCAACGCATAGCTATTTTTTTTTCTGAATAGTTACTTCTAGGACAGGTTTCATTAAATGAACCAAAAATAACATTGTTACATTAGTATTCACAACAATGTTTTCTGACAAGATCAAAGAAATGTTACAATTAATACGCTGTTATTCACTCCTCTGAACTCTCTCTTTCTTTAGACTCACATTCTTCTTCATCCTACCCAGACCAAATTTGTTTCTCTTTTATTAATACAGACACTTAATGAGGCAAGTGAGGTTACTGGAAAGAATAATTTTATTACAAAAAATAATTTTCAGCTGTCCAAAATTGGTTTGTCTTCTCCCCTACACCTTCATTTTTTACCCGTAAAAACCTGCAAGTTTCAGAATGAGAAGTCAGATGCTTCTTCACTGCATTTGGAACTACTGCAATCCAAATTAAGTGGTATTGTGTAGCGTTCATGCCTAGTACTTCTGCATATAAACTGTACTTGCATATAAACTATGCTTGCTCTTTACACAGCACCCATACCTAGTGTTGGAGCCTCCATGGGGAGCAGGGACATGGACAGGCTGTGCTCTGCCACACCTGTGGCCCTGCACCACTGGTGCCAGCCCTAATGGGGACCCTCCCATCTCTGTCTCACCTTGGTGGGGTCCTGGGTTTTCAGAGCAGGACTTGGTGGGGATGAGGGGTGGGAACATGGCATGGTGGCAGAAAGGGATGGCAGAGTCAACGGCCTGTGGGACCTGTGGGTGTTGTGGTGGCAGCTGGCTGGCTGATGTAGGAAGCTGCGGAAGACTATGCTTTGTGAATCTTGCCCAGAGGGGTTATGGAGTTCTCCGTCTGTGGAGATGATACCCAAAACTCAATTGGACATGGCCCTGGGCAACCTGCTGTAGCTTACCCTGCTTGAGCAGAGGGGTTGGACTAGATGCTCTGGAGAGGTCCCTTCCAGCCTAAACCTGTGATTCTGTGATTCCATAAATAAACAGTGTTACCTTTCTTCATTATAGAAATGTATGTTGTATCATATTGAAACCTGTTGAATATACAGGAGTATAAGTAGGAAGACAGGATGGCTCAGCTGTGCATGTTAACATTTGATTCACAAGGCTTTAATAAGTGATAATTCCCCAAGTGTACAGCTCATTAGAACTGGTTCATCGGTACCCTAGAAAGGCCTCTATGCCTAGGGCAACTTGGTTCTGTCTCCTGTTGGGCACACTAATAAAAGGCTGGGAATATTGATTTTGCGGGTCTCTGAGACATCACTTTGTTGCTCCCCTATGGAGCTTCATTGACTCCATCATGCCAATATCCTGCAATATTATCTCCAGTTGAATAGAACTGCTTTGTGTTTGGAATAGGGTGAGCCACACAGTCTGTTAATCCAATTTTAGGTACTGGACTAAAAAAATGGTCTGCAAAATTTTAAAAATAATTGAGCTTAAAATGAGGAAACAATATACTTGTTTACAAGACCACTAATGAATATTTTAATTCATTTTTATTGTTGCGCTGAGGTTAGCAGTACAATAAAAATGGAAGCCAAACACATTTGCATGTCATCATGAATTAAGGCAATCAGCAGAATTCCTTGATAAGTTGCCAGCCCTCATCATTAGGGGCTTCTCTGATGCTCATTCCACAATAGATTTTTAAATCTCATCAGCTGTGTAAGCCATCTTTGTCAGGCAGGATGGACCTTAACAATGTCTTTATTTATTATCTGGACATAGCGTGAAACTAACATGACACTTCAAGTCTGCTGTGAATGTCTGTATGTCCTTAGACTCTTTTCCAAACATGCTAAGTATTGGCATCTGGTATGACACAAACTTTCAGTTATCTGTGTTGCTTAAAATTGTGCAGAACGGTTCCCCCATCCACCCCAAAAATCACCTGCTGTAACCATAATGCCCTCTCACACACAAAAATCTCTGTGCTTTATGTCTGATCTACACAATATTTTAAGCAAGTCATAAGAAGCATTGGTTTTGAGAACAGACTGAGTAAAAATCTTCCATATTTTAAAATGCTGTTCTGAGAAGTTTTGAGGTATGAGAACTGTAGAGGTTTTGACTGATCTGGATGTTCTTCAAACTTCAGAAGTGATACAAATTGGAGGAAAAGGAATTTTTTTGGACAGGACATTTCAATGATGTCTTCATAGGTGATTTCTCCTGCCTTATGATTAACTGTGGTGCTGGATGAAGCCTTTCTACACAGTATTCTCTCCTTTCTGTCTTGTCAGTTTTAGTTCCAATATAATTTTAAGAGATAGCTTTTGAATCATTAGACTTTCCACCTAATTGCAAAGCCATTATGGGCTTAATATGGCAAGAGCTGAGCCTGTCAATGCATACATTTCTTTTAGTTTAATTGCAGTCCATCCACCTTAGCTTCTTTCTAAGCTACTTTTAAACTCAGATAACATTCTTTATGAGATTTCCCATAAACTAAAATGTCATTCTCGGAAACTGTGATACTTTCCAAATGTTGTAGAATCATACACATTTTTCTAAGGTGATTCTGATAACAAATGGGAAGCAAAAGAGTAGGTATCTTTTAAATAATATCATAATAAGTTGTCATCTTGTCTCTTTCAGGAAGATCTGGTGAGAATAATTTTGACATAACATTTTTCATCAGAAAATGTTGACTTGTTGAAACCAAAGATTTTCACAGAAATGTATATCTTTTCAATAAAAGTTTCGTAATCGAGATTTTTTTTTTTCAGGTCCAGGATAGAATTTCTAATCAAATCCTGACAAATGGAGATACACCTGCCTCTGTGGTCAGTGCAAGTTTTAAGACCTAAAGACCTAGGTTTAAATCTCTTTCTCTGAGCTGCAGCAGGTAGCTAAGCCTAGGCATAGCACTTTAAAAGTGACTGTCTTCAGTGCTTGAATGCTGGGTTTTGGGGTAAATCTCTCTCAGTCTGCCTTAATATCTCTTGAGAACTTTCTAAATATCTTAGTTTTTCCCCTACATGGAGGTAAAACAAATTAAAAATTGACAACTATGTTTACTAAAATAAAATTATATTGTTTTCAGGTCAGTCTACTTGTCAGAGTGCAGAAGAAGGTGCTGTTTGGATGTATTTAGATAGGAAGAATCATATCGTATCTTTGAAGCTCTACTTAAAGCTTCAGGTCACAACTCTGTGTTGAATTGTAACACATAATTCTCCTTGATTTAAGTGGAATTATCTCTGTGGGTACAGGTAGAAAGCTTGAGCATTTCTGTTCATAAGCATTCACAAAGAAAAAGACCTTTAGTCTTAATACTAAAAAATTATTTGTGTGTGTCATTTAAGTAGACAATTTTATGCACATTTTATATAGCAATACAAATTCTCTGCTTACAATACTATGCTAGTTCCTTCTAGGGTAGATTTTAGTTTCTAACATTCCATGTCACAATAATATAAAATAATTTAGATCAGTCAAGCAATTAACCAAATAATTGGGTAAGTCCTCAAGTAGGTTCTAAATAATATAGAGTGTTAACATTGCTGTTAGCTACTGTTACAACAGTGGACTAAGGACACAAGCTACAAAATATCATTTCTTCTAAATTAATCTGAGGCACTCAAAATCATGTGAAATGACTAGAGCTGTCAAGTGGGCAATTGTACACATAAAAATATCAGGAGATACATGACTTGAACATAACGTTTGTGAAACACCTTGGTTGTTGGGAATGAATTACTAAAAATTAGCTATTTACAATGAAATTAACTTTAAGAACATACTATGTGAAAGCCAAATTATTTATTTTTTTTTACAATTAAAATAAGCTATGATATGATAATAATAGATAGTGCTGTTTTTCATATATGAAAATAAGTAGAGCTTCTTGACAACTAGCTTTTTTTAATGCATTATGGCTGAATGAGAATTGACTAGCAGTAATTGAGGTCTGTACATTCTGAAGCCTGGGTTACTGAAATAAGGAAAAAGGTGGTTTAGTGTAAAACTGTAACCTTACTAATTACTACTTAGCAGCCATCCATCCCAGGATCACCAAATTGCAGTACGCAAATTCTTGTTTAGCCTACTCCCAATTTTCACTAAGGCTTTACAGTTCTGCATCTGCATGTGACCTGAATTGCCTTACTTTGGACAAGCACCTATCTTCTGCCTGTACCCTTCTGGAATCCATGATCTGACAGAGTAACATCAGGGTTCAGATCTGCTAAGTACTCTCACAGCATATCTAATACACATTATCAGAAGAACTATTACAAAGTGTAATCATGTCCACATTCTTTCTAAAACCCATTATCATGATGTAGAAGGGTAAGGTGTTAGTTCTCACCTTTGGATAATAAACAAAGGATCATGGCCATTCATTCATGAAGCCTGAATTAACTTATTTATGATTTAAATCTTTCTCTGGAAGAGCATCTTCAAATTCACCTTTCTTGCTTCCCTAGAAAATGCGTGAGTTTTACTGCACAGAAAACATTTTAAACTGAAGAGTAAATCTGTGACCAAACAAGGTATTCTGCAGCAAAGAGTAGGTTTAGGTCACTTCCCTTCACCGTCAGAGTTTTTTGTTTGTTTGTTTCTTTCTTTCTTTCTTTCTTTCTTTCTTCTTTTTTTTTTCTTTTTTTCCTTTCTTTTTTTTTAATAATGGTTGTTTAAGAGAAATTTTATACGCAGCCTGAGATGCAAGTACTGTGACACTTAATTCCATTAGTGACTCCATCTCATCAAATGGCTAAAATAATTACACCCCTACCCAAACACTTTGATAATTGTTGATGAAAGACACAATTTAAAAGTGCATACATCAAAAGTGCAAGCATCACAGTACTTGATGGCATCTCATTCCAAAATATATTGATTATGAACATTTTTTGTAACAGTGTTGACCATATTGCCATATAAAGAATTAATTTTTTCACTTTTCTCCAAGTGAAGCAAAAGGTGACACGCTGATTGTTTGATTCTTGCTAGATATACTGGTTTTGGCTGAGGTAGAGTTAAATTTCTTCATAGTAGCTAGTATGGGGCTATGTTTTGAATTTGTGCTGAAAACACAGGGATGTTTTGGGTTTTGCTGAGCAGTGCTTGCACAGAGTCAAGATCTTTTCTGCTTGTCACCCCACCCCACTAGTGAGTAGGCTGGGGGGGGCACAAGGAGTTGAGAGGGGACACAGCTGGGACACCTGACCCCAGGTCACCAAAGGGATATTCCAGACCATATGACATCATGCTCAGCAATAAAACTGGGGGGGAGGTGGGCAGGGACTGCTGTTTTTCTGGGACTGGCTGAGGATTGGTTGGTTGGTGGTAAATTATTGTTTTATTTTGCATCATTTGTTCTTCTTATGTTTTATTTTCCTCCCTCTTTGTTGTTTTCTTTTTTCTTTTTTTTTTTTCCTTAACATTATTAAACTGTCTTTACCTCAACCCATGAATTTTCTCACATTTACCCTTCCAATTCTCCCCCGTCCCACTGTGGGGGAGTGAGTGAGTGGCTGTGTGGTTCTTAGGTGTCAGCCGGAGTTAAACCGTGATACTGGACTAGACACGGCCTCTCAGTCCACTCACTACATTCATGACTGCATGGGAAGGAGGGAGGCAAGAAAGAAGGTGAAAAAGAGGAAAGAAGAATGAACCAAGTGAAAAACATTTTCTTCTAAGACACTGGCATCTGTGTGTTAGGTTCTGCTGAGACTCTAAGGTGAATTTACATGAAGTCATGAATTCAACTTTATTTTTTTGAACACTTAGTAGGATTACAACTTTCACTACAGATTGCAGCATCCGTTTGAATGTAAGTGTTCAATGGCCCTTGATTATGTTGTTTGTGCCTGTGCTTCTGTGAAAGAACACAATGCCATAGTGGCCGTACTGTATTTCTTTCTTGCTTTCCACCGGTATAAATGGCAGCAGGTGAGTTTGCTCATAAAATTGACTAGGCAGTGACTGAACAATTGGCTTATTTCAGCTTGGTGCTAACTAGTTTTGTGCATGCTTGGCACAGCAAAATCTGTATGTTCTAGAGAGAGTATTTTTTGCACTTGTGACTCTACTTTTAGGTTCACAATTCACATTGTAGGTAGGCCAGGTAATGAAGATGGCCTTTGGATATCCATACCTACTCTGCCTAAGAAACTACAACAGTTGTCAGTACTGAACAAATCTTCAATGTGTTTTCTAGTCAACCATTTCTTGACTTTGAATGTTTCCATGTAGAAGCTGTCAGATCCTCTCTAGTTCTTGTAGTATGTGATAAAAAAAATTTGGAGGATGTTTCCCTAAGGAGAAGAGAACGTTCTTCTACAAACATGTCAGTCAAGCCAAATTTAGAGGGGGTTCCTGGCCTAAAGACTGAGACCCAGTTCAAGACTCACATGGTAGAGAGCAGGTTTTTGCATTTAGGATTCCTTTAGTTTATTTTGTGACTAACTTGCTTGTAATGCGTAACTGTAAAGAGTTCATTGATAAGAAAAATTATTGGTAAACCTGTACTTGTAACCAAGGAGCTAGAGCTGCCTATAGCCCAGTGTTGTATGGTGGACAGAAACTAGGAATATGTCTAAGGAACTGGGAAGGACTGGTATGAGTGGGCAGCATACGGGCTGTACTGTGCTATTAGGTCAGAAACAAGGTCCATACAACTGTGGCTGTTTAATAGACTCAGAACACTGGGAGGTTATTATTCAGATCAAGAGGTTATTAAAACAAGTGGAAATACATGGTTGGCTTCAGTCAAAACAGGTGTTTATTCAGTAAGTGGAACTGGAACACCTTCTGAAAGAAAGTGATGTTTGCTTTCAAAAAGTTTGCTTTGATTTTCTGTAGAGTCACATAAATCCATCTCTGCAGGGATTTCACTTTTCAGTAGTTTTTGCTGTTCTAATATGATGCTTACTTCACGCTTCCAACTCAAATGTTAGAAAGAGAGTGTTTGACTTTGACTTTTTCTATGATACCAAGGGTGGCAGGAAATGGCCCACTGCTATTATACAATCAATTGAATGGGTAGCTGCAGGGTGTTGGCATGCCACAGCTTGTGGCAATGCTGACAAATAAACAACACACACAGTGGCTGTCTTGGAAAATGTACAAATGAGAGAGAAAGAAATGACCCAGAAGGGCATATAACATTTAATTTGTAAATAGGATCTTACAGCACAGGCTGTATTGTAAGACACTTGTTTTCTTGTACAACATAATCTGAAGCGCCGTTAAAACCTGCCCTGATATTCTTGTTCTGAACTGTTCCCTTCTAGATGCTAACTCTTTTTAGGCCGAAGGTCCAAAAAGTATGTTCTACATGTTATTCACACAAGTCTGCACTTGCTAGTAAACACACAGGCATAACAACTGGCTGGCTTTCTGCCAGAGCCCAAGCAAAGAATATCTAATGCACTAGCTGTCAAACAGCACACCATGGGGGATATGCAAAGTGATGATCTGCTGCTGGCTTCTGGCTCCTCCCTTGTCATGCCAAACACCTTTTACAGGTGTCCAGATTCTTCCTTGTAGAAAGGGAGCCTGGGTGACTATAATTGCAGGCACATATGAGAAATGAGACATGAAACAGCAACCATCTGTGGCACAGTTGTACATATAACTTTTTTGATTGTATTTTGTTTGCTTAAACCCAGTACTGAAGTTGCTATGAAAAGGCTCAAGAACCTTCATCTTCTGGTTAATAGTCATATTACAAGGTAATAGGCAAGAAAGAAGGAAAATGGAAAGAAAAATATCATGTAATTGAATAGACTGGGTTAACCTGGGAAGGTTGAAAGATATGATAAAAAGAAGGAAGAAATGGAATGCAAGAGTATAGCTCTTCGGATAACAAATATAATTTCTTCAAACTCCATTATGTTTTGTTTCCCCTAGAGGGGAACTCTGGGTGAAATGTTGCTCCCATCAACAGCAATAACTCTTTGAGAAAAAAGATCAGATTACAATTTAAATCCTATTAATATAACATTTCTATATTATCACTTACAATAGTTGAGTAGCTGTAGCTCAATAGCAAAGAAAATCACCAGGATGCATATATACTCTCAGAGCATGTAGACTGAACAGTTCAGTGGAAGGCAGTATTTTTTCTTTGTTGTTATTTACTGAATACTGGTTTATATTCTCAGACCTAAGTACAGGTAACTTCTTGAGAATGAAACTAACCAATCAAGAGAGGTGACTGAGAACATATTTCTTTGCCTCCTTCTCCCAAATGTTCTTCAGAAGAACGTAATGCACTCTATTGATTCTGAAGACTAGCAAAGGTAAAGTTAGTTTTGTAAGAACCCCTCTAACAGAAGGCAATTTCCTTTCTTGACACTCTGAGGTCTGCTATTCCATTGAGATTCGTGCCCAGGAAACTATCATATTGTTACTCATTTTTCTGGTCACTGTGTGGCTACTTTGGCACAAATCAGAGCAGCTACATTATGAGCAGAATTTCGTTCTATAGTCAACAGAGAGCACTAGACACTTCTCGGGGCCAGTTCAGAATGCTTAAAATTAATTAAATTGGTATTCAACTAGTCACTATAATCAATGGAGACTAGGGCACAGGTTTTATCATGCCTCCTTTAACACTGGTGAGTTCAATAGGGAACTAAATATTCTTTCTATTGATTGCAAAGGTAGCCCACCTGTGACTAGATCAGGCATTATAGGCATTTAAACTTAGATGAGGTGGACTTCTAAACCTATGTCTTTCCTCAGCTCAGACAAGCCATAGTCAATCCATTAGCTCCTGAATTTGCAGCCAGGGGAGCTCATGTTAATATACCCAGGCCTGACTACATGGATCAGTGTAGGTGACAGCTTTGATCTGTCTGCAGCTGTTCCCCTGCTAAGGAGTTTTAATTTCTCCTTTAGCAAAGGCTTTGATTGCTATCACGTCCCACAACACCCATCCATTTTGGTAGTCATTTAGCATAGAAGCACAGTGAGAGTTACAAAATCCAGGTCCAGGAAGAGCAGAAATAATAATTGCACTGGGGAAGTGGTATTTGTGGGGACATGATAACCCTGTTCTGCAGATCTGTTTGAGAATTTCAGTCTGTTTTATCTCTAAATTCTCAGAGACTTACTCTTTTTCTTGTGCAGTTTGCAGAATTCAGGTTTGGTCCATACCAGTAGTTGAACAACCACATGGACTTTGGATGTAATTAAAACTTTTTAATGAATTTAAGTGCTTTATTGGGAGTGAAAATTGGAGTTAATATTCACATATCAGTAGAATTGATAAGAAATGATTGTCCTTAAAACCTTAGTTCATCTGTTGTCTCTTCTGGGGGGCTGTGAGAGACTAAAAGAGTTCATATCCCAAACATTGTGGTGGGGCAAGTTCTGCCTAACTACTAAGGCTGCCTAGCAAGGTACCTCAGGTGAAAAGAAGCTGATCAGCACCCATCAGCAACAGGAGGGGGAGGTCAGGCCGGAGGGTGCGCAGCTCCCGGTTCTGATAACGCTGTTCTGATGTGCTGAGCAGGGCAGCTCACCATGCATGGCCAAAGATCAAGTCTGCAGGGAAGGAGAAGTTACTCCGCAAACGACCCCCAAGCCCAAGGACCTATTTCTCAAAGGCTCACAAACTGCTCATGACACCTAATTAGCCCAATGAGTTTGAGAGCCTGCCCGAAGGAGGGGTAAGGATGATAAAGGGACACAAACTGAAGCCCCACGTGCGCAAGCCCACCAGAACTGGACCCCTCGGCTGACTGGACCAACGCTGGACCCAGAGCTGGTGAAATCTTTCTCTTCTCTCTCTCTCTTTTTTTTTTTTCTGTAATCCCTACACCTCATCCCTTTAGACATAAACCATTGACCAAGTCTGGGACAAGAAGTGGATCCAGCCACCCCCAGGCTCCTCTCTGAGAAGGAGTCTAGAAAGCAAGGGGGTCTGCTCTGAACCTCATGACTCAACAGGAGGGATCTCCTTATTGTCTTCCCTGACCTGATCCCCAAATAAGCAAGGCCTGTAGTATATGTTTGGTGACGTATGGTTAGCACATTACACAGTTTACTGACATAGTTTCATGTCAGTTTTTGCGGTAAGCATACCAATTGTTGTGGTGAGCATGCCAATACTTGTTATGAGCAAATAAAAGTTGAGTTTTGTGAGTTAAAGGATCCCTGGTGTTGTTTCACCTTAATCCTGACCTGGGAATCAGCAAACCTGAGTCGTCGTCCAGAGAAATTGGGACATGACTGGGCATATAAAGTCCAAACACCATATGTAGTTCCTAGTGAAGTACCAACAGTAGCTGCTGGTCCTACTTGGAACTACTAACCATGGAAAGAAAATTAAAAAGCTTCTATCCTGTTGTCCTGTTTTCCTGAGGTGATTTAAAAAATAGTTCCATGAACATTTTGACCACATTGTTCTCATTGGAAAACTGTTCCAGAATCTTGTCTGAATTGAATTTGCAATCTCAATATATTAATGGCAAGTCTATATTTAATGAGTTATACCTAAGCAGTTTAAAAGAAGTTGGTTTTCCTCATTGTTTACCTCTACCTCATATTTACAAAGGGTAAGACTATCTCATCTCAGCCTTAAATGAGCCACGTTTATATATAATGCTATTTTAAGTGTCTCTCCATTTAGGAGTCTTTGCTAGTTGAGATCACAGTGGTGTGAAATATTGTAAAAGTTTTTACTTCCATTAATGATGATCCTATTTATAGGCCTGCGGTATGTTTAGAGCATGATGATAGGGCATGTGAATCATTTGCCAATGAAAAGCCACTTTTGACTGTAGTGTACTTTAGATCCTGAACTTCATTATTAGCAGGAAGTAAAAATGTTGGAAGTGATGTTCAGAACTGAGGTACCCCAGTTTGGAATACAAGAGAAATTATCTAATGGCGAAAGGCACATATGAACTAGAATAAATCTGAAAAAGGAATAACTCTGACTTGCTGGAAGTCCAATCAAGTCATTACAGGCATCTTCCTGTTCTAGCATGAGTTTCACAAGGCTGTTATCCAGTTTCCCTACAAAGTCAATGTTGATTTAAGTGCCACTTAAGAAGGTTTACTTTTCTACACACACACTTATCATGCTTCTGCCTACTCTGCTGATACATGCAAGAATCTGTGTGAATGTAACATGCAGGTGTCACTACCCAGACTGGACAGACCAGGGAGTTGTGCTTAATTCGAAATTCCCTCGGGCTAAATTAAGGTGAAACGACACCAAACGATCAGTTAAAGATTTTATTTATGACAGAAGCAAACAGAACTGGGGAGGTGTGGTAGTAGGTGGCAGGGTTTCTCACAACAGCAATTGGCATAAGACTACTTCTGTAAACTGTGTAACCATATACATCAATTCAGGGAATAAGGAGATCCCTCCCATTGAGTCACGAGGTTCAGAGCAGACCCCCTTGCTTTCCAGACTCCTCCTCAGAGAAGGGCCCAGGGGCGGCTGGATCTACTCTTAGTCTCAGACTTGGTCAACAGTTTATATCTTGAAACGGATGAGGTGTAGGGATTGTGGAAAAGGAAAGAGAGAAGAAGACAGAGAGAGAAAGGAAGAAAGAAAGATTTCAGCCCTGGCTCCAGCGTTGGTTCAGTCAGCCGAGGTGTCCAGTCAGCCAACAGGTCCGGTTCCGGTGGGCTTGTGCACCCGGGGCTTCAGTTGGTGTCCTTTTATCATCCTTGCCCCTCCTTCGGGCAGGCACCCAAACTCGTCAGTTTAATGAGCAGTTTGTGAGCCTTTGGGCTTGGGGGTCGTTTGTGGAGTAACTTCTCCTTCCCTGCAGACACTGCCATTGTTTGATCTTTGTATCAGAACAGCTTATCAGAATAGGCAGCTGCGCACCCTCCAGCACGCCCTCCCCCTCCTGTTGCTAGTGTCTGAGCTGATGAGCTTTTCACCTTGGTTCCTTGCTGTGCAGGGTTTGTCTTTAAGCAGAACTTGCCCCACCACAATGTTTGAGACATTAACTCTTTCAGTCTCTCACAGCAGGCCAACGAGACATGAGGTTTGAGTTAAGTACAGGGGAACCTAGATAGCACACTTACACTCCAATTTGTAAAAAAACATGCGTTGTTGGATCTGACCTGCCTTTTAAAGCACCTTGAAACGTAAGTGATGTTAGCTCTTCATATCTCCTAAAGATTAGACAATGACATAGCTTTATTGGGGTCTGTTTTAAGGTGGCAAACTAATATGCACATTTCCTCCTCATTCACTGATTTTGTTCTGTTATTGCATGAAATGAAAATAATCGGGGTTGAGAACACCGTTGTAGATGAGTTGTTTGAAATCTTTGCTTTGAGAACTTTGCCTCTGTGGAGAAAGGCAGCACACGAACCCTCATGAAATTTGAGATTGCACGCGTGAGTTACTTTAGAGTGCTGCGAGGAGCGGCAGCTGCCTGGGGCCAGGTACCAGGAGATACAGAGGACCCCCGTGGGCCTCACCAGCCAGGGCCTGTTCCACGGCCCCCAGCCAGGGAGCAGGGCAGGCCAGGAGGGCAGCTGGGGGCAGCCCCAGACACCATCAGGCACGGCCGTGGGAACGGGGGCATCAGCCTGCGGGGTGGGCCGGGCTCAGCGGGACCAGGGCCCGGGCCAGGGCCCCGCTGCGGTGGAGCTGGAGAGCCGAACTCCTACAGCGTCACTGGGACAGAGACTGGCAGCTCTGGGCCGAGCTGAAATGGCGCCCTGGGCCGTGGGGCAGGGGCGGGGGAGGCCCCGGGGGAGGCTGGATTGGGCCGTTGAGGGCCGTTATTGCCCTCAGTGCCCTGACATTTAATGACCCATATGTAAAACGTAAAAGGTCGGTTTGTCTTTATCAGAAAGAATGGTTACATGCTTCTTGGTCTTCTAGGCTGATGACCTTTCTTTTCACATCGTTTCTACAAAGATAAAAGAAACTGGCAAGGAAAAATCACGGAACATTAATCTGAGGAGCCATTTTTTGATGTTTCCTACCTACGCTAGGGGAAAAAAAAAGGATGAAAATACACTCTGTCATCAATTTTTAAAAATAAACAAGTTAATTTCAGAATAAAGCACTAGAGATTCTAGTAACTTTAAAAGTCAGAATATTGCACTTCTTATTTATGTCTTGGCATTCAGAAATCAAATAACCGCCCCTGTTTTATTTAACATGGAGATCTGTTGCTCACGGATTGTATTGCAGATTGCTTAAAACAATGAGGAATCATCTGTTTCTTACCACTGCATTATCTGTTTCTTACCTTTTCTTTCAGAAGTTCCCTGCTATACAAAACCACCTTTCTCTTATCAGCAATAGTATATCAGAGTGTCAAGGGTGATCTATATATACTTGACATGACTATTATTAGAACATATCTTTAAAATCTCAGTAATAAAAACCATCTCTTAAGTTACTCCTGGCATTAGTTCACAAATAAAATAAATCAGTATTTTTCGTTTACTTATCTACAGGGCTTTTTCATTTATGATTTAATTTCACAGCTGCATAAACATAACATCAAAAATCAACACATTTAAAACACTCAGGTAAAATAAGGGACAACTTACTGCCACGAAAAGGCAAAGCGTATAAGAACAGATAAATTTGAATTGTGAGCTGAGCAGTAAAAGAATCTGTCTTAATAAGGAATTACATATCTTTGGAGTTTAATTACAATAAGGCCTGTCACTATAAGATTAATGATGTGCAGTTTTTCACTTCAAACAATTGCAATTGAATTAAGATAGTACCATTATTCTTAGAGAGATAAGGTCAAGCAAATGAAGCAAAAGTGGGGAAAAAAATGGAAAACCAAACTGTACTGAAATGAGAGAACATTCTATAATAAGTTAGGACCTTAAAATGCATTACAAGGCTTACATTTACAAATTTTAAAAAATACTGTGTAAAATATTGAAGTAAGATTCTAAAATACTAAGAATGTTTATATGCTTTTTTGTTAACCATGCAACACCGTGGGATCTAGTACAATTTTCAGAACTGTGAATCAGAAGTAATTTGTACATTTGCATCTCTCCCTCTCTTCTAGAAATGGGAAGTACTTTTCTAGAACACATTTTACTTTCTCGGTTAGATATCATATAGCAGCACTCATGTGCAGGGAGGAGATTTGACTGTACAGTAGTGATAAACTCTGAATTGTTGATTGTGAGGTTATTTTTTAATGCACAGGGTAATGTGGCCTGGGGAGTCACTGTAGTTTGTCCTTATTCCTTGCTATACAAAGGCAGGAGCCCTTTCCCTTAGGGAAGAGATATTTAAAGAAAGAAAAGATCAAAAGATTGTTGTTACCTCTCCTCTTATCTCAGAACCTGAGAAGAGGAAGTAGGTCCTTTAGTCTTCATTTGCAATCTCTTTTCTGGAGTCTTTTCATTTGAGTGAGCAGATTCTCAAAATTATCATAACCTTTATTTGAATCAGGAACATAGTTTTCACATGCAAAAACTCTTGGCCATAAAAGTAAACCACCTGAGGACACATATAGAGGAAGTGGAAATGAAATGCTCTATCCACTAACCCCACTAGTGGAAAACCTTCCATTAGACGAAGACTGGTTTACTTTAGATATGTTTCCAAATTCTTTATTAAGTGTTAAAATACAATTTAACAAGGCCATAATAAAAGTGTTTAAGGGACCCTGATTTTCAATCACATTTCTTTTTAATATAACATATGTTTCAGTTTTCTGTGTTTGATATCATCAGAGTTCATCCTCTTCTACTCTTATTTTCCTTTCTTTTTCTTTTTTATTTCTTGGTATTACCATATCTAAAAATTGCATATTTCTATTTGCTTTGTGTGGACTTTATGTCAACTTTTGGCCATTATTGCCCTGACCTCTTTTGATACCTTTGAAGGTCTCTGTTCTGTTTATTAATGTAAATATGCATTCAAAACTTTGTAAAATATGTGGCAAAATATGCCACGATTCTTCTTTTAGAAATCACATCAAAGGTTAGATACTTTGAGAAGGAATCAGGTTCTTCAGCTCATGAGGATAACTAGAAGAATAATAGTGTAAAGACTGTGATAAATATGTAGAAATATGCTTTCTGTCTTTATTCATATCTTTGTCTAAGAGGAAATCTCCAGGGAGAGAGCAGAATCTGGCTTATATTTAGCTCTAGCTGTATTCAGAAGCAAGAACAGGTAATGTATTAGCGATTTACCTTGTTACCTCTCTTAATTCACCACATAATCTCATATTGCTTTCAGCCTATGAACGAAAGAAGCTACTCAATCTTCCTGATTGCTGACAGAATAAATTAATTAATAAACATGATTTTAGCTTTTAATTAAATTAGTGTAATTTGGTGTAATCTGCAAGAGAACAATAGGGCTAGTTTTTCAGCCCACTGTTAATAAATTAGTTTGTCTAAGAGCTGGTGCTTATTTTGAGCTCTTCTGAATGTGTATCATTATATAGACATTTAAAACAGAATCATCTTTCAAATTCTCATTACTTGCGAATACCTGTTTCACACTCTTGTTGAAAATAATGCATACCCCTTTTTACATGATACTGCATATCAGGAAAACACAAACAAACCCTTGTTTGTTAATGCAATCTCCAAGAATAAACTGTATCTCTCAACAGGCATTATGTAAAGTGTAATATGTTTCCTTTTACATAAGAAAATGAAAGAACACCTAAACCTTGAGTGATAGAGCCGAACACTGAATCCCAGAGGTTACTTAGATCTGAAGATGTTATAGACTCAATGAACAGTGCCAGGATAGCACAGAGAACATAGCTCAAAGATCCAGCTAATGGGCTAATGATTATGTAAAAGATCAATGCTTATTTATATATCCATAAGCATTTCCAGCAGGATCCAGCAATGTAAGAATCCGGATATAAATTTTGTAATATAAATCCCTGCAGAGTTAAATTTGGGATTGTTGCTTTTGAAACTAATCCGTTATGTGGTAACATAAATGGGATTCCTCTATAAATTGCTGTAGTTTGGGTTTGCTGAAAATATTTCCAATTTATATCCTTTCTTGTGATTGTGGTGGGGTACAACAGGTTCTGAAAGGCAATTTCAAAAAGTCTTCTAATTAACGATTATAATAAGTAGTAAATAATAATTACTATTACTAGCAAAAATATCAGTAATAATAATCTGTTTGACAGTATCAAATGTGATGTCAAATACGTCAAAGATAGCTTCTGTAGAAAGCTGATAATGTGAGAAGAACCGTAACGTTCTCAGCATGCACATGCAATTGCTATATTGTATGCTATATGACGCGACATGTTGCAAATCCCTGTAGAGTCTTAAGAGTTTAAATTAAACTAAGAAAATGAACTTGGAAGAGATGTTCAGGAAGATTCGTTAGTCTTTGGTTAGTTCAGAATATATTAAATAAGGAAAATACCTTCCACAGGAGCCTGTCCAGAATGCTGTGGTCCCATCATGGGGAAAGAGAAAGGGAGAACTGGGGTTGCCAGATATAAAGCAGTTTTTGTGTAGACACAACAGAAACTTAGGAAAGAGTTTCAACGTTAAAATCTTTCAAATCAAATACACTACTTCACAGAAAGAATGCATATAGGACCTAAGGAACCGTGGGGGCAAAAACAGAAAGCCAAAGATATGGCAGCAGTTTCTGTGTTCCTTGTTTATAAGGACATGCATACTTTGCTGCTTCTGTTTATTGATACCTTTTCTTATCAGCACTCCAGGCAATTGTTTAGGGGCTTTTTCAATCAATTGGCCAGCTTTTCCTGTCTCCTCTGACTGTTTGCTTTAGACATTAACCTGTGATGTGGAACGTGGTCAGGTGTTTCCAAAAATCTAACTTGTACGCACTGCTCTTCAGAGGGCTGATCTCCTCCCTTACCATTTGCTAATAGTATGATGTCCTATCTTTTTATCTTTTTTTATTTTTTGACTCATATAGGCGTATTTGTTACTTTTTTTCCTTATTTTCCCCAAATACACATGAAAAATCTTTCATTAACATTTAGATATATTTACACTTAAGTTATTTGGCATCTGGGTCAGATTTGGTTTTGGCCATATAAAGTTTACCTGAATTGTTATACTGTAGAATCCCTCATATTTCTTAAGTTTCTTTCATATTTGCTGAATCTCCACACACACAGTTTTCAAACATTATTAGAATTGTCGTATAACATCAGTTTGAGCATTTTTCTGGGGAACAGTTAAGATTTACATTGCTGATAACTACAGTTTTTACTAGCAACCTCATAATATGGCATATTTATTTTCTGGGGTAAGATAGGTCATAATTTTTACTTAATAAACTATGTAAAAATATGTGTACATTTTAATTTTAGTGATGCCACATCCCTTTGTTTTTGTAGTGTGCTGATCTGAATTGCTCATTCAGGGCCTCCTTCTGTGTTGGGTAAGGGATCTTCAGTGGCTGAAGACAGCAATTATTTCAGGATCAGATTCCCAGCTTTTTATTTGCTTTAGGGTTTCGGTAGCATTAGATCACAAATAGCAAAGAATTGAATCAGAGGGGTGATAAATAAAAACTAGAGTGACCCTACTATGGCCCTGTATGTTCTTGGAGATCATAAGGTGTACATGGGTTGCTCCCATCGTGCCTAGGGAATGAAGAGACCAGCATCACCATGGGGCTGGCATACTTTCTCTCACACTAGTGCATGGAGGGTAGATAAACAGCATCAGCAGCAAAGACACTAGTGAAACCACCTATTTCCAGTGCATAGAAGCAGCTAAGGCAATGCAAAGAGCCACAAGATACTCTTGGTACAGAGCTAACACAAATTAAATCCACTCAAGAAAACTGTGAAACAATGACTCTGTTTTTCTCTCCTACACCATAGCTTCTAGTCAACTCTCATAGTATACCTAGTTTAGTGCAAATGTATTATTTTAGTTTTATATTTAGAAATATGCACACTTTGCCTCTTGAACATTATCTTGAATCCAAATCTTTTCTATTGTAAAATGAACAGTAAATAATAAACTAATTAAAGGCCATGAGAATAGCTTATGTTCTCATGGAGATCGCTTGAAACACATAAACCCCACAATTCTCTGCAGAAACAGTGTTTGAAGAGAGAATTGGCCTATAAGTAAATGGGTAAATTATAATGTTCATAATTAAATAGAATGCTGTATATAAATTTTCTTTAAAAAGATATAATGCTATTTTGTGAGTAATATTCAATTCAAACTGTTATTTACCATGAAATGACAAAATAAATGACAAAATTATTCTACCCTGGACATAGGGTAGAATAAAGAAACTTGGATTCTCATCTCAGTATCTCAACTTTGTACCCTGCAAGAAAAATATTTTGTCAGTTCAAAAGCCTAGCAGAGATCCTTGGCACAAGACACCCTCCAACTCTTTTGGCTGATGAAGTTACATTATATGTTTCTGTGGAGGTAGTAAAGGAGAATAGCTTGTGAGACAGCTAGCATGGCCAAGCATGTACATACCCATGCACAGTGTAGAGGCAACTGGTGTGCATCAGAGAAGCTCTGAGGCCTACGGAGGGGAATCAGCTCGCCTGTGAACTCAGACTTCAAAGTCTAGGCAGCACCCAGACACTACTTCTGAGGACACCACAGTTGTAACCTGCGTGGTCACAGATCATCTGGGTAAAACAGGTGGTATTCTTGTCTTCCTCAATAAGGCTGAGGTATGTTTATGTTTAGATGATATTTGAACCAGATATTTTTTGTGCATATTGCTGCCTTTCTAAAAATGGCCTTACACCCTCATTTTACTTGTATTATTTTGAGGGTGAAAAAACCCAACAACAAAAACCCAGTACCCCTATCCTTTCTATACAATTAACAATAACAAGTAATACTAGTGCATGATAGGTGACCAATACCTGTTGTGAAGATAGCGTTAATCACTGTGTCTTGAAAGGAAATGGGAAAAAAAGTGCAGCAGCATGTTGTCTATAAATCAGCAAGCTTCATTTACTAATTTATATTGAAATATTTTTACTACATACATTGCATTGCTAATGCATAGAAACCATATATTTTCTTTGCCTGGGGTGGTCTAAAGCTCTGATGACAATAAATCTGGATATACAGGTAGTACTACTCTCTTTAGCCCATAAATTTAGTAAAAAGCAGAGTTTCCGAAAATATGTATCGCACATATACAACTCCCTCCAGACAGAAAAGCAATATAGTAAAAATGAAGTTCTCCTTTTGCACAGTCCTTTTATGGGAAGGTAGATAGCTCCTCTCATTCAATATATTCAAAACTGTGCCTTTCACTCTAAATCATCTGACAAGGTATGACCAATATGAATTATATTATTTTGAGATTATATTAAATGAAATGCAAACCATAAGATTATCATTACTTTAATATCACTTAGTTTTTGAGCGTCAAAGTAATTCAGAAATTGAATCCCCAGTTTGAGCATCTATATTGTGTAAACTGTAATTTGTAAGTTTATAAAAAATGAAGTGAAAAGTTCGGATTTAAACAAGGTTGTTTTAAAACACCCTGAAAGAAGAATACCCACATACATAGCAAATTTTCAGTATTTTTTTACTTTCCATATGATATAAATGATGCAGAATATCCTTTGAATTCAAGCTTCCCAAATATCACACTTATCCCCATCTTGTCCCAAGTCAAAACCATTAAACAATCCAAACACAAAATACGGAGAATTTTGATGAATTATGCTTTTTTTGCTCTATAAAATAAGATCTGTGTTAGACTATGTTAGATGGCCTTTTTTTCTCCACTCAGGTCCTCCTTTTTCCTTTTTCTTTTATGGAAATACACTGAGAAGTAGGCTAATAACATACCAAACAGTCTTTCACAGTTGTGTACATACAGTGGTTCATTACAGCTCATACTGGAGATCAGCATATGGTTTGGCTTTCACATCTGTCGTGCTTTTGTAGCTCCAAGCATTGGAACAGGTTGCCCAGAGAGATCGTGCAGTCTATCTCCATAGTTGGAGGTTTTCAAGACCTAACTGGATAAAGCCCTGAGCAACCTGGTCTGTTCTCACAGCTGACCCTGCTTTGAGCAGGAGGTTGAACTACAGACCCCCTGAAGTCCCTTCTAGACTGAATTATCCCATGCTACTGTGATTCTGAGTGAAGTTTAGAAGTTCTTCTGGGGCAAATTCACATGTGCACATAGTGTACCGCAGTGTCATGCAGAGACGCTAGAGAGGCATATCTTTGGAACACTGTATTGTGCCAGGTACGTATGCCTTATTGTGTCACTTCTGAGGATATTTGAGCTGCTGTTTTTTTAAGCCATAATTTCTGAATGAAGCCTATGATTTTAGCTACCTTCCTCAAAGAGACTTGGGACACTCAAAACTTGACACTGCTCATGAAAAATTGCTTTTATTTCTTATGTAAGTAACACAGTAACAGTAGCCACTGCTATGGCTGAAGGAGCTGCTCTAAACTCCTGAGGTGAAAACTGGGTGGGTAAGTGAAATCAAATTTCGTTTAAAGATTCCAGTGTTTCATTTTTTACTTATAGCCTTGGTTTAGATTACTTTAGTACTGTATTACTTAAGTTGCAATGCAAGTAATTTTGCATTTCACAGAAGTCTTCATTAAATAAATAACAATTTACTTTTACTCATGCTTTGACATCTATGGATCACAAGCTACTGTATCTGTTAATGGCATTTGCCCATTCCACCATTTTGCAGCTTCTCATCCTTCTCCCTTTCATGTCCACTGAAGCAGTGCCTTTGGCCATATGCCATCTCCATTCTTCATGCATAACTAAACAAGCTTTCTTATTATTATTACTGTTATGAACCATTTCTTTTGTTCCATTGTTTTCATTTAGCTTCTGACCACATTGGTAAAAGAATTGCAATGAATTCCTCTGCTTTCTAATTCAAAATATGATCTGTACTTATTTTGGTTTATAGATGCAATTCAACAGTGCTGAAAAGACCTTGAGTAACCTCCTTTTGTTGCCGTTACTGTTGTTGCCAAAAAAATCTTCAGAACTACCAAACAGTATTCACGGAAGGTTTCAGTGACCAAAGCACGGTGAAGAATCTCCTATCACATTATAAGGATAGAGAAACATCTGTTTCAAGAGTTTTGCCTCTAAATGCTGACTAATTTTTTACTGAAAGCTGTGCCAGGCTAGAGTAGTGATAGTTATATGACCTATCTTATGTTGTTTATAGAGATTGCTCATACTAAAAGGAAAATCTCTTTTTGCTAGCTTCTTTTGTCTCATCTTGATCTTTAATGTTGTCAGAATTTGCAAGTAAAACAGGATTAAATACAGTAGTCTTCCCATGTAAGCCTGGGCTGCTGTACTATATGGCACTGGGATTTCCAGGAACACCACTTCTGTTTTTAACTCATTACTGAAGCAGTGCAGCAACATGGTGATAAACCACTTTTTGTAGTGGAGTTCTTTTCTTACAGAAAAAGGATAAAGCCAGGCTCCTGATTACCCAAGAGCACTGAGAGGTACTTCAGAAAATATAGGCTCCATGAACCAAATGTTTCATCTGAAAGGAATTTTTTAAAGTTTAGTGTAAGCAATTATACACAATGCTAAAATTTACACTGACAACATTCATTTGAATATGTAAATTTAGAGTTGATATAAGCTATATTTCAGATGTAGTGTGTCAGAAAAAAAAAAATTTCTGTAGAAACCAGACCGTGGATATAGAAAATCACCAAAGCCTTCAAAGAGCTGCATATTTCCAGGGCAAGCTTCTCAAGTTAGTGGAAATAACTGCCACTGTGGAGCTTTTGTTGACTTTATTGCTTGTATGTCTCAGTAAAGAGCTGATTGCCTTAATATAATTCAAATTAGCTAAAGGCAGTGTGTAATCTGTTAAAAAGACACCCTGCATTTAACCAACTGGCACTAGTCTAAATAAACAGAGGCCTTAGCTTTCATTACATGACCCTATCCATTTTATTTCTAATCAAAAAGTATTGGCTTTCCTACTTTACTTTCCCTATAGCACTGTGATTTCTAAATGGAAACTACCCATCGTACTTCAGGGTTTTTTTTGCCTATAGCTTTTCCTTTAAATGCATGTCATGGGTCTAATTTCAGCTGAATATTTGACACTGCTTGCAAAAATGAGCTTACATGTAGTATTACATGGGTGTCTTGCCATTGCATTTGTAGATATACTTTTTCTTTGTTATAGGTTTACCTGTTCTTAACTGCATTGTTAACTCCAGATTTCAAGGAAAACACTCCCTGAAACCTTGCACACACAGATGGATGAGGTGCAGGGTTTTTTTCCATCGCAGTGAGCACTATCGTACTATACTGACAATTCAATAAGAATCCACTGTTCTCCTAGCAAGAGTTGTCCAGTGCTAATTTGTAAGCACAAATTCTGCTGTGATTATGTGTAAACATCAGGCTTCAAGCCCACCCCAAAATCTTTGCAAAGCTTGATTGGTTATATTTCTTTTGTGGTTTTTTTTTTTTTTTTCTCTTTTGGCTTTTTATTATTTGTATTATTTACTTTTTATTACTGAAAGATTTTTGTCCTTGTCAGAGCTTCTTTGAAAATGGTTATTCTTATAAAATGTTTCCTGACGAACAATTTCTGACTCATAATTCTAGGGAGGCCCAAGAATAAGATCCTGAAGTCTCTAGAAGAACCAAATGAACAGGAAACGTGTTAACTTCTTCAGAAGTCTAAAACTGAAAGGTGAATATTCAGTTATTGCACCTGGCCCTATGAGCACAGAAGCCCTCCTCTTATTGGGTATTTAACTATTAACTAAGAACTGGAAAAGCCACAGATGCTAAGGGCAGTTTCATGCATTATCAATTCCCACTTTGAAACCAGACATATTTTGGAAATGATAAACAAACAGATCATAGAGTATAGTTCAATACTAATTCTTAAGTAATCATGAGCTTAAACTCTTGAAGGAAGGGTCAGATAGGTTGAAGGCTAGACTAAGTAAAAAAAAAATCCTCTTCATTCAATTTCCAAAACTGATTCTGGAAGAATAAACAGTGAAAAGGAAAAAGTTTTTTTTCATCACTGATGGAGAATATAGGTAATAGAATTGCCTGTATGTTGGTTTTAAATTACTTAATATCCTGACAATATAACCTAATAGCAGAAGGACTGTAAAGGAAACAGATCTCTAAAACAGCATGAAGCCCATTCTCACAGAATTTCAAGAGCTAGAGCTCACACTGCAACCACAGATGCTACATAAAGTCCTTGGGGACATTGGTAGAGGACATTTAATCTTCTGGCTTCCAATCAGTCTTATGTTCAAGCTCCGCTATACTGTCAAGACATTGACAGTTATATTTTTATTGATTTTTGAGTGACTGGTTTTTGGGTTCTTTTTCTACCAAGGTCTACCCCTCCCATCAATATAAATCCTGCATTTCTTCAGCCACAACCAGATATTCTGTAAGAATTGTCACTCACGTTTCCTGACTTCAGACAGTATGGCAATTAGCAAAATGGAGTAAAATTACATATTACCAGTCAAACTTCAGCCAAGAGCTGTAATAACTGTCCAGGTTCTAAAATCTGAATTTGACTAACTTCCTTCTTATATAATTGCATTGTTACACATTGCTCAATTTGCTAATTGACTACATAATTTGTCTGACCTACATATACATATTAATCAGTAGTCTTGCTATGCTTTTGTCATGGACATACCTGCAATGTCTGGTAACATCCTGACTTGAAAGGATACTTTGAACTGCAATTGTGTGCACGCATTTAGGTATGTATGTATATATGGTTTTCATCAAGTACAGAAAATTCCTTTAAAATGCTGGCCTTTTGTTTTCACTAACCTGTTAGGGTCAGCATGACCCAACATTACTCAGCACTCCTCAACACAGAAAAAGTCCCAGCAACTTCCCTGCTTGTTGCTGTATATCACTTTTATGATCAGCGGGGCCCATGTCAACAGCACAAGATATGGACCAGAAAAACAGGACACTAAAACAGTAAAGGCCCTTTGCATTTTAACTTTCTCCAGCTGCAGACTGCAGCTTTCAGAATTTTAATCAGGCACCTAAATGCCATCTAAATCCCACTTTTTGTACATACTTCCTTTACTGGCTCAAGACCATAGTAAATTTGGCCTGAGATTTGGTCAGCAAATTAGAATATTAATAAATATTTCTAAAGGATTGTTGAGGGCAAGAAAGGAAACAGAGAAGAAAAAAGCAGAAGACAACAGGAGATATAGTTAAAAGCAAGGAATTTTGGGAGGCTGAGATCACATGATAAACAGTCCACAGGGAATGGGTGAGCATGGAAACAAAGGGTGAAGGGAGGCAAGACCAGAAAGGAGACACACAACAGAAGAGAGTGGCAACAGGAGAGGGGAGACTGTTGTCTATACAGAGTCATGCTTCACTTACTGCAAAAGCTGAAATACATGAAGGCTGATGTTACATTTACAGGAGCTTAATGTTTGTTTGGAAACTAGATTCTGTCTATGCCTCTGCCACTGAGTTTCACTGAATTTGATAAATCGCTTCAACGATACTTTCTAAGGGTGCATGTTCATAACAGTCTGAATATGTTGCACCTCAGTTACAGCAATATTGACTGTTCACAGATGTAATTAAAGTTGATTTGCTGTGCTGTGAATATATGAAGATTCATTAATGCTACTACTATGAAAAATGAGGTCATAGGTATTCCAACCAGAGATTTTTTAATCTCAGTCCCCCTGAGTCTCAGTTCTCTCTCTCTAAAATGGAGACAGTACCTATATGTGAAATTGAATTTATTAATGTTTATGAAGCAGTAACACACTCTAGCGATAAGTGTGGTAGAAACACTTATGGGGAAATTAAGAATTCCTTTGCCAGACTAGGCTTTCAATCTTATGGAGAAAGTAAGGGAGAGGGCCAGGGGTAGGAGGCCAGGCAGTGGACAATGAGGAGAATGCAAAATATTGAACAGATGTATGAAATACACAGTGATCTTGTGGAGACAGGGATCCTTACTAGAATAGAAGTATTTAGATAATAAATCACAAGGCATACATACAACAGGACTGAATTAAGGTGACAGTGGGTACCTTTATTCTACTAAAAACTTTTCCGCAGCTTGATTTTTCAATTTGGAATGGAATGGAATGGTTCCAGTTGGAAGGTACCTACAATGATCATCCAGTCCAACTGCCTGACCTATTCAGGGCTGACCAAAAGTTAAAGCATGTTCTTAAGGGCATTGTCCAAATGCCCAAACACTGACAGGCATGGGCTGTCAATCAACCATCTCTGCAGGAAGCCTGTTCCAGTGTTTGACCACCCTCTTGGTAAAGAAATGCTTCCTAACGTCCAGTGTGAACCTCCCCTGGTGCAGCTTTGAACCATTCCCATGTGTCCTATCACTGGATCCCAGGGAGAAGAGCTCAGCACCTCCCTTTCCACTTCCCCTCCTCAGGAAGCTGTAGAGAGCAATGAGGTCAACCCTCAGCCTCCTTTTCTCCAAACTAGACAAACCCAGAGGCATCAGCCATTCCTCACAGGTCATTCCTTCCGGCCCTTTACCAGCTTTGTTGCTCTCTTCTGGACACATTCAAGGACCTTCACATCCTTCTTAAACTGTGGGGTCCAGAACTGCACACAGTACTCAAGGTGAGGCCACACCAACATTGAATACAGTGGGACAATCACCTCTTTTGACTGGCTGGTTATACTGTGTTCAACGCACCCGAGGATGGGGTTTGCCCTCTTGGCTGCCAGAGCACACCCCTGACTCCTATTGAGCCTGCTGTCAGCCAGCACCCCCAGATCCCTTTCTGCAGGGCTGATCTCCAGCCACTCCTCTCCCAATCTATACTTTTGTCCAACTTTACTCCATCCCAGATTTAGAATCTGGCATTTGTTCTTGTTAAATTTCATGCCATTGACATTTGCCCAATGCTCCAATCTGTCTTAAATATGTTTGAGCAGCAGTGCTAGGTTCTCCTTGGGCTGGTGGCAGACTTGGGAGATGATGGGTTGTATAGGTCCATTTCAGAGCTGCTCCTGGTTCCTTCCACTCAGGTTACCCTCCAGCACCCTGCCACCAAGACCCTGCCAGGTATGACCACAAGAGGACACTCATATAAGTGTGTTATTTTTGAACAATACATCTACAGAACTTAAAGCCAAAGGAGATTATGAGAAGAGTTTTCCTCACCTCACTGGCCCACTTTGTGATGCCTTTTCTGAGGAACTGGAGTATTTCTATTTGACCACAGACTGACAGGTTGGACAGCTTGTCCACACCTTCATAAAATACGATTATTAAATGTCTGAACGAATTGTCTCCTTCTGCCAGGTTTCATCTCACTTCTTGTTAACATTGCTGTGGTTTTCTCACTTATGATTATTGGAAATGAAATTGAAAATATAAGGTTAAAAAGGGAAATAGTAAATTGCATGTACAATAAACATCAGGGGGGTGAGCAGAAGCAGTAAATTAAATATAGACAGAAGATACAAGTAATCTGATGGATTAATGTGTACGACTGTGCTTCTTTAAAGATGTCCAATATACTCTGGAATGGAAAACCAATCATCTATAAAAATAATACAGTATAAAATTCCTACAATTATGATAAGGGTACTAGACCATTTTTTTCCTGAAAATTGGTGCACAATTCAAAAAATATCCTTTGTAAAAATTCCAGATGGATATGTATTATTGGCCAGGAAATGAAAACCAATTCATTAGGGAATGAGAAGGACCTGGTGTATTCACAATCAAGAAGAAATTCCTCATTCCCACAAATGGACCCACTTTGCTCATGGTAGGGAAACACTTTGATTGATTTCACAAGAAAGAACCATGAAGCACTTCACCGATGTGCCACAATAACTACCTTGTTAGGACTCTGTAACAATGTTTTGGTCTTCTGTTATCAAATGTGTACTCTATAGAAATCTTTCCAAAGCTTCAGCCTCTAGTGAACTGGAGTTTTCAGATGGCCTTGCAGTGCCCTGCCAGATTCAGGGCTCAAATCTGACTACTTCTATCATAAAGGCTGCTCTCTCTGCCTCACTTACATCGATCTCATCTGACTAAGTTCTATGATGACCAAACCACTTTCTGAAGTTGCTATTCAAATGCTAATGAAGTGCAATTATGAGCCTAATGTTGGAACCCAAGTTAGGTACCTAAAATTTACACAGAATTAATCCAGGCCTTTCCCTCCTTTGTAGTAGTGTGAAATTCTGCCAACCAGACTTGTTGATGACATATTGGCATAGCAGGCTGCAACCATGCTCACTGAGTTTTTTCAGCTCTGAATAAATTCCTGAATATTTCTTTTTAAAGAAAATCTTACTTGTGCTATCATTTTCTACTTAGTGGAACAGAATTTCAAGCTGATATATACAGGCTATTGTCTGATAATATGAATTCATAGGTTAATAATTTGATATTAAGATCCATAATCTGTTGATTTTATCACATTAACAATTTTTTAAAAAAATATCAGTTCTCTAAAAGATGATGTGAAATTAATGTGTATATATGATCATCAGTGGAAGAATCAGTTTGAGTGGTGAATTGTTGATTTGGACATGTAATTAAAAAATAAATGAAGTTCTTTACTGTAATTTTGTTTTAAGGTTTCTATATTCAAAAGGAAAATACGTAATATAAATTACCAGATTTTTATACCTGAAATATCCTTATATGCATGGTTTGCCTGTATGTTGGCATTCTGTATTACCTGAAATATCTGGGTAACTTGGCTATTCTTCAGATAACTAAGACTTTGTACAAACCAAATAAAAATCTATAAAAATATTTGTAAGAACACATAAGTGACAAAAATGTGTCATTTTTTTCTGTGCTATTATGCTTTAGAATGGACAAAACTAGATACAGGTGCAAAAACAAGATGAAGAAAATGTGTATTAAAACATAAATTTAAAAAATTATATAATAGTATAATTAATATTCTTGGGGAGACAAAACAAAATTGTTAGCCAGGTTCTGCAATTTCTCTTATATTGAGCATTCAAACATTGTCACAGTCATTCTGTCTACTTTCAGTGTACAAAATTAATTTTTCATAAATTTTGTAGCTGGTGATTAATCCTGATATATTTACTACATCTTGAATAATTCATAAATAATTAGTAGATTAGATCAAGCTCTCCCTCATACAGTTACTTAATTCCCTCATTTTACCGCCATTTCAATCTCCTTACAACCAAGTGTCTAGGGGAATTTCAAGTTATGATTGTCTGTGTTTCTGCATAGACTAATGGTGTCAGTCATGTCTGTGTTATATGCCATGACATCAGAAGGTGCAAATTAAAGTAGGGTAAATTTAACCATCTTGATTTTCTGTTTCAATGTTTTAAGTCATCAAATTGACCATCATGTTGAGAATGAGATGAAAAACACTTCTTCTGCCAAGACAGTTCAAGTAACAGTTGTGTTCAGATAAACTGACACTACATGAAGGAAAGAGCAATAACAAGAAGAAACTAAAAGCACATGTCACAACAGTACTTAAACATTATTGGATTTTTTTTTTTTTTTTAAGAACAAGCAGCACCGGGAGCAGAGATCAGAGCCCATGTCTCTTTTTTCCACAGCAAGGGCTATAACTAGTGGGCTATAGAATAAAACTCTCTTTTTCAAGTCCAATAAATCCTAAATTGTTTTCTGCAAAGAAACTGCCTTCAGCGGACTAGCTTGATAATGCCACAATAACAGAGCAACTCAAGATAACATTTTTAGGAGTTGGGAGATGTGAGTGTTGATCCTTAAAAAGAAGAAAACAGTACTTTGGAATCTGTAGTACTAGACTGGTATGTTATCAGGGAATGATTCTGCTTCTCCAGTATACTTTCTTCTTTTGTTTTGAATATTTATGCTGTTGTTACTGCTCCTAAGGGTCGAAGTGGCTCTTTCAAGGAAATCTGTGATTTCCTGGCAACTCTGTCTCATAGCTACGGTCATGTCAATTCATGGATTCAGTTCAGTTTCTGTGGAGGCATATGATGCACTAACTGAAGTATATCATGTTATGGAATGCAAATATATAGAATCCATAGATTTGATAATTCCTTGTGTGGGGTATTTGGGTAACTTCATATAGAGTAAAAATTAAAATGTCTTGCCTAAAATATTTACAAATCGATACAGCATGAGGTTTTAAAAATACTACATATCAATATCCTGCCCTTTAAAACAGAACTCTAAGGTATTGGGTTGAACTGAGTATCTGCATTTTTTTTCCACTGCAATCACTAGAATGAAGATGTGAATGCAACCGGGCAAGTACTGTGAAAGTGGCAAGCAATTAACAAATTGACAAATGAACAAATTAAGAAACAAAACGTGACAAATAAACCAATTGGTAAACTGGAAAACTGACAAACTGGCAAATAGCTTGGTAAGAAGGGAGACAAGCTTGAAGTTTATTAGAAAGGGCAGCTTAGGTACTGTAGGCTGGGAAAATTGATTCAAGAACCTTTCAAGCACTGGGTAGTAGTCCTTCACTGAGATGTTGTGAATGAGAAAAGGAGTAAAGTGTAAGACTAGGAATAGGGGCTTGGATATTCTATAATCAAGTCACATGAGAATTAAATATTAACCAAGAACTTGGTAATCTTTGGACAAAAAGCTACTTCTTTATCTTTACTGCACATAGCATTTTGATAAAAATAAATAACTATCCCACACATCAGTATGTGATAGCTAAATGGTAGACTGGATATCATGAGTAGCTCTTATGTAAAGTATGCAATGGCGTTTAGTAAAAGACTGCTTTACAGGAAAAGCTTGCCCTCAGCCAGCAATCCTTGGGCACCATCCTGAGCCCACATGGTAGAGTTTGGAGATAATGTGATTCACATCATCATTTATTTTAGGTTGCAAGTTTTAAGTTTTTTTATTATTTGCCCATGTGGTGGGTTGACCTTGGCTGACTGCCAGACACCACCCAGCTGCTCTCTCACTCCCCCTCCTCAACAGGACAGGGAGTGAAAATAAGATGGACAAGCTTATGGATTGAGATAAGGACAGGCAGATCACTTACCAGTTACAATCACTGGCAAAACAGACTTGACTTGGGGAAAATTAATTTAATTTGTTAAAAAAAAAAAAAAAAAAAAAAAAAAGAGTAAGATGGTGAGAAATAAAGACAAAACTAAAAACACCTTCCCCCACTACCCACCTCTTTTCCCAAGCTCAACTTCACTCCTTAATTTGACTCCTCTACTCCTCCTCCCCCTGCTCCAAGCAGTGCAGGGGAAATGGGGAGTGGAAGTTGCAATCAGGCGACAGCAGTTCCTCTCTGCTGCTCCTTCCTCCTTACACTTTTCCTCTGCTCCAGCATGGGGTGCTTCCCATGGGATACAGTTCTTCTCAAAATTCTCCAAAATGGTCCCTTCCTATGGGCCAAGGACTGCTCCAGTGTGGGTCCTTTCCCTGTAGTACAGTCCTTCAGGACCAGACTGCTCCAGTGTGGGTCCCGTACAAACAACAGTTCCTGCCAGAAAATCTGCTCCTACATGGGCTCCTCTTCATGGACCATAGCTCCTGCTAGGAGTCTGCTCCTGTGTGGGCTCTCCATGGGCTGCAGCTTCCTTCAGGGCACCTCCACCTGCTGTGGCATGGGGTCTTCCACAGACTGCAGTGTGAATTAATCTGCTCCAGTGTAGTCCTCCATGGGCTGCAAGAGGCCAACCTGTGTCACCGTGGTCTTTTCCAAAGGCTGCAGGGGAATCTCTGCTCCAGTGCATCTCTGCTCCTCCCCTCTCCTTCTTCACTGACCTTGGTGTCTGCAGGGTTGTTTCTCATATTATACTTGCTCCCCTCTCTCATAGCTGCTGCGTATTGTTTTTTACCCTTTCTTAAATATGCTGTCACAGACACCATCAGTATTGCTGATGGGCTCAGCTTTGGCCACTGGCAGATCCATTTTGGAGCTGGCTGGAACTGGCACTGTCTGGGATAGGGGCAACCCCTAGCCTCTTCTCACAGAAGCCACCTCTGCAGCTCCCCCACTACCAAAATCTTGCCATGTAAACCCGACAGAGCCTAAAGTCACCCAGCAATCCCACCATAGCTGGGAAAATACTGCATCACTCTCCAGGCAAGTGTTTGCTCCAGGTACTATATCACACCATGCGCTCTGGGCTTTAATGGCGTTAATTATCCTGGCTCTACTGACTTCAAAAACTGCATATCACCATAAACAAACTGAGAAACATGTCTTGAAAAAAGATATACTCCCTAAGGAAAAGGTACAATCTGCAGTTAATGCAGATGACCAGTTCAGTAAGAGAAAGAGATTGTTTAAACATTGGAATGAGCATTATCTAAAAAAGGCCAAAATTACCCACAATCTTTACTCCCTATACTATTTTTTCTTAAAAAAAAAAAAGTAATAATCAAGTTTAAAAAAGAAAATTAAAATATAAAATGTGTAGAGAAAAAAAGACATAAGAAAGTATGTCATAAAAAAGGATAGATATTCAGTGGAAGAAACTACATCAAAAACTTATCCTTTCTCTGCCACAACCTTCGTAGAACAGTAAACTAGAAAAAAAAGAAACACATCAGAAAGATATATGTCTTATTTCTTTGGAAAGAAAAATTTTCATTTGTTCATGAAATAAGGTAAGAGACTCCTGTTATCACCTCCTGCTAGTGTCACAGTGGCACAAAAGCAAGCAAAAGTAAGAACGGTGTAATCCAACATGTTAGCTGACCTCCAGGGCAGTACTGGGAGATATAGCAAATCTGGCCTCACACTTACTAATGTCTGATCTATGTTTGGGTGATTGCAGCAGCTCCTGAAAAGAGCACAAATATTCAGTAAAAAAATCATGTGGCAAAACTCAGGATTATTATAAAATAGTAAGTGCACTGCAAAAAATTTTGACATCAATATAAAAAAAAAAAAAGTCTGAAAACACTACTTTCAGTTTCATGTTTTTTTCATGCCTTGATGATAATTATCTGAAGTAGATGGAAATAGGGATACCTACAGTCCTGCACAGTGATACAATACCTTACTTCCAGGGGCCAGTCTCCTGCTCCTAAGCCCTTCTGTTGAAAGCATTGGGAGAGTAAGACGCTTCCAAACGCAGAAGTAAAAATGCTGAATGGGGAGCTGGTTCCGCTTGCCAGTAAGAAAAGCTGAACATGAAGGATAAATCCAGTTGACACAGCAAGGCGGGCTCTATGAATGCACATCCTTCATTGTTTCTGCAAGAGAACTTGTATCAAGGTCCTGAGAGCACTAATGGGCTTTAATGGTCCTAAGCAGCCTCGCGTGGGGCCCCCCGCACCCATGGGCCCAGGAGCTCTGTTCCAGCTCAGCCTGGGTCCGCCAGTCCCCGATGGAGATAGGCTGTAGGTTTACCAGCCTTCAGCTCCGGCTGCACTGCAGCCGTGCCTGGGCCTGGCCCTATGCGCTGCTGACCCTGACCCTGACCCTGACCCTGACCCCCGAGCAGATGTCTGAGCCTGGCATCCCGGGGCTACGTCTGGCACCGGGTGCCCTCACTGGGCCTGATCCTGACTCCCACCACGCTGGCCTCTGCCTATCCCCGTCCCCCGGGAGGTGCCCGATGCCCGGGGCTGGGGCTGCCCCCGCCTTCCCCGCTCCTGGCCGGGGGCTGGGACAGGCCCTGGCTGCCAGGCCCTGCCCGGCCGGTTGCCTCGTCGTCCCCCTGGGCTGCTGCCTCCCCGCCCTGAGGGAGCAGCGGGCCTGTGCTCTGCCCTGACGGTTCGACATCCTCACTTTCCGAATCCTGACTAGGCTGAGGTGTTCCCTAAGCTGTTCAGTCAGCACAGAGCTGGGCATGCACGGAGGTAGGATTTTAGTAAACCAGACAGTGTTCATTTTTTTAAAGGGTGTTTGTGGAATCCACTTACCATGTGGGCTGGTAGCAAGTCACCCAAAGATAACCGGAAAATAATTTTAGGTTAGGTCCCTCTGTTTCCCTTGAGCCTTACTTTAGGTGATTAAGTCCTTGAATGGGTCTGAATAGTAGCATATTGCCATTTTTCAATTTTACTCTTTATGAAACATAAAACCCTTGTTGGGGTTAAAGAAAAAAGTCTGCTAAACGAAAAGAATCTGAGAGTCAGGTGCAACAACTGGTTTATTTTTTATCAGATATGACACAAGTATCAGGATCTGTATGATGACATTTGAGAATTAAATCACTTGATTTTCAAGCTTTATGGTTTTGGCTTTACTATTGCTTAGAACCAGGTGTTTAGAAGTGGGAGTTGGAACCATTCTGTGCTGGGCCATGCTGCCATATAGATCATATGCTCTGAGGCTACCATGCTGTGTCTAAACTGTAAGAAACCTTTAAGTAAGTGCTTCACCGTTCTTAGGACTATGTGCATGACATGCCTGGGACAAGTATGTATTCTGTCATGACCTATGCGTGCATCATCCTTCTTGCACCATAGTTTACATGGGAAAAAAGTGAGTGCAGAGGTCAAAAGGGCATATGAATTTCAACTATTTTCCATTTTGGAACCTGTCTTTCAATAAAAGCATAGTAACACAGAGTCAGATTCCTGGCTTATCTGGGTCAACAAAATCATATCAGATATTAAATGATCAGGAAGTTCTGTGCAGTGAAAAGATAGGGATTGACTCTAATAGTATATAGCTGTCTTCAACACTTATTTAAGTTTCAGCAGTGTTGCTATAACATATAAAACTGGTGTGAGTTAAAAAAGAAATGCACCTATAAAACAGCCTGGGATAAGACTGTTTCAGGTTTACTTTAATGAGTTCTTTCTGTATCAATTGTGAGCTCTGATTTGGCATTGCTATCCAATATCTCTCCTCAAAAGCATACATATTTGAAATAAATTTAGACTAGAGTAGAATACACTGTGTTCCTGTCAAGCACGTTATCTCCCAATAAGAAAATAACCTAATCATGAAGTATAAACATTCAGCTACTCTAAAAGTATGGCAGTTGAGACAGGGAGGGAAACAATATGATTATTGTTTCATTAGTGCACAATAGAGTACTGAAAACTGGGATTTGGTCTCTGAATAGGTGCCTCACTGTAATAATTGAATATTTAAGAATCATGTTTTTTGGCAACCTAACATCCTAAATAAATGGCTGTCCTGAGAGTCAGAACCTTATTTCAGTTGCTCCAGCAGGTATTTGGATTAATTATATTGAAGTAAATGAAAGTATTTTAGTTATTCCTTGTCTAATTGAGGTAACAATCTTCCTTAAGAAACAAGCCATAAACATAAAGAAAATCTGTTATATGAAAAAGACCAAAAAATAATCTAAGTTCCCCAAGGGTTTCAGCCTACAGTTGCCCTTCTATGATACTATCTACTCTCACATGAGCCTCAAAAAAAAAAAAAAAAAAAAAAAAAAAAAAAGTGTGCTATTATTAAATACATCTAGAGAAAAAACTTGTAGTTTATGTGCATAAATGCTTATCATAGCATCATCATATCATTAACCGCAGGTATGAACTCTTCCCAGCTCAAGAAGGAGAAAAACTGCAAGCATCCTGAAAAATTAACCACCAGCTTATACACTTATCTGAATAGAGATATCCTCCTTTCCTTTTTTTCAAAATCATACCACTCAGTGGGGAAAAAGCCATCGAATTTAGTGAGCTAGCAAAAGTGCAAACAAGAGCATGTTGACAGAATAGTAACCTGCATTTTGTCTTGGTACAGAGTCTTCATACTTCTCTAGCAAATCTTTAATGCAAATTCTAGAAAAACTATTACAGTAAAAATTCTGGAATCTAACATTGTTTTCAGCTGTATAGTAACCATTCTGAACTGTGACAGAGCTTCAACAAAGCTACTTTTCCTGCATATTTTGAGAGAAGAGTGAGTACTGTTGACCTCTGAAACAACAGATTCCTTGCACTTACACAGAAAAAAGTATCAGAGGGACCGAGATGCATGGTTCTACAGACTTGTAAGATAATAAGCAGGCCTAAGAAGAGGATGGCACTTCAGAAACACTCTGACCTTCATGTTTTCTACTGGTGAGTGGTTAACAATACATTGGCATTAACTGCATTAGTTGATGCTATGTGTTTCAGACACCATTCCACATTGGTTCTCAAGTGTAGCACAGGGAGCACAGGTGCCTAACACAGCATTCTGGATTCTCTTCCAGGGTCCTGTTTTCCAAAAGTTTCAGCATCTAACTGTTAGGTGGACAAGTTCCTTTTTGGGTCTGACTCTTTAGTACAGAAAGAATCCTTCTGTCTTTACAACAAAAAACCATACCCTATTCTTCACACTTACTTCACTCTTCATCAACTTTATCAACATATCTGCAATAACTGAAATAATTGGAATTTTTGTCTTCAACTTCAGGGGGGGAAAAAGGATGGTTTTGGTTGCAGTGATATCCAGGATTAAGTAGAACACTTTGCCTTTCAGCCGAATTGTTTCTCTGGGAGATGTCCCAGTTAAGCAAATACTTCAATTAAGTGTGTCCCATTTAAATGAAGATGGCAGTATTTCATCCTTCATACAGGGTAAGAGTAACAAATGCAATACAGAAATAATGCCAAAGAAACTGTTTAGTCTTCTAGATAAATACAATAGTTTTATTCTCTTATTCAATTATCTTTTATTAGGTTAATTTGTTTAGAACTGAATAGAAGAATATTTCCTGATAGAAACTTGCATATTTTCCAGTGTTTCCTTGACTGTAAGACCATGTTATTTGCCCTCTCTGCTAACTCCTTTGTGTTAACTGCCAAGCAGTTATTGATGACTTTTTTGAAGCTGCCATTGCAAGAACTGTAATGAATTGCTCTTTTGCAAGGTTGTATATCAACTCAAAGATCTCTGGTTATAAAGACTGTTTAAATCTGTCATTAACATACTAGGTTGCCTAAGAATCATGCCCTCTGTGCATTCTTACCCTCTGTCCTTTAACTTATGGGCTTTCATTATTGTCAAAAAACATAGGGAAACGCATTTTGAAAAATCAGCTTTGGTAACTCCTGGTGATAAAAAAAGATGAACAGGTCACAGAAGAAAAGTATGTGGAAACCTCAATTTGCATTATTGACTGCCACTAGCTCAGAAGACTCACTTTAAAGCAACCGACAGCTTTTTTCCTGGTAGCTGTATGTAAATGAGGAGAGTATTGAGGTTATGCACTAGTTTCACCTCACACAAAGTCAAATGTCATTGTACTGGGTGTCAGGAAAAGCAGGCAGGTACAAGTTGTCTTTTTCACCTATATACAGTCCTTGAAGATTTATAATTAAAAAGACTTTAGAGCTTGCCAATGGCTACTAGTGTATCTACAAGATTTTCCTTGTAATAGCCTTCATCAACAGGAAAAGTGCTAGATTTGATTATTACTTTCTTCTAGGGCTTCTCTGATTTACTAAATAAACAAAACCAAACAAAAAAGACCTCCCAAAACTTTAACTATCAGAAAAGGCAAATGAAAGCACTTTGAGAAATTGCCATTATTCTTGCTTCAGCAGTGACTGAAGGAACAAACTATAGAATAATTGTGGTAGTATAAAGCCTTTCTGTTTTCCCACATTAATGTTGACTACTCTGGAAGAAAAAAGGGATGTCAAGATGAAAGAAGCTGTGGTAGGGAAGAAAACAGAATAAGCAGAATCTTTTTAAGGATGAAGGGAAGGAAGACTGGACTGTTAGATTTCTGTTTTGAAAGAGTAGTAAACTGACATTCGTATTGGCAGAAGCTGGTTATTATAATGTCGATTCCAGCCCTGATGGCCTATGTACAGTAGCCTCTCCTTTGTTACTGAAAAATTTTGCTCTCTTTTTGCTCTCATAAAAGAATATGATTTACATGTCTATGAATGATGGATGAAAGAAGAGGGAAGAATGGTAGGAGTATAACAGGAGAAAAGGTATTTTGGATTGCTGCAAATATCCTGGCTCTTGAGACACTGTAGGAGCAGATAGTCTAACTGGACACACTGTCTAGCCACAGGCACACCATTAGATAATACCATTTCTATACATTAGGAGTCAAAACTATGCATGTTTCTGTCCCTTATAATTCATCCTGTCCATTCAGACCTGACATACCTCCATCCCAAATTGGCAGAACCTATTCTAGAAGCCAAGCTCTTCATGCCAGGCCTATATCCACAAAGAACACTTCTCTTCAAAGACTTATCAGCAGATTAAGAACATTCAGCCACTAATTTACACTATGACTATATTATGTTAAGCTGAGTAGCTCTTGAGGGCTACTTTTTCCCTACCACTAGACTTTGGCTAACAAGAAGTATGTGTTCAATTGATGCACAATAACAGCAGTTGTCTTTTTGTTTCGTTTCTGATCACAGTACACACACATTTGTAGGCTATCTTGTGGACTAATTTCTTTTATTCCTGTGCACAAAGTGATTGTATTTGCAGATGACCAACCTGATAAAGGTGGGAATTCTTGGCCAACATAATTGCTTAGACTGGAGTGGAAATACCTGCCCAGAAGGAGAGCAACAGGATGATCTAATAGCAGCCTGCAACTACTTGAAGGGCAGTTACATGGATGGTTTGTCCAAGCCCTTTCCAACAGAAGCAGGCTATATAATACGGAGCAATGGCCAGAAGTTGCAGCTTGGGAGGCTCATCTTTGTCACTGGGGAAAACAGTTTTCACTAGGAGAGAAGTGTAATGTAATAACAGATTGCCCAGAAGGTTGTTCAGAGAGGTTTTGTAATCTCTGCTCTTGAAGATTTCAAGCACACAGGCAAATCTGTGGCTGACCTGATACAGTGTTGGTGACAGTCCTACTTCTAGTACGGGGCTGGTCTAGATGTCTTCCAGAGGTCATTCCCAATGAATACTTACATGATTTTGCAGGTGTTGAGGCACAGTTTGGAAGAGAACTCACATCAGAGAATATTCTTAATTGACAGTTTAGATGCAGCCACTCTAGGCTTGGTGGCCTATTTTGTTTGTATTTTCTTTTCATTTATGAGTTGGGGTTTTCAAGACAAAGAGATGGTTTATCTGTATGCACATGAGCTGCATCATGCCTTTAGAAACAGAGGACACTTCCTGTCATATTAAATTTATTTGCTAATGAAGATGTAACCTGTTGCAGTCTTCATCTTTCCCCTACCTTAAAAGAAGGTCTCTGATCAAGATATATCACTATAGTTGTTAAGAAAGGACGAAGTCCTTTATAAAATGGTTCAAGCAAAAAGTGTTTTGAGGGAGGTACAACAAATACTGTTATGATAAATGTTTTAATGAATATGCACTATGTGGATCTGTGATGCTCTAGAGATGTCCTAGAACCTGCAATGTAGAGGCAAATGAACATTCCAGCCAAAGGCAGGTGCCCTACAGTAAAGCATGTTCAGTGTAAATTATAAGATCAAAATTTCTTTTCTTCCGCTGCAGTATCTTAACAGTGAAAATATATATATATAATTCCATGTCCAATTAATGTCAAGAACAGATATGAATTTTAGGGTTTTAAGTAACCAAAATAAAATAGCAGGGTTCTCTTTATGAAAATAAAAATTTCTTAATTGCGATTTATTCTACCTACTTTCTATAAATAGAAAGTAAATAGTAAGTTGACATGTAACTGTAAATGTAGTCTCCTGAAATCTCATAAAGAGCCAAACAAGTATGGGTTAATTTTAGCACTTTGGTAGGAAAGCTTCAGAAAATTTATAGGTGTCACAGGAAATGAAGTTGGCCATTTAGTGTCATTTCTCTTCAGTGCAGTCTCTCCAGTGAGCTGGATGGCACTAAAAAAGATAACATTTTTTCTGATATAAAAAAACATTGCCTAAAACCTTTCAAATTACTAAAGCTCCAAAGACTCATTTCATAAAACTATTAACTTGCATCCATTGGCTAAAATCCAGTATAAGTAATTATAGCTTTCTTATATAAATTCTTCCCATAATTTTACTGCACGAGGTATACCTCATTGCCTGATCTATAATGCTGGACAATGTTGACATGCCTTGTTTTAGAAGTCTTATAAGAATAAGAAAACACTTATTTCCTGAAGCAGAATTAAACTTTATGGTAGTTCAGCCTAAGGGCATTTTCTTGGATTTTAGAATTATGCCAGAGACTGACATGCTAGTCAATTTTGGTCCTATTTTCAGAAAGTATACATCAAAGAAAAAAACTATAGGAATGTCAAAGAATATTAAAAAAACACATATGAGCAGCAAATGCTTCTGAACTTTTGTCTTTGGAGTGCTGAAGAAGTTCTAGAACTAAGGTTTTTTTCCAATTTTTTTTTTTTTAAGTAAGTTAACTATCCTGACAACAATTTTGTGAAAAACAATGGATTAGCTGTCATGGGATTATTTTCATTAAGAACTAAGGAAGTGTATACGTAGTTTGTCAACAATGTTTTTTGAAAAACAGATTTTGTCATATTAAGCTGAAGACATCACAAAATTGGTTAAAATATTACAATGGTCATGGGTTAATCATTAGTTACTAGCTAACACATCTTTGGTGAAGATGGGTTCAGTAAAAAGTTTTAATAATGAAATTGTAGCATTACTTTAATTCATTCTAAGTGTTAACTTCTAGGGTGGAGTCCTGATCTAGTTGAAGTTGTCTCTGCTCATTGCAGGAGGGTTGGACTAGATGACCTTTAAAGGTCCCTTCCAACCTAAACAATTCTATGAGTCTATGATTCTAAGTAAACCACTGGGACCCTTTTGAAGATCATGAAGGAACTGGACACCTCCACATGAGATGCCTACTATGCAGAGCAGAGGGCCAATACACATTTAGCAAATATGAAGTACAGAGTGTTGGGCTATACATATGATATCTGGTTGTCCTAGAGGCAGAATTGTTTAACAATTAAACAATAGATGTTTCTATTCATGGGGGATCAACAACATATATTGTTTCTTCCTGGTAGGTCAGAGATAACCACACAGTCAAATAAAAAGATCCACTTTTTTCAGATGTGGATAATGGCAATGATGACACCCATATAATGCAAGCAGGATTTTATTCTATTTCACAACTACATGTCATAACCACTAGGCTATGGAACCAGGGTTACTACTGTTTGCTTTTCTCCTGAACTTATGAACCTGAACACTTACTTAGCAACATGGATTTGATTCACACATGTCTAACTTTGAGGTGTAAAGATGCTGAGCATCTATAACACTTTCCTTTTTTAGAAGTCCATGAAGAACTCAAAGTTTAAAGATCATGAGCTCATTTGAGCGTAATACGTATGTGGAAAATAGATGTTTGGTAACAGAGTGCTCTTCAAGGTACTAGACTAAAAGTAAACCAAAGTTTAGTATTAGGAAGTGTATTTAGATGGAAATTAAAATACTATTTTGAACAGTGACAGCGATTACTGGTGGAATAACTTATGAAGAGTTGTCTCTCTTGATGGCAAATTTTAAATAAAAAATGGATGTTTCTCAGTCATGATAAAATTTCAGTGTATTTTATTCAGACAAGGAATAACTGATAAAGCCTGTTATACATGGGAGAAGACTGGATGTCTGTTAGGGTTACCTAAGGATTTATAGCCTGTGACATCCTCAGAACATTTAATTCAGCACTATTAGATTGTCTGTCTAGTGATGGAAAAAAGAGATGCCCTTTTATATTGGTTGGAGATCTGAAACAATGTAACACTGAAAGTAATTTGAAATTTTGTAATATAGACAATTAAATGAATTATGGTATTTTTTCTATTATTATAGAAGGACAAATAAGTTTTGCCTGAAATTTGTCATACAAGACTTAAGATAATGAAAGATAATAACAAGAATAAAGGTTGATTTCAAAAGTATTTGAGTGAGAAAAAGTAGTGATAATGGAAATGAATACTTTTCTGTAACAATTTAAAATTCAAAGTGAATTAATGATACCAATAATACTAAGATCTCCATCACTACAGGACTTGCATTTTCCTGTTCCTTACTGTTCAGGAAATCTTGAATGTATTAGATATCGCAAAGCTTATGTTTACAAAGGGGCAAAGAATCGCAGTCAGGGTTTCACCTGTCCTGTAAGCCTGTGGAACATGAACCATCTCCAGCTCTGAATCTTTATGGCCATATTAATATACCACTTATCTCACTTGAGGGACAGGACTACCTGTTGCAAATAGTAAGTCCTGTAAGGTTATATTTACATTAAAAAGTAGTGCAGAACTGTAGGAGCATTTTTGTGGAGTAAAACAGTACTATGGATCTGATGTCCGTTCTAGCTGCGTTTTGGTAAGTCTTACTTCAGCTCTAGTCTTGTCCTATGGATTTAGCATCCATAGTAGTTGGAGTGCACTAGTTGCACTCCAGTAGTCCATCTTCTAGTTCTGTTTGCTCTAAAAGGAGTCCTGCTTATATCCTTCAAAGTTTTTTCTTGTTTTGAACCTGGTAAATGAGGTTAATCAGGAAATTCACTTCAAAAATGCATCTAAACCAGTAAAAACTTACAAATTAAACACTAATGAATGAAAAGAGAGGTTGTAGTTAATATTCTAAGTTATACAGCTTTAAGACAAGTACTTGCCAGCCTGGAAAATTGAACAGCTGAAGAACTGTCTGCATCTCATCATGTAGGTCTGCAGTGAGTAGGGGTAGGATTTATTCTAGCTGAGCTACCTATACTAAAAATGCATTCTCTGTTTGGACATTGGAATCCTGCTTGAACTGCCTTCCTCTTCTCCACTGGATAATGTTTATCAAGAGAGCTGTCTTAATGCCTAGTAGTTGATACAGACAGATGCCCAATTGCAAAATGGTATTAAACAAATACTGCTTCCTGAGACACCCAAATAAATGCCTGATTGCAAACATCTCGGGTTAATCTGCAACGACATTTGATTTAAATTCATGTTATTTCTGAACAGATTCTGTGTCTTATTCTCCCCAAAGTAATCTGTGTTATCATACACAGCACCAGCTAAAGAAGAAAAGAAGTCTATTCCAGTACAGGATTAAGTTTTTATTACAAAATCAGAAATACTCTTACCACAAGGAATAATAAAGCCCTACACTTCCTCTTTACTTTGTCCAGTGACTTAACTAGCTTTGAGGGGAATTGCTCCTTTCTGTCCCAGTAAGTCTAGCTCCCCAATGGGGGCTTGGCTTTCCAAGGACAAATCTTCTCTTCCTCTGTGTTTAAGATAGCTTCACAGCGTCTCTTACTTACTTGCTTTTATTTTTAACCCAATTAATTCAGTTAAAATGTAAGAGATAGGGCATTTTGTCTCCCAGAAAGCTTCTTTGACACATGATCCTATTATTTATGCATTTAGTTTAGTGCATTCTTCAGAGCCTAAATGGCCTTCTTGCCATTCACATTTTCAAGAGTGTCACAGGATTTTATATATTATATGTCATAGAGAAAGTATTTGTTGTGTATGCATCTGATAAAGCTAACAGGCTGTGGTGTGACATGACACTTCTGGCAGCAGGACAGTCTTCCCATTCACCCCTTCCCTCACTACCACCCTTATCAGTTCATTACTTTTTCTACTGTGTTTGCTTTAGAGTAAAAAAAAAATAAATAAACCAACCCAAAGGCACACACCCCCCACATCAAACTATAACAAACTGATTTTTCTATTCATTGAAGTTTCCCACAGACTGCTGTGTCTACCCCTTCTCTGAATAACAATTTTAAAAAGATTTTTGTGCATTTTTTCCTACCCCCTCTCCAAATCAAAAGAGTTGGCAGCTCTGCTGTGATTTGTGCACTGTGACTCAGCTCTGAAAAAAACCAAACTCTGTAATAAAAACAAAATTTAAAACATTATCAATATAAAGTATATGAAGTAAAAATATGATTTTTAATTAATCAATAAAAAAGAAAAAAAGAAGATAAATTATATAGAAACTAGGTGTTGAAATAGAGGGGTCAAGTCCCATGTATAGAGTCTATAAAGTCTCATTAGTTTAAAAAGAATATATAAGTGATAACTGATGTATTCTACCACTTCATTAAAATCTGGTGATGTACTTAAATGAAAACACTTGCTATAGTTATGAATGTATGAATAAATATATACTTAATTTTCTTCTCTTTCCAAAACACTCCTATTTCTATTAAGCAGAGAAGAAATAACTGCTGAATCTACTACATGTAGCAAGTTCTCCAATTGTTAAACTTTTAATGAAACCAAACCATGATCATTCCTTAAGATCTCCTGTAGTCACTTATCTTTTGAGTGAATAAAGTGCTATTAATTGCATTTATATCCTTTAAATGAAGTACATCTGATGCTTTTTACTGATGGTTTGCCAGCCAATTTGCATTATAATGCATAAAATCCCAAGGATCTTACATATGGTGGAGAATTAATGTGGTCAATATGCAAATACACATATGAAGTTCTTGCATCTGAGACATTGCATAATTACACTTTAAAAGACACAAAATGAAGAAAACTGTAAAAATTAATTAGAATTCGCGATTTATTAACCTGAATTCTAGTAAATCCAATGTCAATTAATGTATTCCATACAACAGTAGGTTTACTTTTATTTGGCTTTATTTGAACACTTAAACTGGGGGGTCACCACATGACCAAATTGAAATAACTTTGAAAAATGGGCACACATTTTCAGATAGTTGCGTTCTGTCATAGCATAACTTGTTCTTTGTTATATAATTGTGTTACATAACTTGTAACACAGGTTTTGTGATAAACTGAACATCTAAGTCAAAGATTCAAATGCATACTTATAGTACCCAAAATGGTGCATCTTCCAGGTTGTTATATAAGTGCTGCTACATTCAAAATGGATGGTATTGTAAGCTGTTCAATGTCTTAGATAATTTTTGCTATGTAAAGGAAAGCACTGTCTAAACACCACTTTCCTGTGAAGAAAAGCAACGCTGTGTTACAAAATGTCTGAATTCCATATTTGCTACGAACAGATGTTAACAGGAACAGTCATTATATTAAGCTGCATTAATTAAATATTGACAGAACAACCTTAGTAGATGAATTTATTAAAACAGCCTGGGGCCTGATTAGCAATTAGTAGATTGATGTATTCATGATTATTTGCATGTGGCAGCAAACAATCAGACTGTAGAGAGAATATTTCCCACATTATAATTCATGTTATCCTTTCCTACCATTTGAACCAGGAAATTTCCCACTGGATTAGCAAACTGAGTTAATGACTCCCTTAAATTGTTCAAAAGTTTGTGTTAATTCTTATGACATTCTGCTCCCACTGATTCTGTTAACAACTTTCCTGACAGGCAAAAAACCCCAACTTGTAATGCAGTTAGAGGTAACAGCCCCAAAATGATATGTTGGGAAGAACTGAAACCAACATTTTGGAGAGTTCTTTTCCCTCTACAAAGCAGGTAGGTGAGTTAGTCAAAGCAAAATAAGATTCCTTTATTACAGGAAGACGTTGTTCTCTTAGTTTAAGAAAATTAACACATCCATGCAGTTCTCTTTCTTTTAATAACTTTAACCTTTCAGAAGAAGGTTGAGAGGTTTCTCAATGGTGCTAGCTGTGATTCTAATAAAAATAATTGGATACTAGCTGTTTCATTGATTTAAAGAAGGTAGGTAGTCTTAACATATTGTTTCTTTGAAATAAACTGTTTCTTTCATTTAAAATGTCTTTGGAAGGTGAATAATTATCTACTGTTAGTTTAAATTTATTTTCACGACTTCTAAATGTAATACATTGAATTATTACAATTAGGTCATAGAAAAGTACAGTATAAGCCTGTGATTATATTGTTAAGCAAAACTTTTAAATACCCTTCTTTATTGCTGTATTCATGCATATGCACAGTTATGCTCACGTCTTTGTTATCTTCCACAAGTGCCTGTTCAATGGCAAGTAAAGCAGTCAATGCCTACTGGCAATGTGCACCCAAAGTGCCAATCCACAATCTAGTGCTGCCTACTACAGATCTTCCTATGGTGGCTGATAAAGTGGAAAGGAAGGTTGATGTGATACAGAGTCCTAATCCACAGCTGGTTGCATCTGAAGAGCAAAGTATGAAGAGTAGAATTGATAGAGGTAAAGCACATCCCTCTTCACAGTACACTGTTCCCAGTTTCCAAAAGCAGCATTTATTTAACTGAAGACCTTGGTCTATGATGATACTTCTGTAGAACTTTGGATCCAAGAATCTAAATGGTTGTAAGTTTGTTTCTAGGACAAGGCACAGGATCAGTAGTTTGAAGTAATTGGTGCTGAAGCCCCTATAGCTACACTGTATGAAGTTGAAGAGTTTACTTCACATCAGTCTGGATTTATTCTGGGCCCCTATACTGAATGCCCCCATAATGGACATGGCTCAAACATAACCAAAGGACCAAGGAATGCTTGACCCCTATGTTCCCTTTAGGTGCTAAAGAGCATTTGGTGTCTACCCAGAGAATAACTTCTCTTTTAGTTTCTATTTAGAGAAATTTAGCTAGAGCATGCTAAAACTTCTACTGAACTGAAATGCTATGTCATAAGTGGGGGCAGCCAGGGGACTTGCTAAAAACTTTTGCTATTGCTCCAAACTGAATTGTTAATGTAGTTGCAGTGTTACTAGCACAAACAAGGCACTCTGGAAAAGCTCTTTTCGCATACTCTATTAATCATTATTCAAAACAGCTACTTCAGGAGGATTTATGAGAGTCAGGAATAACCAAATGTTTCCCTGTACACTATGCAGTAGTGAAGTGGGATAACAGTGGAGCTGGGAGACAATCATTCTGTCAAGGGCTTGGACAGACCCTTCTTATTTTGTATAGATTTTCAGATTTTTTTTTAGTTTTTCTACTGTTTAAATGTGATGAGAATAATTGTCAGTTTGTGGCTTTGATTCTTTTTTTTTGTTGAGGTTCCCTTTGGAGAAAACTTTCTGAAACTTGTTCTATGAAAACAAACAAGTGAAAAGGTTAGCCATGAAGAGGCCTTTAACCATCATCTTTAAAGCGTGTGTGTCTTCATCTGGAAGTGATGACTTTGTAAAGGTCAATAAATGTCATGGTTTAAGCCCAGCCAGCAACAAAGCACGATGAAGCTGCTCGCTCACTCCTCCCCCCACAGTGGGATGGGGAAGAGAAAATATAAAAAGCTCGTGGGTCGACACGAGGACAGGGAGGGATCACTCACCAGTTATGGTCATAGCTAAAAGACAGACTCAACTTGGGGAAAAAACAAAATCAAATAAATTTACTACCGATCAAATCAGAGCAGGATAATAGGAATTAAAACCAAATCTTAACAGAATTCTTCAACATGAGTCCTTCCCACGTGCTGTAGTTCTTCATTAACTGCTCCAGCACGGGTCCTTTCCGCAGGCTGCAGTCCTTCAGGCACAGACTGCTCCAGTGTGGGCTTTCCCATGGAGTCCCGGCCATCTTGGAGCCATCCACCTGCTCCGGCATGGGCTCCTCCCTGGGCTGCAGGCGGGCAGATAAGATTTTTATATACACATGTTCAGACTGAAGCCATTTGATTGCAGGCTCTTCGCTGCTGAAGTAAATGCAAATCCATTTCTCAAACCCCAGCAGTACCTGCCTGCCTTCATGGGCAGTGGGATGTTCTCCACTTCTCTTATTCATGCCCTGCCCAGTTAGAAAAGAGTTCAAGGCATTGCTTTGGAAGGCAAATTCAAGACTGAGCATGCCTCTGTCACCAGAAAGGCCGCTTGCTTGCTTTGAGAAGACAGAGACCTGGCTTTTGCACTCCAGTGTCTTAACATTAATCAGTTATTGGGAGGGGACTTGACTACATCTAAATTATGCTGCATTCACAAAATAGATATACTGTAGTTACATGAACATTAGAGATACATTTTGCTTAGCTCTTTGAATGGCAGATCTCTACAGAGACTTGTCTAAAATTGAACTTAATGTGGCATATTTTTTCTGTAAGTCTTTGTGGCAGAGTCTTTGTTCTGCTACATCAGAGCCAAACTTCTCATTTCCATCTCTGTCTGAAATAAGTTTCTGAAAGTTCTTACTTAATCTGTGAGATTATATTAGTACCTTTAACTGGTCACAAAAGAACTATGAAGGCCACAGGCATATTAATCAGTCAGCAAAATTTCAAGGGGTGGAGCTCTTGGTCTTCATAATTAAAGGCTTCCATGTCTTTATTCCTGTATAAGTTTTGAAGTCCACTAGACTAATGAGTATTATGTGAAATAAAAGAATTCTGCTTCAGTCTAGTTTTGCTTTTTAACAATTGTGTGAAGGCTGGAATTCTTTGTGTCTCTGTGAGATTACCTGAAGCAGTGAGAGAAATTAAGGTAAGTTTGGAACTTAGCACCAGTAAATATAGATGTGTAATTTTAGTAGTTCTGAGCAGTAGTGCAAAAATATGTAAGTCTACACAGGATTAATCATTATACTCTAGAGGAAACATTCTCTCACAGGTGCATACCAAGAAAACAGATAAGAAGTGACATGGTTTAATTTTAAATTATAATTTTTTAAAGGGATAGAATACATAGGCTTTTTCTTAGGATAGAGTCTAGCACCAGGGACTGCTGCAGTAAGTAAATAACAAAATGTAAGCGGTCCAGTGAATATTGATGTAGTTCCCCAAAAAGAATATAATTTAATTTGGTACGTTTTCAGTGATGAGAGTTGTGGTTTTTTTAAACAAACAACTGACTTGCAAAATTCTGAATTTTAATGGAACATTAATATAGTTCCTCTCTTAGATATAGTTTAAAATAATAAATACTATAGAACAACATATGTAGTCCCTAGCTATGCATATGATCCAACTGTCAGTAAAATCCAGCTTCACTTTTGACTTTATCATCTACTTTTCAGGATGTAAGTTAACTGTAATCCTACTTATACTGGTTTACTTAAGCAAACCTCTGACTCACTTAAGTAAGATTTTTGCTGAAGTAAAGAGCTCAGGATTTTCTCTTAAATCTAGCAATTGGCAGAAAGATGTAAGCAATATCTGCAATTCTTTGTGGGTCTTGGAGGTGGGGTTTTTTTGTTTGGTTTTTTTTGTTTGTTTTGTTTTGTTTTTTCTTTTTGCAACTCAGTAATATATTAATAGCACGTCTTTATCTCTAAGTCATCTCACCATCAAGAAAGTCAGTACATCGGCTGTACCATGGGAATCACATTCAGAGAATTTCTTTTGACATTATAGCCTCTCATCTTGAACTGACACTACATACCACTCATCACCATCAGTGCCAAAATCTGTACCTGTAGAAACCATACCATCATTGTTTGGAAAGGACATACTAGATTTTTACTTATAGGTTAAAGTGTCATTAAAATGCAAAATTCTGCAGAAATTATACTAAAAATCTGTCAAAGTTTAGAAAAAAATTATTTTTCCTATTAAACTATCCCTTACAACTTAACTAAGGAGTTTCTGTGGAAAACAATGGAAGAAAATGACTATAAACTTCAATTACATTCTGGAAGTCACTTCTGTAGGGTAAAAATATCACCCATTCCATAAAGTCAGTTTTCAGAAGCATGCACCAAAACCCAACATGAACAATTCTTTATGAGTAAGCATTGCTGGAATTGTTTAATGTTCACTTACTTGTAACAGAATAAAGGCACATTATGCCATTCCAAAATAGGAATACAAACTAAGAATATAATAAGGTTTGGGTTTTTGAAAAACATTTTTTACCATTTCAGTAGAAAATGGCTTACACTCTAAATGTATTTTTTGAATGTTAGTGGAGCAGTTATGCAGTTGGGTCTGAGATGTAACTTACAGGAGTAGTTTAGAGAAAGCACAGCTAAGAAGAGAAAGAGCTTTCTGGCAAGTTAGTTTGCTAAAGGTGAAAGTGTCAATATTACATTCTTCTATAAACTGCTTAGGAACACTGTATCAGATGTGGTCTGCTACATTACAAACTCAAGTTCTTTGTTTTAACTGGCACGCTACTTATAATTTTCACAGACTGATAAAGCTATGTCTTAAGTATAGTTAGGGGATTTTTTGTCTCTTAATACTCCATTTGGTGAACTATTCCAGAATTCATCTTGTATTAGAAATCTCTTTCTAGTTTCTGTCCTAGCTTAATTAACAGACAGTTTATATCTGATATGATTCTTTGGGGTGATCAGTTCTTCCTCTCTGTTTATCACCTGCTGTTTTTATAAGGTGAAATCACAGGTGAAGACAAAAGCCTTCTCTGGCTTTATTAAGCTAACCTGAGCAATCTGAGCTCTCGAATTTCTTCTGGTATCGTCGTTCATGGTTTAAGTCATGCTAGTGGTTTTCCCCTGAATCTGTTCCAGTTTGAATTCATTTTTATTGAAGAACAGTGGCCAGAACTGTCCAAACACTTTCCAGATGAGGTTCTACCAGGTGACTTGTAGAATGACACTAACACTTCCACAGTTCCACTGAACTTGGCATGGCTTAAGTTGTTGTTTAAAACAAAGAACAACAGAAGAATCAACATGATACACTTTAACCGGACTAATAAATGGCCAAGTGACTGGAGTCTAAATATGACCCTTAATGGAATCCTTGCCAGGCAAATATATTCTCAACATTGATCCCAGGAGATCAATTACAAACTATATACTATTTAATATGTATCAATGACATGCACAATTTTTAGATAAGACAGAGTAGAAAATGCCATAATAATGAAAATAACAGGTAAAATATACAGAATTATATGATTTATTTAATGATAAAGTCCAAGCAAAACAGAATGTTTCAAAATGGCCAAGTAAAACTGGATATCCAGGACCAAGTAGGTTCAGCCATAAATACAGAATGGGAATGTTATTCTAAGAAACAATGGATCTTATATGTGTAATTGTTATATAATAGCTCAAAAGACAATCCAGTGAGAGGCAGAGTTTCAAAAGGTTGATATAATCTGCAAACGCAGATTTACTGAACCACATACAATCATAACAGATTATTTTTCATGTAATCAAACACAGAGGTAACAAAGCCCAAGACATGAAAGTTTGACAAGCCCAGATTAGAAACAGTATTGTTTTAATTATGAAGACAGGAACTTCTGGAATAATTTCTTGACAACCATGATTAAATCAACATTAACATCAAACAGACTTATTCCCTAAAAGATATTAATTGGTACTTTGCTTTTGTCAGACGTGCTTTCCTCCACTATACACATCCTTTTTGGTACAAAACAGTCTAACTATGAACAGCCTGAGATAAATGCTTGCTGCAGGTGCATAAGCCATCTGTGATGCACTCATCTCATTCAAGAACAATAGCTATTACTAAGTTCCCCAGCCTATGAAATGTGTAATATAAAAGGGCCACTACTGCTGGGGTAGCTTCTAGGAATTTAGCAACTTAATTTAGCAATTAAATATTCTGTTAGAATAAATTTAAAACCAGTTCAGGAAAACTGTAGAAAAAAAAGAAAGCCAAGATTTAAAAAAGTAGAAAGCTGAAGCTGATATAGTAATATCTAGCTGGAAGTGCTTTTCAGCAGGTAAAAATAGCTACTGCTGCTTACCAGGGATATCACTACATTTGCACAGCTGTGCATTGCAGTCTGGCATTTTATGACATCAAAATTCATTATGTGAAAGAAGATTTCTATTACTGTAATAATTAATTGCAGTGATATGGTAATTCCCATGCTGAAAACCTCTTAGACGTAATGAGTAGACAAAAGAATGTTGTGGTTTTATTTTTTCTGCCAGTAAAATAGTGGCCATCTGAAATGAGAGTACAAATTAGCAGTAGGGCAGCTCAAATGTAAAAGCTGAACATCTATTTTTGTAAATAAAATGTAGCAGAGTCTTGGACATGGTAGACAATGTGTCAAAATCTGCAAAGGTCGGATGTTGCACAATGCAAAATCAGTATCTTTTAAAACGATAATTAATTTCAATGTATGCAATCAAATGGAAACTGCAAGTTACTCTCAGAGTAAATTCACCAGAAGAATGTATGTAGGTCAGGAAACACTCAAGCTACCAAGAAAAACTTCCTCCCAGAATTAAATGGAACAGGCAAATACAGCTATTCATATTTGAAAAATACCATTATATATACATTTATACTCTGAAGTTACTGATTGCCCAATATTAAACTTAATTTTGAATAGAAAGATTGCAAAGCTATTTATGCATTCTTGCATAAATATTATTGAATAATATCTTTTAAAAATATGAAAGGATGTCTGCATTCTTGCTCATTCACCAAATTATTTTGGTGGAAATTGTTGTTTGTAATTATCTTGGTGCTCCACCTTTTCTTTAAACCATTGTTCCCAGTGCAGCAATCATGACTTGGCTAATGACTGATTTCAGGTGTATTGAAGTCCAAACTGAAGGATTTAAGCAAAACTTGTGGAGATTACTGATTGTAATTTTAATTTTTTTTTTAAATATACAGATTTTTCACTTTATAAAGTGGAGATAAATGAGATGTTTCAAACTCAATGTTTCTTTCAGTTATTAATGAAATCTATACAGCAGTATCTGAAGATGTTTATAAGTTTGAAAATTCAGCATTAATTGTCCAGACATCAGCCAATGATTTTAAAACTTACATCAAACTTATCCAGATTTGTTGATTAAAAGATGTCCAGCTTCAATAGCTGCTGTTCAACATGCTCTTAATTACTGCCCTAATGAAAACTAAGCCAAAGTCCTTAAAATATATTCATATATATGTATAATCTGTCTTTTCCTCAGTTACAGAACAGAAATATTTATTGAATGTTATTATTATAATTTGTCCTATTTCTATCTGGTAATTAGCCATTGTTAATGATTTATTAAAAATTCTAACTATTCTGTCTAGCTCTGCTGGCCATACATTTGTCTGTGTTTTTCCTCATGAGCTTTCTGCAATTTTTAGCTTATAGTTTATGCTAAGTATTATCAGTTTTCTCTTTATTGAATTTTATTGTTGCTTTCTCTTTGCCTTTTAGGCAAAGCTGGTTTTTTTAACAAAGACTGAGGCTTTTGGGGAATCTAGTAAAATCTTTTTAAGCAGCTCCCAAGTATTGATTGTATTGTGGTGTTTATCTTCTCTCTCAGTGCAACTGGCTTATAATTGTTTTTCACTTTGTGAAACTGGCACCCCTAGAGTATAAAACAAGCATATATTACCACTTGGGATTTCAGGTTTTTTTCAAATGTAGACAAGTTACAACCACTTGGAACTAATCAATGACTAACTTTCAGTTCTGTGATCTGCTTCCCTCTATTTCTCGGAATGAAGTTTGAGGTAAAATTCGAGTCACAGAGTATGCAGATTCTTGATTCTCCTTAGATGTAGCAATTGTTTGATGTGTTTACAAATTGAAAAAAACTGCTTTGTACCAGTAACCCCAGGCTTTTAGCACAAACTGAAGTTCTTCTGGATTTTTTTCTCTGTGTTATTGAGACTACTTAATGAGTACATGTCTTTCCTAATGGGATGTTGTGGTCTTTAGCACACACATTCTTTAGTACAGCTTGAGTTTTATCCATTAGGATACCAATCTGTAAGTATTCAGGAGTATTTGGCACTAAATTTTCAAACAGGTTGAGATAAGGCCTTCTGTTTCTTTTGTTTGTCATTTTGCCTATATGAGCTTTCCTAAGCAGGTTGTAATTTCTGATTTTGGCATTCCAGTCATGTGATTCTACCTACTAGGTTTCAGTGATACCAACAAGATTGAATTTATGCTCATAAATGAGAAATTTATGAGCTCTAATTCTCCCTGTTTAGAAGCCAATCTCTTGGCAGATGTATGTAGGGAATTAAATACTGTATTCTTTTCATGTATAATAGTGATTTAGTGAATTTTCACCTTGACATCTTGATTTGGTGCTAAATGAGTGATTATTTTTTCTCTTTCTCCTTTTGTTAGTTTAATGCCATGTTGACTCAATCACCCAGGTGGTCAGCTAGATTTTCCCCTTTCCACTGTGATAAAGCTTATTCAAAATTATATGCCACACTTTTAAAATAAAACATGGCCCATTTACCAAAGCTTTCTATCTTATTCTATTCACTGATAGATGTTTGTTATCAGAATCGTCACTTCCAGGAGTGAAGATTCCAGGACACTGTGTTTCCAAGTGAAGAGGAAAACTCATTATTACATTTCAAATAAATCTTGATTTGTTGCACTTGCATCTGTAGGAAAGATGCATCCTCACGCCTTCCTTTATGGTATTATAAAGAGATGAAGACAGGATGTAACTTGTTTACAGCAAAAGCAGAGCATTTTGAAGGTTTCCATGTTCAGCTCCAGATTTTAAATAACAGAAATGTAAGATTGATTTATCCTCTGCTCCCTTGATCACAATTTCTGTTAAAAGCAGAGTTGCCAGCAAAGATGGAGACATTTATTACCTATTCTGGGATCACTTATATTGTGCAGAAGCAATCTCAGTGATATTCATTACTTAGTCTGTAACTAACCAAACTTAGTTGTTTACATGTACAGGTTGGATGTGAATCAATATAATCACCCTAGTTATTACTGAAATCCAGGGTACATTCTTCTCAAGCCATTACTTTTTTCTTTTGGATCAATATCAAGTTCTCTAGGTCTAAGTCCAGGAAGCTGCATGACCACCCATACTAATCTGTGGGAGCATGACTGTGAGTCTGACAAGACATATCTTAATAGACCTTTTTGAGTGATATGCAGCTTTGAACAATTATGATGCTTCAGTGAAATACTTCCACTTAAGAGGAAGAGATCACTTGTCATTTCCTGTTCTGTTTATGATGTATTTATTTCTAATATCTCAAAACCAATTGAAGCAGAGTTTTGGTGGTGTAGCTGTATGGGCTTTTTCACACTTTTTTTCTTCTTCTTTTTTTTTTTTTTTTCTTCTCCCCCCCCCCCCCCCCCTTCTTTTTTTTTGCATGGGCTTTACTCCCATATCTCCTGAGAAGTTAGGAACTGAAACATCAGTTCAAGCTCTCCTTGTAGGCAAAGGTCCTTGATTAACTTTGATATCCAAGATAAAATCTTAGGTCCAACCCATAAATGAACTCAGGCACCTTATTTCAAACTGCTATCTGAAAACTCTATTCCAGTTTCTAAGGCAGAATGTGACTAAAATTTTGTAGGCGTTGCTCATTTTTTACTTTATATTTCTGCAAGCATACAAAGTCACAACTTTCTCACATCCAGAACTAACCTAATCTTGAATATCCTGAGGAGCCCTACACTCAGTTCATGCCCAATAAACATACTGAATTCTTCTTCAGTCCCCAAAAGGGCTTGTTACATATAGAATAGTGTGCAAACACCTCAAACAGCTGTGTAGGTTTGTAGTACACTCCAAAAGCAGTGGGACATCTTCCCTCTAAAAACGTAACTATAGGAATTGTTTTTGTTCTAGGTGACACCCCATTTTATAGGAAGGTCTATTTGTTAGAGCATTCATGGCTCTAAGGTCCAGAGTCAGTTGCTTCCTTTTCCTGAAGGAGACTTGTTTCCCGCTGACCAGGAAGGAGCCCTTTCCAGAAAAAACCTACAGGCTTTTCCTGAAAAGGTGAATATTGTGCATTCTGTCAAGTCTCTACCATCAAACAGGAGGAAAAAAATGTATAGGCAGAAATGCCAATTCAAGAAGTGCTTTAGGGTGCTGTGATAGTTAGGTGCCTGAAGATGTGAGTAATCCACTTCAGAGACCAATTTTAAGAATTTCTATTCCTAATTATCTCTATTTAGTTACCTTTATTTAGCATCATCATGAGTGTGCTGATTTCATATGTCGCAGCTTAGGCTGTTGATCCCTTCGGATACCATTCTAATTTAACTTTCCATGCAAACTATGGCGAATCTAAGGAAATAACATAAGGTTCTGGATCTCATTAAGGTGTTACATTGCCTACATCTTCTATTAAGTCTGACACTTAAAGACAGTAGTGCTATTAATTGTGTTTTGAAGGCCTCTCAGATTGTAAAAAGACTAAATGTATGCCAAGTTGAAAGAAAGGGTCTTAGGTTTGAAGAAAAATTGAGAATAGAATTATATTGTTCCGAAAGAGCTAGGTTTGAGTTGCATTATTTTGACTACTTGATTTCCGTTGTACCATTTAAACTGTTTAAGCCAACACATTACTTTTTTTACAACGCATCACTACAATATTTATCATTCTAATCAAATCTGCATCTGGTTTTCTTAACTGGAGATTCAATACTGGCTCCTTCATAAACAGCACTGAATCTTCTTAAATTTAAATATAGTGCTCAAGACAATATGCTCATCAAAAAAAAAAAAAAGCCCATTCTGTTTCCATTTTAAGGAATGTGTTTGCTGCATGTTAATGTTGAGTTTTGTAATGTTTTCCCTTGAAATATCATATAGACTGTATTTTGCTAGAAAATATGTCATAATGTTTTCTGATATTTTTAGATGAGCTAAAGTGTGTATCTGTTCTTAATCTATTCCCTCTGCTGAGGCAATGTACATCCTCAGCAGCATATTTAACCAAATGGATTTTTTTCCTTAGCAGATCAAACTGAGTTCTGCTGCAGGCACAGAACTTCCTATTTAAATGACAAATGTCTCTGCTTGCAGATTTGAAAACTCACTTATTGACTCTTTCATCTTGTGTAAACAAATAATCAGCCCATCACTACTATGGTGGGGAAAGTGGAAGAATAAAAGGGAAAAGGAATTTTTGGGAGTACTGCCAAATATTGCATTACTTGGAATGAAAAACGACTTGTTTGCTGTTAATGTTGCCATTATACACAGATAGTAGACAGCAATGCTGAGAAAGAACAAAGAAAAAATCTACAAAGACTCTATAATACCAAATATTTCTTCACACTTGGAAGGCAGTGAGATTTTCTTTTTTTTCCAAATGACAGCAGAGAAGTCCTGATTTTTAACAACATATTTTAATCTGCTTTCACAATTAAATTCTGAGCGCTGTTTATTTAAGAAATTTTCAATTTGATCTTCAAGTGTCCAAAGAGTTTATATATAATATCATTTAGTTATCCTTTGAAAAGTCTAAAGTTAACCTGTTTCTAAAAGGTTTGGGGTTTTTTTTAGATAAAGCATATATATATATATATATATATATAAAAAAAAAAAAAGGTAATGGATGTGAGACATCCCATATGTTTTGTTGCTCCTGTTGTTGTGTTTGCTTTCATAGTGAATTAGTATGAGGAAAATGAAAAATCAATGGGATCTAAAGAAAATGATGTCTGAGTGGTCTTTTTTCATATTACAGTGCTTTGAAATGTGTTATTGCTGAAAAACTTTTACAGGGTAAATAAAAGCAGTGGAATTGCTCAAGGAATAAGGTGCTAATCAGTGTATGTAAAATTAATATTGGTGTGAGGGAGGTCCATGAGGAAGAAAGCATATACTGCAGATTTTAGGCCTAATCTGCAGCTGCTATTGTTACAAAAATTACCTGCCTATACTGGAGAAATAGCATTTCTATCTTAGATCCATGGAACTGCATTGGTAAATATTGGTTTGGGATCTGAACAAGTAAGATGGTCATTCTCAAAGGAGGGTTTGTTCTTTTCTTACAAATGTTTTATCATTTCCCTATATTAAAAAAAAGACACTTAATGAAAGCAGGTGGACATTACATGTTACACCAAAGTCTCTGAGATTCAGAGTCAGTGAAATTGCTGTGTTCTAAATTCAGCCATTCCAGCTGTAATCAGTTTCTCAAAACAGTAGACACACACAGATATGCAGTTACAGATTAACTTTGCTCCTAAGATTAAAATCTGTATTCTTTAAAATTAAAGTTTATATTTACAAATATAAAGTCTTACAAATATAAGTCTTCTTTTACAAGTAGATTGTATTGCAATGGAGAGACGTAGGATAATAGAATGGATATTTGCCATAAAATAACTAAATTTTAGGGAATATAAGTCATTGCTATCAAGTAGTTTATTTACAATGCACAGGAAAACAAACCTGAAGAAAGTAAACAAGGTATTTGCTCTAAATCCTATAGTAAATAACAAGTTTGCAAGCTAGGAGGCAGCAATTTGTTAATCTTAGATATAATCTTAGATATAGAATCTATTGGTCTATCTGTATTGAGATTAATTTTTCATTTCTGTGTATGAATCACTTAGGCTAAGTCATGCTTAAGTCAGATCTGGAATATATTCTTTGTTTTCAGTCTTCTGTAGATACTTCTTACAAGGCTAAAGAGGCTAGAAAAAAAGTTATTTTGGCATGTTTTGTAGTCTCTGCAGAAAGCCACAGTTAAACTAACCAGAAGAGTTTTACACAGAGTCATCCACAGTCATTATTACCATATCAGGGAGACACCACCTCAGTTTAAAATGTAGTCATTATTTATAAAACTGTTAGCTTGCTTTCTTGTGTTCACTGGGTGAAGAAAAAAAAAGCTAATCAAAATCTTACAGCTTTTGCTATCACTCAAGGACTCCTGGATAGAAAGTAATCTGTAGATTGGGAATGCTGGAAGCCAAAAGTTGGACAGTTTACACAATGATTGACAGATCAGGTATCTTATTTCACTAAGGCTGGAACCTGTCTCCCTCTCCTATAGCTGAATCACATGGTAGATTATATATCATGGGCCAAATCTTCAGTTTATTCAGGCAACCAGCCCACTAATGTGGAAGTTCAAGAAAGTAAAAGCATCAGCTAACTTCAGCAAGCATTTTCCTTCAAGAAGGCCTTCAACATCATGTGCCTCTAATGACTGTGAGTACATTTTAATCAGGAAAGCTTTCCCAATAAATCTCAGTTAGATGGCTTGTATGATTGAGGACTACTCATGCAAGTACCTACAAGGCTCCAAAGCATGGGGTGGAATTTGAAGTGCAGAATAAATAAATACATCTTCTTGACTAACTGTCCAGTATTAGTATTCTAATGGTTTATGCTTGATCCTGCTTTTAAATAAATAAAATTTAAACTTGGAGAAAGAATTTTAATTTTAAATCCTGAACTAGTCAGTCCATCAGTCACTAGGTGCAATTTGCATATTATATGCCCGCTTGAATAAAGTGTGTATTAGTCATGCTACTTTTCCATGGGCATTTTGGTCATCGGAAAGAATGGCAAGCTGCAGTGAAAACAGAAAGAAAAAGATAGCTGAAAGTAAAGGGTTTTGTTTACAATTTCCTTCCCTGCATAACTGCAAGTGTTATGTATGAATAAAAAATACCCAATACAATCAGACTCTGAAAGTCTGTGGTGCTGTATAGTAATCCGTGGAATAAAATGGAAATTTTGTGAGAAATTTTAAAAACAAAGTTTAAAAGCATCCCAAAAGGACTGAAATTCAGGAAGAATTATGTGCCTAACTCCCCTACACTACTTTGCAGATAATTTGTCTTAAGGTAGATAATTAGCTTGAAATCATATTGCAGATTTAAGTTACAGCTTCCTCAGCAGCAATCTGCAATGAAAAAGGTAGACTGAGAGGGCTGCAAAAGATGTATATGGATCAAAATGTTACTGATATCACTACTATGTATTTTTAACAACAGTTCAGAGAAATTACTTCATATCATGCTGTTAAATGTTTTTCACCATTATTTATTAGTCCAACATGCTGGCAGTAGTATTAACATTACTGTAATATTGGTATAATACCTCTTAATGTTATCTTCTGCCTTGATAAGCTTGATATGTCTAGGTATACAATCAAATTAAAATGTAGAAATTAAATAATTCATACAGTACGCAGGGATCACAGAATGTTATGGCGGGTATTGTTGCACTTCAGTGATAGAAAAAAAACAATGGAAAATCTCTGAATAGTAGATCAGTAGTCATAATATATAACTGAATATTACACTGAAATTCAGGCCAAAAGAGGGTGATTGCCCTATATTAATTACCAATCCCAAAGAGACAAGGAAAGAACAACTAGTCCATCTTTCTGAAAACACCACTAAGACAGAACCTTCAAGAAAGGTTTCCCTGTAAGAATGCCAAAGATGTGTAAGCAGAAGAATTGCTCTTTGGTAGATACTGCTGAATATTACAAACATTAAACTCTCTGTTGCTAACAATTCCAAAGACAAGCTTATCTATAATAAAAAAACAGATCACTGTTGCATTTTTGTCTGATGGATATTTTTGTATTATTTATTACTGTGTGTTTTAACCAAAATTACTTACTGCTCGTTTATTTGCTTATTTGTATATTTATTAAAATCCTTGAATGTTTTTTCTCTTGGAAAAAATATATTTAATGGCACACCTTCTGAACGCAGAATTGTATGTGTCATGAGCATATAATTATCACCCACTGCTATGAGCTCACCAGGTACATTTAAGTTTTTTTTAAAATAGGTGGTAAGTGAGACACTGACACTTCTTTTGTTAACCACGTATTTATTGTTTTTCTGCTGTCAGTTCTATCAATGGTCAAGTCATGTTAGTATGACTGGCAGCATTATAGTTAGAGATAGCTGTCTCGTGAGTGCTGATTGTGCTTCCTGAGTCTCAGTGTCTTCCACACAGACGTGTGTGACTTGGTATCCTATTCTTTCCTTTCTGCCTCTTTGATTGTCTTTCTTTGGAGTTGTTTGTACATGTGTCACTGTGATGTCCATGACCTTTACTAACATTAATGAATTTTTGTTTACTGTAAGACTTTCCTGAGCATAGTGAGTCATGTAATGTCATACTGGTAACCACATAAGGGAAGGAAGTAAAAGAGGTTATGTATATCCCGAAGATGCCCCACTGAAGCAGGGACAGACTGAATTTCCAGTGTGGTGAATGTTCCTTGTGTTTCTGTATGCTTGGAGTTCATGCCTATGTGTTGAATAGCTGAGGGTTTTGAAAATCCTCAGATTTTTGACAGATCCTGTTTTGGTTTTGTTTGTTTGTTTTCCAGGAGCTTATTACAGATTCCCTCTTCCTTATTTTTCACCAGAAATACCCTAACTAATCATTTTGAAACACAGACAGTTTACTGTGTTGGGTAGCAGTTCTCACCGTTCTGCATAAGACTTGTGAGATTCAGAACAGCTGTTTTCTTTACATACCTTTCCTTTTATTTCTGATTATTTTCCAACAAAAGTATGAATTGCTTCCAAAATAAGACTCTCATATTTTATTTTCTGGTTGCACAGGAAAGCTTTAAAGACATACCCCCCCAAAAAAGATGTAGAATTGCTTGAAATGTCAGACTTACAGTCCGCATATAGGAAAGTTTGTTTTGTTTTGTTTTTCTGTGCTTTTAAGTCTCAGATGGGAGTAAAGTGACCCAAATCTTCTGGAGGAGGATTGAAGGCAACACACAGAGAAAAAGTGCAGATTATATTGCAGTGTTATTGTTTACTACCCTTCCGTCATTGCTTTGAGGGAGCTAGAGGCTTTAATTTTAAAGTCTTAGGTAAACCTCATAGTATGTTCTCAGCATAGTATTAGCTCTCCTGTCAGTTAGTAACATTCACCCAGAAGGGGTTAGCAGTAAGTATAGGTTGTGAGAACAGATTAGGAGTAACAAGAAGTTACCACTGCTCATGAGCCAATGAAATGTAATGGTTCTGTACGCATTTTATGAATCTTCTTAAATTTTAGGGCATTGCCACTTGTGGTAATAGAATTTAGCAAAGAAACTCAAAGAACAGAGAATAACATCCTTTAGGATGCCCTGACATATTAAAAAAGATTTCCTGCTTGTGAAATGATATGTTCTGATGTCCGGAAACCACTAACTTTCTTCAGAGTATCACATTTTGTTCTGTAAGTTAATAATTGCCATTTGTTGACATATTAATTATATATTAATTTTAGGGACCAATTGTCACATAACAGGAAATTAAAATAGTGCATATCTTAAAATACTAACTTTTAATTGAATAGGGGGGTTGGATAATTTTGAGAATCAATTTAAACATCTAATCTGGGTTAGTAAGAGTTGTGTTTTTAGAGAAATGGGAGATATGGTCAAGCTACCAGTAGACTTCACATCTTATTAGGAGAGATGATCGGGTACTTCTCTAATTCCTCTTTGTGTTGGCTTTGGGAGTAAACATTCTTTTCTTGACCTGTCAGATGCAACTGACCCTCACTTTGACAGATATAGTCCTCTCACCTGTCTGTTTTTAACTTACATGGAAAAACTGTGCAGCCATATCCATCATAAGAGCAGAAATAGAGGTTAGTGATAGAAAAAAAGTGTTTTATTGTATCCTCTTGCCAGGATTCATAATGTTCAAAATCATAAGCATAGGTACAATCCCTGCCCACCTGAAATGTAATGGGTGCTGGATTTATAGGAAATTCAGGAGGAAGAAGAGGGACAATAAATAAACCTAACAAAATCCTCACTAAGGCATACTGCTTGGGACCATTTTTATGTTCTTTCTGTGTGTTGTGTTGTCTAGACTGGTGCAAAATTGCCTGCATGATGATCCTCCACAGGAAATTGCTATTCCAAGGCTCACAGAAACAGGTAAACATAGGCCAGAAAGTTACAAAGTCCTTGACCAGGTGTCGTGGTTTCAGCCCAGCCAGTAACAAAGCACCATGAAGCTGCTCGCTCACTCCCCCCCAGCCATGGTGGGATGAGGAGAAAATATAAAGGCAGGCTTGTGGGTCGAGACAAGGGCAGGGAGGGGTCACTCACCACTTATGGTCGTGGTCAAAAAACAGGCTCAACTTGGGGAAGAAAAAAAAATCAATTTAATTTACTACAAGTCAAAACAAAACAAGGATATTAGGAAATAAACCCAAACCTTAGAACACCTTCCCCCCACCCCTCCCTCCTTCCCAGCTCAACTCCACTCCTGGTTCTCTCTCCCTCCTCCCCTCCAGCGGCGCAGGGCGACGGGGAATGGGGGTTGGGGTCAGTTCCTCACACCTTGTCTCTGCCGCTCCGTCCTCCTCAGGGGGAGGACTCCTCACTCCTCCCCTGCTCCAGCGCGGGGTCCCTCCCGTGGGAGACAGTCCTTCACGAACTTTTCCAACGTGAGTCCTTCCCGCGGGCTGCAGGTGGGCATCTGCTCCCCCGCTCCCCTCCGTGGGCTGGGGGGGACAGCCTGCCGCCTCACCGCGGGCTGCGGGGGCATCAGCCTCCTCCCCCGCTCCTCCTGCCCTCCTTCCTCACTGACCTGGTGTCTGCAGAGGGGTTCCTCTCCCATCCCAATCCCCTCTCTGCTGCAGGTTCCCCCTCTTAACTCTGTTCTCCCAGAGGCGATACCGCCGTCGCTGACGGGCTCGGCCTGGGCCAGAGGCGGGTCCCACTCGGAGCCGGGGAAGCTTCGAGCAGCTTCTCACAGGAGCTGTCCCTCCCCCACTACCAAAAAACCCCATGCCGCACAAACCCATAATACCAGGTAATGGCCATTTTTCTGTTTTCCAATAAGCAACAAGCAGATGTTCTTCTCCTGTTAATGTTATTTTGACAATAAATAACCCATGTTGTTCTTATTTTGTGTGATACTGTTCTCTTAAACATCCATGGCATTATGCTGTCCCTTCATGTCACTATAAAAACAGGACAAAGATTTTAGTGAGACACATAAAGTTCAGGTGGGAGTGTTCCCCCATTCTTCCTAGGGTAAGAGCTTCTCATGGATTTGCCTTAAACACACACATCAAGATAGGTCTGTTCTTTGGGTGAGCAGAGTGAAGAACACTATTTTGGCCAGAAATATTTGCAGTGTACCAAAAAGAGACAACGAGAAGCCAGTTTAGTTCATGCTTAGCGACTTGCTCACCTGGCAAGAATGATGCCATGGTTTGGCTTTGACACAGGACTAAGGTCAGCAGCTACTAAAGTGGAAGAGAGTGTAGAACATCTCCAGTCAGCAAGAAAGCATTCAGAATTAATACTTTAAAGTTCAATGCATTATAAAATTACTAGGTGTGTGTTCCCTTGACTTTTCTTCAGTATTCTGTTTCAATGATGATAGGTACATTTTTCGAAATTCATATAATAGGCTTTTTTGTTAGCTTCTAAGCTTTGAATATCCTTTCATCATTATTGGCAGCGTTATAGGAAAAGCTCTTAAATGGGTATGGCACTGTATTTATAAAAATATGCAAAGTCATGAGTTTAGGCATATTCAAATATACATTTGAAAGATTATTTCTTTCACACAACAATAACAACTTTGCTGCAATATTGATGTGCTCTGCATTTTAAATGTTGTGATCCTAGTTTCAGAAATATGTTGCATATATTAAAAAAACAAACCCACAAATTCCTGAGACGCGTGTCAAAAATAGATTCAGTAACAGAAAAGAAGGAAACTTTCCAACTGGTTTCTCCAGATATTCCTTTATGTTTGATATGACCTCGGAAGGAGTAAAGGGATGAGAAAGAGCCACACTAGTAGCTAGGATAACTTAGGGTTGTTGTTTGAGCGATATCTTACTATGTTAGAATGTGATGATACAGAAAACGCTCTATAACTTCTCTCTTAAACTGCTGTCATGGCATCAACAGCAAAGACTAAATTGCTATTTGGTGAAATTGAATGTCGCAGGAATTTTGTGTGCAAGAACATTATGGATATTCTTTCTTCCAGGATGTACTGACAGAATCTGAAATCCAAGACTTTCCAAGGATATAAGTCCTTTTCCCTATCCTCTAAAAAACCCAAATCTCATAGTTTTTGAAATATGCAGCATTTTAAGTAGAACAACTTATAGACCACTGAATACAAATGTTACACTACACAGAATAATATTGCAATATGCAGTCATGGTAAGGAAATGGAAAAGTGTCTCATCACTTTTCACATCCATGGTAAATGTTCTACTGATAAGCCATAGTTTAGCCCTGAGAGATCTATTAGTCATTAACAAAGATCCACTATTTAAACAGATTTTTTTTTTTTTCTCCAAGAACTAACTTCTCATTATTTTTTTTTTTTTAACATAAATCTTTTGGTATTTTAATATATTCTAGTAATGAATTATGTAAGTACTCACAAGTCTAAATTATTTTCTAGAATACTGTTTTCTGAGAAATTTATGATAAATTTATCTGATAAATTACAGAATCTTTTTGAAAACTACAAGTATTTAGTTCTCTAGAACATGAAATTAAAATATGCTACTTCAAGATAGGCCTATACTAAGTTTTCCCATGGAGAAAAACATATGCACTGATGAAAGCTATTAAGCAACCAGCTCAAAGTTTTCTGTGATGAAGACTATGTTTTAAATTCATTGTCTCTAAGACAATTTGTCCATTTCCTTCTTCCTATCAGATGTACTACCATGTTTTATATTTCTGGATAAATGATACACATGAAACTCCTTGAAAGAAAAAAAAATATTTGAAGAGAAACTCTTGTAATATAACTAAGAAGAAAAAGGAAATCCAACAATCATGATGATATACTCTCAGCAGATCACAAGCCATGTTTTGAGAAACAATGATATGACAAAGAATAAACTATTGTAAATATTTTAGAAAATATTTGCTTCTGTTAAACCTGAAAGTATTTATTAGCTATGCTACATCTTCCAACGAAAACAAAAAGTAGAACACAACTGAACAGTTGCATGTGAAAATGGAAAAGAACTTTTTTATTATTATTTTGTGAGCAGACTGTCTACTTTACTGTAATTTATGAACACTGTAGTTTATAACTGCTTCTTAATGTCCCTCACTCTCATATTGAAAGGTGGGAATAAAATTCTTCTTAAAACTCTTCTTTGTTTAACTGAACCTTAGCTATGTAAATGTTAATATAAAACTTATTGCTCAATACTGAGAAAGCCCAGAAGTTATATGAATGGATAGATAGACTACTTACATTCCTTTGGTATGTATAGACTTTTCTACCTACTTTTTTTTAAAAAAAAGAGCTGCAACATTATTTCATACAGAGGAAACGAGTATTTTCAGCTCAAGATGAGAGACATGCAGAACCTGGCAGTTTATGTTCACTGGTGCTTCACATGACTTTTATTACTCTTACCTGCATGGACTCCATTTGTACCCCTTTCCTTATATTTCACTTTGTATTTAGGACATAATCAAAGAAAGAAATAGTGGAACCGATAGAGGTGAGTCCTCCACCCTGATGAGTTGAATTTATGCTAGTGTAATTTTATAGACTTTGTTATGGCAGCACAGGGAGTCAGGTTCACTGAGTTCTGTTTAGTTTCCATTAGAAACCATAAATCTTTCTCCAGTGCTAGAAAATCAGCCCAGGTATCTCCACATTCAGTTCCAATTCACTATCACATTTGCAAGTCAGAAAAGCTCTCTGAAATGAATGATGAATGAATCATTTTCTGTCAATCACATGATAAGCTAGCTGTGAAAGCCCAATATGTATGTATTTATATCTCAGACCTTCATAGCTAACTTCCATAAAATGTAAGAGAAATAAAGAACCCGCAGATTGCTGATAATGTACATGACAACCAAAGAAGTGAAATTATTATAAAATGTTTTCATTTTAAAAAATCAGGCTAGTTAGGAGGGTAATCATAGGCCTAGCTTCAATACTTCAGAAGCCTTTTGCAACAGAGCCCCAGTGATTTCACAGCAGAGTGGGGACAGATGTGGGAACAGAGCACTGCTCCTGCATGTAACCTTCATCTCAGGAGTTCAGCTGCCTGTGCTCCAAACCCCATTTTGTTAAAGCATGGTCCTATGTCCTTGGCTTAGTTTTATTGGGAAAATAGTTTATTGAGAAAAAAGATGTAAGAGAGTACATAAGCTAAGCCATACAATATAAGAAAATTAAACCTACAGAAGTCCAATTGCTAAGTTGGGAATTGTTAGCAGATGAAGGATTCACAAGGAAAATACTGGCATGAGAAGATGCAAATCCCTAAGAAGAAAAGCAGTGAATCAGAAAAGAGCACGTCAGCAACACGAAGAATCAACCCACTCTGAGGAGCAGTGGAAATCCACCCTTCCTATCCTGAGTGACAAATGTCTGGCCAGCTCTGCCTCATCACCTATCTCACCACGTAAGGTGAACTTATTAATGCCTCACCTACTAGCATGCTGAAGTCCCAGCTAGCTACTGTGTTAACCAACAAATAACTGCTATGTACTCTTGAGTTGTTTAGATCCTGCTTGCAGAAAATGACCTGTGAGGGTGGGCCACAAGGGGCTAAGAATTCCCCTGAGTATGTGTTCCCTAGGGAAAAAGTGTGTAAGGGAGAAGGATGTGGGCAAATTTATTACCTGCTTTGAAGCCTGGCCTGGGAAGCTGGTATAAATAAACCTCTAGAAGCTGACTGTAAAATGTCCTGCTGCTGCATAATTTGGGTCTTCCTGCAGCTTCCCTTTCCATATCGACTAGATGAGAGAAAACGAATACACTGCTTTAAATATCTCTTGCTATCTTTTGGTACCTCATCAGTTCAATTTTTTATCTAAGTCTTTTTGTTGATCTTTTCTTCCAGGCGTTTTTCATTTTTGTGCCTTTGTTCACAAATAGCCTTTTACTTTCTCGGAACATGGTAAGTATTCAATGCTTGCTGGACCCTTTACAGCTATTCAGCAACCACATGTTTCATAGCCTTACCATGAAAGCTGGAAAAACATTATCTCCAGCTTTCTTTCTCACTCCCCTCCCTTCTGTCATGTAATCAAACATTCTTTGTATGGCTCTGTTCATGGCAGGGTTTCACAGAATGACTCAAAATGGATGATAGTTTTTAGGATGCTTGAATACACTCTACATTTAGTTTCCTTTGTCTGTGTGATGCCTTGCACAAGTATTATCACTTCCTTTTATCATTTCATCAGAAATATACTCAGTATAATATAAAAATGTCTCCATTAAGAATAATGCATGATTTTTTTCTGCTTTATTTCAGTCTTGGAGATTATAGTTTACATCATCCAGATTCTTTTTGGTTGAACATTTCAAGTATTTCCTTTTTAATTTGTCTCTGTTTTTTTCAAACAAAAATATTAATTTCCTTAGATTTCTTGATTTACTGTACAGTTAAGACTAGCAGCACAATTACCTTTTTAAGTTCAGTAGCTGTCATGCAGTACTAATAAAGAATCAGAAAGCCATGCGCTTTTAAAATGTCAGTTTATAAAAAACAATAGGCATACCCAGTGAGTCACATCCAGCAGTTACTCATTTTTTTCCTAATTCCTGATCAGAAGAATCTACAATCTACCAATTGTAGAGTTTTGTTTTTTTTTTCTTTCTGTAGTTGTTTGAAAACTAATTTATTATTGTGTATTTCTGTCAAATTGCTTTTATAATCTATTCCCTGAGATTTTATCACCTCAGATATCTTATGCCAACTGTTTTGTTCTCTATATAAGAGAGTTAACATCTATAAACATGGATTTTATGACTTATTTTGAAATTTCAACATAAAATTCAAACTTACAATCTTACCCTCAGCCATATTCAATTACCTTCTATCTATCTTAAAATTTAGATCATTCAAATAGCATAAGAAAAATTTTCCAGGAAACTTTACTTGTGATCCTGCTACCTGTCATTTGATAAAATCCAGATCTTACAAAGTAGAGCTCCAGATTAAATGTGCTTTAATAGCAAAAATCAAGGCTGTTTTAAGTGCATGCATTTCCTTTGTACATTTTATGTGTCATGCACCATTAAGAGCATGCTCAGTCCAGATAACTTGGAAGAACTTTGATATCTTCTGCTTAGCAGAAGGGGTTTTTAAAGTTTTTTTAAAAAAAAATCTATAAAAACAAAGCCTATGATTTACCTACATCACAAATTTCTCATGTGTTTATAATCGTCCCAGGTGCAGCTGTTAGAAGAAGACCCAACACCCCATTTTTCATGGTATGCGAAAGTATCTTTTTTTGGCGGGGGCCGGGGTTGGGGATCACAGCTTGTTGCGTGGGTGTTCCATTTTTCTAGCATAGATGTGCTTGGAGAATGCAATGGGAAAGCAGCACATTGGGCACCACAGCCCAGCCAAGCTGGAGCCCAAAAACCCCTGGAGCTAGGGGGTACTTTTTAAAGAGCTATGCTTCCTCTGTATTGGGGTGTTTATGCTGCAGCTTTAGAGATTGGAAATGGTTTGGTAATTTTTTTATTTATTATGTCAACTTTAAATAGACGATAGGATAGTTCCCCTTCAAAGCTATAACCTGTTTCCCATCCACTCCCTAAACACAAATGCTAGCATACTTCATATAACTATGCGTCTTTAAGTAAATTTTATTTTCATTGGTCATGTCTCTAGATCCATTATTAGATACAAGTTTTGTTGGGCCTCCCCTCCCCACCCCCCAAAATGCTCTAATAATTAGATTGTCAAATTACAGAGAAATGCCACCGTAGCTTGAAATCTATCACCTGAAAAGTTGGAATTTGGGCACATGGGCATTTTAAAAAATGTAACAATTTTTTTACAGCTTAATGTTGACAGAAGTCAAACACAAAAGAGGCCCAACCATGGATGAAAGCAACTTGTTAAAAGCAAACATTATTATTATTTTCATTAGGCAACTATTATAAAAGGTCACAAGAATAAAAGGAACAATTTACCTAAATTGTTATTTTAAGTGAAGAGTAGTGAATGCAGCAATACACAGGAATAACAGGATGGAAGATAGTATAACTCCAGCCACAGTTTTTTCACATTAGAAATAACTTTACAAAGAATATATACAAACCATAACTAGTCAAACCCACAAATTAAGTTCTCAATGACCATCATGAGGGATGACTATACTATGTTTCTAGTTTGGAGCAAGATCTTACTTTCCATATATATGTCGATACTTACATATCCACAGTTCCCTTTGCTTTGGTTTGTAGAACAAACTCAAAGGGCGCAAACTTGGTTAAGTCTGAATAGAACTAAACTGAAAGATATGCTCCATAGTGCCCCATAAGGGAACTGATCTGAATAGCTGAAAAAAACCCAATTATCACTAATATATTTCAGATCACAGTAATAAAGCCTATGTTTGCTTGTCTCTTTATCTTTCCCTTCTTCCCATCCCCCTGATGGGAAATACTACTAGCAGGAAAATGGAAGGTGCCTTGAAACTCATCATCGCCACTCTTCCTTTCAGATGAATTTGTTGGGGCAAACATTATAGCCCTCCCAAATATATTTTTTAAGCAGCTGGTAAAAGTATTTGTTTCTACTTTCCCTATGGCTGCCTATCAGTACAGTTTGTTATCTTGTCTAGGAAACAAGTAAAACTGAACTTGATAATGGCTGATTCATTTCTTCTCTTCCCTTTTTTCTTCTTTAATTTTATTTTTTCTGGTGAGAGAGAACATATGCTGAGGAGTTTAAAAATCTTGCTTTACAACTATTTAAAATAGCATCTGCCATTAAAAAAAATCCCAAACCCAAACCAAACAACCAAAAATCCTTAATGTTTTTACTGATCTTAACTTTCAGTGTCAGCTTTCTCAACACTTACAGGTAATATGGAAAATTCTTCCTGTTGGAAAATACTCATTTAATAGGTTATGCACTTAAGTAAAGGTTAACATGCAAACCAATTTGGAGCCTGAAGAGTGTGCAGATGAGTAAATGATGACCTGTCAAGGTGCTTAGGAGCTAACTGTCTTTGCCCATATGATATTCCTCCAGCCAGTCTGTTTCTGCCATATGATTTAATTGATCTTGCCCACAAACCCTTTTGCAGCCCTGTAAATATTGATTTTTTAAATGTAATGAGTAATTCACAGATAAGGCTCGATAGCAACATGTCTGTTGGATGCAAATAAGAAACAAAACTTGATGATTTTGGTCTTATCTAGAATTTTAAGGAAAACTAGTGAGTGTATTGATTACAAAGAGTAAAACCTCATTGCTCAGGTAAGACATTAACCCCCTCAAAAATTCAATAAACAAACAGCATAAGAAAACAAGTAAATAAAAAAACAAAACAAAAAAGAGAAGGCTAATTAACCAAATTTCTCCTTTTGGTAAATGATGGGGAAATCATGAGTTATATGCTGGGCTGTAATTACTAAGTGTGTGTATTTTTTACTCACACAACCATTCTGTGACCTTCCAAAAGGCATCATTTAAGTCCTCCTCACTTAGCAAGTAGATGATTGACCCTTTTAATGCTGAAGTGTTTCATATTTTATTAAGCAGAAACAAAGAAAAGGCAGCATTTTACGAAACTTCTACAAGTTTTGCCTGCTTTCTAATATACTGCATTAGACTCAAAGCCATAATTTTATGCTTCAAAGGAGGATGCATCCAGGTTAGAAATTCATAGATTTGAAATTCATAGATTTCAAATTCATAGATTTTATTGGAGTGGCAAACAGTACAAATGTTGCTGAAGTGTAAAAAAAGAGGCAGGTCCCTTAGGTATCTGTCAGAAATTGGTACAATCCAAGTAGGGCAGGACACAGTATTTGCATGTACTGACATTGTCTTATTTCACTGTGATAGCCAAGTAATTCATGGTCCCTTTTATGATGTATTTTGAGTGCTAGTTATAAGATAAAACACCCACAAATACAGCCACTTGCAGTATAGGAAAATATGTTCCCATCCTACGTGACTTACTAAAATTCAGAAATTTTCCTGTTGCACAGAGGAGAAAAGCCAAAGATCTTGAAAATTTCTTTTTTAATTCCTTTTTGTAAAAACAATAAATACAAGACAGAGAGCATGCATCACTTCACAACTGCTAGCTGACAGATGACTCTCCTATGCAATTAAAATACAGGAGGGCAGTAGAAAAATAAGTAATATGAATGTATTGGTGCAAGCCTTGAATACCTGGCAAAATTGTGGGGAACAGATGGGGACACCAAAAGCCAAGTGAGTCTTCTTCATTATTTTTATATTTTCTGTGGTTTCTATGAAAAGACACAAATATATTTATATGGAATTTTCATTATATAAAACTATCAAAATTTCAAATGTTTATGAAGCTATGAGAAGACTCACAGTATGTATAATTTTATTAGAGACAGACATAATGAGAAAGAATCCAAAGAAATATACTTTCCAGAAGTTCATGTCTGATGTGAGAACTATGTCAAAAGAATTCACCCAACATAGTTTGATCAACATACTTTTTGGGGTTTGGGTTTTTGGGGTTTTTTTTTTGAGTTTTTACAGAAATCCATATCTAATCCAAATTGCATTTTATTTTTTTCTCTAAATTTCTAAGTAAATAAAAGAAAGTGGTAGTCCTACAAACTTCAAGGATTTACTTGCACACAAGGCATCCAAGCAAAAAGGTGACAAGCCACTTCCTCACAAGGGACATTATTAACCTGGATAGGAACAGGCTTGGAACAGAGATGCCAAGCCTGGCACAGAAACAAGGAGCTGAAGAGTCTCACAGAGAGGAGCAGTCTTCTGTGGGGTTTTGAACACCCAGATCTTGAGCAGATTTTTTTAACATTTCAGCTAAGAACTGTCTCATCAAAAAGCTAAATCACATTTTGGGAGATTATTTTTATGTATACCTTATATGTATATTTGAAGTTCTTATAACTTTTTTATATTTTCCTTTTAACTATAATTTTATAAGAACCAATAATTTGTTTTGGCAGAATAATAATAAAAAATAATTTTTCTGGAGTTTCTACAAACCTGAGGTACTTTCAGCTTTTAGAGATGCAGAACACTCAGATAAGACAGAAGTTAAGAAAAGGTCATTGGGTTTCTCAAAAATATGTTTGGAAGAAGTTAGTATGCAGACCCCACTAAATTGCAAGGGTGAGTTTAGAGTCTGGTACCATCAAATACCAGGTAAAAGGTAGAAGTCTCCCTGGGCTGGCATAATTCATTGCACGAAAGGGGATCATCAGCAGAAGACCAGCACTGAATGTTTGGAAAAATCCTGCTGTCATAAAAAATGCTTTCTGCCACTGCCTGTTGACTTGGCTCAACCACATAGTTTCTTTCACATCTCGTTGGTGGAAACTGTTTTTGTTTAGATGTTATTATGGTTTGACTATGGTGTTCTTTGCATACTTGCATAGAATTGAAAACCTGTCATGACCCCAAGCAATCTGTAAGAAGCTTGGACAAGTAGGTTTAGAAGATCTCAATTTCAGTATTTACAGAGGAGAACAGAAATTAGTTTCCCACGAAAGGGAAAAATATCCCATTGAGAATCTCTGCAGTATTTGTTTGCTATGGGCAATTGTCTTATTGGAAAACTCATTTCCATGGTTTTGCAGAGAATAAGATGAGATAAAAAAAGAAATTTTTAAAAATGTCATGAAAGTCCATATCTCTGAAACATAGCTGAAGAAGGTCCTAAAAGCTGAGGGAGATAAATTAGAAAAGTATGTTTTCTCTTGCTGTGTTTCTTTTCTATTTCTTTAGGAATGTGGTTAAGAATGGATGATCTTTTGTTTTCTTTACCTTGACTATTTTCATAACCTTAAATAAAGCAGAACTTTCTGCTATTGCAGTTGAGTTACAATGACTCATTCCTCCTCTGTTTAGGATACAGGATCTGATATCAAATTGATCTTTACAGAAAACAATAACTTCGAAAAGAGAATAATTTAAAATATACATCACACTTCTGCAAGGAAGTTAATATTAAAGAACTCCAATATGTCATCACAGAGAAGCAAGTTCATTTTTTGAGACACATAAAAGTCAGTTTTAGCAATGGTTTTCTAAGGAGATCATGACAATAGTGTTAAAGGTCCCAAGACTTGAATGGTACCACCAAGATAAGAATCACCTTTATAAGGATTATATTCTAATGGAATATAAATACTAAATGTCTTTTCTAAAAAGATTTCTTCATAGACTTTATAGATGGCTAATGTCTCAAAGTAAACAAGGGATTAATTGAAAGTTAAGAACACAGAAAGATGTCACATATATTTCTATATACAGATGTATATAAAAATCTGTAAATATACACACTTAAATCTGAAAATTGTTGAAGAAAAATTAACAACCTTATTCTATATTTTAATATATTACCTACCATAATACTACTATATACCCAGATGCCTTAAATGCTGTTGTGGTTTAAGCCCAGCTGGCAACAAAGCACCATGAAGCTGCTCGCTCACTCCTCCCCTCTGGTGGGATGGGGAGGAGAAAATACAAAGAAAAGTTTGTGGATCAAGACAAGGACAGGGAGGAATCACTCACCAACTAAGGTCACGGGCAAAAGACAGGCTCAACTTTGGGAAGAAAAAAAATCAATTTCATGTACTACCAATCAAATCAAACTGAGGATATTAGGAAGTAAAACCAAATCTTAAAACACCTTCTCCCCACTCCTCCCTTCTTTCCAGCTCAACTCCACTCCCGATTTTCTCTAATTCCTCCCTCCAGTGGCACAGGGGGACGGGGAATGGGGGTTGGGGTCAGTTCCTCACACCTTGTCTCTGCCGCTCCTTCCTCCTCAGGGGGAGGACTCCTCACTCCTCCCCTGCTCCACCGCGGGGTCCCTCCCGTGGGAGACAGTCCTTCACGAACTTCTCCAACGTGAGTCCTTCCCGCGGGCTGCAGGTGGGCATCTGCTCCCCCGCTCCCCTCCGTGGGCTGGGGGGGACAGCCTGCCGCCTCACCGCGGGCTGCGGGGGCATCAGCCTCCTCCCCCGCTCCTCCTGCCCTCCTTCCTCACTGACCTGGTGTCTGCAGAGGGGTTCCTCTCCCATCCCAATCCCCTCTCTGCTGCAGGTTCCCCCTCTTAACTCTGTTCTCCCAGAGGCGATACCGCCGTCGCTGACGGGCTCGGCCTGGGCCAGAGGCGGGTCCCACTCGGAGCCGGGGAAGCTTCGAGCAGCTTCTCACAGGAGCCGGCCCTGTAGCCCCCTCCACCGCTACAAAACCCCACCACAAAAACCCAAAACAAATCACAAACTGAATTTCTATGAATACATAATTCACATTGTATTACCACCTTAACTGAACTACTTTGAAAATCCACCTTAACATGCCCTTTATTTCAGTCTTAAAGAAATATTCTTTGTTCCCCCCTTACTATAAAAGATTGTGTGTATCTGCAGGAGAAGACATTACTATACATTACCTTTCTCTCGTTTGATACAACTATGAGTAGACATCTGAGGTCCATGATCGAATCCAGCTAATTGAAATATTTGTAAGTGCAACTTTCATGCTCTTTTCTATTCCTTTTTTTTTTTCATTTTAGGGAGGGAGAAGGGCCAAGAATAGCCATAAACACAGTTCAGCTGCTGGTAGAGACAAGCTCATAGCACCACCAAGACTGTAGGTAGGTAGGTGTTAACCAAAGGATCACTACTTAGTGATATTTTGAATAGGTTCTGTTCCAAATACTGGAAACATACATAAAAGTGTGAAAACATAGATTATGAGATCCTGAAATCTCTCTTTTTAAGCACTGGTATAATAAGATCAAATGCATTCCTCTAGCTCTCCTCCATGCATTACATGGAATACCATTTAGGATAATACGGGTCTCTGTATAAATATGATAATGTTCAGTGTGATAAGCTGGTGAAACATACACTTTTCAGCAGGTGAAAAGCAAAGGAGTATCAGACTGGTTTTAATATTTAGAGAATATTATGATGATGCAGTCTTTTATCAGGACCAATCATATTTAAGAGTTAATTAGACAGAAATGGAACACACCTCTAAGTCAGGCTGTTCATTACCAATAATCTGGGCAAAAATGTAAAAGAAATTCAGAGATAAATCATTTTTCTCAAATAGCAAGTGTGTTGGGACCCCCATTCAGGCTCCACTTTAAGATGCATCTGCGTTCTCCTTTAGTAAGCTCCCTTGAGACAAGAACGTTTTCTAACTCAAAACCCCCTCAAGTTTTTATTAGAAAATAAGTTAGAATAACTAGCCTTTTAAGAGTAGAGGCCTAGTAAAATGGAACAAAAAAGAGAAAAGGGCTTGTAAACACATTTTTATTTCCTTATCCCCAATACCAAACTTAGCTGTGGTCAGCTCATTTCTCACAAAATTTGGCACAATTTCATCCACCGCCAAGAAAATGTCTCCATCTACATGTCCTGTCTGTATTTTTTTCCTGCTTTTTTCAGTAGTCCTCTGCAAATCTCATTCCTGTATTCTCTCCTCAGCTTCACCCTCCTGCCACATCATCTGGAAGTCTCTCCCCACCATACATGAAAGTTCAGCTGCTGCCCTGGGATTGCTGCTCTCCCTCACAGGTCTCCAGCTCACTGCCATGCCACTTGTAAGAAAATACAACATACAGGCTAAGGACAGCTGAATTCAGGCACATAGGGATGACTTTAGGAAAACCAAGGCTCACCTAGAGGTGACACTCACCGGGATATCAAAGGCAAAAAGAGGAGCTTCTGTCGCTACATCAGTAGTAAAAGGCTGAACAAGGAAAATGTGGGTTCTTTGCTGAATGGGGTAGGGGACTTTGTGACAACAGATACAGATAGGGCTGAGGTATACATTGCATTGTTTGCCTCAGTCTTCTTCATCAACAATGTCTTCCAGGCCTCTGTCCTTAGAGAACACGTCAAAGGAGGACAAGAATTACTAGCAGCAAATGAAGGTCGAGTCTGGGATTACTTGAGTGAAGTCAACCTGTATGTGTCCATGAGACAGTCTGCCTCCAAGGGTGCTGAGAGAACTGGATGATATCCTTGACAAAGAAGGAAAGTAAAGATGAATAAGCCTGTTAAAAGAGACCTTAATGTATGCAAAGATAGTTACCTTTTCTTTCCACTAAGCTTTTGGCCAGAAGCATAGGGCAGATTCTGTATTGTTAGTGTATTGCAGAAGAAACCTTCATACTGAGATTCAGAACTCCGTTAAAGATGAAAGTGATGTCAAAATATTGTCAATTTTGAACAATCCTATTTGTTTCCATGGAAGAGCAAAATGAGATAGAGTTATTGTTTGTTGCTGTTATCTTTCTGTTTACCTTAGGTATGTCTACTGGTAAAGGAAATTACAAAGACAGACAAAACTAGCACTGGTTTCAGAAAATGCAGCGTGGGTGCAGTGTAATACAACATGAAGTGGGCTAATTACGTACTCTGAGAAGCCTGAGAAACTGGGAATCTGGAAAAAGCAATATCCTAGCACAGGTCCTCTCCCTTTATTGCTGAGGACTGCCACCAAGAACTAGCTGAGTTATCCCTTTGCAGAGCACACAGAGGTAAACACTACTCCTTCATTGCACATCATTAGCGCTTCATTCCTAGTTCACCTAGATAATATACGTGTAAGGTGCCATGCATTCACACAGTAAATATAAACATAAAATAATTTACAAACATTTTAGTAATATGTTGGCATTTACATGCCTAATTCTCTACAAACACTAATTAGTAGTAGCTAATATTATTGATTCCATCAGTGCATGTTATGGGAAAATAGGAATCTGTTATTGATCAATGTGACAATTATTTGAAAAATGTTAAATGTGTTGTTCATTGCAGTAAGACAAACTTATTACCAACAGAGGTCCACAAGGGAACAGATATACAGCAAAAAGTGGATAGTCTGTCAAAAAAAAAATCTTAGCATGTATTTTACAGCCTGAATGCAGGAGACCATTTACTACTTACAAAATCAAATCTCTTTTTGAAGAAATCAGGATGCCATAGGAGTCTAAGTAGTTTTACGGAAAAAAAAAAAGGATCTTTAATAAATGAAATTCAATTGAGCCACAGAGCAATAATGTATATTCAGTAAGCATTCCAAAATTAAACTGATAAATGTAACTTTTACTCAATCTTATATTCTCTAGATTTAATTAAAAGTTAAATGTGAACTTTAAAGTATGAGTGAGTGAAAGAACCATGAAAATTGACTTTGAGAATATGATAAATGTGTGCTGTACAGCTACCTGTTAGTCCTGTAAATCTAATTACAGCAGAAGAGGAGATAGTCTGAATTCTTTGAGAACACATCTTCACTTGATAGAATGACACTCTCTCCTTCCTCCATTTGCTTTCTACTCTGTCAGATAGCAGGGAAATAATTTCAAAACTGAAAAATTTACAGCACAGAACAATATTCATAGAACACAACATTGCTGCAAGAATGTGTGGTTAACCTTTGATATGCAGTCATAAAACAGAAAGCCGATATTACAGAGGATTAAGTTTGGGGCTGATTAAACTCAATGGCAAACATTCTATTGGTCTTGAAGAATCAAGCTTTTGACTGTGCATTCTATTTGGCATTTTAAGACCAAGATACAGATTTATAACGTCAGAAACCTTGGCTCTGTCCTGGCATAAATCCAAAATGTGGGGCGTGTGAGGTATAAATGAGTCCATTTGCAAGTCCTTTGATATAAAACCATTTCAGACTCAAAAGGTCATCGCAGCTTCAAAATGATGACACTGAACCATATATACAGGACGTCTCTTCTTCAGCTAAGAAATTCACTAAAGGTAAAATTACAATCCATTCTAAACATGGTGTGGCATATGCCAACGAGCCGAGGTCAGCTGTAAATTCTAGTCTCTGAAAAGCAATGGTAAGATAAAATTTACTTTAGTAATCAGCCACTGGTATGGCAGAAAGACTATTTAATCTTCTATTTTGAATCTTCTTGGAATAACAATGGACTATATTAAAAGCTATTCCACAATTTCATTCCAGCCAGTACAGCCACATATGTTCTCTTAGGTCCTCAGTCTTCCACTAGCAACACCAGCACTATGTACTAGCAGCCAATATCTATTTGACATTTCAGAGGAGGAAGATGTAAAAGAAGTTTGCTAACGGCTAATTTCTTCCCCCCTCCAACCGCAACACTCTTTTGGAAGGGACATAGGGAAACAACAACTTGCCTGCTCTGACTTCTGTCCAAGAGCTGATGAGCTTTTTGATTTCAATCCTTATCTTCTCATTTGTTTGTCACTTCTTGCAAAAGCTTCAGAATGTTGCATTTTTGGAATGCACTTGGAAAGAATAGGAGCTACAGTACATTTATAAGGAAGAGACTGGGCATCAGCAATCTCAACCCTGTTGTCACCCAAAAATGATTTATTGAGACCAGACATGACTGCAGTCAAGAGCACTTACTCTGCATATGATTAACGTGTTTTAGTGTTGGTGGCATGTGTGGTTTTAATGCTTGGGTGAGCAAAGGGACACCCTATGGTGTCACATCAGTCAAGATGGCTTCCATCAGTCAGGAATGCAAAACAGCCACCAAAAAAAGGGAAAAGCTTAATATCTCATTGAAATAAACAGCTATTTATTAGCAACTGCAATGCAGATGTTGACTTCTGGTAGAAAAAAATTAATCTGTGGAAAGGAAAAGCCTCAGTCTTATACAAAAGAAAACCTCCGTTTGTCGAAAAAGTGGGACTTGGGGTTTTTTGGTTCAGTTAGGGTAAAACCAGACCAGATCTGAGAGCCTGAGAGAGGCAAGGCTGCCACAGCTCCATGCCCCCAGGTCCAACCGGTAGTGAGGCTGAGCACACATTCCCAGTACACACATGCGGAGGTATACAGAGCACAGGTATATGCCACATTGTATAGGTCTGGCCACACAGATCAACAAAACAAACTCATAGAGCACTCACACTAGCACAGACAGCATGAATGGCCTCATCCTGCTCCCCTCTCTGGCTGAGCAGGATGGAGATATGCTAGCGGGAATATGTGTATGTGCATATGTACGATGTGGGTGGCCCCACAGCTGGGCTCAGACTCCCAGTCTGCCCAGCTGCTGGCACCTGGACACCTTATGAGCCTCTGAGGCCACAGCCTGCTTCACCTGGTGGCAAAAATACACCACCCACCCCACCCAATGCCCCGAGCCAGCTTGTACTCCCCTGGTCCGCGGTAGCCACTTCCCAGCCCACCCCCTGTGGTCTCACCCCAAGAGGCCCACTGACCCCCTGGCTCCCAGACCACCTCACCTACTCGCTGGCTCACCCGGCTCAATCTTCGCTGGCACACACACACTCCTCACTCGCACACCCACGCTTGCTCCAGGGGCTGGCACCACGGACACATAGGTCCCTGCAACCCGAGGTCCCACTCCAGTTGCTGGCGTCGACCTCCACTCACTGGGGTGTCTGCAGTTGCTGGCACCACAGACACACAGACTCGATGATCCGTGGTCTGGCTGCAGTCACACCCCCATACACCATACACACAAGAGTCCCTCACCCAAGAAAAGAGTAAAAATGAATTTTAAAGGAATAAAATGGATTTTCAAACCAGCACTTTTAAGTAAGCAGCTTTGGTGCTTTCAAGTTTACCAACGACTACTCTCCAGTTCTCAAGTCTCAAAATGAACACTCATATACTGGAAAATACCAAAATGTATTGGGCAGAACCATAGTAAGTCTCAGTTTAAATCTTATTTCACTTGGAACATAGAAAATGTCAGCATTTAGGATCTGGTATTTTCCCCATATGTTCAGAATTCTAAGAAAAATAAAATAAAATAAAATCTTTTCTGAGGAAGTTAATTACCATTTACAAAAAGTTTAAACAGAGTTTTGAACGAAATTTAGTCCCCAGAAGCCTGTACTTGCTTTTACTCCTATCTGTCTTCTGTACAGAAGAAATGTGTCGTATGTGCTTGTTCTTAATTGGAGCCTATTTGTGAGTTTGAGGACCAAGTTTGACAAAACAAATTCCATATTTGGTGAGTAACAAACAACAATTTAGCAAATAATTTTAAAAGTATTTTTTAGAATTATTTCATGACACAGGACTTCTGAGATGTCCGTTTCCTTCTGGACCAACAACTGGAAGCCAGGTAAGATACCCCAGAGCATCTACATTTAGGATAGTGAACTGAGCCTTTAGCTTATCTGTGGAAACTTCATTTTAGGTGAACTCAATCTTCCTCTACACATATACTTTTGAAATAACTGGAGTACTAGTGTATTCAAGATTTATCCAACTTCTCAGGTGAGGTTTGAATCAGTGCTGTATTGCCCCAGCTTCTCTGTGACTGGTACTTGAGTTATTTTGAAGCTGGGTTGTATATCTACAGGGACTTCTGGCAGGAAAGGACTGTAGTGCTGCCATACCCAAAACCAAGTGCAAAAGAATACGGGTACTTTGAAATCACCAATTTAGAAACAGAAAAGGTACTGGGAGTGTCCGTTTCCTTTGTCCTGCTTTACGAAAACTGTAAACAGAAGGCAGGATTTACGGGAGAAGAAACCAAGTAGAGTGGGGCCTTGGTACCAAACGCTGCCTCATCCACAAATTCCCTTGTGGGTTCTCTTCATTCACCTGTGGTGGTTCAACTCTTGTCTCCCAAATTAAGATGGTATTTCCCATCCTCATAGTTTTGCTGTGAGCTTAAAATCCATGAATATTAAAGTGATAAAGGCGGTAGTGTTTACAAAGAGGAAAATGTCAGTTGAAAAGTACAGTTAACAGTGTGATGTGTTTATGCCAATAAAATAAGGATGATTATTAATGTTGGCCATGACTAAAGCAAAATGTATTAAAATGAGTTGATTATTTATGCAAATATTTTTAGGTTTTTTATGCCCAACTCTATTATTGAGAACCTCATTAAGACAAAGATTTAAACTTGAAGGAAAATACCAGACTGGTTGGATAAAATCCACTTTTGGTAAATCAGGATTTCTTTTAATAGCTATAGTCAAGCAGGTGATTTCCTTCATGATTCCTTCTAAATTCTTGCATTTCATCAAACCTAATGTGTTTATAGTTACTTTCCTACATTTTATCCCTCTCCTAATTGCACCTCCTAATTTTGCTTTTCTTCAGCCATTAAGAGCAAAACCTGTTGATATGTTTTGTAAGAATCCATGCTACTGAACTCAGTTTTCATCTGACAATTATTCAGTATCTGTGATAAAGATTACCCAATCTTCCTGACTCCAACACAGCCATCTGAGTTTTATTTCACCTTAGCTATTGTAATTTGCATTTCTATATAGTCATTCCCATTAGCCATCCTGCCTTTGTCCCTGTGTTACAGAGTTCTCTTTATTGAAAACTGAGATGAAGTATTCATTTAATTCTTGAGCCAGACCCATATTATCTTTTAGACAATACCCACTTTTAACACATTGCAACTCCATTTTTTTTCCTATTTTCTAGAGAACCTTTTTCACTTGTAATTTCCTTTGCAAGGTCTATCTCTGCTTGACTTTCAACAATTCTGAATTTATGAATAAGAATTAAGTGAGGTCCACCCTGTGAATAGTCCTATCCACCCACTGAGATATAGCCCTGCCATTTATTTATCAACAGTACCTTTTCTGTTACAAATCTAGTTGACAATGACTCTTTTTACTCAGTAACCTTAATCTTCCATTGCCTCTTGTTTATTATCCTCTCAATGCCACATGCTCTCCATTATATCTCAAAGAGCAGGAACTTACAAATCATATTTAGCAGAGGCCAACTGAAAATAGCATGGGAGTCACTTGGACCTGGCTGTTGCGAATTGTGAACATCTTTGGAGAATCAACACTTTTCCATGCAGACACGTTCTGCTGCAGCCTTCCTCCACTATCTGATTTTGACTACAGCTTAAATGTGCCCATTCACTACTTATTTTTCTTTACCAGATTAAGACTTAAAAAAAAAAAGTGTATAATAGACAGCACTGTCCTTGAAACAACTTATGCAGGATTTCTAAAATGGAGGTGTCAAAGAAGAAATCAGCAAGATGTACCACTTGCTGCTTGATACCAGTGGCTACAGAAAACAGTTGTCAGTGGAGTTATAGCTAGCACAGATTTAGAAAAAGAAGGAAGGCAGGTCGAGAAGGTCCTGATTCTCTGCAGTAGCTTGGGCCTGTGAGGAACAGGGACAACCTATGATCTAAGTGCTTTCATTCCCTGGTTGTGTAAGATCAGAACAAGAGCACTGCACAGTGATTGAGGTCTAAAAAGATCTCTTATGCTGCTGTACAACAGGAGTAATTTCAATACAGTCAGATCAGACAGAGAAGCACAAAACTTTTGCAATGGCTCCTGGTTGGCTAAAATCAAGGATTCGATAGTAAGTGGCAGAAACATGTTGCGGCCTCCTTGGAGGGAAGCTGTAAGCTGAAAGTGGGAGCAGGGGACAGGAGATCTCTGATGTATAGTTCTTCCCTTAGACCACTTGTTTGAGTATTACAAAGCTCTGAGGTATACCCCAAGACTGGGCATACTCAATACATAAAAACTCCTTCCTAATCCTAGCCAATGGCCAGAGCGTGCTCTTACACAGAGGCATGCTCTTATTTTCTTTACAAAAGCATACAAATGCACATCTCAATGCTGTTAATATTCTTTTCATCTATATAAGTGGTGTGTTTTTAAAGTAAAGTTCTCTTAAGTAGATTATATGTAGTCTCTATACTCATGTCCTATACATTGAAGAAAAGGTAGAATGTCTTTGATGTTTTGCTACTAAAAGGGACAAAAGTGTCTCAATATAACTGCCATTTCCCTAGTGGAAATGTCAGACAAATCCCCCTCTGTTTCTTTTTCTCCTTTACTTTCTAATAATACACTGAGAAACTTTTAAAAAGAACTGCATATTCATCATCACAAATGAAACTTCACATTTTTCTGGCTGTGGAGACGGTAATTATAGGTTTGCACTTCTAATTGAAGCATTGATGAACATGCCCCACACTGCAGCAAATATAAAATAATTGTTAGGCAGACTATGTGGTGTTCTGGGAGAAAAAAACTAAAGAGAAATTGAAAGCAGCAGCATGAATCCTGATAATGACTACCCCAATGGCTTATTTCCTAGTATCATTTACTGCCAGGAGAAATTAAACCAGTGGGGGCAGGATATTTTTGCACAAAATGACAAGCTTCTGGTTCTTCCTTAAATAACAATGCACCTGATGCCCGAAGGCCAGTTTCAACCACCCTATTTGTAGGGCAGTACGACCACTCCTGAAGGTAAATCAAAGGGGCAGAAACAAATTTTTACTCTCTGGCCAAAGGATCACCAAAGAACCAAACCAAAAAAACCAACAGGAAACCCAAACAGAACAGCTTAATAACTTCCTACGTCTTTTAGAAGGACAAATCCAAGTTTGCCACTTATGGCACAGAATGGAAAAAAAAGCTTTGGTTCGTGGTTGATTGCTCCCTTTCTCCCTTCCTTGTTCACTAATATCTAGCTTTGTATTTGTGCTTCAGTCTGAGGCATTTGTTAGCAGCACACTTGAAGCTGACAACAACAGAGTGATGGCAAAACAAAGCCACTCCCCTGTGGTTTTCTCGAAAGCGGCACTAGATCCATAAGTCATCTTGACCAAACGACTGCTTTCCACAGTTTGAATAAGGGCAATAGAGTCCATCAGCCTCTGAAGTTACTAATATTGAGGGTCTGTCTACCTGTATAACTTAATGAGATCATTTATAGCTGATGCAAAACTATGGCAGTTTACATCAGTGGAAATAAAAACTCTAGGCCAGGATTTTGTTTATGAGAAAGAAAAAGCTAGAAAGTTAAGAACAGTATATAGCTTGCTAAACTTTTGTTTGCATTTCATCTGAGTAGTTTGGTTTGTGGATTTCATCTATGTTGTCACAGCAACATTTCCACTAGTTAAAAATTGATTTAATTCAGGACATTATCTCTATAGTTCTGACTGTTGTTCAGTTTCACTCTTTGTTGAAAGCAAATACAAAACTGGAAGTGTAACAGCCAGAGGGAGTTTTGCTGTAAGCTAGTAAGAGTGAGATCAGACAGTTGTTATTCCAGGTAGTCACCTCATGATTATTGGGGAGGGGGGAAGCCAAGTCAAAACTAATGTCCTGGTTTCAGCTGGGATAGAGTTAATTTTCTTCCTAGTAGCTGGTATAGTGTTATGTTTTGAATTCAGTATGAGAAGAATGTTGATAACACACTGATGTTTTCAGTTGTTGCGAAGTAGTGTGTAGTCCAAAGCCAAGGATTTTTCAGCTTCTCATGCCCAGCCAGCGAGAAGGCTGGAGGGGCACAAGAAGTTGGGAGGGGACACAGCCAGGGCAGCTGACCCAAACTGGCCAACGGGGTATTCCATACCATGTGACGTCATGCCCAGTATATAAACTGGGGGGAGTTGGCCTGGGGGGGAATCGCTGCTCGGGAACTAACTGGGCATTGGTTAGTGAGCGGTGAGCAATTGCATTGTGCATCACTTGTTTTGTATATTCCAATCCGTTTATTGTTATTATTGTCATTTTATTATTGTTGTTATTATTGTTATTAGTTTCTTCCTGTCTGTTCTACTAAACTGTTCTTATCTCAACCCATGAGTTTTACCTTTTTTCTTCCCGATTGTCTCCCCCATCCCACTGGGTGGGGGGAGTAAGCGAGTGACTGTGTGGTGCTTAGTTGTTGGCTGGGGTTAAACCACAACAGCTAATTACAGAGAAAAAAACCCAACTTTTTATGGTAAGAGTAACTAGAAGTATTTGGAATTATGAGGGGAAAAGGTAGGTACTGTTTTCTTAATTTCTCCTGTGTTCAAGAATAAAAGTTTATTTTTTAATACTTTTCATACAAAATTTCATTAAAAAAGAAGCCTGGTTCTTAAGTATCATGAATCTAACAACCTGTTAAATGAAAAACAAACCAACCAACCCAAAAAATCATGCAGCAAGTAAGTCCTCTTTTAGTAAAGAAAAGGGACTGAGAGACATACCTAACATTAAGCATGCTTTAGAGTGTTCCCATTAAAGGCTCCTGTTTTACTGAAGGAACAACATCGTAAACCTCCAGGTAGCACTTTAAATCACTTAGATTGAACCTCCTGCACTCAGCTGTTTGGCATTTCTGAACTAGCTAATTAATGCCAATATTTAGCACAGGAACAGGTGGGAAAACTAATGACTAATTTCTTCTCTCTTCCAACTCAACAACCACCACTGTCTTTTAAAAATACAATTTTTACCACTGCCTGCTGATACCATTTCTTGTCAGCCTCGTTGCTCCGACACAGGGCTGCAATAAACGAACAGCTGGATGCAGTATTCTACTGCAAGTGGAACAGCTTCGTTTCTGCAACAAGCACCTTGTCTTAATGTGCTCATGTCGCCTCCCTCGGATGGGTCAAAAAATGTGAACTCTTCTAATAGCAGGACCAACAGCATGTGTGCTGCAAGTGGCACTAGTTCAGTTTGACTGCTAAAGCAAGCTCGCTCCATTAGAAAAGTAAGGGAAAAAGAAAGTACACATTTTCTGAAACTGTATTTTTTGAAACTGTATTTTTCAGGCATATGTGATAAAAGTGAAGGAAGACAGGACAGATTATAAAATTTAGGCTTTTTATTCAGCAACTCAGTAATAAGGGTATTCATCCAAGATCTTGGTGAGTGCATACAAATGTCTGCTGTGAATCAGCTGGAAGAGGAGTTGCTTTAACTGTGTGTGAGTTAAAGCACAACCTTTTCAACTTTTCTCACTCCAGCTTCTTCAATCTGTCTCTATTAAATACACTGGTAGTATTTAGCAATAGGGTAATTTGCTTTTTCTGGTTGAATGATCTTGTCAGTGACCATAGACGTTTTGATCAGGCAGATCTAGGCCTATAGCAGCTTCCTCATCTTTAGTTCTGTCATGCTCCAAGGTTTATATAAACACTATCTGAGCTAAAGAAAATGATTAGCACTCTTAGAAGAAACATACAATCCTAGCCCTTTCTCCAGTGACACACATAAGAAATGTTGATAGGGTACTACCAATGCCTACTAATAGAAGAGGTAAGTGAACTTGCTTTCACCATAGTTTAAAGGAGTGTAATTCATGCTGGGTAACTGTGTTAGGGGCATTATCTCTGCTTTGGCCATGGGCTGATCAAGGACTGAGAGTTTTTGCTGGGACTTTTTTGTTCTTGAGAGGAAAATGTCAAGGTATTCTTGAATTCTTTTTTTGTTAAACCTAAAGGAAGCCATTGAAAAGTTTAAAAAATGTTTTAATTGCAGCAGAAGCTGTTCAGAAAAATTCCCATACATCTGCAAATAGTTTTAGCTGCTACAAAACAGAATTTCTGGCAGCCTAATACCCTCACAGTAAAACCCTGTGTATATTTTGAACTGCATACATGACAAAGTTTAGTAGAATATAAATGTGAATGCTAGCACTAGCTAAATCTGCAGTGAATGGAAATGCTGAAATAAGTGAACTCTAACAAAAAGAAATGGTTGATTGATAAAGAATAAGTTTGTTGCTTTCATCCATGAGCTCAGCTGTGTGCTCAGTTCACACTGCCTTTGAAAGGAGTTAGGTCTTTCCTTACTTAGGTTGGCTTGGAATGCTGAGCTTAATAGCTTTACAACAACAAGCAGTGAGAAACGAGAGGGACTTAGTAAGTAATAATTAGAAAAAAATTACAAGGATTTCACTTCTTCAGATACCAAGAATTCGTGTATATTCAGTTACTCTTGCTTTAAAAAGTGCTAAACCAGACCAGTTTTAAAGTCCGTCATATGTCGGGTTTAAATTAATACAGCTGGGTGGGGAAATCAATCTTGAGGAGATGGATTTGAAATAAGCATTTTTTTTAAAAGTACCAGTTTAATAAAAGGAGGCACTTTAACAAAAAGAAAAAAGCATGAATTTACAGGAGCTCAAGTTTATGCAGAACAGACTATTTAGGCAGGAAACAAAAGGGCAAAGTAGTGAAGTTAATTCTGCAGAAGATAATTCCTCTCCCCTCATTGACCATTTTGTCTACATGCAGAGACCATTTTCAGGGGTAAAGTTTAGCAAGTGTTTTGATTATGAATTGGTCAATTGTTCTAACATCCACTAGTGAAGCAACAGAACTCCTTGCTAAAATCTGGCATAGTTTTGGTCTTTAAAAGTTTAATACAAAGCACCATATTGCTACTGCACAGGGTTCTAGTTCTGAAAGCGTGTTATTTATTGCCACTATCTTTTATTTGTCAAACTCAAGTGAAAAATGTCAAGGCTCAGTTGATTCCTCAGCTGACATTAACCAATGGAAATGAGATGTCTCACAGAGCAGAAAGATAAGTGTTGCCTGCATACTTAGGACAGTAAAGATCATATTTTTTTTTTACCAATCATTTAAAACCAAGAGTGTTTGGGGAAAAAAAACCCCAGCAAATAACCCTTGCAAGATTCTATGAATATATCTATCCATAGTATGGTATATATCCACAACATGGAATACAAAAGAAAAATTTCAGCCCATTAAGGGCAAGTATGTTGGACTTTTCCATTGTCTGTCAAAATAGTATCAGTTTTCCGCTGACTGAAGCTGTCTCTTCAGAGATAGATATCTCAGTCCACTGCATTATAATTTAGTGTCTATTCATAATAATTCAGTATTAAAATCTGAAATGTGGCACTGAAAATGGATAATTTATGACAATTTTTGAGACAAGTTTTATAGCCCAATCCTACAGTCAACATTCAACTCCACGCAGAGACCATGAACTATTTTATTCTGATTGGCTTTGTCTTTGAATCAGTTTTTTCATCTTTAATTCCCAAGGCCTAGTTTCCTGAACCTTGTTCTTTATATCCTCTTATACAACATGCAAATTAGGTACAGTCACAGTGCTATACTTCTCCCATTTATTAGTATTGATATTAATTCCTTAGCTACTGGACTTTGGAATTGCAAGTCACTCAAAAGCCTTCTACTTCATCTGTACCTGTAGGCAAATACTGAAAGATGCTGTGATATGAGGTCCTTTCCAGAATTTCTATGGTGGTATTTTTCTATACTATCACTTCTATTTGTTGCTCTGTTCTGCTCCACTGCTATAATTAAAACATTTTAAAATGAATGGCAGCTTTTCAGTAGAAAAGTTTCTGACCCTTACAAAAAAAAAAAAAAGAAAGGATAAAAATTTTAAAATTTACAGTGATATCCAATGCTTAGGTTTTGGTAGGATTTTTAAGCCATAAATGACTGCATTCCAGAACAATCATTTTTTTCTCATTTGCAGGTAGCTCACGTTAGTCACCTAAGAGCAGTTAAAGCAATTTAATAGAAACAATGACTAACTACTTCAGAAATATAGCAGTGGTGTAAATTATGACACTTATTATATAGTGATTTTAGTAACTGTCCAATGAGTGGACATATTAAGTGATTAGATGGAAGGATAATAATGTTTTCTTCCTCCTTGTTCCTTAGCTACACTGGTAGTAATTCACAATGAAGGACAGTCTCATCTGCAAAATGGGAAAGCTATCTATTATGAAGCTGGGCACCAGCACATTTGCTTCTGTATGTCGCACAGATACCAAAAGACAGAAATACATATGATGGGACAGAACTTCAGGTAGAGTCTTTAAATTAGATTTCATCAGAACATAAACTAGTACATTTAACTTTGTAAAATAACAGGAAATCCAGAGAGATCAAATAGAAATAAAATAGGTTTATAAATCAGCATATGTCGATCTCCCACATATCCTTACAGAACAACTTTCTCCACGGTTGCATTCAGGTGATGAAAAGCTCCATAATCCCCTCTAGGACTTCCAGAAGTGTGTTTCTTTCCAACACTTTGGAAGCGTGACTCCTTGTTCCTTGCAAGGCTTCCCTCCACCCCAGGAGCTTCCTCTCCTACCTTGCCAGAAGGTGCACCCTCTGTGCAGAGGTCTAGTTACTGAGAAAATGTTCAGGGGGCATTTACCCTGAGCATTAATCCTATTTATCTTATCTATTTATTTAATATTTTCCCTATTTTATATATGTGTATATATACACATATATAAAATAGGGAAAATATTAAATAAATAAATTTAATTTAAAAATTAAATAAATATTTATCCTATTTGTATATTATATCTTATTTGCCTTATTTATAAGATCCAATTATGTGATTAAAACCAACAAATTCAATACTACAGTTGAATGAATTACAACTATAAGACCTTTTCAACCTGACTAAACCTCCTCATATTCAATTGAATCCAGTTAGAAGCTGTAGCATGTTCCAACATGTCATGGTATCTATCAGTCAACAGAGTAATAAAGAATGTTGCCAAATACAAAATTAAACTGTGTTTATACTTTTATCAGTATGCTTAGTTGGAAAGGATAAAATTTATTTTTGTAGTTAAATAGCATTCTCTATAGTAGGCATATGTATAGTTTTATATTATGAATATAACCTGGTTTATAAATCCTGAACTGTCACTTCTCAAGTGACTGGTATATGGTTAAGCGTCTAAATTTATGTGGCTGCTTATCAGGAGAACCAGCTTGGAAAAGTCTGCAGATGAAGATGATGGTTCCATAGCAATTCTGTGATTATTATCTGCCAAACCATGCATCCTCTACAAATAATGTTAACAGACCATGCCAGATCAGAGCTTTGCAGAAGCTGCCAATTCTATTTTGTAGTAACATTTGAGACTTTGACATTTGTTTAATTACAGACTGGAATTAAAAAAAGATTTTAAAAGTATTTAAATGAAAATTCAACCTCAATTTATAGATTGCACCGTGCGATTTTCCACTTAGTAAGAACATATATATATATATCTTTACAGTTAGAGGACAGGCTTCATACAGACTCATAGTCATGACATTTGGGTGCTGGTTCAGAGGCAATTTTCCACATGTCAGTTTATGCTGACAAGAGTGGTAATGTAAGTCAAGATCTCCCATGTTGCATAGCACAACCTTTCCCATGAAGTTGCAGAGCACTTAAGCATCTTGTGTTGTTTCAGCAAAGTCAGACTTCCCAGCAAAAGTGAAAAATCACTGAAGCTATAACCCTTAGACACTGATCTCACTGCACATGTAGATGACATCTTAACCTGAAGTGCCTACCAGTTCTGTCATACTATTTCAGCTGGATGGAGATAAACTTATTATTCACTTGAAAATTAGCTCAAACCCATGCAATTTCACTAAAACTTTATAAATAATGTTAAATTTTTCAGTTCTTCCTGTATAACCATTTTTATTGCCTCTAGTACAGGAACAACAACAGCACAGCCCTTCCGCTGATGACTCCTGATATGTAGACCATTTCTTCAGAGTAACAGGCATCAATTAGAATACCATTCCAGTTGATCCAACTTGCAGTAGAAATTTGAGATGACACAGAACAGCCCCACAACTCATGGAGCAACGTTACTGTTAATTTCTTGCAGAGTGGGAGTAGATGAGTCAAAAGCATTGTGAGTACAGATAACTGCATATTGAGCTGTAAGCATAGCTTAAATTTACCTTTATCAATCATTTTTCCCCATTTTCCTTAATTAGACTTAAAGTAGCCAAAGATTGGAGGTTAAGGAACACCACCACACACTTTCATAAAGCCTTTCTTTAAGGGACAGCTTCTTTTATATTAGTCAGATGCTTAAGACAAGATAATCCCTAGATGGAGCAGAAGGAACTGATGGTAAGATCACAGAAGAGTTTGGGTTGTGTAGGAGTCTGCCGTCAGCGGGGAAACAGGCAACTTAATTACTTGTTAGTGATACAAAGGAAAAAATTATGCTAAACAAATTACGTAAATAAACAAAACAAAAGGAAAAGCCTTCACTAACTATTAATAAAAGATAAATCATTTCAGCTGAGTATTCAACCACAGAGTAGAAAGAACAGCTTTGATTATGAAAATAGTAGAAACAAATGCATGAGAAAGACCTATCAATGTAGCACTTTGCCAAATTAAAAGAAAGTACAAGATTTTTTTTGTAAATATGCTATTGCAACTAATTCTTTTTAAATTCATGAATACATTGTCTTTCATTTTGCAAACCATAAATGAATCACAGATTTATGAAGTTAGCAAGAAATTTTTCTTTTTGTTAGGTTATTTCAGAACTGAATGTTATGGGGTTCCTTGGAATTTATTCTACTGTAGTTAAAACAACTACAGGCAGAAACAATTGACCATACAATTATGCCCCATATCACAATTACCATATTACTAACTACTAATTGCTTTTTCTTGGAAGCTGAAGAATGTGAAGGAAAGGTAGGGTTTGCTATCTCTGATTAGAGACCTGAACTGTCAGAGCAGTTATTTTGCTTCTCAAGTTACACGATTTACCAAGCTTTACAGGAAAAGCCCTCTTATCATGCACAGAGTGAGTTATGTGCTAGTATTTATGTTGATAGGTTAAGAAGTTCTGACCCATGCAATAATCAGATGGCAATTTAGAGTGGAGATAATTCTGTCATTGGAAAGTCTTGCTATTGATCAAAAGATTACCTATCCTAAAAAGTACAAGAAAGAGACAATAGCATTATAAATACACATCAGTGTGAATCTTGTTTTAAGAATAGTAGGTCTTCTGGATGCCTTAAGTTTTTTATTAGTTTTCTAAGCATTCTTCGTTCATCATTCACAACATGCTATTAGACTTAATGCATAGTTTACAAACTCAAAGTATCTTTAAATACAAGAATGTAATATTTCTGAGACTACCTGTGGTGCTTAAAGGTTTTGCAGTGTTGAGCCAGGCTGAAATCTGCAGGGCTGGTGTTTCTAACTACCTCACTACTAACAGGTAAGTAGAATACAGGCTGACTGTTGTCTTGGACCATTAGATAGTGTCAGCATGTGATGATATGACAGTGTGAATTATAATAAGGAAAAAGACACAAAAGGACACAAATAATTTGCTTTGAATAAGATTTTTCTCTAGTCTTAGGGTCCTTCTGCTGTCATGGTGACAGTCTGAAAAAAAGACAAATCCTGAGTTCTGGGAGCTCCTCACTATATATATATTTTGAGATTTGTTAACATTTAGTCAGATAAGGCCTTCAGAGGTCCCTTTTTGTCTTGAAGCTTCTACTTCAATAGTGCCTGGGCTGACCAGGATTTCCTTACCTGCTACATTTCCCTTGAACCAAATATACAACTGAAGTGATGTTGCTGTTGCTACCAGAAAACTGGTGTGCTGTTGTGCACAGCCTGCTACACCTGAATAAGAGAAAAGGGAATGTGACTGGAATACAGGCAGGTGAGAACTAATAAAAATGCAGGCTTCCACCCCTGTGTGCTGTAACCAAAAACTGTAAAGTAACTGTGCTGAACTTCTGCATCATGTACAGTTTTCAAAAGTATAGGAGAGACTTGCTGTACATCTCAATGACCTAGTTTTCCAGGAGGAAGGTCCTCGTATCATTATGCATAACCCAGCAGTTTTGAAACCAGCTGTAGAAGAGAAACCTAGAGTAATGAGGGGAGGAAGGACTACAGGGATTCAAGAGTTAGTACATTGGTGAAAATGCAACTAAATATGCCTGCAGGCAGTGGCAGCTCTAATGCTTTTGTGGGAGGGAATTAAAACTCAGAGGTAAAGGATATAAAGTTCCAGCGGGGGCTAACCCCACTACTCCCAGGTAAGATCTCCCCCTGCCTGCAGTGCATGAGGAGACAGAAAGAGGTGGCCAAAGCATTGTGAAAAGTACATTTCCATCCGTTAGCTAATTTTTCATAGCAGAAGGGAGTAAGGTAACTAAACAGCAGTGTCAAAGGACACAAAGATAAGAGCCAGGCCTCAGATTCATAAATATGATTTCCCAAGTACTTTTTGACTTCTGAACACTCCAGCTCCTCTTCAAATGTGTACAGTTATGTCCCTTTGAAAAAGCAAACTATAGTACTGTCCCAGCTGTTTAGAAGGAAATTCCATTTACCATCTCCTTGTAGTTAGAAGATGCAAGTCCTTTCCCTGACTTGCTCACTTTCTGCCATCTCACTTTGATCCTCACATACTGCTCCTGAGTGACAATTATGCATGTGACTGGGTAATACAAAGCAGTCTTCCTTGGTACAAATTTCTTTTGATTATTTTTCCAAAAAGAGCTGAGTCACCAAAGAAAAGACAAACACCAAACCAAGAATGTCTTTAAGCTTGAGTCAAGGTAATAACTGCTGGAAAAAGCCTTAGGCAAAGCAGAACTTCCTGTAATTTAGTAATTAATTATTATTTTGAATCAAAGCCCGTGTTTTGAAACAATCAGTTTGTGCATTAAGAAAAAGGAGGGAGTGGCAGTGTAGGCTCAGGGTGAATCCAGTAAGTGTCCCTAATACAGTCAGGAACTGTATTGTTTGGAAGAAATTGGGTTCATATACTGTTCCATATTTCTGCTCCAGAAAAACTATTTTCATGAGTAATCTTGCCTTAGGTCTTAGTTCCAAAGAGGCACCTCACTGCAAAATTGCAGCTGATACACTCTTCCCAATGGCTGAGCCCAAATGAACTCTACTCTTGCCTGTTTAACTCCTCATTTTACAGCTAACACTGATAACAGTTCAGAGTGATAAAGGCTAAATGCAGTAGTTGTAGCTCATGCCTTCCTAATAGCTGCAAGGCCTGGATACTTAACCAGGAGAAACTGTAAATTATTTTTGTGTTAGCCGAATTCTGGGCAGTTACAGTGTCAAAATTATTTAATGGCTTTGGATTAGCCACATCCTATCCTGTCTAAGCCTTGCTCCTTATCTTTACTGTCAAGGGCTGTGAGTGGGAACCGCGCTTAGTATGAGAGGCCCAGTAGCAGACCTCTTTTGCATGTAACAAATACCAGTTTTGCAGCCTTTTTGTATGTTAGCAGTACTTTGAATTGCTAGTGCTAGGACAAGAACCATTCCCTAAATATTTATTAAACCTTATTCAGATGCCTTATACACATACTGTATATTTTATTTAAATATATTATAGCACTGTAAGCTCTCTCTGCAGCCTTAGCATTCCAATTTCTCACACTTTTTCTTTCTCATTTTGATTCAATATCCAGTGAAGCCTTACCTTCTTGGTAGATTGCCACAGGTTGCCAGGTTTGTATGTAACATCTCAGACTATTCCAGAGGAATAAACACAGGTGGGGTTAGGGAAAGGCTTCTTCTCCCTTTTCCCAAAATAAAAGTACATACTGTTGATCACATGCTGTAAGTAGGCACTTTAGGGCCAAGCGACGGCTTCAACAGAAAAATAGGTAGACAGAAAGGCAAAAGATCAAGAGAAGGTCAATCAAAAATGAATCATAGAATCATAGAATGGTTTGGGTTGGAAGGGACCTTAAAGATCATCTAGTTCCAACCCCCCTGCCATGGGCAGGGACACCTTCCACTAGACCAGGTTGATCAAATCCCCATCCAACCTGGCCTTGAACACTTCCAGGGATGGGGCATCCACAGCCTCTCTGGGCAACCTGTTCCAGTGCCTCACCACCCTCACAGTAAAGAACTTCTTCCTTACATCTAATCTAAATGTATCCTCTTTCACTTTAAAGCCATTACCCCTTGTTCCATTACAATATACACTTGCAAAAAGTCCCTCCCTGGCTTTCTTGTAGGCCCCCTTTAGGTAGTGGAAGGCTGCAATAAGGTGTCCCTGGAGCCTTCCCTTCTAGATGTTGAACAACCCCAACTCTCTCAGCCTGTCTTCATAGAAGAGGTGTTCCATCCCACTGATCATCCTCATGGCCCTCCTCTGGACCTGCTTGAAGTCTCATGAGAGTGGAGTAGAGGGGGACAACCACCTCCATGGACCTGCTGGTCATGCTTCTCTTGATGCAGCCCAGGATATGCTTGGCTTTCTGGGCTGCAAATGCACATTGGCAGGTCATGTTGAACTTCTTGTCAACCAACACCCCCAAGTCTTTCTCCAGAGAGCTGCTCTCAATCCACTCATTGCCCAGCCTGTGTTTGTGCTTGGGATGGCCCAACCCATGTGCAGGACCTTGCACTTGGCCTTGTTGAACTTCATGAGGTTCACATGAGCCCACCTCTCAAGCCTGTCAAGGTCCCTCTGGATGGCATCCCTTCCCTCCAGTGTGTCTACCTCATCACACAGCTTGGTGTCATTGGCAAACTTGCTGAAGGTGCACTTGATCCGATTTGAATAATACCTGTTCTTCTCTTAAGATCACTGTCACTGATATGACAATCAAAAAACACCAACACGTTGTCAGTGGTAGATAAGAGCTGGAAAAAACTCATACAATCTGTTGCTCATGGCACAATGTCCACTTTTCCTCCCACTTAATCTTTTCCATTATACAAGTCACCAGCAGACCCAAACTCCAGATGCAAAGGAAGAGTTTTTTGAGGCCTTGAAAGTAGGAGATTGGTAGAGAATTGCAAACTTAAGGAGTTTTTTTTTCTAAAAAATAACATTCAAATTATCCATTAGAAGAGTCATAGTTTTTTTTGTTTGTTTGTTTTGGTTTGGTTTGGTTTTTTAATTTCTGATTTTCTGAGAAAGGTCCCTTACAGTCTGATGTGCTAAAATTCAAGAACCTCTAGAATCCATTCCAGGAGCATCTATGGTTATGGTTTTACTGCACTGAATCTTTGATGCTCAGATGTATGGACCACGCAGCCTGGTACCAGGTCATCTTCTGTGATAAGCATCAGTTGTCTCAGTGAAAGATGTTAGAGGAGAGGTGGCAAATGAACCCTCTAATGGTGGAGATGGGATGGAGGGAGGGATTGCCAAATATTTAGACATGGTAATATTTAGTCTAGAAGTATGGAAGCTTTGCTTATAATTCTCTCTTATTCTTTGTTTTCTCTATAATTATGGATATTCTGGACATCTGTAGTAATACAAAATTTCTGAATTATTTCAGATTTGTCTCTGACATTCTTCTGCAATTGTGTTTTTCTGTCTAATCCTGAGCTGTATGAAGACAAATGTCATATTATCAGCATCTGAATAGATCACTTTTGTCAGCCATTCCCTGTTTGTCATGCTATGCACACAGCTCAAAGGAAGTGCTCAGGGCCAGGTTAGCCAAATGTCCATATCGCTTGTCTGCAGGTGTATCTTTATGGCTAGTTTTGACTGCTAACAGCTCCTGTTCCCAAGAAATCTTTAATGAACCTTTGTCATCAGCCTGCTTTGTGGATGCAATAAAGCAACTTCTAATTCCCTCTTGAAGATGCCTCGATGACTTTGTGGCAATGGCTTGGATGTAGCCTGCTGCAAGGTCAGGTGGGAAGTACAGGCAGACTGAGATGAAAGCTGAATTTACTCTGCGAAGTGCGGATGTGGGTGTCACATGCTGGACTATACACTGTAGGCAGCTTGGGCTATAGAAGAGCCCCAAAGTCAGCCAAGCAAAGCAAAACCACCTGCCCTCCCTGTCTAGACCCTTCAATATATCAATGGAGGGTATATTTTTGTCATTTTTCCTTTACTTCAGATTACTCATTGCCAGTCTGAAAAAAATGAATGGTAATGATAAACTCTTCCTTTTTTGTGTTCAAAGAGAAAAAAGGCCAAGTTTGAAATTTTCTGTATAGATAATATTAGTGATTTTCAGAAAATCTTTAGCTCATTGCTCCATCAATCTACATCAAAAGGTGCTGCGATTTACAGTCAGGAAGAACATTAAAGAATAGGGTTTGGCACAAGTCACTTAAACAAGCTCAGGCTTTGAAAAATGAGGTTTTGTAAATCCTAAACCTTTTGACTGTATTTTGTGTGAAACTAATAAAAATACCTCCTTTTTTGTAATAAAGAATATAAAATAGTTTTCACAATTTATGTTATGAAAACAGCCATGCTTGAAAAGTGTAGTTAGTCATGATAGAAATAAGACTTTAAAAAGCTCTTTCAATACACATACTATTTTTTAGCTTTCCAAACTACTTATTTATTATTAGTTTTACTGAGCCAGAAATAAAAAGAACAAAATATTATGACTGCATTTGGACAGAAAGTCTCCTTATGCTGCTTACTAAAATGTTGGACTTGGATTCTACATCCAGTTTGCTACATATGCTAAAAAATAAAATTAAATGGGAAAAAGCAGTATTTTTTCTCCTTTGCCATCTCCCTCCAAGTTTAAAGTATTCTAATTTAAAGCTTACTCAGAACTTACATGCATTACAGCAATAACAATACAAAATAATCATTTTCATAGCTATGGAAAAAAGATCAAATGGGAAATGCTTTATGTATCTCTGTTCAAAGTGAGACTGGCAAGTGCAAATCAAATTAGGTGAATGCTTTTAAGAGCCCTAGTAAAAAAATGAGCCACCACCAGAGAAAAATCCCTACAAAAATCATAAATAGAGAGGGGGGATGGCTTTAAAATAAAGAATTAACTGAAAATCTGTTTCTTGAACAGTGGAAAGCAAAACACAAAACCAAACAAAAAAATCTTCAGTTACTGTTGGAACTGCAAGGAAACAAAATTTCATAAAGCTGAAGTGCTTCAATGCCATCTAAGAAGATGTGAAATAATATAGCCTGAGATAAGATCCTTGAAAAGGGAATGAAACATTCTCTAAACAAAGTAGTAGATTAGTCTGAGTATATATAAATATTTCCATATGAAAAACTGATGCCTTACAAGTAATATTAATACTTTGCAAACTACAGAAGGTAGTTGGCCTGACAATCTCTCAGATTGTTTTTAAAAGATGATCTTTAAAAGATATATGCATCAGACCCCAGAAGTCCTTTTCATACCACAGACAAAATTACAAGGGTATGTGTGGTTTTAATAGATATGTCTGGTTTGTGTGGCTAACAAAGAGGTATTCTCACAGCTGTCTGCCACTAATGTGAGGTCAGAAGGGTTAAACTTCTTGGGTAATTACTAATACTGGCAAGGAATTCATTCACATGGGGAGAACTCAGAGTCGTGATGGCAAAGGTTATGTAGTCCCAAGCGAACCAGAGTGAGGTTCTGGCAAATGGTGGGCTAGTGGCTATGGAGGGAAGCCCCACAGAAGGCATTGGGAACACTCCTGGGAAGAGTCAGTAACATGCACTAAATGTGTTCATAAAGCGTGCCTCCCACAGATTTGTTTGCCTTGCTCTGCATTTACCATTTTTTTCACCTGTTGTGAAAGGGCAGCTATATGAGATTAGAGAAATGGGTTGTGTAGCTGAAGAGATGCTGAGTAGCTTTTACATTTCTGCATTTCTTTCCAGAAGGTTAACTCTTGGAAAGTCCTTTCAGAAACATCCAGGGAAACACAAATATGTTGAGACTATACTACGTGTCCAAGTGGAAAAAATGTTGCTTCTGTTTTAGACTGAAGAGTCTCAGGCAGAACGTGGAACAAAGAGTCACCCTGGGATTTAGGAGGTCTGGCACTTTCTCTTACCAGATCTAGAAGTCCAAAACACAATGCCTGGGGCAATATTTTCTAAAGGATATTTTATTTTTTAAAAGAAATTGAAACAGGTCTGATCGTTTGAGATAATCAGAAACCTCTCATCATTTTTCATAAAAACAAGAATTCTACTCTCTTGTAATGCCGTTGAATCCTGTAAATTTTCCTGTACTTCCCATTGGATAGGGTATTCTTAACTTCACATGTCAAATGTTATTAAGAATGTGGTATGCCTCCTAAACCTTTCCCCACTTTCAAAAGGCGGCTATGTTCATTTGATTAAATATTCTGTATGCAAGGTGTGTACACCACTTTGGCATGCTCACTGAGAAAAGATGCTATGTTAATGTGATATTTAATATAGTTCTAAGTAATAGAAGTAGGCTAGAGAAGAAAAAAAAAAAAGAAAAAACCCAACTTCATTTAAGTAATGATTAATGACAGCACATGATGATGCAATAACTAATTTCCTGACTGGTAAAAACAAATCAATGTGTAATTTTAGATAATATTCTTCAAGAGTGGCAGATATTTGAGGCTTGATCTTAGTCATGTAGTGCAGAAAAAATTTCTGCTGACTTTACATACACTTTCTGTGAAAGGGTCACAGCACTGGCCCTAACTAGAAAGAAGGTATCGGAGAATTTTATATCAAAAAGAATCCCACCCCCAGTACTCAGTAACTACTTTTATCTGGGTAATTAATATACTTTCTGTAAATGACAAATAAATATGTTTGATTCAAGAACTCCCCTGGAACTTTTGTGGCATTTAAAAAACACTGATGCTTTCCTTGTTCAGAGAATAACCAATTACTATGAGAGCCTCACGTGTCCTTGAGTGCATCTGCCTATTTGCGGAGGCAGGATAAATGTGTTTTCCCTCTTCTAGTATTAACTCTTCCCACTTCTGATGGTGAATGTTTAAATTCCTCCTCAAATACCTAGGAATTTGTCCCATTGCACAGGCTAATCTTACCTCCTCAGTCACATAATTTATTTGTGGGGCAAGAGGCTGGGTGGTACAATCTACTTGGGATGGGTCAGGGTAAGGCTGGGATTAGAAGTGCCTCCAGGATTGTGGTTTAATGCCTTACTACACTCCGAAGTCTCTCAGCCTTGTCTAGAAGACCAATTTGAAAAGGCAAAATTTTTGTTGTCCTTTTTTTTTGTGTTTTTTTGTTTGGTTGGTTGGTTTTGCTTGAGTTTTTTTTAAGATTACTTATAGACTATCTTTTTTTTAATTTAGGGTGATTAGTAACATGCCTCAAAGCAAACACAAACACTTGATTCGAGGCTCTGAGAGAATTAAACCCACTTTATTTCTCTTCCAGACTAAGTTACTAGTGAATAAGTCATTTTTTCAGCTGAAAGAGGGGAATTTGGCCTCACTTTCCCCCAGAAGGTTTGCTTTGCTGCAGAGCTGTTTGTGCCTCAGCCCTGTTGAAGTGAATCATAAAGCCAGCTTCTTAATTAGCTGTATGATAAATCTGCAAGAGAACTCTAGGATCTGTTACTAGAAAAATCTCTGAGCAAACAACCTGGATTAACTAAAGTTGAAAATACAGTCTGTTGCTTAAAAACTAATACAAAATGACTGGCTGATTAACTGGCAAAGCAGATGTCTCAGGTGAGTAATGGAATAAACCATCTACCAGCTGACAAACAAGATGACTATACTTTGTGGATATATTGACACATATACAGAGTACTAATCCATGTCTGCTGATTTAATTGACTAATGATAAAGTGTAACTCCAAATGTAAATAGTGCACAGTTAAATCTAATCTGAGATCCCAGCACTCAGGAAGCCAGTGCTTCAGCTCCTCTAAAATTTTGTGCCAGGCAGAATACAACTCCTGCAATGAATGTGCAGATTAGGGAAAGCTTGAAAGGCAATCAGCTCACTGGTGGTAACAAGTTAAAAATCATCACCCCTACTAACTTTCAGCACAGGTTGCCACTGGCAAACAGAAGGGAGAGATGTGGCCAAAAGTAAAAAGGAACAGGATCCGTAACTAGGCTGGAGCAGAGTACCTTTTCCATAGCTTAGTATTTACCTCGATAATGCGGCCATGTTTATTCTACTTCAAAATAAATGTTTTATAGTTATGTGACAGATCATTACCAGTAACAATTGGAAATTTCATATACAACTTCAGAATATCATCTCTGTTTCAATGGGAAGTCATTCTTTCCATTTGGTTATTAATGTCTGGCTGTTTGTCATTACATAAACAGGTGGAGTTGATGAATATGCAATGAGAGAGACTGAAGCTGCCCATTTCTCCTCAATATGGCCTCCTGCTGCCCCATCCACCTGCTCTGAATTTACTTCCAGAATGCAGCATTTTTCACCATTTGCTCAAGTGCTTTCTAAGGAGAGACTCCATCCTGACCACAATTTGTTTTCCAGAGAATGCAGAATATGGATCCCCAAGCACACTATGCCATTCTGTATTACTGTAATTGTTATTAATATAAAGTATTCCCCAACTGCACAGAGTAGCATAAAGTCAAACCACACTAATAAATACTATCAGTTAAAGTGTCACAAAAAGAATGTATTTTTTTCAATATAGAAAAATCTAAACTGAAACAGCTTTGTCTAAGGACTATAGCATCTAACCCTTTTGCTGTCAAATTCTTTACTAGTTGAGTAGGTCCCTGCTTCATGGATGTGTAAAATGGGACTATGCCTCTGATGTAATGTTGAATCAACCTGAATGAAGGTTGTACAACGTAGCCCAAAAATAGCATGACAGAAAAGGAGTTAAATTAGATAGAGGCATAATGCATAGCTAAAATGGCCCAATTTAAATTTATATCATCAGATCAAATAGTATTTGGATTTCCACAGTTACTGACTTCTTAAATTAGAACATTTAACTTGCAGTCTTGCAAATCATTGTGATTTAGCATGGCAAATGCTGTATGGCAGCAGAGGTGGAATTACATATCTGTATGTTTCAAAGAAGGTGATTGTTACCTGACATGGAGCTACAGTACCTGTCCTAACAGTTCAGTCTGACATAAAGTCTGGCATGCCAGAAGATTTTGAGTTTATAGAATCATACAGTAATTTAGGTTCAAAGGGACCTTCAGAGGGTATCTTCTGTAACTCACTGTGCAAAGCAGGTCTACATAGATCAGGCCATTCAAAGACACCTCTAATTGAGCCTTGAACACCTCCAGAGGCAGGCATTCTTGAACATCCCCAGGGATGGATGTTAGAAAAAAAAAAAAAGTCAACATTTTAATAGAAATCCAGACTATAAAGACTGGGCTAGACTGAGGAAGAAGAAATTAATACAGGAGGAATAAAAAGAGATCAAATCAAAGATTTCTACATGAAAGAGTATCCCACTGGGTTACTTTGATTAGTTTTTGTATCATATTGTAAGTGACTTCCCACCTGGAATCTGTCCATAGCCTCATTCTTCATCTTTGTGTATCAGTTCCTCACACCACTGTCCACTGGTTGGTATTACAAGTGACTTCATCCGAGCAGAGATGAAAACCCTTAGAGGACATCTGAACATATCAAAAGCACCAGCACAACTAATGCAGATATAGCCATGCTGTCACTATGTCTGTAACCAGTTTCCAAAAGTCCATGACAATCTTGAGGGATATGCAGCAGATGAAGAGTAGAGTCAGGATGCTGAATTTTAGAACAAACTTTAAGTTGTTTAAGTAACTAGTGGATGGGATCCCCTGGAAAACTGCCCTCAGGGACAAAGATGCTGAACAGAGCTAGCAGCTCTTTAAGGACTTTTTTCTTGGAGTGCAAGAGCTCTTGATTCTCATGTGTAAGAAATCAGGCAAAGAATGAAGGAGACCAGCATGGCTTAGTAAGGACCTCCTGGTCAAACTAAAGTGTAAGAGGAAAATGCACAAGCCGTGGAACCAGGGACATGTACCCTGGGAAGAATGTAGGGACACTGCCCAGATGTGTAGGGATCAGAAAGCTAAGGCACAGTTGGAGCTGAATTTGGTAAGGTGTCCTGATTTCAGCTGGGATAGAGTTAATTGTCTTCCTAGTAGCTGGTACAGTGCTATGTTTTGAGTTCGGTATGAGAATAATGTTGTTAACACACTGATGTTTTCAGTTGTTGCTAAGTAGTGTTTAGACTAAGTCAAGGGTTTTTCAGCTTCTCATGCCCAGCCAGCGAGAAAGCTGGAGGGGCACAAGAAGTTGGGAGGGGACACAGCCAGGACAGCTGACCCAAACTGGCCAACGGAGTATTCCATACCATGGGACGTCACTTCTAGTATAGGAACTGGGGGGAGTGGGGGCGGGGGGATTGCCACTCAGGGACTAGCTGGGCATCGGTTAGTGAGTGGTGAGCAATTGCATTGTGCATCATTTGTATATTCCAATCCTTTTATTATTGCTGTTGTCATTTTATTAGTGTTATCATTAGCATTATTAGTTTCTTCTTTTCTGTTCTATTAAACCGTTCTTATCTCAGCCCACGAGTTTTACTTCTTTTCCAGATTTTCTCCCCCATCCCACTGGGTGTGGGGGGGAGGTGAGTGAGCAGCTGCGTGGTGCTTAGTTGTTGGCTGGGGTTAAACCACAACATAAGGGATGTGAAGAATAATAAGAAGGGCTTTTAGAGGTACGTTGGCCAGAAAAGGAAGATTAAAGAAAATGTACGGCCCCTGATAAATAAGGCAGGAGAACCAGTGACAATCAACATAGAGAAGGCTGAGGTACTCAACAAAACTTTTGCCTTAGTTACCACTGACAATCACTCTTCCCACATCTCTCAAGCCCCTGAACCCTCAAGGCAGGGACTGGGGGAATGAAGTCCCTCCCACTATAGGAGAAGATATGGTTTGAGACCATCTGAGGAAAATGAACATAGGACCTGATAAGATGCATCCCAGGGTCCGGAGACAATTGGCTGAAGTAGTTGCCAAGACACTTTTAAACATATTTCAAAAGTCATGACAGTCAGGCAAAGTCCTCAGTGACTGGAAAAAGGGAAACATCACAGCCATTTTTAAAAAGGGTAAAAAAGGAGGACCCTGGGAACTACAGACCAGTCAACCTCACCTGCATGTCCAGAAGATCATGGAGCATATCCTCCTGGAAGACATGATGAAAGTTCTGGAAGACAAGGAGGTGATCACAGACAAGCAATAGGGCTTCACCAAGGGCAAATCATGCCTGACTAACCTAGTGGTCTTATACAATGTGGTGACTGCATCAGTGGACAAGGGAAGGGCTACGGATGTCATCTACCTGGAGTTGTGTAAGACCCTTGATATGGTCCCCCACAACATTCTTACCTCTAAATTGGAGAGATATGGGTTTGATGGATGGACTGTTAGATGGATAAGGAATTGGCTGGATGGCCATGTCCAAAGAGTTACAGTCGATGGCTCAGTGTCCAAGTGGAAACCAGTAATGAGTGGTATCCCTGAAGGGACTAGTAATATTTAGTATCTTCATTAACAACATAGTGGGATTGACTGCACCCTCAGCAAGTCTGCAGATGACACCAAGCTGGGTGGTGCAGTTGATTCTCTAGAGGGAAGGGATGCCATCCAGAGGGACCTTGACAGGCTTGAGAGGTGGGCTCATGTGAACCTCATGAAGTTCAACAAGGCCAAGTGCAAGGTCCTGCACCTGGGTCAGGGCAATCACCAGTATCAATACAGACTTCAAGATGAATTCTTGTGATGCAGCCCCGTGGAGAAGGATTTGGGGATGCTGGTGGATGCAAAACTGGACATGAACCAGCAATGTACGCTTGCAGCCCAGAAAGCCAAGCATACCCTGGGCTGCATCACAAGAAGCGCGGCCAGCAGATTGAGGTGGGTGATTCTGCTCCTCTACTCCACTCTCATAAGACCGCCACCTGGAGTACTGCATCCTGTTCTGGGGTCCCCAGCACAAGACACGGACCTGTTAGAATGGGTCCAGAGGAGGGCCACAAAAATGATCAGAGGCATGCAACTCATATCCTATGAGGAGAGGGTAAGAGAGCTGGGGTTGTTCAGCCTGCAGAAAAGAAGGCTCTGGGGAGACCTTACTGCGGCCTACAAAGGAGGCTTGTAAGAAAGATGCGGTCAGACTTTTTAATGGGGCCTTTAGTGACAGGACAAGGGGCACTGGTTTTAAACTGAAAGCTAGTAGGTTTAGATTAGATGTAAGGAAGAAATTTTTTATGATGAGGGTAGTGAGGCACTGGAACAGGTTGCCCAGAGAAGTTGTGGATGCCCCCTCCCTGGAAGTGTTCAAGATCAGGTTGGATGGGGCTTTGAGCAACCTGGTCCAGTGGAAGGTGTCCCTGCCCATGGTAGGGGCGTTGGACTAGATGATCTTTAAAGGTCTATTCCAACCCAAACCGTTCTATGATTCCATGACCAACAACGAAGAATTTTCAGGATATTGCAGTCTTTAATCCAGTACTCCATAAATGGTGCTCACTTCAGCTGACATCACATTATCACTGCAATACTTTATTGCAATAACGTCAATTGATCTTGGGGTGCTTCCTACATACTGTAAGAGGATAGAAATGCTACATTTATACAAGTAATATGTTGTAAAAAAACCAGAACTTCTAAAGCTGTTTAGGTTTATGTCATTGGAAATTGTTCCTAGGTGTGTGATCATACTTTATATTGGATTAAAATGCTACTGATTTTGGGAACAAGACATAGGACCATAGACATCCACAACCAAATGCGGTAACATTTAGATCACATTTACACTCCTCTTACCTTTTCCTGTCTCAGTGGCTTTTCTGTTCCTGGTTGCCCAGTGTTCTAGCTTTACCAGCAGACATGGACCACATTTTTAGCTAAAAGAATTAATCTATGTGATGGTTAGGGAACTCTCATTATGAGTACTGACTCCAAGAAGTTATGAATGTTTTAGAACCAATTTCCTACTTACAATATTAAACAAAGCTTGGGATGTTAGCCAGTGCCTGCTGAAATCAAAGTGCTTTGGTAGTTACTGGATAAATATCTTTTGAAAATTTCTTCTTTGTATTTTGTAGCTTGATGCTTAGGTCCTGACTGGAGCTAGATCTCTTTCCATGAAATAAAGAGAGAAAATCTGAGGGAAAGAATGCACTTTTCCAAATTGTAGCCAAGAAATCAAATCTGAGGATCAATAGTCTACAAATACACCTCTAATTTTTTTTTTGTTTGTTTAGTGTTCCAAAAAATGTTATCACACTGTTGTGCTGCACATTTAGGTCAGAAATTTTCCTTGTTTAAGTGTTTGAATTTGGTGTAGAATGAGATAGCTGTCCTTGTTGGAGAGAAGGATGGGGAGGTCAGGACTGGCAGTGGTATATGGAAATAAGAACTAGAGGAAAGAGTGAAAAGCTTCAGGGAAGGGGTCTGTGCTGAGAGACAAAAGTCTAAATTTATAAAATGGAACAATAAATCTGTTAGAGTTGAAAGTGAGGAAATAAAGCTTGGAGGCTACAAAGAAGTCTCCTACAGTGTAGTGTCATCCTTATTGAAATAATTGTGAACCATGGGAAATGAGGTTTGAACCACTCTATGAGATAATTTTTTGAGACTCTGTGGAAACCTGGGAGAATGCAACTCTATTAAATCAAACCTGTAATAGTGTTCTGAGTTCATTCAAGAAATAGAAGTGAAATATTTCAAAGTTTTATTATTTTTCTTGAGTACTCCATTCTCTTAGAGGAATTGGTAGCTTGATTATCTGTCTCAATTCAGGATGAAAATGAATTTGAAAAAAAGTAAAATATTTTCCACAGGTTCTGTAGTTTTAAATCCAGATCTTTAGTTATGTTCCTCATTATAGACATGGAAAAGGTAGGAAAGCTGATGCCAAGCAAAAGAGGCTAATTTCTAGAGGATGGATGGGTCCACCTTCAGTGAACATGTGCTGATAAAGGGAAGGTAGCAGGTTACTTTGAATTCAGAATTAGTTGCATGGGTTCAGCAACATGGAAACAAACCTCACTGCACTAATGGAAAATAGTAATGGAAGGTAGCTGGCTTTTGGGTGATTTGTGGAAACTCTATGTCTAGGGACTGGATGAGGAATTTCATGTCCACACAAGTGCTGGGGATGTTTAGATTTGTACTCAAACTTTGGCACTGCTACCAGTCTCTATTTAGAGCTGTATGTAGTTCTGCCACCTGCAGCTGTGACAGTCTAACTTGCGTTGTAATCTTCAGAGCTAAAACTACACAAGGGAGAAAAAAGTAGCAGATGGAGTCACGTCATTTACACTGAATACTGCAGGAAAGGCAGCCAGATTACAGCAGATCAGGGGGAAAAATCCATTTTTGTCACTAAGCAGCAGAAGAAAAAATAAATCACAGATAGAAAGGGATTAATTTCTAAGGGACCAGCTATTAAATGTAGCATGGAAATTGGACTCTATCAGAAGTTTGCAGAATTTAACTTGACAAACTATATGTAACAGTGAATTATTACTTTAAACTCATAACCCAAGGCTGCAATGCAGGGATAGAGAAGGTAGAAATTAATTAATCAGCAATCTAAGCTGAGAGCAATATTCACTTTTAGATGCCTGGTGAACAGAAGTAAGGACACCAAAAGGACTTACATAAATTATAGGTCACTGGAGATAACAGCACTCAAATCTGTGAAGGTCTCAATGTTAAATGCAGAAGTGGTGTAACAAGATAAATAACAAGTGTTTAATGATAGCAGAAAAACAACAATAACCTACAATCAGATGGATAATAAATTATGGACAGATGGTAGTTGGAATCTGTAAATATTTCACTGTCCCATCTGCCTTCATCCATTGGTATAATTTTAAATTGGATTCCAAAAAAGATGCTTTTACCCCCCCCCCCTTTTTTTTTTCAGAATTCATTATTAGCATCATGTTGTGTGAATCTGTTTCATGGTTTGTTATGATACATCACCAACAGGCCTTCGTATTGTGAATTTACAGCACTGGAAAAAAGCCAGGGTAATTTTGGGTTTGTACATTTTTGTCTTAAAAAATTTCATAAAGTGAAACTTCCTCTGTAAAGAGCATTTTTATTGCAGAAAACATATTGGGAGTTTCACCTCAGTCAAGCATTGGTATGACTTTGAAAGTAAAGTAGATTTTCCTGTACAAATAAATATATTGTACAAACATAGTAGGTGCCTTGACAAACAAATAGCATTCAAGGACAAAGTGTATATTCACATTCATTTAGTGATGTTGTTAAAATTACCAATAGATATTTAACTCCATGGGTCACGAATGGAGAATAGGAATTTTTCTAACTTATGGTTAAAGCACAATTTCTTTCTCAAAAGACCAACACAAAACTTCGTCTTTTTTTAACATCCTCTTTTTTATGTTTTCATATACATTGTTGTTCTCAGCTTGAGGATGCTGAAAAAGTCTCTCTTAACCTGTATCTTATTTAAAAATAAAAGGACGCACCCCCACACATTTTCTGAGAATTGGTACAAGGGAATAAAACAGTAGGAGAGGGCACTTGCTTTGTAATACCACTCTCTCTAGCAGACAGGAGGGGAAGGAAAGAAAGTGAGAACTTCAACGCATTTGAAGCAGGCTGTCCATCAAAGACACCTGCAGTTCCTCAGACACAACCATTCATCACCACCATCCTACTAGAGGAGAAAAGGGGTTTTATAAGCAACTTAATGAGCTTAATTCCCAAATCTGACAGAGCTTAGCCCCAGGTAGCTGAGCTCTGAAATGGTGGTCTTAAATTTAACAACTTTATGAAATTCTATCTTTTGTAAAGTGTGGGTGGGTATTGGGAAAGGGAATTGTGAGGGCATCTGTTTTGTTCCTGTAGTATTCAAGGATAGTAGATAAAGTTAAGGGTCAGTTTTCTTTGATTTATGCACTCATGCCAAACTAATATGCTAATATCTTATTTAAATCAAGGCATATGAATTTGCATACTGTAGTGTTCTATATCCCATTGAGATCTGCACTGCCTCAATGTTCTGTGTTCTCCTTGTGCTTCAGTTTCAAGGGCTTTTTAACCTCTGGAAGAATTTATTATGTGCCTTCTAGATGGAAAGGCAAAAAAAAAGCCAGTTTATTATAACACATCTAAAAGAATTATTAACCTTTCACATGTGAGAAACAAGACAAAATCTATGGTATTCATACGCTAAAGAGATTTAGGTAGATGAACCAAATTTTTGAATTGAGAGTTTTAACTATATGTTAATAGACTTCTAATAAATTTGCACAAAGTCATTAAACAGTACAAAATAATCAGGAAGCAGGAGACATCTGTGGGATGGTTTTTTTCCCCACTAATTTACTTTTTGAGAAAATAATGTGCTTCGGACTTTAAACAATGAATAGTAGGTAGGAATGAATGGTAGTAAACAATATTCTGAAGTGGTTCCATTTGTAAGATTCCTGCAGAAGCATCTCTATTTGGTGAAAGTAGCATTGTACCTGTATTGCACCTGTGCCCCAGAGCATTTGGGACAGTGACACTTTTTGCATGTCAGGTCTGAGGAGCAGTCACCCCACAGAATAAGGAAACAGGTAATTAACGAAAGTCATTGAGAAAGTCTAAAAAAACCCCAAACCAAACAAAACCCCCATGTATTCAGTTAGGGGTAGTTTGAAAGAAGTCCAGTTATCTTTCCATATATTTCTACCCACAATTCACAAGGTGCAACTCTAGAAAATGAAACCTTCAGGAAAAAAGTAGCCTACTTGCAAAAAAAGAGTTGCCAGAAATATAAAAGGAACTAGATTCCAGAAGGTAAGATGACTTGGGGAGAATTACAAACCATTGAAAACTGAAATGGAGAACTAAGGATGTTGAAACTGTGATAAATTGAAAAGAGTTATGAAACCCAGTGGAGACATGGCAGGGAGACTTGTTTTGGAGGGCTTTTAATGAACCTGATAATGAAAGAGGTGAGTTAATTTTGAAGGCAATAGTTGAATTCTTATGTGCTGTTCTGAGTAATGAAAGGTAGAAAGGTAATTTGGGGTAGGTCCAGAAATGGATTGGAAGAGACCATTAGAATAAGTTTGGTGCAAGATGGTGAATCAGCATCTTTCCTGATGATGTGTCGTGTGATCTGCAGCTGCCAAGTTTCAAAATCTGTTTAGCTGAATTATGTTATCTGGTTGAGTATTTAGTTATTTTGTGATTATTTTTAAGATGTAAGTATGAATATGTAGAATAATTTTTCACAGGTTCCAAATATTGGTGGTTTCCTCTGAGAATACAATACATGCCTCTCCCCCTTCAAAATATGCATGCAAGAGATTATTTCTAAATACATCAGTTAAGAGTTTTGCGGTTTTTTTACATAATTAGATATAACAGTGAGTAGAGGTGGCAAATGTCCACTGTAGTTTCTATTCTGTCCTCCTGCCAGCACTTTATTCTATCAAAACTACAATGCTTTTCTAAGATCCGGCCTATCTTTTCTTAGAGCATCTCCCATCCTCCTAGGAATAAATATGGTCATATCCTGAATCCGTAATACTGAAGCAGATCACAGAGCTTTTCCAGATTTTTGACACATGCTACGGAGCCTCTCCGATAAGATTGTGCAGCTTCAGTTACTTTCAATTTTGCATGTTTCAAATGTAAGTGCTGACTTAAGGCTCTGGATGTTTTGGTTCGTGTCTCTGCACTTTAATTTCATTTACCTATCTATTTCCTTGCCATAAGAGTCATCTGACTTGTGTCCGTGCTAGTTCATCATATTCACTTAATAACACTAATTTGGTTTATTTCACCATAAGCTATGCTATTTCAGTACAGTGCCCCATTTCACACCCTTCTTTCTCTGCGATACAAGTCTGCTTTCTGTCTCATTGTCTTTTAGTATATGAAAGATTAGTTAGGATTTAACAGAAGATGTCAGTCTTTCTCCTTACCACCTTGTTTAATGTCCAGCTATTAAATCTTAATAATGCTGATCTTACTTATATGAAGAACATTTCCTTGAAATATTTTCCCATTTTTACCATAGTTCTAATTTTTGATGATGACAAACCTCTATTCAGTACTTCATTACCGACACTTCCCTTTTGTCACTGGCTCTTCTGCCACGGGAAGACCTATGATCATTCTTTTCAACTGAGAGAAATATTTTAAATGATATTTTGAAATATCTTTTTCTGGTTTTAGTTGTAAGCTAGACGCCTTCTGTGCATAGATGAGCTTCACATAAGTCTTGTTTAAAGTTCATATTTTATGTCAAGAAGGCAAAATTAAACCTTCTTTGACTTTCATTTCCACAATATTTTTTTTTTTTAAATACAGCTTAGTAAATAGCAGGGTTTGGTTTGGGGGGGGGGGGATTGTGATTTTTTTTTTAATATATTTATACTCAATGATTTAGATGGACTTCTATTCTTCTGATTTAAGGCTGCCAGACAGTAATAATGATTGCATACCAGATATTCTGATATTTTTGTAGTTCTACTTTTCAGATAAACTGGCGAACCAGCTGGTTGAATTCTGTGGAATGTTTTGTTGTAAATACAACTCAGTTTTTCTCATTTCACCTGCTGCAACATTGCAACAAGATTTATTTGCTTTTGAGACTGTGGGAACAAGTAGAGACAGAATGCCATTTTAGTAGCATTTATACACTTTCCACTCCCATCATTCCAGAAGCTAAACATGTATGAGAAATCAGTTCATTGACTAATACCATGTATTCATATTTTTAGTCTGTTTTATGTTTAAAAAAAGGGTCTGATACATAATACTTTTGTTCCAGTCTTAGAAATGAATTCTTTTTTTTTGTATTAGTCTTCTGGGCTTTAATTTATGTTCAAAATAGTAACCAGTCCTCATTCTTTATATAAAAATAGATAAATTAAATTTCCTCTTTTAACACATTACATTAAACAATGTTAAATTATTTCCTACTGATATTTTAACAAGTAGTTTCCTCATTCTTTACAGACTTTGGAGGATAACAAGGCGCCTAGATTTTTAGGAGCCAAATGTGGACTGCAGTGCATTGCTCCATGCATGATGCTTCTGAACTATACCATGGCATCTCTTTCTTGTTTCTAAAAAACGGTTTTCAAATACAATCAAAATGTGAATAGGTGTAAAGTTTTCCATATAATGTGATCCTCATGAAGTGAAAATCAAATTTCCCTTCCAATTTATAAAAGAAGTAGTCAAGATAATGAACTTGTGCAAGTCAAGATAATTTTTGTGCAATGCACAGCTAAGCTTCCAGATTCCTGGTCACAGAATGTGATGGACAGCGAATAAATAAATGGGTTTACTAAGAGCTGAAATGCAGATGTAATCTTCAGGTAGGGTTATGAATGGAAGAGAGGGCCTACTGGAGGAGACAGTACTCTATCTTGACCTGTTCTTACACTTTTTCTCTCTTTGGTGTCAGTGGTCACTGTCAGATGAGAAACTGGGATAAATGCTTAACTGGGCAGATGTGGGGGACTGTTCTTCTCTCCTTTAATTTTTACCTTGGCAACGCAGCCAAGGTAAAAGCCAAAGCAATGAGTAGCTGCTGATGCCATGAGACCTGGAATGGGCACTGACACGGTGGTAACTGGACATTTGACTGTCTCTCAGGGTGTTCCCTCAGCAGTCAGGTAAACCCCTCACCCTACTCCCAGCCCCATCCTCTGGATAGCAAGAGCAGGTTTGATTCATGTGATATGGTCGTAACAACAAATCTGGTTTATTGTCCTGCTCTGTCTGTGGTGATCAAGTACAGGTACCCTCGGACAACACCGGTCATGTGGTTACATGCTCTGTTGTCCTTTTTTTCCATCTCTTGACTCCCCTTTTCACTGTTGTTCTACCTCTCTTTCTCTGCCCTTTTCTCCTCCCAAATAAACATCCAGACCTAAATACTTTTTTCTTATTTGTCCCAGCTGTGCTACAAGAGTACCCAAATTCAGTATTTCTGACAATATTACCTCGGTAATCTCACCCTTATATGGTATTGCTGGTACAGCTACTTAGCCACAGTTGGTATTGCAACACTGTACTCTCTGAAAGTTCCCCCATCCTTCCCTCCAAGTACCTGTGCAGTTTGACTATCTCGCCTTTTGACCTGTGAAATCCAGCCAGCCCTTGTGGCACTAACTGTAACTTGTGTCAGCATGTTGTTAGGTTATTCGTTACGTCCAGCAGTTTCGCATCCAGTAGTTCTTCATGCCCAAGCCAGTTAGCTCAGCCTAAGGCCAGGGACAAGTGCGTGCCCTAGTCATTTGCCTGCAGTGCCAACAGAGCCATTTGCATTTTTTCCCTAAATCAGTTTATCAAAATGCTGCTTAAGAGATTAAGTAGGTGATATTATTCTATATATAATTATTAATTTAATTGATCCCACTACCTTTCCAATTTAATAATTATTAAAGTGGTAAGAACAGCATTTTATTCTGTGAATGGTGTCTTAGTGAAGGTCAGATTGCAAATTTCTCTTTCATACTGGAAGGGCCACGGTTAATTCCAGTCAGTGGAATTATATACTTACCAGTGGAAGCAGCTCAAGATTGAGCATCCATGCACATCTTCTTTCTGCATTAGTTTACCAATGTTGACTTATTGGATGTCAGTGGAGAAAATGTTAACAGCAAACAAATGTGAAAATCACAGAAATTAATATTCATATAAGCTTTATTTTATATTTACATATGTGAATATTCATTCTGTGGCCATTTCCCCTTAGTTTCTACTCTCAAACTGAGCAAGAAGAAGAACTGATATATAAATATAGGACAGGAGATAAATGATGAAAATATTCTGCTATATACTTCATTCTAGCTCTTTGGCAGAAGATCTTAAACATGCTAAAAGCTTACATAGGTTCAAAGGGAAGCAGTAAAAGAAGAAGGTCACTAACTACCTGGAAAAAACTTCTGGCTCAAGAGCAGCAAAGGACTGAAGACTAGAAGAACATCTGAGGGAGAATATAAGTATCACATAGGCTTGCCCTGTTCCCTTTTCCCAAGGATCTCCTACTGCCTGCAGTTAGAAGCTGGGTACTGGCCTAGGCTGATCTTTGGTGTAAGACAGTATACTACTTGTAATATTCTTATGGTTTAGGAACATCAGCTTCTGAATATCAGCTGCTTCTTGTTGTTGTTTAAATAGTCTTTGAAATTCCCATTTAGGATGGTGTCTAGAGAAAGGATGTTCAGCCACATAAACTGCCAGGTTGTTGGTTTTTTTTCCCTACATTAATAATTGTGATCATTCAAATATGGGAAAAGAAATGCAGCATGCAACTTACCTGGGCACTCACCACAAACAAGAGAGCTTGATTTGTGGAAAAGTTACATTCCATGCAAAAAAACCCCTAAGGTTTTTGAAGACACTGAGAGCAAATTTGAAAAACAAACAAGCAGAGAAAATTATGATCTGATTTTTGTTGGGGGGGGGTGGAAATGATCAAATAGCTTGTTTGGAAAATACTCATCAACAAGGAATCAAAATTAAATGACACAGACAAAATGAAAGATGCAACAATCTGAACTCTATTGTTGAAAGCCTTACAATACCTTTCAATCCTCTAAATATCTGTGAAGTGTATCATCAGTGTAACTTCTCTTTGTCAGGTTTCTATTCATTTTTACTCATGCTATATTTAAAACCCCAAAGCAACTGCAGCTTACCTTACTTCTCATTAAGAGTATAACTTATATCACAATTTAATTCTACCATATTACCATTTCTTTTCAAAATAATCTTATTAACGCTCTCAATATGCTTTTGTTCACAGGATATACTCTTATTTTGAGCAGCCCGTCTGCCAATGCATTTCAACGGGTCAACTTCAGAAGAACATTGGCATCAAAATAAGCAAGCTGAGATCTGTCCATGTTTGTATCTATGCAGATGGCATCTGCAAGAAGGATTTTTTTGTGTGAGCAAATGGATAGTTAGCCCTGTTTAAACCTTGCTCTCATGGCAGTGTTTCAAGACGAGCCAATTTAGCCACTTTCCTCAGAGAACAAGCTACCAAGTGAGGGCTGAATTCCATGAAGACAGTGTGCTGAATTGGCCTGTCATTGCTTCTTCAAGAAACATCCAGCACTTGAAATCTCTTATCCATCTTGGATGTTTTTAGATGCTCCATTTTAATTAAGTTGTGGGCTAGACACTGGTATTACACAGTGTAAAACTGTCTTATGTTCTGCATAGTTCAGATCAGATGCTTTTAATACTCTCTGAATGCCTTAAAACCTAGTACAGATCTTCCATCCTTCTTAACACTTCGCATCCTGTTTAGTACATACAACAAACCAAGACAGAGTAACTAAGCGTTGCAGAGGTAATGATTAACACTCCCTCTGACAGCAGCTAGTAATGAATGCCTAGCAAGACACAGATCTGTTGGAGCAGGTCCAGAGGAGGGCCACAAAAATGATCAGAGACATGCAACTCATATCCTATGAGGAAAGGATAAGAGAGTTGGGGTTGTTCAGCCCGGAGAAGAGAAGGCTCTGGGGAGACCTTATTGCTGCCTTAATTAAGTACTTAAAGGGGGCTTATAAGAAAGATGGGAACAGACTTTTTAGAAGGGCCTGTTGTGATAGGACAAGGGGTAATGGTAACTAAAAGGGGGTAGCTTCAGACTAGATGTAAGGAAGAAATTTTTTATGATGAGGGTGGTGAAACACTGGAACAGGTTGCCCAGAGAGGTGGTAGATGCCCCATCCCTGGAAACATTCAAGGTCAGGTTGGACGTGGCTCTGAGCAACCTGATCTAAGTGAAGATGTCCCTGCTCATTGCAGGGGGGGGGTTGGACTAAGTGACCTTTAAAGGTCCCTTCCAACCCAAACCATTCTATGTTTCTATGAATATAGGAACACAAGAATTTATGGATATTTTCTCAAACTGCAACATTTTGTGGTTCAAATTTACAGATACTGAAGATAATGTCTTTGGGTTTAATAATCCTGAATTATCTTTCTTCTATCAATTTATCTAATTCCTTTCTGAAGCCATATAATCTTTTGGTAAGCAAGCATCACATGGAAAATAATTCCATTATTTAGTTATTATCATGTGAAGGAGTGTCTCTTCTTGCTTATTTTGAAGCTGCCACTTAGTTTAATTTGTTCGCTTTCTCAAGTAGGAAATTCATACTTTGTTCACCTCTTGAGTGCTATTCATGATTGTGTAGAGTTCCCACACCTGTTTTTCATGCTGAAGAGTCCTAGTCTATCTAGCTTTTCCTTCAGTGGAGGCTATCTCTGGAATTAATCTTACCAGGTCAGGGGAATGCTAATACCCAGATGGTAGCTTCTGGAAGTGTAATTTTCAGGCACTTCCAGTTCTTGTGAATCATGTTCTTTCTTTCCTCTCCCTATGCAATGACATTTCTATGTTCTTGTCCTGGCCTACTGCTTCTGCTTCATATGCAGTCTCTCACACTATAAAATTCTGAGTTTTTAAGACCAAGCAAGCTGATTTATTTTGGCTAACAGTCTATCATCAATAGGATTATATAGATTATGACTCCCAGTGGCAGTCTCAGGACTAATAAAAGTCTTACATTTGTGTATCAAACAGAGGTTTTAAGGATCCTTAAATAGTTACATCTTTTGCTTCCGTTTAAAGAAAGCAGTCACTGGAAGGAGCAAGTCCAAAGGAAAATTGTGATGCTGGGAGTACACAATTCTGCATCCTTTCAGATGTATTTTCACTGTGCAGAAATAAAACCAATCTCTTCCTCTATTTTTTAACACAGATCACTTCAAAACAAATCCCATTGATTAATCTGTCATGGCTTGACTTATAAAGTTTCCTCTATACTAGCTTGCCTGGAAACTGGCCCTCTGCTTCATCCTGAAAGAATACTCACCTCTCACTGTCTCAGACTTCTTTTAAAACTGTGTGGGTCTGTCAAACAGGAAGGAAAAAAAGACTAGTCCCTGCTGGAGAGTCCTTCTGTCAGGTGGTGATGCTAAATTAACTTTCTATATAAAAATAGAGCTTTTCTTCCCCAGTAAAGAGTAGTTGCTCTGAGTTTTCAGACAAAATATCAAATTTATTTTCCTTTCTATGTAATGCTGGGACTAGTAGCTTTTTGATATTGTTATCTTTTGTTTTGTTTTAGGTTTTGTTGTTTTATTATTCTTAGGTGCCTGTGTGGTTTTTAAAACCTGTAGGCAGACGTGATGCTTCAGAAGTCAGGCACCCAGTTCTGGGAGAGCAATTCATAGCACGCTAAACTAGGCATCAATGCTCTAGATATACATCATATGCAGGACAGTAAAGCTCTGACATACAGCTCATCTGAATTGGCAAAGAGCGTCTGAGACTGTCTTTCCAGCAGAGCTTAGGTATCTCCCTAGAGCTGAAGTTACATCCCTCTAGGACCAAGATTCAGTCTGGCAGAGTCCTGGCACCACTTCCAGCCCTGAAGTACACCGTACCTCCCGGGGGATGGGTTTCTGGCAGGTCTTACCCTTGCTTTCATAGTTATTTGGTCTTTAATTCAGTGATATTTCCAATTTAAAATAGATTAAACATTCTGGGAGTTGCTATTGACAAATAATTGCCTCAAATATTAAGCATTTCAAGATCTTAAGGACTTGAGGCTTACTTTTCTTGATTTTTTTTCCTGAACTTAGAAATCTAAGTTTCACCTGCAGTAGCACTGGTTGTCCAAAGGTTTTACTGCATACCTGCCCAGCTGTTCTGAGAAATGTAGACGAATATTAGGCAATCTTTACCTATGACTTTAAGCATCCACATAACTAAAAAATTACTTTCAGTGTTTCACTTGTGTATAATATGGATATCTATTTCAAAGCATTTCCTCTCCCCACTTTTATGACAGTTGGTCTTTTTATTATCTGAATTGTTATGCTATAGGGGTATTCATCTTTTTGCTACATCTGAAGAAAAACAGAAAAATTACATCTGAGTTGTATTTATTCCCATCAACATAGCTGTTTTCTTTTTCTAGAGGGAAAAATTGAACTTCCAGAGATCTTGCTAGCCATAAAACTGCTGAAGCAAGGTCAGGGATTTCAATATGGAGATAAAATGTTAATAAATGGGGGCCATTGTCCCACACATGAAAATTTATGCACTACATCAATAAGGGATCGTTCTTTTCTTGGTTAAATTCATCTAGCAATTTCTGACTATATTCATTGCCTAAGGATATATTTCTTTACAGTTAAATATCACTAGCTGTGCATTTTGATAGAAGAAATGCAGACTACAATTTATAACCTACACAATAATAAGTGAATAGAAAGTTGCCCCTTGGAAGAAATGCTACAGAGTATATAAAAATACATGTTCTGTTTCAACTACTTACACTGAATAGTATTGGAAGAAACCCCGATTGGAATTCTAATGCCATTTCTGAGTGTCTTCATTCTTACTGCTCTAAGAACATAAAAACAATGATGTATTGACAGTCAAGGCAATGCAAGATAAATACAGTGCTGCAAAAATCTTGAGATGATCAAAGTAAATTTTGAGAGCACACACTTCTCTATATTCTGTACAGTTCTAGATACACTGTTGTAATAAATATCTTTCCTGTGGCACCAGTAATTAAAGGAACACACAAGTAAAATGACCATTGCCCCCCAAATTTTACTATTTAAATAGAAATCTCGCAAAGGCCATTGGAACTTTGGGTCTCCAGCAACAGTCTCTCCAAGAACTCTATGTGGTAAAAGAATGAAAGACAGAATTTTTTATTTTTTTTCTTGCAGATGTTTATGTAAAGATTATATTTCTAGAAAATAAAGTTTCATTCAAAATAGAATTAAAATACTTTTTTGATGGGTGTTGTGATTCAAACAAGAAGTAAAAGAATTCTGGAATGTATAAGAAAAAAATTAAGAAATTGTACTGCAACAATTGATTTGGGGAGGCTGTCACGGGCAAACAATTTGGCAAGAGTTCCTAAAGACATGCTCGGAAGGAACTACAAATGGCAAAAAAGAGCTATAGTGATCCTTTGCTGCATGTAGAGGAAGTAGCAAGTAGGAGGATGTTTTCACCTCTTCCTACAGGTATAGGAAGAGAAGTATAGGGGAATACTACACAAATACTAGAGTACTACAGTTCTAATACCATATTTTCAATGGAAGAAAATGTTAGAAAATTGTAGAATGTCAGAAACCTTCAGAAACACAAAGAATATTTAATGTTAACAGAGCCTTTAAGAGATCCATGTATTTATCTCAAAAAAAAGAGGACTGAGGGGTTATCTAGATCATATTTTCTACCTTCACAGGGAGAAAGTAGAGGATATTAAAGAACTGTTTAATCTAGCAACAAACACCACTATGGAAACAAAAGATGTAAGAATTCAGGCAGACAAAATGAAATTACTTATCAGACACACCTTTTTTGCATGCAGGGTAAGCATCCACCAAAGCAAAGCGTGAAGGCAATGGTAGATTCCTCATATCTCAATGTCAACAAAGCAGACTGAATGCTTCTGTGGGAAATCCCAGTCAGTGGGTCAAAGTTGTGGCCTTGAAATCAAAATTAGCCTACATGATCTGCCCTAATCACTTGTGTCCTTGAAAACAGTCCTTCCCTGTCATTTGCAGTTCTACCTTGCCTTAGATAATACCAGTTATTTTCTTCCTTTACTTTTCATTAATATCTTTTAAATACTGCTGCTATTCAAGCCACTGTATGTACAGTGACAGATGCACGAACAAGGGTGGAAAATATTTCAATATGTATCCTCTAATTTGGTTAAGCAGATATATGGATAAATGCATGCACTTAGAAGTTGAAATAGCCTAAGGAAGTTTAACAAAAACATGTGAGGACATAACTGGCAGACTCTGGTAGATTACGTAGAATAATAGAGGTTAACACTAAAAAAAAAATATCTTTCTGATCATTTGGTCCCACTGTTTTCTGTAGATGGTACTCAAATCCAGGGGACAAGATCTTATAGCTGTTGCAGTTGACCTTCTACCAGGTCAATATGTATTTGTAGCCTCATGTGTTTGCATGAAGGGACAGATGTTTCATTGCCCCAGTCTCACTACACTCCAAAACTATGAAAATATAAAGTTGAATGCAAAGTCAACGCACATTCCTCCCCAAAATATACCATCACCCTTTCTTTTCTTGGGAAGGGATCACAGGTTCATAGGCAAGGAGATATTTCTAGAACTTTCCAGCTGATGTTCCCTGACAGCTAACAAGGGGACCAGAAATATGTGGTGCACTGCAAGCAGTGTCTGTCTCTACCTATAGAAAGAGCCATTATTGGTCCTTTTTCCTACTATATTTAAGTCGTGGATGGGCATTATTTGTTTTAAAACATCCTGCGAAGAGTTGCCTTTTGGTTGGAGGATACAGTTGCTGGAGAGGGAGAGAGTCTTCTCAGCTGGGTAGTGTGGCCGAGCGGTCTAAGGCGCTGGATTAAGGCTCCAGTCTCTTCGGAGGCGTGGGTTCGAATCCCACCGCTGCCAAGAATATTTTCTAGGACAGAGGAAAGTTGGGCACAAGTACAGAGTGGGAGAGGAGTGGCTGGAGATCAGCCCTGCAGAAAGGGATGTGGGGGTGCTGGCTGATAGCAGGCTCAATTGGAGTCAGGGGTGTGTGACAGCAGGCACAATATGAGTCAGGGGTGTGCCCTTAGTAGCCAAGAGAGCAAACCCCATCCTGGGGTGCGGTGCATTAAACACAGTATAACCAGAAAGTAAGAACATCCTGTTGTAGTCAGCATCGATGCACCTGCAACAGGTTTCTAGAGAGGTGGTCTATGTCTGTCAGCGTTTAAGAGGCATTTGGACAATGCCCTTAATAATGACATGCTTCAACTTTTTGTCAGGCCATTGGACTAGATGATCATTGTAGGTCCCTTCCAACTGAAATAGTCTTTTCTATTCTATTATGTGGACTTCATGACTCTATGCTCAGCTCAACTGAGGCAATCTGCTTTCCTAACAGAGAGAGACATGAAAAGTCCTATGAAACACTGTCATCTGAGTTGATTTCCCACAGCTTGGTCTGCAGGGACAACCTGGGTAACCAGCTTCCCCAGTTAGTGCACTAGTTCTGCACTGGCATCATATATGAATTTTGAAGTGAGCCCAACACCTCAGGGTTACTGTCAACTTCCAGACACAGGTGTCACAAATAACTTTCTTCCCACACCTATATACCAAGTCAATCAGTCTAAGAAATCAGACCTTCTTGCAGAATCACTCTCTCTCTCAAAAATTGAGCTTTCTGTCTTTGCAGGAATCACTTGAATTCTTCCTGTGAATGTGCAATAATACCCTCATACAGGCCTAAATACCTGCTTTTACAGGAATTTGATCTCAAAATATGTCTGACTGGCATAGAGCACTTACTTAGTGCTTAAAATGGCAGCAACTTGTGCTAGCCTTCCAGTGCTCATGATATTCGAAGGTAGATCCGTCCTAAAAAATTCATTTCATCCTTAACTCTTTCCCACCCCCTTCCTTGGCATCTCCTTACCTAACTGCTTACAGAGACCCTATTTTAAAATTCAAATGATCTTGTCACTGGAGATACCTTTACTTCTCTGACATCTCTAAATATTCTGCTTTACTGTTTGCCACAGACCCTGGACTACCGTCCCATTCCTGCCCTCCCTCCCCTGCTCTTGCCCTCCTTCCCTGCCCCCTTCCCTGTTTTTTTTAATGTTATCTTCCATCCTCTTCTCTTTCCCCACCTCTACAGATGCCTCTAAAGACATCTCCACTACGTTTACTTGGCTGTGGAAAGTTTGTATTTCCAGTTGCTTACAAAGTATTTGAAAATATAGTTGTGTTTTCATTAATTAAAGGTCATAGAGTATCCCAAATTATGCTGTAGAGAATATAGCAGCGAAGAACATTTCTGAAAGTACTGGGCTGTTGTCACTGATGGAAAGCCATCCCATTAGCCCAAATGGAAGGGGCATGGCCCAGGTGTCTGGAATCACAGCTCTGTGTCTTGTCAATTAGATGGTACTACAACTACTATTAAATAAGTTAATAAAGTCCTTCAGGAAGGAATACAGTAATTTGTTTTTTTGTAATTGTGGTATCTGCACATTGTGGTATCACCCTATGGCAGCAGTTTCCAGACTTGCCAGCAGTTACACAGAAAAAGAAAGAGAGACTGTGTCTGCTTCTAAATGTCATACCTTCACTGTGTGAGCAACTCATAATGACATTAAGGCTATTCAAGTTTAGACCAGAGCTCCCTAATAGATGGCAGACAGTAATACCTTTTAACAGTACTGCAGTGCAGAAGACTCAGTCAGCACCTAAATCATGTGAGACATTTCCCCCAACAGTAGGGTTCTGGTGATTACACATAGCTATTTTTAAAGAAAACGTAGGACAATGTACTGAATTTCCTTTCTATGTTCCTAAAAACCCTCCTGTTAAACAGCTTCTCAATATCTTCACCATCTAACCTGAAGCAAGAAGAGATTATTATATTAATTAAGACAACATTATGATTAATAGCTCTTTGTGTCTGTCAAAGGGAGATAACACAGCCAAACAGCTCCAGGTGTCCAGCAACTTTTCATATTAGACCGGCAAGCACACCTAATTCTTGATTTTCTTCAGATGCTGTTAATGTTCTATTGTGACACTCACCTGATCATCTCATTCCTCAGACAGAAGCACTTCTCGTCTTTTTCTTACTGTCCTAATTTGTCCCAGTCTCAGCTGCCAGTTTGTAGAAGTGTACCTTTCACCACTCAGCTGTGACCTTCAGAACCGTCAATTATGTATATTGTTTCCATATGTATTTAATCTTCAGGATGAAAAAGACTGTAGCTTTGCTGTCTGGTCACACTATCATTGCAGTCTTTACTATAAGTGCTTTAACCCATCATGAGTTCTTTGGAGTCAGTGGGTCACAGGAGTAACGGGACAAAAGCATTGTTCAATCTCCTATCAACCAGTGACTGTGCAGGACAGTGTTTCCTACCTATTTAATTTCTCAGCTTTAAAAGGGCCAGAATACTTCTGCTGCCTGATGCAGCTATATTGCAAATCATACGTTGTACCATCTGAACAGTCTTTCAGTCATCTCATTAGATTGTGAGTATTTATGAGTGATTTTCTTCTAAAATAATTCAAAAAGTCAAGCATTTTTCTGCTTGCAGAAGGAGATCACTCAATACCTATTTTGGGATGCCATGTGTTGAAGACAGAACACTCCATTTAGCAATGTCAGAACGTCTGGGAGAGACTAAAGTTTTGGAAAGTGGAAAAAAAAAAACAACCTTAAATGGGTGTTTATGTACCAGAGTAAAAACAAAGTGAAAAACAAACAAACAAAACCCCCCAACCAACCAGACAAAACCCCCCTTCAGCTATTTTGTGTAATTGGACAGATAAGGACCTTTTGAGACCATGAAGATCTCGTGCAGAAATTGTTCTGTATGCTGAGTCACATTAGACCAGCCCATCTGTCCATCTCAACATTTGTTTTTCTGGTTGTTTTACGTGATTTCTGTAAAAAAGTATTTATTGTTAGCAACAAATGATCAGACTTCAGCAAATTTTATTATGTAGTCATCATAGGTTTCATAGTCAAATAAGGTTGATGTCAGGGTTTCTCAAAATGGCCTTGCACCTTTGTAGACCAGATCTGAAATAAATACAAGGATTGACTTGACATAGATTACTTTTTCTGAAGGAATTTTATTATCTGATTCCTGTATTATTCTGGATGATTTTATTTGCAATTAGAGTTTCCGGGTTATGTGAGATTTCAAAACTATTTCTGAAAATTAAATATCTAAAATAGCAGTTAAATGTTCTTGCAAGATATTTTAAAATTATCATCTACATTGTGTGTGATCTAACACATATGAGTATTTATGAAATATCATTGTGGCAAATACAAGTGCTAGTAGACTCTTCTCAATTTGCGCATCATTTTCTTTTCTCTCTGTCAGAGCACAAAAGACGTATGAATCAAAGCTTCCACTTGGAGACAGGCTCCTAAATCATATTTGATCTTGTTTGCTTGAGTGGTGACTGGCTTAGTAGGAACATTAAATGTGAGTACTGGGGCATGTCAGAGTGTTGTCTTTACTCTCTGCAATATTTTATTGTTTTTTTTTTCATGAGTGTTGCAAAGTTGTGGTCTCACAAAACAATTATTTTAGAGGAGCAGTTAAAGCTGTTTCACCTGTGCAGTACTGTACAGCAAGTTCTCAAGGACCATCTACACATTTCTGGGAGGCTTTTCATGTCAGCTACAGCTTCATATGTTCTTAAATGGCTTGATGATTATATATGTCCCATGTATTTGAATGCTTTTGTCATGGATGGGATCTTTTGAGAATGAACTTAGTATATCATCCTTGTGTCCTTGTCATCATTTTCCTCAGTGTCTGCTTTCATCTGGGGGTGACAGAGCCATTATCACGTCATCATGTGTCTGCTCGAAATATCTGCAAGTATCTCTTTGCTCTTTTATTAAAACATTCCCTATATCAGTTTATTGCAAGAGGTAAATGAATTATCTTGTAGCTACTGTGTAGGGTTTGAAATTGCTCACTTCAGCTGACTAATTATGTAATCTGGCTTGCCAGGACCTGTCCTTGTTCTCAGTAAAAATATTTTTATCAGCTTGTTGGTGCTGTATATCAACTAGTGTGCAGATAGGATGATGCTACCTCAAGATAAACCTGATATTCTCTTGTGAATGCTTGTTAATACAGAATTTCTTATCTGCTATTTATCTTCCTAATTTTGATGAAACTGTTAACCCATATGTTTGACTTAGTGATGTTTTTGTAACACCTTTTTTTTTGTGAATTCTAACTGGAGTCCCTTCACTATTTTCTTCTTAGGTTGTTTTCAGCAGTGTTTCAGTTGTTTTCTTGGATTACAGTAGTTCCTAAGTATTAGGATTTCATTCTAAGAAGTGGCATATTTTCAGTTGGTTTCTAATAAAATGAGTTAAGACTTCCAGGACTTCCTTGCCCACTGTGTGCAATGAAAGAGGTAGGTCCTCTTCTCTGTTATTTTTCCCCAAGGCATTCACATGGATGTGGAAATCTTGTTTCTATTATTTCCAATCCTCAGCAAGTTCACTGAGATAAAGATAAGAATGTTTTCTAGGTACTCTTCATTTTTCTTTTGACTTTCACATACTGACAGGGTTTCAAATAAAACAGCAAATCCTTGCTTTGCGTGGGTTATGGTCTCTTCTGACAACATGTTGTGCTGTCCTTTTTATATATCAGGAAGCCAGATTGTGACCAAGGATATAAAATTTAAAGTAGAGCTCACTCTATTAGACACAAAGTACAATAGCTTCATCAGAAACACCTAGTCCAAGATCCCTCCGGTAATTAGATATAATTAATTTTAAACAGAATTTGAAGAGATGTAACTTCTGTAATTTGGAGTTGTCCCTTAAATTCAAGCCTAGGAGGCCTATGTCTAAAGTTGCCTTTGGTGAATATGAAGTTTGTGACTTTTTATATAGAATATAGTTAGAATACTCTTGTTCACTAGCAGGATAATATTCTAAATATCTCTGTGTATGTCTTTAGTGATAAACCCTACAGTATGTGAAGCTTTGTGACTTTGATAAGTACAGCTTGATGTTAAAGAACATGTTTTGCCAGTGGGAAGCTATTCTACAAAAAAATACCAACATACTAGACTGGTTTGGTTATTTTTGCTCATATTTATACAGGTTTAAAATCCTCTAGAAGGAAAACCGACAGGCAAATGAAAGCCAAGAAACCATCTGAAATCTAGAAAATCAAACAGCCTGTGAATCTGCTTTGAAGGATGGTATTTAGGATATCATTATATTCCATTTATTTCTCTCTTCTTTTTTCTACCAGTCACAAAAAAGAGCAATATCAAGAGAAAACCCCCACACAATTTAAGGTACAAAAGTACCAAATTATTTAACAAAAGCAACACCTCTTTGTCGCTTTGATACTGATCTATACCTCCATCTTCCGATATTTCTTTCTGACATTAGCCTTTTGTCTCCGATGCATTTTAGATCATAAAATGCTGACTATACATTTTGCTATACATGTCGGAGAAAAGTATTAGCTACTTTAGCCTTTACTTAGTCTTCTGCACAGTAGACTCTCTGAGGAGAATCTTATTGGTTATTTCCAGTAAATCATTGCTGTTGTTGATGTGTTGTCATTTTGGGGGGATTTCTTTAAGACAATTTCTTTAAACATGATCATGATCATTTAAAACAAAGGCTCATTAACTCAAGACTTTTTTGGCCAGCTGCAGTCTCTGCTGAGCATGCTTTTATTTTGTATTTGAGTCTTGAGTTAGGTGTATATTAAAGTAAAGAGGTCTTGTCCTCTCTCACTGTAAGCCTTTTTAAAACATCCCATCCTTCCCTTAAGTTCTCAGATCTGCTGTTGCATGTTTTCTTGATAAAAGTTAATGTTTCAGGGATTTCCAAAATTATTTCTTTTGCATGCTACCACCTAAAATGGAAGCAGGTCTTCTGAGCATGGGGAGTCACTAGTAGAGAAAACATGAGGGATTGCTTTCCTAAATATGGTATATAGAGTACCACATGATTTTGTTGTATAGTGTTGCTATTCCAATTTTTTTTAAATGGGTTATAAAATGAAGTTAACATATGAATATAAGAGCAGCATGCTGGTTCAGACCAAAGATCTAGTGGAGACAGGTAAGTCTGCAGGAAGTGGACATATGAGGAAGAATAAGAGAAGGACAAACATACCGGGTAATAGTCCCTAAAACACTCCAACTATTCTCAGCTGTGGAGGACGCCTGAGTCTCTTGCAGTTTCTCTTGGTGGCCTCCCATGAATGTCTCTTCTAAGAAATCTTTTGCATTCACAAAATCCTTTGGCAAGAAGAACTACAGTTTTACCTGCTGGGTGAGGAACTACCTCCTTTCCTAAGAGAGAACATTTGGGATAACAAGAACATTGCATAGGTAATTGATTTTTTTTTTTTTTTTTTATTTAATGCTATCCAGCACTTAGCTGGATAGCTTTCATAGAATGGTTTATAATAACCCCAAAGTTTTGCTTCTGAGTGCTATTAGTCAGCTGAAAGCCTCTTGTTTTGTATGTGAACCTAGGATTGCTTTTCCCTGTGTGTATCAGTTTACACCTACCTGCACTGAATTTCAACTGCCATTTGTATATCCAGTTACTCAGTTTGTAAGATCCTTCATAATCTGCCATCATCATCCTTAGTATCTTGAATTACTTTGCATCATCAGAAGCACAGTCCCTTCTTCAGTGTCCTTACCAGGTTAATTATAAAGGTGTTGAATAGCACAGAACTCTACTACTGATTTCCCTGCAGCACAGGAATTAACATTTCGCTCCTACTTTCTGTTTCTGAGCTCTTAACCATTTATTCATTACATTTGTCTATGTAAGGATCCCCTGCACTGATGTGATGGCTGCTTGTTTTCCGTAAGAGTCTGCAGTGAAGATCATTGTGAAAAGTCTTTTGGAAATCCAGACAGGCTGTATTAATCACTTCAATCTCTGTGATTGCTGACTTTGTCAAATAGTATCAGTATACTTCTGGGGCAGAACTTCTCTTCACAGAAGTCTCTGGATTTAATTTTCACAAACATATTTACAGAGACATTCAGTAATTTATGCTTTCTACTGATTTGCTTGCTATGGAAGGTTTTTTGTGGTGTTTTTTGTACCTCTAGCCTTCATGTACTGAGCTTTAAGTGAGAGGTTGCATGCTATGTTTAGTAATTAATCTGTTTTATCATTAAGTTCATTTGAACTCTTAGATGAATACCACCTAGTTCTGGTGAGTTGCTGGCATTCATTTTGTCTGTTTGTGTATAACACATTAGTTCAACTTCAGGTATCACCTCTCCTGAGACCCTTCATCCCCAAACCTGTCTAGGGATTCAGATGGGAACCTTCTCTGTTCCTTTTACAGTGAACTTCAGTTAAAATAATATATTCACCTTATGCAAAATTATTTTGTCCTGAGTGCTCCTTTATATCTCAATGTGCTATATACGTCAGTACAGAATCTCTATTTCACCGTTTGTTCCCAAAGGATTGCAAGAAGGGTATGAGAGGAGCTTGGTTCGTTTCACTAGCTGACTTCAGAACTCTTTTTTTTTTTTTGTCTGCCTAACCATTACAATAATTAAAGGAGTTTATAATCTGTAAGCTCTTAATGTGTACTTGGTTGATTTTTTTTTTTTTTTTGTCTTGGCTTTTCTTCATAATCAGATGACATCTACTTATTTTTAGCAAATGCTGGGGTTCCAAGTGGTCAGATGATTCCAGGAGATTTTTAACTATAGCAAATATTATGAAACTTGTGATAAATTCCCATGAACAAGCAAAAAGGGTAAAGTGATTCTTGCATACAGTTATGTTGTTTCATATTTCAGTGTACCTGAAAATCTTTCTAATATCTCTTATTTAGGTTATATTATACTGTTTTCAGATTAATCAATTTGAAGTATTCCAACCTAACTTAAGAAACTACTAAGAATTTCTGAGAAATATAACTGATATCACATTCATTATTTATCTTGGTCCTCAAATGCACATAGCTACGATTTTTGTCTGTAAAGATTTATATGTATATCCATTTTGCAAACTGTTATGCTGAGTCTCCCACCTTTTATCTCTTCCTCTTTGGCTACTTGTCATTAGCTTTCTGCTGGACATGACTGCCCACAGCAGGGCTTATGAAAGATATCATGTGTGTATTCCTTATTAGTTTTAGCGGAAAATCTGTTACATCAGTTGACACTGCCATTGCAGATGGCATGAGCTAGCAGGAGTGACTTTGCCTTGAAAGAGAATAGGAGTTCCACACATACATTCTTCCTCAAAGTCTACAGAGGAGCAGCTGGGATAGTAGTGTTTTCAAACATTTCCTCTATGGACATCTATCAGCAACATAATAAAGTTATTGAGAAGTTGCTGTGTGACCCAGACTTACTCTATCATTCATTTTCAGACCTTTAAGCCTTACTGACCTTAGATCAGTGTTACCTACTGCTGAGAAGTCAAGAATTTTTGCCTATTGCATGTTTGCGATCCTCTTCCTACTTATCAATTCAGATGCAATATATTTATGGACTGTCTCTTACTACCTCAGAGAAATCAACCCACTTAAATACCCTGTCTTGGCTTAGGGCTTTGTTGCCTTTGATGGCACAGTACTGATACACAGTACTAGGGTAATCATATTCAACAGCATAATGCTAACTTCCATTCTGAATATATGTTAATAATATAGCATTTTATATTTCAATAAAATTAGTTTTTCTAAATCACTGCTATGGTATCTAAGTGTTCATAGCTATAAAGAAAAGCGAAATGCAGCTTCTCCTCCAAATCATGTTTATAAAACGGCCTACGTAAATGGAAGGTTCAAGGTCAACTGCTAATCATTGCTGATTGCCCAAAGTTTGGATAGAATTCCCTTCTATTTCCAGACCATATCCCTTTCAGAGTTTGAAAGGAGGGTGCTGCTCTTGGCTAACTGGCAGGGCAGAGCACATTATTCTGATTTTGGTCATTTGTCACTGGCTCACAGCTTCTAATACAAGTGCCATCACTACATTTCACATTTCCATTCCTTCCAAGCTGTCTCATGTTTCATTTGCATTCCACTGATGGGTGTCATTTTATTCTTCTCTGTCTTAAGGTTTTTTTGTGACTGTGTGACAGACAGCTGCAATGGGCGCTATCCTAAGTACAAAGCAGAGCATCTCTTCACCAGCTATCAGCTAAGATTGTTTTTTCACCTGTTACTTGTGTCCTCTCCATTGTATCACTGTAGTACACATCAAATGTCCATTTCTAATTTTTTTTCTTTCTGACCAAATTTTGATCCTATTCCTGACATTTATTTTGTGATTGGGCGATTGGGATTTAAGTTGGTGAAAGAGGCAGTCACAGGTTCAACTGACACTGCTCCACGTCAGCCATGATCCTCCCTCTCAAGTCAGCAAAGTAATTTTATCACAGTAGTGATTTCTGAATATCTAGGCTAATATAACTTCTCTGAAAGCAAACTATGTTCGTTCTAAAATATGACTCAGGTGCAGTTTTAACTGACTGGTCTCCAGTCATTCTTAAGGAATAAAGTAAACAAAAAGGTGGTTTTAAAATAAAGTAGATGATAGAAATCATATAGTCAGTTCATATATTCACACTTAAATGGTGTCAAGCTGACCCTCAGATTGTACATGAGGGTATAGTTGTAAAGAAGGCAGAGAAGCAGTATACATAGCCCCTGCTTAAGATCTGGCCACTGTGTTTTACTTCCTAAAACTTTCAAAGAACAAAAGGAAGGAAATACAGCACAAATATTTACAGAATAATCATACCTGAAGCAGAAAAAATTTTCACAGATTTCTCCTGAATTTGTACCACATTGTCTCATGCTACTATGGCAGGGTACAATACAGACATTATTCTTAGTGGGAGCAACTCATCAGTTTTCCATGAAAGCTGTATATAATAAAAATCCAGGAAGATGGTTTTGAATACCACATATATTTATTTTGAGCATTTCTTTTTTGAATCAAGCCATGGTTCAGAAATAAAATCTCAGATCTAGCCAAGAACCTAGCTTTTAACATTTCTTCATGTTTACTTGAATGGTGCATGAATAAAAAGTCCATCTTTTGAAATGATTCAGATATTATCAGAGACCTTTGCTTTCTACCTGTTAGAGTTTGTGTAGAATTATCTTCAGACTGACAGCATTCCAGTTACCTAAATGCAATTTGTGCACATGCATACATTAGAGAAAATTAAATACCATATGGTGCTGAGCCAGTCACAATTTGTACTGTTTGAAAATAGCACACTTTTGAAGCCTGATGACAAATTTTATGGGTTTTCTCTCTCGCTACCTTATGGAAAAATAGCTCTTAACCATTTATCCACAGAAGCACGGCCTAAGCTGTGGCTGTAAAAATTCACTGCAAGAACTATTTCTAAGTAAATGATTGTCTATAAAACATAGAAGACCTATGAAAAAAGATTTTTCCTCTTAATATACATACAACATTTTTTTCATTTCCTGGCCTCTCTGGGTGATGCTGTGTTTTTACTGCTCACAAACATCCCAAGCAAAGAAAGTAAATTGAGCTGTTCCTGCTACCCCTCAGACACACTAATGTTACTGTGCATCACAGGAATTCTCGGTGAAGTGAGTAACTCCTCTTATGGCACAATTTCAAGGATGGTGTTTGTGCCTTCTACTGGTCAGCCAGTGCAGCTGGGTGGTGTTAGCCACAGGTTTTGTTTAAATTGATGGTAAAATATCAGGCAATAGTGAAGCAGAGTTGTTATGAATGTCTGGGTGAAAAAAGCGTCCTTGGCCATTTGTATAAACCTGTATACATTTAGTGTAACCTTTAATGCTTAGCATGAGCAATGACTTTTTGTTTGCTGTGTGTGAAAGCTATAAACTACTGAAGCAGCAAATAGAGCATTTAATCTTTGTATTTCCGTAGCACATCCATGCTCCATTTGAGACCGGAGGCTCCTCATATGAGATACTGCTACATGTGATAAGAAAATCTGGAGAGATATTCTGTATCTCCTGAGACAAGCACAAGGCTCTTAGAGCTTAGTGGCATTTCTTCCTGATCTGAGTCAGCTGTTCCAGGTCCTTGTGTAGGTAAGGGAGGAAGAAAGCAAGGGTTATTATCTTTAATTAATAGTTAGGGAAAGTAGTGCACTGATTAATTGGTTACCTTGTCCATGAGCACACAGGAGCCCTCTCAAGGCTGGTAACTGAATCTCAGGTTTCCCAACGCACAGTTTGTTACCAGCAGGAACATCCATTTTACAATGCAAACAGGCCGAAGATTCAGCAACTGCTTCAGACGGTGGAGGAAATGGACTTTGATACTCTTTTAGAGATAGTGGGGTTTTTCCCCTCTCCTTGTCTCTAGTGTTGATTAGAACTTCTCTCATTTCTAAGTCTTATGCCACTGTTCATCCATGGAAGATAGTCTGAGCTTTGTGTTATAAATGCTGCTCGTTGTTTCCTTCCTCATCTTTATATAAGAATATGGACTATATTGAAAAGCCTGTTCTAAAAAAGAGTTGCAAATTTTTTGATATTTCTCAGCTTTAAAAGTATATATATGTCTGTTTAATTAGAAACTTTCCTTTTGCTCTTTCATAGAGTCTGTTTTACTTCTTTGCCTCAATTTCATAGAAAAGAGATAATTTGGTAAGGGCAGAAGTACTGTATTTTGGTGCCCTAAATCAGAAGTATTCCGTATTTCTGTTTTTGGAGCATTCTAATTAAAATCATTGTATAAATTAATTAAAAATAAAAGCTGTGTTCAACAAATATAAGGACTTCTATTGTAAGCAAAACATCTATTTATTTTACTGAGACTTTATTTGAGGAAAAACATTTTGCTTACAAAAATTTTGTTCATCAGTTTGATGGAATAATCAGAGCAACGTTTAAAAGAATCTCAGGGAGGCTACATTAAATAGGATCCATGTTTTCCAAGTAAAAAAATATATTAAAATACATTCCCGGAATCTACATATTTGTGCAGTTGGATGTTATTGCTCTACCATGTGTATCTACTCCGCTCTTGTGAGACCGCACCTGGAGTACTGCAGCCAGCGCTGGAGTCCTCAGCACAGGAAAGACATGGACCTGTTGGAGCGGGTCCAGAGGAGGGCCACAAAAATGATCAGAGGGATGGAACACCTCTCCTGTGAAGACAGGCTGAGAGAGTTGGGGTTGTTCAGCCTGGAGAAGAGAAGGCTCTGGGGAGACCTTATTGTGGCCTTTAAATGCTTAAAGGGGGCTTATAAGAAAGATGGGGACAGACTTTTTAGCACAGCCTGTTGCGATAGGACAAAGGGGTAATGGTTTTAAACTAAAAGAGCATAGATTTAGACTAGATGTAAGGAAGAAATTTTTTATAATGAGGGTGGTGAAACACTGGAACAGGTTGCCCAGAGAGGTGGTAGATGCCCCATCCCTGGAAACATTCAAGGTCAGGTTGGACGGGGCTCTGAGCAACCTGATCTAAGTGAAGATGTCCCTGCTCATTGCAGGGGGGGGTTGGACTAAGTGACCTTTAAAGGTCCCTTCCAACCCAAACTATTCTATGATTCTATGATCTTGCTGACTTTTGAGTCTAGGAAATATTCCCTCGCTACCTGTTTTAAGGGTCAGATTGGCAGTCTGCTTTTTATATAGCTCTTATGTGGACTCCCTTGAATTCCTTTGAAGCATACAGTGCCTTGGGGTGTTTGTATGACAAAGGTGCTTTGGAAGCGGGATGGTGTGGGGTTCTCATTGCAACTCTGCCGGGGCCACATTTAACTGAAAACTTGGCACCTCTCAGGACATATGGATGATGTAAATTATAAAAAAAACCCCTTAGCTTTGTAAAAAGTCTCTGACCAAAGCTTACGTCATCTGAAAACACTTTTTTTCCATTAGGAGACAAACCAAGAGCTGGAATCTCTGAAGAATTAACTGCCTGTTTGTGTCAGCAGGAGCCTGTACCTGCCTGTGAGTTTCTCGTAGCTCTCAGCTGCGGTGGAGCCTAAATTCTCCAGGCACCTCAATTTCCACTATTACAGATTCCTATGTACATCAAGGTTTGCACCCATACATGCTTAAGATATTCTATAGCTTAATAAAGATGTTGTTTAGTATTTAGCTCACAAGTGAGATTCATCAGCCTTTCTGGTCAGGGATGAGACGTTTTTCCACTTAACTCATTTGAGGAGCTGGATACAAAGCCTGAACATACGTTCTTTCTCCCCTGACCTGCATAAAGTGTAAACAAACAAAGGAGAGAATGAGGATGCATGTTCATAAACTGTATACTATGTATAAACTGCAGCGAGACTGGGGACCAGGTCTTCTTTAGTCTCCTTTATTTTCCTCTTTGCTGGTGAATTTCTTAGTGAATTAGTCACCAGATCATTCTCATAGACTTTCTTTCTTTATTGTTTCAGTTTCTAAAGGATGAGCTGGGAGTTGTACCCAGTAGAAAATCTTTTCTTTTCTTCCTCACCAGACATTGTCCCAAGAGGTGGGAGATAGGGAATGGCAAACAAGGAATTGAGCCCTCCGTAGCTTCCTGAGATTGCTACTCTGTGAGATACTACAAAAATTGACTGTACTGTTAACAGAAGAAGTTCTAGTTCTGACTTGGGTGTTCAAGTGCATCAAGTTAAACCTAAAAGAACCAGGATCCAATGAGTCAGTCACAGTTGTGCTTCTGACTGCTAATGTCCTCTCATATGGCACGTATGTGAGAAATCCAGACAGTTCTCTCTACAGACTCTTCAAAGGCACATTTCCCATACCTTTTTTCCTACCCAAATACAGAAAGAGTAACAATCAACAAATGGTATTAACGTAAGAGAGAAGTGCAATTATTTATGTTTATCTATTAAGTAAACAAAATAATAAACCATTGTGCATTTAAACTGAGGCAGTAACTCCGCTGGTCTCGGACCATATTTCTGTCATCTGCATGACATCTACAAACTCTTATCTCTGGATTTTGTTCCACTGCACTTGTGTTACGTGTGTATGCCATGATATGGAGCATCATAACCACCATATCTCATGCTTTCATTTAATTTTACAGCCATTCTTTTGCCAAGCAGAGGCATTCTTTTCTGGCAGTGGCATTAAATACTGTGTGGCCATTTTTCTGATAATGCTATCTATCTATATAGATATTAAAAGAAAAAATCTAGGGCTAGAACTTTATTCTCTGTTTGAAGTATATAATAATATACTAATACTTATATCTTGTTAGTACGTACTGTACATAAACCACTCTTTTTGAGTTTTGAACAGACTGCTGTTATAAGAGCAGGTAGCACTTTGCAATTTTGCTCAGTCTTGCATACTGTTATCTGACATAAAAAATGTCATCTATGCACCACAAAAATATTTGGTATTGGCTGTCTTTCCAAGAATATCTCCCGCTGTGATAGTGGAAAACTATTTCTTCTTATACATGGTTTGGTTTTTTTTTTTTTTTAGTCAATTAATAAGTGAAGATATCCATGTTTTTCCCTTACAGTGACCAACAAGAGTATACAGTGTTATTTCTATTACTCATTCGATAACTTCCTACTAACAATGAGCTTATCCTGCTTCTCTTTCATCTTAGAGCAAGGAGAACTTACTAATGGACACAAATTTCAAGGCAGTTGGTTTCTTTCATCTTTATTCTGTGCACTCTTGTAACACTCCAAGTCCTGGTATTGGGCAAGGAAGAATTCACTGTATCTGTGGAGCTGATTTATTGTTAGTTCAATTAATAACAGTCTAATAGTCCAAATTCTCCAACACAGAATTCTCTAACCAGTTTAAATTGTTATACTAAAAAAATCCCCACCCCAACCCCCAAAACTTTCCTAGTATCTACCTTTTTTCCTGGTGCTGTGCTTGCACTTTCAGTGTCCTTTTAGGTGTTAAGGCTGAGACTTCCAGCTTTTCTTGAGAAGAATTGCAGGTGGTGGCAAGTTTTTAATGAGCTGTCAGTGTCTGGAGGTCTTTGCTAAGAGAAAGGTTACATTAATGGCAGAGGTGTCTTCCTCTTTAGTCCTGGGACCTGCTTGTGTGTATTTTTACATGTTTCCTTACGCCATGCTGCTGCCTTCTGGCTGCGCCCAGCGGAGCGTGAGCGTGTCCCCACAGCCTGCCCGGGCTCAGCCCCTCCAGGGGCTCTTGTCTGTTGGGCAGCGACCCCCTGGGTTTGGCGGCCCCTTCCCAGGGAGGCACTGGCAGAGCTCAGGCTCAGGCAGGGGAGGCAACAGGCACTTGGCCCCGAGGCAGGAGCTGGAACCAGCCCAGCCCAGCGCCGGCCACGGTGAGCCCAGGGGCCGGCCCTGAGACCTGCGCTCGCAGCTCTCGGCAGACGCCGTGGCTCTTCACTAGGAACGGCAAAAAGCTTATTTATCCAGCAACACTGTGAGCTTCAACCTCAGGAACTATTTTTAGATTTTTCCTCTGTTGTGTTTCTCTTCTGCTGTTCCATGTCTTCATTCTCTTGAAAGGATCAAGGGCTCAACAAAAATGGATAATCTAGTGTGTAATAAGATGAGGAAATATTTTCTTCTTCAATTTTTAATTTATACATCTTGTTAGTCTACATACCAATCTCTTGTAAAGGAAAAAACATTACTGGATTTAGCTTTCCTTGTTTATGTTGTATTGCCAGTAACTTCCTGAATGCTGACAGAAATGTTTTAAGAAGTTCTGGCTGGATTCTTTTTCGAATCAGTTGGTGTCCTAAATATTTTTCTGTTGATATTTCATTCAGTTCTGTTGCAGCTCTGTGCCCTGATCCTGTAAAGAATTGCTCTAACAGTGCTTGTGGACCTGTGGACCTGATTTGTCTCTGCTGTGCTCTCTACCAACTCTGACAAAGCCTTGCAAGGTGATGTAGACCACTCTGATTTTTATATCATCTGCCAAATTGTTTTGGCCTATGTATTTTGCCACAGTGTCTGCGGCTTTATTTGTACTTGGCCGAGTTCATGTTTTGCCAGACTTTGGTTTTCCACTAGTCTCCCTGACTTTTTGGTCTCAAATGAAAATTACAGATTAGTATTTTATTGTGTTTATTCAACAAATTCCTATCTATATTCCTATCTATTCCTCATGTAACCAAACATGCAAGACTGGCCTTTAACTTCTTGTTAGTCACTGATGTTTTTTTGTTGTTGTTTTAACCATTCTGTGCATTCTGGTTAAAACAAACAAAGAAACTCAAAGCTTTTTACCTAGCCTTATTGGTATAATTACATCTCCAGATGTTTAGTCACAAATAATAGCTATAATTAATTTTTTCCACCCTCCTTTGGCTTGTGTGTTTAATTTCAGAGTGAGAGTGGGGAGGGCAGCAATGTCCTTTTCCCTGAGGCCCTGTGTCTGTCTGGAAGCATTGGTGAGATTGTAACTAGAACGTGCCACGTGAATGGTAGTGTTACTCCTGGGAGTGAAAGGCAGACACACAGTTCTTCAGTCTCAGTGGTTTTATACTGGTGTAACTGCATTTACCACAGGCAGCTATAGATGGAGTAGCGAGCTGGAGAGCTCTGTAGTGTACAGTGGAGAAATGTCATGCTGTCAGGAGGGAGAATGGAAGATGACAAGTAGGCAAGGGAAAGAAGCTACAGCCAAACTGGAAGCATGGTATCCTCTTAAAATATAAAACAGTTACCAAAATGCCAGTTAAATAATGTGCCACGATTATCAAAAGGGTTAACAATCAACCATACATTCAACATATGTCTCAGTGGCTGTGAACATTGTTGGCAGCATGTACTGACAGAAGAAGTCAAAGCTTTCCATTGAAGTGAGGAGACAGAGAAAACAAAGTGATTTCTAATCCCCATATAGCTTTTATGATTTGGATTAACTTGATTTTTTTTCCCTCCACTAAGCTTTTATTTTCTGAATAAGAATGTGAGGTTGCTTACTCAACCTTCATTTCAAAGAGTCTAGTGCCTGGGTCTCCTGAGGCGTGTTGTCATAGAGGTGTAGTTGCAGCAGATTAAGCCACACAGATCTGAATTTCATGATCTCTTACTGTCTGTCATCTTCAACATTCTTCATTCAGAAACTCTAATGTTTCCCATGCATTCATCCCCTGGTCTAAACATTGTCCCCTTGGTAATCTATATAGCACTTATGCAAGCAGTAGACTGACTTGTCAGCACAGTTTGTATCCTTGTTAAGAAATACAGTTCTCTATTGCTGCTCAAGGTCAGCATAGTCCTTCTGAAAGATTTTACAGAGGGAACAAGTGTCACCTGACAGAGAACATGAAGGCAGGTCATTTGCTGGAGTACACATTTTTAGAAGCTTGGGTATGAAAGTCTTAACCTCATTCCATAAATTACAATGCAGAATGTCCTCTGTGGTCTAAAATTACACCTTTTATGAGAGGTCAGTATTTCTACAAGGTTTTATAGTGAAACAAGTCTTTGAAGCACAACTTTTATTTTCATTTTTTTTTAATTTTAAAAACTAAAGGCATTCAGTAGTTAGCCTGCTATTGGTAAATAGTTAAAGACTGCAGACTGGGGCAGTAGATATAGTAGACATTTTAAAATCCTTGTAAAGTAATAGTTTGCACTGCACTTGGAGCTATAATAATCACAAAAAGTAGCGATTATAATAATGCCTATGGAAAGGCAATCTTTTCAGCCTTAAACAAAAAAGAATCACTTCACTGTCATTATGGAGCTATTCACTAGAGTCACAGAGACTGAGGTGTTACAAAAAGGAATTATAAAAATTGTGTTAGTAGTAGTCATAGTACAGTCATGTCTGAAATTAGTTCTGAAAGAGAAGGTTAAGAAGTGATGAAAGAGTAGATTTATTTTAAAAGTAATAATTCACTGAAGCTCCGCTACCTAGTGGGAAAGAATATTTTTGTTCTTATGAAAATGAAAGTTGTAGGTATTGTTACAGTTAGAGAAAAGTTCAGACAGTATAATTTTAGAGATCTGCCGTTTTTCAGCCCTAATTGCTTTTTGCTGTGATCTTGTGGACAGTGGCAAACAGTTTTAAATAACTTTTGCAGTTCTTAATGGGTTCGAGTATGAGAGCTTAAAGATGCTGTTTTTGAGATGAACTGTTATCAAATAATATAAAATTACATTTAGCAAAATAACTTAGGAAACTGCAGAAGGCCCAGTGTGCTCGTTTTAGCTGGGACAGAGTTAATTTTCTTCACAGTAGCTAGTATGGGGCTATGTTTTGGATTTGTACTGGGAACAGCATTGATAACACAGGGATGTGTTCGTTACTGCTGAGCAGTGCTTACCCAGAGCCAAGGGCTTTTCTGCTCCTCACCCCACCCCACCAGCGAGGGGGCTGGGGGGGCACAAGGAGTTGGGAGGGGACACAGCCGGGACAGCTGACCCCACTGACCCAAGGGATATTCCAGACTGTAGGACGTCGTGCTCAGCATATAAAGCTGGGGGAAGAAGAAGGAAGGGGGAGATGTTCGGAGTGATGGTGTTTGTCTTCCCAAGTCACTGTTACTCAGCGTGATGGAGCCCTGCTTTCCTGGAGATGGCTGCCTGCCGATGGGAAGTGGTGAATGAATTCCTTGTTTTGCTTTGCTTGCACACGTGGCTTTTACTTTACCTATGTTGTGATTTAAGCCCAGCTAGCAACTAGGCACCATGCAGCCACTTGCTCACTCCCCCACCCCTCAGTGGGATGGGGAAGAGAATGGGAAAAAAAAGTAAAACTCGTGGGTTGAGATATGAATGATTTGATAACTAAAGTAAAATAAAATTTAATACTAACAATAATAATAAAATATAATAATAATAATAATGTAGTGAAAAAGAAGATAATAAAATAAAATTTAAAAAAATAAAGAAAGAAAACCTAAGAAAAAAAACCAAGTGATGCACAATGCAACTGCTCACCACCCACTGACTGATGTCCGAGCATCGATCCGACCCTCTCAGCCAATTCCCCCCAGTTTATATACTGAGCATGATGTTCTATGGTATGGGATATCCCTTTGGCTAGTTCGGGTCAGCTGTCCTGGCCATGCTTCGTCCCAGCTTCTTGTGCACCTGCTTGCTGGCAGAGCATGGGAAACTGAAAAATCCTTAAGTTAAGGTAAGCGCTACTTAGCAACAATTAAAAAATCAGTGTGTTATCAACATTATTCTCACACTAAATCCAAAACACACGGTGCTGTAAGGAGAAAATTAACTCTATCCCAGCCGAAACCAGGACAATATCCACCCCTTATTCTATACCATTTACGTCATGCCCAGATCCCATACTTCCCAAGTTTTCCGACTAATCACCACTTTTCCTGTCTTTTAATATATACACACAGATATCATTCCTGCAGTCTGTGGGCCATCTCTATCAAATGTCTGTTGAGTTCATTCAGTCCGGGACTTTGGGCTCCATCTGTCATAACAGTCTGTCTGGGCAGAAAGGATGGTGCAAAGTCCGCTCTGTCAGCAGAACAGGATCGGGCTTTGGTGTGCTGCGGCAGGTGGGTGACACTGGGCGCAGCCGGAGGATGGTGTGTAACATTGGGTTGTTGCATGCTGATGTTAGTCCTGATTCCATCACCACTGCGCTTTGCTCGGTTTTATCAAAGTTCATTCTTCATTAATCTAAGTGATTCTTACTGTAATACCATTGATATAGCATATAACAATTATAATAATGATGACATTCAGTGGCAGGATTATATAGCAATCAACATCATACAATTTAATCTATTGGCTTTTCTCACCTAAAATCAAATCCCCTTGGGGCACACATTGGACTTCCCCACCCTTCCACATCACCCACCAATTGCACCCAGGTCCTTGAGCAAAAGCAATGCCACAAATGAGTTTGCTTTTGCCTGAGGCAGAAGTCACCCAGACTGTTTTCTCTAGCATATTTTTTATGTGCACTACAGGAACTTTATGCCCTTCTACAGTACATAAAAGTTCTGATTGGCCAGGGCCATCTCGATTGAGAGATCCTCTGGTGTTGACTAACCAGGTAGGTTTTGTTAAATGTGTATCCCAATGTTTGAAGGTCCCACTACCCATTGTTCTTAGTGTAGTCTTTAACAATCCATTGTATCGCTTGATTTCCTGGAGGCTGGTGCGTGATAGGGGGTGTGATACACCCACTCAATGCCATGCTTTTTGGCCCAGGTGTCTATGAGGTTGTTTCAGAAATTAGTCCCATTGTCTGACTCAATTCTTTCTGGGGTGCCATGTCGCCACAAGACCTGCTTTTCAAGGCCCAGGATAGTGTTCCGGGTAGTGGCATGGGGCACAGAATATGTTTCCAGCCATCCGGTGGTTGCTTCCACCATTGTAAACACATGGCACTACCTTGGTGTGATATAGTGAATCTGCTAGGCCTTCCCATATTTATATTGCAGCCATCGTCCTCCATGCCACAGAGATTTTAACCACTTGGCTTGCTTGATTGCAGCACATGTTTCACATTCAAAGATAACCTGTGTTAGAATGTCCATGGTCAGGTCCACCCCTCAATCACAAGACCATCTATATGTTGCATCTCTTCCCTGACGGCCTGAGGCATTGTGGGCTCCCCAAGCCATAAATAATTCACCCTTATGTTGCCAACCCAGATCTACCTGAGCCACTTCAATCTTAGCAGCCTTGTCTACCTGTTGGTTGTTTTGATGTTCTTCACTGGCCCGACTCTTAGTTACATGAACATCTACATGACATACTTTCACAGCCAGGTCCTCTATCTGGGCAGCAATATCTTGCCACAATGGGGGAGCCCATATGGATTTACCTCTGTGTTACCAGTTACTCTACTTCCATTGGTGCAACCACCCCCACAGAGCATTTACCACCATCTGTAAGTCAGTATAGAAAAAAAGTATTGGCTATTTTTCTTGTTCAGCAATGTCTAAATCCAGCTGGATGGCTTTCACCTCTGCAAAGTGACTGAAATGACCTTCTCCTTTGCTGTTTCTGCAACTTGTATAGGAGTCCATACTGCCGCCTTCCACTGCATGCTTTCCTACAATGCGACAGGACCCATTAGTAAACAGGGCATATTGCCTCTCCTCTTCTGGCAGTTTACCATACAGCGGGGCCACTTCAGAACGCATCACCTCCTCCTCTGGCAATATTCCAAAATCTTTGCCTTCTGTCCAGTCCATGATCACTTCTAGAATTCCTGGGTGACTGGGGTTTCCTATTCAAACCCGTTGTGTGATCAGTGTGACCCAGTTACTCCATGTGGAATCAGTTGCATGATGTGTAGAGGAGACCCTCCCTTTGAACATCCAGCCCAGCACTGGCAGTCGGGGTGCTAAGAGGAGCTGTGTTTCAGTACCAACCACTTCTGAGGCAGCTCGAACTCCTTCATATGCTGCTAATATCTCTTTTTCAATTGGAGTACAGTGAGCCTTGGATCCTTGTTATCCCCGACTCCAAAACCCCAGGGGTCAACCTCGCGTCTCCCTGGGTGCTTTCTGTCAGAGACTCCAGGTAGGGCCATTCTCCCCGGCTGCGGTATAGAGTACATTTTTAATCTCCTGTCCTGCTTGGACTGGCCTAAGGGCTACTGCATGAACAATCTCCCATTTAATTTTTTCAAAAGCATGTTGTTGTTCAGAGCCCCATTTCAAATAGTTCTTCTTGACTGTAGTTTGGAACATGCATTTTTCAAAAACCCACAACACCTAAGAAAGCTTGCGTTTCCTTTTTACTAGTCAGTGGAGATGTAGCTGCTATTTTGTTGATCACATCCATTGGGATCTGATGATGTCCATCTTGCCATTTTATTCCTAAAAAATGGATCTCCTGTGCAGGTCCCTTAACCTTTGTGTTATGGCAAAACCGGCTTTCAGAAGAATTTAGATTACTTTTTTCCCTTTCTCAAAAACTTTTTCTGCTATGTTGCCCCATACGATGATGTCATCAATGTATCGTAGGCGTTCCGGAGCTTCACCCTTTTCCAGTGCATTCCGGATTAGTCCATGGCAAATGGTGGGGCTGTGTTTCCACCCCTGTGGCAGTCAATTCCAAGTGTACTGGATGCCCCTCCAAGTGAAAGCAAACTGTGGGCTGCACTGTGCTGCCAGAGGAACTGAGAAAAATGCATTAGTGATATCAATTGTGGCATATCACTTGGCTGCCTTTGACTCTAATTAGTATTGAAATTCTAGCACGTTCGGCATGGCAGCACTCAGTGGTGGCATGACTTCATTCAGGCCACGATAGTCTACTGTTAATCTCCACTCTCCATTAGACTTTTGCACTGGCCATATGGGGCTATTAAAAGGTGAGCGATGGGAAGTGGAGAATGAATTCTTTATTTTGCTTTGCTTGCGCACACGGCTTTTGCTTTACCTATTAAACTGTCTTTATCTCAACCCACAAGTTTTCTCACTGTTACTCTTCTGATTCACTTCCCGATCCCACCTGGAGGGAGGGAGGGAGTGGCTGGGTGGTGCTTAGTTGCTGGCTGGGGTTAAACCATGACACACAATGGTGTTCTTCCTTAGGAAAAACTCTTCCATCCTATTGTGACACTATTTTCAGTCTTGTCATGAGCAGTCTAAAAGGAGAAGAGACAGATTTCGGTTATTTGCACACAACACTAGTCTGGAACCACAACGACTGGCTGCTATAGCAGAAACTCTTAAAAAATTAATCAAGCTCAGTGATGAATTAGCAAAGGCATATACCACCTAACCTGTAGGCACACAAAACTCAGGACAAACAGCTGTTTTGACATTTCTAGCTGGGAATCCTGCCCTCCACAAACATATTTGATGCTCAGACATGGTCTCTTGGCTGCTTGCAGTCGTCCCCATCTGTCAGGATGGCACTGTGCCCACAGACAAGGTGGTATGTCAGCTTCGCTAGGGCATAGGTGCCAAGTAAATTCTACTGTTTGCAGAGCTTTGCATGTGCTGGTTCTTCAGTAGGAAGCCTCTGCTCTGTCACAGCAAGGCTGTCTCTCAACATGACTCCCTACACTTGATAACACCTGTTGACACTTAGGTATCTAAAGAAGAATACTTAAATAGTACAAGCAAGAAACATCGGTATGCAGGAATGGGTTTAGGAACCTGTATTGCACATACACTGAAAATCCATTGTTACATCTTTTTTTTTTTTCCTGATCCCACAAGAAAAATCTACTTTTCAATGTGGGGCAAAAGTAAATTAGATTTTCAGAGTCAGATCACCTCCTGGCTTCTCTCTCCAGTCTGGAGAGAATTATATTGGCATAATTTATGTCATTGTTATTAACACTTTCAATTCATTCTCCTTATTCTTCCCCTGCCCCTAACCCCAAAAAGACAGAAATCCAGTTATCAGCACAAACTCAGCCAAAAAAGAAAATAAAACACAATGGAAAATGGTTGCTGAAGCAAGGAAAGAGAAGCCCGACTCTTCTGTCTTATTGATTTTGCAGTGGTGAAACAGTATTTACCACAGTGGAATAATCCTTGCTTTATCCTAGTGCATGAACTGTGAGGGCAGAGAAAAGCCAGGCACTTAAACTGGGTATTGTGCTTGGGCAACTCTGTGAGCAGTCTATGTATTTGAGAAAGCATAGGGATAGCTTCCTTAGCAATAAAGGACATAATCACCTAAAAGATGAGAAAATTATGAGGCTGCAGAGACATTACTGTACTTTCTTCTTATAACAGTCCACATAGCTGGTCTAGGGAAGAACGCTGCACTGCCTGGGGGACGGAGGACGTTCTGGGTTCTATTTATTATTGAAATTATTTTCTGTGATGAAAATCTGGATGAACTGAATGAACTGAACTGTCCTTTCAAAGGACAACTCTGTCTTTCAGAAACACTTCCTCTCATTTGCACATAACGGGTTATTGATAGCATTCAGAAACAGAAGTCCTCATCATTCCTGTTATATCTTGTAGATTTTAAATTTCACAAGGATGTTTCCTGTAACAATGATGAGGCTTTTAGCAACCTTACCAGCTGCTCAAAGTTCCTACTTGTCTTTTCTTTTCATCTCTTGTTGCCATGTAACTACTCTGTTTTATGTGTGACTCATGCCTCTGTTTCAACCTTTTCAATTTCTTCTTTTCAATGTTGCATTGAAAAAGTCATATAACCTGTTTTCAGCTGTATTTACTCTTTTTTCTAATAAAAAAATCTAATTTCTAAATACCTATTATATTTTAAAAAAACCTCCAATGTCCTGATTAGTCATAAATGTCTTTAAAGAGGTCTTCTAAAAGCTAGAAATAATCACAAAATGTTGAAAACTTCCAGAAACACACCTTTCTGTTCTTATCTATTTTTATTTTGTCTACCCACTGACTGTTGTGAGACATGTAAATTGAGTAACTCAGAAAGATTTAATCCAGCAGAATGATACATAAAATCATTTCTTATTGTATTTATTCCCTCCCTTGACATTAAGAATATCCCTTACTCTGCTTTTCTCACATGCATCTTTTTGATTGGTGTATCTTATTTTTCCCTCTATTTCCATGATTCCCATTATATTATTCTTAGGCTTTATTTGTACTGTAGCTGAAGTATTTCAAGCACTCATATTTTCCTAAATATTTCTCATTCCTCTAGTTCACAGTAGTGTTTGCCCATTTCTTTTTTCTTTTTTTTGTCCTACTAAGTTATTCTTCAGCCCTCCAGCACTATATCATATTATTCTAACTACATAGTGTATCATTCTACCTCACCTGCCCTACCACTCTATCTCTTAGCATCTTTGACAAATTATCACCATTATTTCCCTTCTAACTGTTCTTGTGCCATTCATCACCCATGACATTAAATAACTGCTCTTCTATCAAAATAATATACCTACATCATCTAGGCAAGTGAATATTCAACCATTTTCTGTTAGAGATGGCCTGAGACTGACATATCTGTCCCACCTGGCTATTCACAGATAAATGGATGAACTGAGCTGTTACAAAAAAAAAAAAAAAAAAAAAAAAAAAAGGGTGTGATGAGGTTTGGGTTTCTAGTTAAAACATCCCTAAAATGATTTAATTTCCCTGCAAAGGGCAATCCATAGGTGCTTTAAAAGAGAAAACTTCATCATGGAATATGTTGTCACTGACGTAAAGTATTAAGGGCATTTTAATTCAACACTTTACCATGTGAAAGACTTAACTTTCACCTTTTTTTGCGTGTATGTGTATTGCAGTAGTTTAATATTAGAAATGTTTGATCTATTGTAATCACACCAGTTTACAAAATTGATCTATCTCCTTTAAGGCAAATCCATTCCCTGTATCTAAAAAAGAACTAGCTGAAATGGAGTATTTTACTACCACTCATGCTAGTAGTTCATATTACATTTTAACTGCAATTGGAAAAAATCCCTCCAAACTTCCCCAAGCTAGAAATATTGACAGAAGCCATGTAGACCTTTTGAGCTGTGAAAGTGATAGTGTTTTATGCTTTTTATTATTTTATGATTTTAAACATTTGTGACCGCATTCAGTATATGTAATATATATCACATTTCATTCATTAAAGAAGCATGTTAATACAACCTGAAACTCTAATTTTATAAATCAAAATATCTGACAATTACTTTGAAATGATGACATTAGACATTTAAAACTTTCAATAAGAGAATAAATTGGGCTGTGAGTACTCAGAGAAGAAACAGCTTTCTGTATTAAGGAAAAGTATTTTAGGCTAACATTTTTAAAAAAGATGTTGCACCAAGTGTAGAGACCAAGTGAAAAAGAAGGTTTTGTGACACTCAGCACTGAGGGTCCTGAAAATTAAACACCCTATTACGTTCCCTGTTACTGACATGGCATTCAACTGGCTTGGATGAAGGAGGGAAGTGGTGGTGGAACAACCACAAGCCTCACTCGTCCCAGATTAACAGACCCAACCCTTAGCCATTAGTATAATCGGATGAATCTTGACTTCTGCTGGCCTAGGAGCACAGCTTTAACAGAAATTTCCCTTCTCAAGACTAATGTACAGGGATGGGATTTGGACATTCTTGAGAATTCAACTCCATTCAGGCTGAGATGAGTGTACTTTTTCTACCTTTACTAAATGATAGAAAATCTTGCTCAGTTCATGAGAGAATGCTACCTCCAGAAGAATATTTCAGATGTGGAACTTGAATTCATATATCCTTTTCTGCATCCCTGATTATGGGCTTATGCCATGAGCATGGTGTTTTTATGGGCTTTTCAAGGAATAGTTGTCTGCCCAAAGTCATTTAAGGCAGAAAATTATTTATATTGGTTATATCATACTTAAAGTATTCGTCTCATTTAGGCTTTTCATTCCAGTGCAGGATGTCATAGAAGTGGGGTATTGTAACATTGACTTCCAGTTAGCTAAAGTAGTTTACTGACTGTAACTCCTCACCTTTCTAAAATAAACATTTAACCTGTGCTGAGACTTAATGACCATTGCCATGAATCAAGAATACCTTTCCTTTTCTCTATCCTGATTTCGTTCTGGCCAGTTTTTCAATTTTACCTCATCTTAATGAAATTCGTGCAATTCAAATACAGTGTTCAAGCACTCCTTTTGTGTGTCATCGTCCATATGCCCTCTTGTAAATAGTCATTCATTATTAATTACTTTATTCACCTGAATGAGGTGAAGACCAAATCTCTCACCTGTTCACAATATGAAAAGAATACATTTCACCACTCTTCTTTTTTCCTTTTTTTCTTTCTTTCTTTTTTTCTTTTTTCTTTTTCTTTGGTGATAAGGGAGAGGTCCTCTGGAAAAGAAAATCTGAACAATGATTTTATTTCTACTAGGCATTACTATTGAAGGCAATTATGATACCACACTGGGTTTTCATGTTCCTCTGAACAGTCTTGCACTTGATGACATCGAGTTATGCAGCTATTATCAAAGCCTGTGTTGTCTCCTTGGCCAGTGTTAATAATTGAGACATGCCAGTCTCTGGAAGGAGTATGGGTTATCTATGATTACAGTAATTTTTCTCCTAACAGATGTAAATAGAATGACATTACTCCAAAGGATAGAACTGATTGCCTCTGGCTGTTTGCCATGATTGACCTCTAGAAGCAAAAGCTGAGTTTTCTTTCCCATCTTCATATGTGTGAAATGAGATTCCAATTAGTGGTGCATCACTGGGTGCGCAGTGAGGAAGATCTCTTTCCAGATGCACATGTATTGTGTGTAAGAGAGAGTGAGGAAAGGCAGAGGTATAGTTACAGGCTGTAGCCAGGCCTTCTGCAGCTAAACTGTCATGTCATTTTGGCAAGAGCCTGCAGCCCCTCGTTTTTCTTGACATCCAGGTGGACTCCACCAACCTAGATGGGCAATCTAGACTGGCAATCAACCAGTCACCTATGCCTACCTAACCAACTAACTCTGCTACAGTTAACAGTACAGCTAACTTTAGCTACAAGGGGTAATGCCTCTGCCCCCTTCCCTGTGGTGCTTGACCTGCCACCTCCTTTCTCCTCTGCTACCAGGTTTGTCAGAGCTGTTCCCTGCACTACAGCTGTTCTGTTTCTTCTTTTTTTTCACAAAAGAGTATTTTGCTTCTTATGCTAAACCTATTTTTGCATCATTCAGAATCTGTGAATATTAAAAAAAGAAAGGAATCCATTCCTCTAATATTGGAAGAATTCTGAAAGATACCTCAAGTATTAGGCACTGGGAAGTGAGGGGAGAGGATTTACAGTCACCTATTCTATGGCTCTTTTGTTTTTAAGGGAGGTATCACTTTTAACTCTGTGTTGTGCCTCAGCTAAGAAACTAGTTTTGGGAAAACAAACCAACCAACCAACCCACCCATGTTTTCCTCATGCTCTTCCTTTTCCAACATGCAAACCCCACCCTTTTCAAAGCATCTACACAGACAGATGCAGACAGACCCAAATTCATTCTGCCCACCCTGCAAGCTGTCTGGCCTTACTCCAGCTCCCATCCAAATGTCATGTGGCTGTGATGGAGCATCACTGAGCCTGGACTAATAAGCCTGACCTCGCAGGAGCTAAATACAACACCGTACAGCTAATGCAGCTCTGCGGCTTCTGGCCAGGATGAGGCTGGCTGTTGGATTGCTCAGAGTATGAACAGAATAGATTCAAGTCTGTGTACTTGTGTTTAGAGATTTCTTTCATGTTTCTCTGTTAGGTTCTTTTTTACCAATAAGTCATGGTTTAACCCCAGCCAGTAACTAAGCACCACGCAGCTGCTCACTCACTCCCCTCCACCCAGTGGGATGGGGGAGAGAATCAGGGAAAAAAAAAGTAAAACTCATAGGTTGAGATAAGAACAGTTTAATAGAAGAGAAAGGAGGAAACTAACAATGATAATAATAACAATAATAAAATGACAATAATAATAAAAGCATTGGAATATACAAAAAAAGTGATACACAATGCAATTGCTCACCACTCGCCAACTTCCTGAGCAGCGATCCCCCCAGGCCAACTCCCCCCAGTTTATATACTGGGCATGATGTCATATGGTATGGAATACCCCTTTGGCCAGTTTGGGTCAGCTGCCCTGGCTGTGTCCCCTCCCAACTCCTTGTGCCCCTCCAGCCTTCTCGCTGGCTGGGCATGAGAAGCTGAAAAATCCTTGACTTTAGACTAAACACTACTTAGCAACAACTGAAAACATCAGTGTGTTATCAACATTCTTATACTGAATCCAAGACATAACACTATTCCAGCTACTAGAAAGAAAATTAACTCTATGCCAGCTGAAACCAGGACACAATACCCCATCCAAATAAAAAAAAAATCCACTCTTTAACCCTTGGCACACCTTCTTTCACATTATCTGGTGAATGTTTGTACCCATACACTGTCGTTTACAGTCCTAGCAAGGAAACATCAAAAGATGATTCTTATTCCAATTACATCTTCAAATCATTATTACATAAATAACATGCATGATGGCAATTTTGTTTAACTGTATAAATAAAACATCACAAAATGCTGGAATGAGGAAGGAGAAAATAGGTTATTTTGGTATTTAATTCTAATCTTCCTAAGCATTTAGTTTTTGGATCCCATTCTGTTAGTCTCACACATCTTCCCAAAATTCCCCCATGCTCCCTATTTCCGTACTGTGGGGCTAGAAAAACAGCACAATAGTGGAGGAGGCGAGGAATTAGAGATTTGAGTGACTGGGGGATATTCTCTGTAGATCAGTAACTCTGAAAGCCCATAGTTGGGGCAGGGCATGAGAAGTTCTTAGAGTTATTTTACTGCTTTTGTTTTGGACAGATGAGATTTCATAGATGCTACTACTCATGTTGAGCATGTTGAGGCTTTCAAAATAGATACAGGTTCATTTCCAGACAGAATCTTTTGGAGCTATATTCCCTGTATATTTTAATGTCTTCACCAATCTAGGGAATCACATCAGTAATGTCAGTAAATTTTTCTGTTCACTCCAAGCATGAAGAATTTTTCTAATGGATTTAGGAGCTCTGTGTGCTCTTAAGACACAGCCCTTGTCTGACGGCATGCCTTCCAAAATAATTCTTTCTTATATGAATGGGGCTTAAAATACTATCTTAAGTCAGGATGTAAACTTAACCAAAGTTTATTTCCACAGTATTTCAGGATTTATTTTCTCTTTCATCCATTACCTACTTCTGGAATGCTATGGAAAATGAGATAGACATGTTTAGGGGTAGGAATCTTTACATATCTAATAAGTATCCAAGCTTGATGTGGTTTGCTGTTTTGTGTAGTTTGTGTAACTGTGAGTAATAAGGTTAAATACACCAAATATCTAAAAGGCCTTTCACTAGTACCGAGGCCCTCCACCAAATCTCTTCAACAGACAGAACTGGAAAATCTTTCATGTATTGCTGAAAAGTCATAGAATTAGAACCAAATTCTTCTGTCTTCGCAGCATGTGCTTGGAAAAGGTCAGTGGACTGTCTGAGTACCAGGTCAGTGTTGGTATACTTCAGACAGACTGAAAGCTGCTCTAACTTCATCCTGCATGCTGAGACACAGTTAGACTGTGGAAGTATGCTGGACTTTCTGTCCTTCCACTGTACAATTATTTGAGAAGGTGAGACTGTTTTACAGCAGCCCCACGTCCTTAGTAGCCATTTCATTTTGCTCTGTAAATGAATACATACAGCAAAGACAGAAAGCTTGGGTTTGATACAAAAACCTTTGTAAGCACTTCTCCAAGCCTTGTAAGCTACTTTAACTATTTAGTATAGAAAATACAATTTGAGCTTTTACGTTTTTCAACTCAGTGCTGTGGAAACCCAGTAATTTCTCAGCACTGTCCTTTGTAGAAATCTTTTCACTTTCTTTGAGTCCCTTGCTTTTGCTCACAATCCCATACCTGCAACCAGATTCGTTATGTTTTTCCACACCTGAAGGGTACCTGTAGACAACACTGTCATTCTGTATGACTTTTATTATAGAGTTAGAGAAACAAGAAAACAAGAAATAAATCAAGCAAAAACTCCCTGAAGGAGAGAGTGTACATTTCTTCACTTGTATACCACGGCAGACCTGTGAATACAGCTGATTGATAGAAATACAGTATGTGAAAAACAAATTCACTTATATTTACCTAAAGCTGTTTTCTTCACAGATATTTGAATTGTCTAAGTGATACATGAGACATGCTGTACGACTGGCAGAACTTGTAATTTGCTTCAATTAATACAACCACATGCCTAGCAGTAATGACAGAGAAAGAAGGAAATCTTTGACCTCAGGTGTATCTTATTATATAGTTATAAAGAGTAGTTCTACACATGAATAAATTAAATGAACTCACCTTAGATTGTAACATACTATCATTCGGTTAGATATGAATACCTTAATGAATATTTCAAAAGCTAAACATGAAAGCTAAGTGCTTGCTCTCTGATACATAATCACTGCAAGACCCCAAAAGTTTACACAGATCAGTAACAGGCCTAAAGAAACACAGTCGAATCTTAGACACTAATGAAGTTGTGGGTTTGCCTTAAGGAAAAAAAATATATTTAAAAATTATTTTTTTTAGGTTCTAATCTCTATAAGTACATAGCATCCTTAGGCCTGCAGGTTCACATTTCTACAGCCTCATTAATTACACAAGTTCTTCAATGCTAAATGAAAGGTACATGTCAAACAACCACATTTTTTTCAAGATCTGTTTAGTGCAAATAAGTTCAAAGATTTTGCATTGCATGGAGAAAGTTAAACATTTAGGAAGAGCTATGTATTCAACAGGAACATACATTGACCTTTGGCCATTGTGGTTTATAGACATAGCTGTTTGATATGTACAAAGAAATTTCAGTATTAAAGTACACAACTAAATAAAATACTTAACATTTACCACACAGAAGATGAAAAAAATACAGAAGTGCTAGCCATGCACACATATCTCCAAAAGGACTAAACAAAATTCTAAAAGTTCTCATTACTATCTCTGAAGCCTTTATAAACTGAAACAGAAAAACAGGGAAGTAAGACAAGCTATAAGAATATGTGCAAAGGATACCTTGGATAGAAAACTATTTTAATGACCTTCTGAGCATATTACTCTTTTGTCAGCAGTAATATTACAGCACTGGTGGTTAAATCTAATAAAATGAGGAAATTTAAAAAAAAAAAAAAGAAAAAGAACTATTCAGAGAACAAGAATAAAACAAATATCCAAGAATTGTAAAAAATATTCACCCAATTAAAAGAAGTAATCCCTTAGATGACATGGAGGATTATAAAGCTTTATTGAATTTTCATAAGCAATGTACTCTTGATGAAACAGTTTCTTCCACCAGAAAGTTCCTTCCAGTATTTAGAGTGGCATGTGCTCAACAACCTCTCTAGATACTGAACACTGCCCATGACTTAGCTTGGTGTTGTGTAGTGATGTAACTTGGATTGTAAAATGCAAAGAGAATAAAAGCCTAGGTAACAAAAAATGAGAACTAGAAAAAGAGCAGAGACGTGCTAATGAGGAGGATCTGAATGAATACCGGCAGACTGCTCAGCTGCAGTCAAGAAGAAGGAGTGCTCGAGGAATCCTTCTGATTGGCAGCAATAAGGATTTGTGATGGAGAAGCAGTTGGAAGCCAGGCATGCTGTTTTAGGACAGCTAAAATAAATCTAGACACTTATATAGAGACACCTGAATCACTGTCCCTTAGGTCTTATGTGAAAATCCCAGAGAATATCAGACTTGACTCACTATTTTAACTAAAATGTGAGACTCCAAATAAAATTTTCTGGCAGATTCTGAGTAAAATGAAGAGACCTGAATAAATGTTAGGACTAGTTTTAAGAAAATCCTCAGCCTGCTCACAAGTCAGAATGTAGAAATCAGTCCCATATTTCTAGTGTCTGAGATGCATTAATTATTGCAGCTTTAAATATCCATCCATTAATCTCCGTTATAATAATTAAAAGTATACTAAATTACACAGCATTATGTGAAGTTACATAAAAGAAAATTCTCAACAAAAGAGAGCCTTTTAAATGCTTTTACCACTCAATGTGGTTAAAGTGTGATTTCTTCCATCAGGACAGATGAAGAGCAGCAAATTGTCCACAGTACTTGCAAATTGAATAGAAAAACCTGCTTATTGACCTCCTAAATTGTTTTAGAGCAGATTGATACATCTCAGTTATTTATGTGAATAAATACCAAGAAAAAAACCCTCTCATTTACAAGAATTCCCAAGTGGTAACTGCCTGGAACACAGAAAATAATCACAATATCAGTTCTTTACGCAACAGCACATAGATAGATACAAGCATCTCGCTGGACAGCATAGCCAATAACATGCAGCTTGCAAAGTGTAGCATAAAAGCAATTTCTAAAGTTAGGGTCAGACTCTTCCACAAGAGGGTTACTGAACATGAAAAACAAGCAGCACTTTTGGGAGGCATGTTAGGTAAAATTACAAAGAGCTAAGGAAGCATTTTGAGTAATAATTTTCTGAAATCACGGGAAAGAAACAGCAACCTTGGTCTTCTTTTAAAAGAAGAAAAAAATTAAGCTTGCCACATTTCTGATTAGCACATTAGAAAACTACTCCTGCCTGTGTCATGACATAATGCTAGGCATTCATAACACATAAGAAAACTCATTTTACCATCTGCTACAAAGCTTATCAAGTTCAGAATGGTATTGCATTGTTAGCCAATCTGTTAAAGGAATCACCATCATCCAGCAAAGAGAAAAATCATTAGTTTTTAAAGTTATGTTTTGTCATTTAAACCAGAGCAGCAGTTGGGTTTTGCCTGAGATAGATTGCAATTTAGATAATTCCTGTCCTAATTAAAATACCTGCATGAAGTACACAAGGAATGAATGTCTGGAACATATTCCAAACATTTTATTATTTTACTGCTGAAAGATTTAGATTAATTTAGCCTAGAATACTGAAATCTTCAACTAGTGTGGAAATGGATGGATAGATGGATGGATGGATGGACGGACAGACAGATGGATTGGTGGATGGACGGATGGATTCAAGGGTGGATTAATGGATGGATGGATGAAATCTTCAGCCCTTTTTCATGGCCTGACTGCAGTCACCCCATCCACCTCCACATGACTGGGAATATCTAAAAAACCATACCAGGATGCATGAGTAATTGTGGAAGACAACTAATGGCAAGACTGTTTTGTAAGCAGTCTTTTGCAAACTCCAGTGTAAGGGGTCCCTTATGCATGGTAGAGCTGCCAGGGGCCAGACAACATTGTTGCTTGGTATGGGCCTGTAGCTTAAAGCATTTTAAGGAAGCCTTATGTTGCATCAAACAGTCCAATGATGTTATCATGACCTGTGAAGACCACTAGGACCACTGAATTGTACCAAGACCACCTTTCAGCTTCACAATTGTTCAGACTTGAAAAGACACAAAGATATCTTAAAGCTCTCGGGTTCCTCAGCTCTGCTGGTTCTTATAGAAGCATTACAGAACCCCACTCCTGTACCATAAGGGCTTTAGCATAATGTCTTCCTGTTTTGCAGCTCTGTCTAACACAATATCTATGCTATTAAAATACATATATAGGGTAAATGTAGATAATAAGCAGTAATGTGTGCTGAATAGGTCAGTATTTTTCTAGTAGTTATTAGGATTTCTAGTGTGTGCACTGCTTATGCTATCACAGTCAGTCAAATAGTGGCTAGACAGGCCTGTACAAGGACCTTTCCTAAGGAGTGGGTAATTCACGGTATTCAGTTATTTAAACTCTGGTTGTTTTTTCTGCTGAGCCTGAGAAAAGTGTTCTGACAGGTACAGGTTATTGGAGGGATAGATTTTTGTGAAGCAGTCATTTTAGGTACACAACAATATACACAGACACAAAAACTCTTTAGATGGAAATGGTCTTTGGTCTTAATATGAAAAAGATTGCATTCTCCCCACTCCCCCAAGTGTTAGAGAAACAATTTCATAAAAACTTTTTAGAAAGGGTTCAGTTAAAAAATGTCTGCTATTGTACCTTTGCTGAAGAAAGAAACTTTTAGTTTGTCATGTTCCTCCCTGGCCATCCCTGGGGATATGAACAATTATTTTGACGGAAGGTGATCAGGGATGGGATTCATCTTACATAACTTCAGTTGTCCAAATATAGGGCAACTAGTCTAAGCTGGCTGCCTAAGCTCCCTTTGTAAAGCAGGAACAGAGCGCAACAGGAACACAGTGTGCCCTGTCCCATCTCTCAGATACCATTTTGGAATGGGGTAAACAATCCCCCAGCAACGCACAGTTTGTTCTGGTGCACAGTTGAGGGAGCAGAGATTATTGGTTTAGACAGCTCACGTTAGCTATCAAGTCTCTCTCTACATGTATCAAATTGTGTAGAGGAGACAGCTATAGTGTGTTTCGTAGTCCTCACCTAAACATTAGTAATCATTAGCTGTTTAGATGAATGGTTGAAGATCTCAGTAGATTTCACTGCCTATGGCACATACTTGGTGCTTGTTCCTCTGCTGACTTCAGAAGAAATTATCATAGACACTGTTTTATCATGGATTATCATAGATATCGTAGCTGCTGTGTTCTATTTCCTGACCATTCCCAAATTTGTTTAGAAAACTGAAATGAGCTTCATAGGAAAAAGGTTCTCTAAAGAAATATATGACAGTTAAGGTGGGGCAACCATATTTTATCATACACCATACCTTAAGCTATAGCAAGTTGTAACAAAAGATAAACTTAAAAAACAGAAAAGGAAGTTGAAAAAATCCCTGTTTACTTTAATCTCTGTAATTCCAATCCTTATATTAGCTTTTATGTGGGAGCATATGGACAGTATTCAATAAGAGAAGCCACTATTTCAGATGTCAGATGAAGGTGTAGGGTCACTTCTGCAATACTTTTTTGTCAATATAACTATTTTCAACAAGTCTTATTCAGGAGAGTAGAGGAGAAATCACCATCTCTATTACTGAATGTCAACAAAACAATGTAGATGGAAACAATTGTCTCATCATCTAATACTGGCTCAAACTGCCCTTGACATTTCCATTTTGTCTTTCTGAGCACTTAAGATGTACATTACTGCAAGTTAACTCTTTTGGTTGCTGACACTTTATGGGTTTAGCATATCATAGGTTACTAAGACACACCTTAGGAAGCAGAACGTGCAATAATTACACCTGCTGACAATGGCATCGTGTCCTTCCCTCCAGAGCTGCAATAGTTGGGGAGGCAAAGAAGAATTGCAAGTGTCTTTATGTTCAACTGCTTAAGAACATTGCTTTGACAAAACCATTATTATTATTGTGAGGAATAAGTCCACAATTAATAGATGAAAGTCAGGACAAGTTCACAAGAAACACTTTATTCAACAGTTCAGTAGTGTTTCTGCTGGGTCTTCTTGCCAGAAATCAAGTTTACAATGTTTAGCTGAAAACTGAAATAGATATTAAGACACGTCGGCAGAGTTCTTGATGTTGACATATTACCAATTGCTTTTTTTACGTTTCTGTTACAAAACACATTTTTGTCATATTTAGCACAGTGCAGTTGTAACTCAAATTTTCTATTTAAAAAGTGCAAATATATGTACTGCTTTGAAATGATAATAAATTAACATGCATATTTACTCTCATTCCTTACACTTTCAGCTGCAGCAATGTTACAGATCATAAGTTCTTTCTGCCACTAATACCTAATCACCCAGGTAATAATTTATACCGCAATATTGACGTGAACACACCCTATCCAATACATCATTGCTGCAGGCCTGTCATATATTTCATACACTTGTTGAAGGTTCAGGTCCCTGCCCTGTGTTTTCAAGCTCACTGAGGCATTAGGATACTCTTTTCTCCTTTTTTGTCCTCTAGAAGTCTAACTCTTGAATACAACAGAGATAGAACAAGCCACCTTTCTTCAGAATTTTCTGTAATAGCCCACTTTGAGCTATAGAAGACAAACAAAAGTAACTGAGATAAAAGTACTCTTTTTTGAATGTTGAATAAAAATTATCCTTGATTTCTGTATAGTAAATTTTTTACTACTTTTGTTAATAATTATGGGACTTAAGTCTTGCTCCTTTGCCTGTGGGAGTGAGGGTTTCTATCTATATGTAAAAAGACCTCGGTTTGGAGAGCTGTGTTGCAATGCAGATGCACCTACCAGCACTGTGGTAAAAGACAGATTTGGAGTTGAGATGACTATAGGAGTTTCCTTAATATATTAATCCACCAGCAAGTAATATCTATGTTAAAAGTGGTGTAAAAGTTCTAGTATATATTACCAGGATGTAAACACATGAGACAGTTCTTAAGGTATCGAGTTGCTGTATAGAAGTGGCTATGACAATGTGATTGTCATGTTAGTTGTTTGAAAATTTTTTTTTTATCTGCTTGCTTTTGAGTATGTCCATTATCACCTGACAACTCCTAAAGGCTGTATCACACCAAAAATGCCAAAGCTTTTGTTTTGACAAATGTGGTTTCTATGTCTTTAGTTTAGATCTGTGACAACATTTAGAGTATATGTGGAGAATGAATAGCAATTTGCTGGACTTTACTTCCAATTCCAAATTACAAGTGTATCTATTAGCTCCAAACCCAAGATTCGTTGCTCAGATTTCCAAGGTCCAAGTCACAAGCAATTTTGGGCACCTTTTGACATTAACATATTCCTTAACCATTATAACCAGTTGAATCAATTGTATGTTCCAAAAAAATCTTAGCATTTTTATGTGAACTGATAAGTATATCACTCTCATTTTATCATCTAAAGTAATTGTGTAGCCATGACTTCAGAAAATAATGGTATATTTTTATAGAGACCTGCCTGCGTGTTTTTATCTAAAACTTCATCAGCTGTAGAATTGCTAGGGCAATTACCAAAATTTTTGTACTACTATAAACTTGTGTTCAATTTGTGTGTGTGGAAATGTCTTTTTCCAAGATTTTTGTTTTATGTCCGTAACAACATCACGGCACGATTCATTTATTAATCAGAAAATAGTGACATTATTTCCCAGAAGTCAGTCAGGTATTTTGCTTTTTCAGTTTTAAACAGATTTGTGTTGAGCAGCTGAACAATGTGAACTTCCCATCAGTGTAATCGTAATGAGAAGCTTATAACAGCAGGTGTTTTAATCATGTTACAGAAAAATAACAAATTTTGGAAGAAAGGATACAATTATGCTGATCGAATATATGGAACAGATCCAACAGCTTCACAATTTTAACCTATCAAAATTACAGTATTAAAATGAGCCAGAAAAACAGTTCTTCTGAGGCAGCTGAAGTCTGATGAATCAATAAAAACAGTTTCAATGTGAGGAAGGTATTCTTGCTCTTTCCTACATATTTTACATAAAGTGTGTTTTAGATTTTTATTAGCTTTGACTTTTAAATCAATATGTATCTTTCACATCGCAATCCTGAAAACAGCAAGTTTGTCACAGAACCTTTTTCATTTTACAGTGTTCTCTAGTTCAGAAATGTTCACGTATATTTAACGTTATAAGCAAATTCCTTTCAGCTTACACTATGAAACTCTTTTTCTCATTGGGAAGTTCATTTAGATAGGCTGGATTTATTCTCCATGTGAAATTTTGTATCACAGGCAGAAGTTCTGAACTTTTGGTTCTGAGCAATTGATTACCATGATTAAGACTGGAAAGGAGAATTTTATTACAAAACTTGAATATCTTCAACCTGGTTTCATGTTCTGGGAAGAATATGTGTTTTGTGGAAGTTTCAGTTCCTTCACCTCCTCTTCTATAGCCTTTCAGGTGGGGGAAAATCACAGTGAACATCTTAATTCAATAGAAAATTATGCAATATGTAACTTACTGGTGTGTTTTCTGGTGGGGGCTACAGGTTATTCATCTCAGATCCCAGGTTGGTTTTTTTTTTTCAATATAACTGAATGAATATAGTTGATCAATGTAATTCAGAGCACATACTCTTGCCACTTTATTGCAAAACAGGCAGTGCATCTTTATGTCAAACAAAAACACACCAACATCATGATGCAGCTGGAGCTCTGGCGATACTAACTTTCTAAACCAACATAGCTGTACCACGCAAATTTATTTTCACAGAAACAGCAAGTACACCAAGTTCAAATAAGACTTTCCTCTCAGTAGATTAAAAAAGGACATGGTTGTGGAATAAAATAACCTGATTTCCTATCTGGGAAAGTAGTGTTATTAAAATAAACTGTAGAGTTAAACAGAGGAGAGACTAGATGAGCAATTGTTTTGTATTCTGAAGTAGCTAAATCAAGATAGTTCATGCTGTATCAGTCTTGGTTTTTCACACATGCTGTCAATGTGAAGAACTCTTTTAAAAAGACATTGTCGAATGAGAAGGGCAGAAAATTTCAATAGCCTTTCAAATAATTCAGTAACTGTTAGGAAATTTATCTGCGTAACTTCTTTGGATGTATAACTCTTCTTGGTTCCTTAATCTGTTCAATGCTAGAAGAATTAAAAAGAAATCTCAAGTGAAGAGTTTCTATTGATCTAATTTTAATGAAGCACTCAACAGTTTCAAATAAATTGATATATTCTTTAGTGTCTTGGGAAGATGGAGAGTGAATAAAAGCTCTTTACATTCCTATCAGTATAGTTGATGTAAAAACTCTATTTCCATCCCATAGGAAATTCTGACATTGTGAAATTTATTTTTATTATTTGGATTGAAAAATGAAAGTGTAGATGTTTCTTACTGCAGAGAAATTTGGAAAAAATAGCCACTTAAACATTACTGTGTTTCATCTTCATGAGTTTGCATTCCCATGTGATAAAACTAGTATAACACAAAATATAAACTTCTAATATCAAAGTGAAATTCAATAATAAAGTTCAAATGGAATGTCTCTTTCTAACTGAAGTAAGTGTGCATTACTAACCGAAAACTAGAAGGTAATGCTGATTTATGTTTATTTCATGTTTTCCTTTAAAAATATTACTGTTGTATTAGCACTTCTCTATTCTCTGATGAAAAAAAATTGTCCCAGATTCACTTATAGCAACCTTAATACAGTAATTCCCTGTTCCATAGGAGACAATGGAGACGTGTATGTATTTAGAGTTGATTTCTTTCCACCCATTTTGAAATAACATTTTATGGAAATGGGGCTGATGGCTGATACAAGATATATTATTTTCTCGAGATTTTTTTCTTCTGATTTTTTTCTTTAAATATTGAATCTCTTTTTCAGTGATTTAGTATGATTACAGGATCACAAGGAACATTTTTTTTTGCTAGTCAGGTACAAATCCTTCCAGTCAGTCAGTGGAATCCGTTGATGTCAATGAAAGTTTTACTATGTGAATCTCACTCATTTTCAGCAGAACTAGAATTATTTTTTAATTTTTCTGTCAGTTCTAAAAATAATTGCTTTGAGTAGATCCAACAGGGGTTTTTTTATAAAGTTTTTACTGGAAAAAAATTTCAATAAAAATTCATCTCAAGAAAAATAATGACTTTTTATACATTAAATTGAAGGAAATTTCAACATGAAAATACTAAAAAGTTTTATTTTAAAAGAAAAATTTGACTTCTAGGTACCTAGTTGACTGGAAATAATTTCAGAAACCACTCAGCTTTGCTCAGCCTCCATTTTCGGCTACATGGATATTTCAGCTGCAAATATTTGCCCTGATCTATTTCTCAGTTATCTCCAAATACTCTTAAAATAAAGAATGTTGGCTTGCTTCCTTCTCATCTCAGTTCCCCCCCCCCACCTTGCTCAAATTGTTGATCAGACAGTTTGCCTAAGGTTTTGCATAGCAACTGTGTCTGCAGTGTCTGTAGCCATGGATGCATTATGCAGGCTGAAGAGCTGATAGCATCCATAGACACTTTTCCCATGAACTTTGTTGATAAGCCCATCTTATTTAGGAGGGAATTGATTGCAAAGTCCTTTGAGGCTAGTTCTCTTAGTTCTTTAGTCCATGTGATTATCACTCTCACAAAGAAATTGGAGGCTGCTGAAGTGTAAAATGAGACTGATTCACCCCATAATTCTATGCAGACTGCTTGTTTTTCCTGTCTGTCAAGTTATTGGGGAAGAATTAATTCGTCCTCAAGAATAATGACATTCTTCATAGTTACCAGAGAGCTGGCTTAACTGTGGTGTTAGCTTTAGGTGCCAGAGATGACTTGCCTTTTAGGAACAACTGATATTTGGAACATGGCTTGTGAAGACCTTTGCTTTCAGAAATCGGTTTTCTCTTTCATTGTTAACTGCAATAGGACAGGTATATTATTCTATTGTAGTTCTCTGTTTTCCAGTAAGCTACCCTTTGTAGTGTCATTCTGTGGTTATGATGTACACTCAGATACAGCATGGGCTCTTCTGTGCTTCATTCTTTGGTTCAGCACACTAAGATGTCTAACAGGAATGCTTTCTTCCCTGCTTGTAGAATAAAAACAGAGAGAAGAGCAGTTTCCATGACCTAGACACAATATTCATTTACAAAAAAATCTGCTGGGAATGATCTTGAAGGCAGAAAGTTAAGGCCTTTTGATAGAAACTAGACATACAGTAGTCCTATAAGCTCGTGTAGCAAGGTGGGAAAAAGACATTTAACCATTTCTTCTACAAGTCTTTGGATTTTTACCTAAAAGCACCCTTCGCTATCCAGCTTAAAGGCTGACAGAATGATACTGCAGAACAGGGAGGCTTCTCTAGTGTGAGGTCCGGGAAAACAGATTTTGGTTGTTCTCTTTGCATGACTATGAAACTTTCAATCACTGCTGAGATATTTTCATGCCTCTGAGAAAATTTAACCTCCTATCTACATTTATTTGTCCTTATATTTGAGGGCCCAGCATGTCTGTCCTGAATATTTCTATGATTGCATACTGGGATACTAATAAGAATGACTAGAATGAATACAGAGTAATGGAATAGCTTTATTTTTAAGGAAAAACTCCAAATGAAATCACTGAAGGAAATGCACTCTGTGTGCCTCCCTGTGCTCCACTGGTTCATCTTTCAGTCAGCTGCCATCTAATTTTTACATATGCCTGTCATGGTTTAACCCCAGCCAGCAACTAAGCACCATGCAGCCACTCACTCACTTCCCCCCCACCCAGTGGGATGGGGGAGAAAATCGGGAAAAGAAGTAAAACTCACGGGTTGAGATAAGAATGGTTTAATAGAACAGAAAAGAAGAAACTAATAATGATAATGATAACACTAATAAAATGACAACAGTAATAATAAAAGGATTGGAATAGACAAATTATGCACAGTGCAATTGCTCACCACCTGCCGATCGACACCCAGTTAGTCCCTGAGCGGCGATCCCCCCACCTCCCCTCCCCTTTGTTTATATACTAGGCGTGATGTCACATGGTATGGAATACCCCATTGGCCACTTTGGGTCAGCTGCCCTGGCTGTGTTCCCTCCCAACTTCTTGTGCCCCTCCAGCTTTCTCACTGGCTGGGCATGTGAAGTTCAAAAATCCTTGACGTTAGTCTAAACACTACTTAGCAACAACTGAAAACATCAGTGTGTTATCAACTTTCTTCTCATGCTGAGCTCAAAGACATAACACTGTACCAGCTACCAGGAAGACAATTAACTCTATCCCAGCTGAAACCAGGACAATGCCCTTTGAAGAAATTTGAAAAGTTAAATGACATCAGAATGGAAATCGCCACTATTTGATTTTGCACTATTTGCTCCTACCTTTGGCACAATGGTCTAGTGCTTACTTATCCAGGAAATGGTGTATCTGCATTACAGCCTCTACTTAAACTTGAGGATGACAGCCTTTTCTATCTGAACCTCAAAACTGTTGCTCTAAGCAAACCTATAAAATATCCTAAATAAGTCAGACCTTACCATGTCTCCTAGGAGAGATGAGCCCAGGGATGCAAAGTAACAGGATGAGAAGGAAAGAAACAAAAGGCAATCTGACTCTACTTGACTTTTTGTGACACTCGGAAGAGAAATGGTCCTTTTTTTCTTTTTTTGTTCATATATAAAATGCATACTCATGTCGAGAACCTGAGTTTCAAAACTTTTCTGCCCTTTCCTGAGTGCTTTAGTCCATGTTAGTTAGGATAATGTCTTCAGTCTCTTCAACAGGAGCAGTAGGGAATATTCCACTTGAAGCAGTTATACAGCCTACTGATTTTGGATATAATAGGTATAGGATCAGTTCCTTTCAGGATGAAGAGTCTGGATTGCAAGTATCGCACTTGGGAGACACTTTGAGGGGGAATCAGGTTGCAGGTTATGATATCTAAATGTAAGACTCCACATGTCTATAGATTAAGGATTTCAACTCCAGTTATCCTTAATGGGATCCTTAACAGTCAGCGTAACCTAGAGCTGACCATGGCTATCTGCTTTCCTTAAGATGGGTTGAATTGTTCTCCATGATTCCTTGGCTGTGCTGACTGCATTGTCTCTGCCTGTACTGGGAGCATAGACACCTAGCTGATTTGCAGAAACTTTCCATTGTGATTGCCTAGAAATAGCTGTTTGAATCTGAGCTGAATCCTACCCCATGTTTCTCTTTCTCCTCTTCCATTACATCTTTTAAAGATCCCAGGAACATCCCTGTCAGTTCACTAGTCTGTAGACATACAAACTGAGCAAACTATTTTAACTTTTGCAGGTTTTCAGGTGCACCTACTCTTCAAGTAGGGAGTAGTTTCTCTACTTATTGGAATATGAAGTTAGACTTACTAGATTGTGCTCCATTTCTAAACCTATTTCTGAGACAGTGCATAAATTGAGTAGATCAGATTCCACCCTAATTGCAAAACATTTACATTTGAACTATAGGGTGTCTTTATCATTTTGTGCATCTTTAGCTCTGTTAGAATAGCTCCAAAATTATTCTAGTAGCTTTAAAGCCATTTTTGCTGATGCTTTTTTTTTTTTTTTTTTTGGTGTGTGTGCATGTGTTGATTATTGTTGTTCTCTCTTCCTTAGGAATATATATTTAAATTTCCCTGCTGCCTTACAGTTCCCACACAATGTTTGCTTGATTGCATATTCTTTGTTGTTTCATTTGGTTTGTCTCTCTAGTGGGAGGTCCTGCAAGCAGTGTTCATAGACCATCCTCACAAGAGGAATTTATGGGTAATTTTCTTTGGCACCTGAAAGATTTATGATCAAGATATTAAACATGAATAGGAAACTGAACTAAATAAATCACAGCTTAATTGTACAGATGGATGCTGATTTATTTATATGTGGGTACAGCATTCAGAGACCCCATTTTACTTCAGATTTCTGCTGACATATATAAGCAGGCAGCAATTTCAGCTCAAAGCTAGGTGCAAGGGACTCTTACATTCAGCTTGCTATCAGTACCAAGTTTTTGATGAGGCTTTTGGGGACAGATCCAGAAAAGTTTGTGAGCTGTACCTGTCTGCAGTATTCAGACTACATTAGGAACTTCATTTCGCCAAAGCAACACTTAAAGTACTGTTAGTAGGCCTCAGTAGGATAATCCAAACCACCTAAATCAGCAGTCTAGACTCCATAAGTAGACAGTGGAGAGAGGTAAAGCCCTCTCAGGGCCTATGAGTACTTACTTTGGTTAACAAACTATTTCTCTCCCTTGACTCCTTGGAGCATACACACCTACTTCAGTGTTACTGTGTACTGAGCAAGGGGCAGCTTAGAGCTAGGCAAGAAATAGCAGCCCCAGTCTCAGCTGAAAGCTTGGAGAGTAACAGTTGCCTGGAACAACATATAACCTGATGGTTTGTGCATTTTTTTGCATGAAAAATTACAGTAAAGTATAGTAAAACTACATCTCTATTTTTGACCTTTTTCACACCAGTTGTAAAAAATTTGCAGTACATAGAACTATCAAAATAAGCGATGATTTATTCCTTAGTTATGCATTGTAAATGTTACTTTTCACAGGAACAACAGCAAATACCACTGTTTCCTGGAGCTTATCTCCTTATTCCTGCATACTTATATATCTCAAGGTTTCTTATACCTGTCAGTCTTTTCTGCCAGCTATTGGGCTTTCTCCTGCTCTGCACGCTTTGCTGTGTTATCTAGGCGGCTTTCCAGTTTCATTCAGCACTTGACGGTCCTCTTATACTGCTTGTTTTCTACTCATACACAATGATGCACACAATGATTCTGACAAGCTATTAACAGACATTTTAATGCTGCTAACCTTGCTTGTTGTTCCTCCTTGTATGTCTCCTCTGTTTTAGTTGACTATTTTCCTGGTGTGTGTAAACTATACTTCAAACTCTCTCTCACAGCTAGTCTTTGTAGGGATCTCAGATGTCAGAAAGCTCAATTTTGTTTAGAAATTTTGAGCCTAGACTTGTTAATTTCCAAGCCTGTTCCTGTAAATGATAACAAACTCACATCATGCTCCAAAAGGCTCACTGCTTGTCAAGTGCTTTTTAACAATATCTTCTAAATGTACTCTGAGGTTTATTTTAACTCTTCACAGACCTTACCATGATTTTTAAGAAATAAAAATTTGATACTACTTTCTAAACTTACCAGGTGATTTAAGGAGATATTGTTTTGGAGTAGGTATTTCTTCTGAAAAGGAAAGCAAAAGCATGACTGTGTATAGTTTATTGCATGAGTACTAAAATGTACTGCTTTCAGGCAATGAGTGAAGCCACCAAATTTTTGATGCTTGATACTCTGCTCTGTTACTATCAACATTATATCCAAAGTAGAATTCAAGTTTCTGCTTTCTCTGTTATAGGCACTTCCCTGTTATCATGGATTTAGTTCATCTTAAAATGATGATCATGAATCTCAGTGGTGTTTGAGAGCTTGCAGTGGTGATTAACAAAGGCCTGTTGCTATTCTGAAGTGCACTGAAGTATGTAATTAAACATTTTTTTCTCCAGATTGGAGCTGAGTTTTGAAATAAGAGTGGTTTGATTGAAAACTTAGCTTTGTGAAATGGTTGAGTTCTCCCCAAGCCAAAGGCAAGTTCAAAAAACTGATGACATATAGTTAAAAGAGCTTGAGCTTAAACTATTAATAGGAGAATCTCATTGCTGACACTGCCTTCAAACTCATCAATGGTCCAACAATTCATGATGACTGCATATTCATTTCAACTTGATGTAAAAATATACAAATTGGCTATGTTTATTCCCCCAGTGGACACAACAAAAGCATAACTGTGTATAGTTTATGGCATGAGTACTAAAATGTACTGCTTTAAGGCAATGAGTGAAGCCACCAAATTTTTGATGCTTGATACTCTGCTCTGTTACTATCAACATTATATCCAAAGTAGAATTCAAGTTTCTGCTTTCTCTGTTATAGGCATTCCCTGTTATCATGGATTTAGTTCCTCTTAAAATGATGATCATGAACTTGAACTTGCACCAGCAATGCTCCCTTTCAGCAAAACAGGCCAATGGCCTTCTTGGCTGCATTAGGTAAAGCATTGCCAGCAGGTCAACGGAGGTAATCCTTCTCCTCTACTCAGCACTACTAAGACACATCTGGAGTGCTGTGTCCAGTCTTGAGCTTCCAGTACAACAAGAAGAACATGAACATACCGGAGCGAGTTCAGCCAAGGACCACAAAGATGATTAAGGACCTGGAGCATCTGTCATATGAGGAGAGTCTGGGAGAGCTGAGACTGTTCAGCCTGGAGGAGAGAAACCTCAGGGGGATCTTAGGTGTATAAAAATATCTTTGGGGGTGTTACAGAAGGTGAAGCCAGACTCTTTTCAGTGGTATCCAGTGACAAGATAAGAAGCAATGGGCACAATTTGAAATATAGGAAATTCCAGCTAAACATAAGAAATTTTTTTTTTTTTTTTTTTTTTTTTTTAATGGTGAATATGGTGAAAAACTGGTAGAGGTTGCCAAGAGATGTTGTGGAAACTCCATCTATGGAGACATTAAAAACCTGCCTGGACATGGCCCTTAGCAACCCATGCTAACTGAGCCTCCTCTGAGCAGGTGTGTTGGATTAGATGACTTCCAGAGGTCCCTGCCAGTCCGAGTGATTCTGTGATTCTGTGTGTTTGTGGCTGATTCATGGACTAAAAGGAAGGAAAAAAGTGTCAGTGACTACAGTAGTTTTGTGGCTTCAGCTCTCCTGCTGTGACAGATCACTTCATGTGACCCCATGATGATATTACATGCTAAAAGTTCCTTCCAGCCTCAACAATTCTTTGCTATTTATGTCAGTATCCATTCAAATTCTTTTTATCTGTTTTTTTAATATTCCTTATCACAGAAAGCTTTGCTGGGAAATTATAGTATTTAGTCTTAAGAGGAGAAAAAAGCAGGAAAAACTATCTTTTTCTACCTTAAAAATGTCTGAACCTCCCCTGGCTCAGCTTTGAACCATTCCCACATGTCCTGTCACTAGCTCCCAGGGATTAGAGCTCAGCACCTCCCTTTCTACTTCCCATCCTCAGGAAGCTGTAGACAGCAATGAGGTTACCCCTCCGCCTCCTTTTCTCCAAACTAGACAAGCCCAAAGTCCTTAGCCACTCTTCATAGGACATGCCTTCCAGCCCTTTCACCAGCTTTGTTGCCATCCTCTGGAGGCATTCAAGGACCTTCACATCCTTCTTAAATTGTGGACCCAGAACTGCACACAGTACTCAAGGTGAGGTCGCACCAATGCTGAATACAGTGGGACAATCACTTCTTTTGACTGGCTGGTTATATTGTGTTTAATGCACCCGAGGATGGGGTTTGCCCTCTTGGCTGCCAGAGCACACCCCTGACTCCTATTGAGCCTGCTGTCAGCCAGCACCCCCAGATCCCTTTCTGCGGGGCTGCTCTCCAGCCACTCCTCTCTCAATTTATACTTGTGCCCAGTGTTACTCCATCCTAGGTGCATAATCCAGCATTTTGACTTGTTAAATTTCATCCCATTGATCATAGCCCAATGCTCCAATCTATCTAGATCCCTCTGCAAGGCCTCCTGTCCTTCAAGAAAGTCAACAGCACCTCCCAGTTTGGTACCATTAGCAAACTTGCTAATGGTGCATTCAGCTCCTGCATCCACATTGTTTATAAATGTATTGAACAGAACTGGCCCTAGAATTGAACCCTGAGGAACACCACTAGTGTCCGGTCTCCAATTAGATGTAGACCATTAACTACAACTCTTTGAACTCTGCCCTTCAGCCAGTTCTTCACCCAGTGCACCATGAACCTGCTCATCACACAGCTGGACAACTTTTCCAGAAGGATGCTGTGAGGGACAGTATTAAAAGCCTTACTAAAATCCAGAAAAACTACATGCACTGCCTTCCCTTCATAAGATAAGAGAATCTTTTTACCTATAAGAGAACAACAGATTGTTCAGTCCATAGTTTCCTTTGTGCATGTTATAAGCATCTTTGATTTCATACACTCTTTGGGTCAAGTTACTAATATGTGTATAGTTTAAAATATTCATCTCAGGGAACCACATGGGGTTAGCAAGCAGATTTACACAAGTGCTCTTCAGAACAAGAAAAAATATTGCAAAAGACATAAATGCTGCAGTATTATCTCCATAAATAATAATGATATTATAAAGGAAGAAAATAAAAATGATCAAATATTTTTTGTTGGCTGCATGTACTCTCTTGGTGGAGAAGCTGATATTAGGTCTCAGTGGTGTAGTAATCTTCCTTTAAAACATAGAATATCCAGAAGCAGTAAATTAAGTTACATTTTATCAGCTCAAGTTCTTAGTGCGTACTGACTCTGCCTTGCGTCTATTGACATAAGAAAGATTATGTCAACAACATTCCTTAAAGGTGCCTATCCATCCATTTTCTGCTTTGTTCCTCCTGTTCAGGATTGACAGTTGAATTGATTCTGTTTTGTGACAAGAGTCAACCCCCTGAGCTCTGATTTCCATTAGTGCTTAATAAGCTTTTACATCCAAAACATGTAAACTCTCTTTAACTTGAATAGTACAGGAAAATCAACTGCAAATAGCAACAGTGATACATAACCATGCCTGAATGCTTAAGACGGAAGGTTGAAATGTACAGAAGCAGAACCGTTGCATGGTATCATTATATGATTTAGAGCATACACCATAGTAAACAATGTTATTGGTTGAAGTGAAGGTATAGGAACTATAACATTCAGAGATGTGGTATAGTTTTCCTCAACACTTATAAAGAAATTCTAATGAAGAGAGCATGAAAATATTATATGAAAAATAATTTCAATAAGGTAATTCCTGTGATTCTATAATGGTGGAATTTGATTCAAAGCCCATTTCTTGCTTAAGAATTGGCTTCCAAAAGATCATCTTTCATTTTTTGTGAGTGATAGCTGTGTCTTAGGTTTACAGGGCAACTCTCAGAAATGTACATGAAGTATAATCTGGTACAGTTTTAGTAAGCCCCAGTAACAGTGTCAAATAGGATAGCTATGAGGCAGCAAATCCTATTTTAGTTGAGCATCATGTCTGAAAGATTTCAACCTTTCCAGTTCAATCACCTTTGTTTTTTGTCTTCTTTACATTATTTTCTTTGATTGTTAATCTTGAAGAATCTGACTGTTGCATAGTTGTTTATAGCTTCACTTTCTACCCTTCTCTATCTTTCATTGTCACAAGCTTATAAAACAAAGTGCTATAACTGGCTTTGTCTGAAAAAAGAAAGATCAGAATATTCAGCCTGTGCATACTACCAGAAACTGATTACTTCTCTTACTTGCTAAGAGGAAAGAAGAGATCAGTTCTGTAAATCTCTTCAAAGCACTATAAAAATCTTTAGCAATGTTTTTTTCAAGATGCTATCATTGTTCTTCGCATCACCCGACTTACGTTCCCAGGATAATGAAGAATAAGGGGAAAGTCAAAGGACTGAAGGCTATGCTTATGCTGACATTGTGCCAGCCTTGAGGGTTGTCCCTGGCTATTGGGCCAGGTGATGGAGCTGGTCTAGACAAGAGGACTGTGCTGCCTTTTACTCCAGGGCTGCTCTCAGAGGGAAATCCACTTCAGAAGGGAGCCCTGGGTATCAATCACACCATCTGCAGTAAAGACAATTACAGCAAAACAGAGACCAGGAGTGAAACAAGGAGTAATGCAAGGTGGGATTATAACCCTGTATAAACCTGTACAAGGCTTCTATTCTGAACTGTCTTTAGGTGGGATCCCATCTCTTTTCACTGACCCCAAAGGGAATCTAGTGAAAAGAGGCAAGTTCTATATCTAAATATATATGACATCATAGTCATATCTGAGGTATTGTGCCATGTCCACTCCCAATCAGTGTTGGGAGAAGGGAAAAGAAAGTATTGTTCAGCCTGCACTGTCATGGTGGCCTGCAAGAGCATCATTACATCATTGCTTCAATTAAAGCAATTCTAAGAAAAGGGAAGAGAAACCGAGGAAAGCCATTGTACAGTTTTAGGTTGTCTGGGTACACAGAGAAAATGGATAATTTGGCCCTCCCAATTTCTTTTTTTTTTTGATGCCTGAGGCCAATTGTAGGACTTTGTAATCCAAACATTGTGCAACTCAATGGAAAGAAGTACCTGCCTTCCAACCTCCTAATACAGATACCACCACTCTCATCCTTCTAACATCTAAACTCTGCAAACAGCTGCCAGTGTATTAACACATACTGCACTACTCATTCATTTGCTCTTCAACGCCTTGTGTATGACCATTCTAACAATAAGATAATTTCACTATGTGATTGTATGGGATTTTAAAACCTGACTGTTTGCAATATTACCATTCATGAGATGAACTAAAAATTACTAAAGTTTTCTATAAATGTTTGTCTCTCTTTCTTCCCCGCGCCTCCCCAAGGATTATATTCTTATCAGAGTGAAAAGAAGATAACAGTTAACATAAGAGTTTTATATTCCAGCACAGCCAGTGATTTAGGGCGATAGTATGAGACGGTGTACAGGGGCTGGACTGACAGTTGCAACCTATCTGGGCAATATCATTCAAAAAGCTCATGAATTAATAGGTAACATTTACAGTAGGAGCAAGGCCGTCCTAGAACAGTTTTGGAAGGTATTCCACAAATTCACTATCAGCAAGATAAAATTATTTATCTTATGTTATTAGGTAAGAGTAAGGCAATTTTCATCCTGCAAAGCATGAATGGCTTTGAATATACAGACAGGTTTCAGTTCCAGCAGAAGAAGGTAAATATACTCTCAGTTACCTAGTTTGTACCTGTTAGGATTCTTTTAAATGTATTCTGCTGTAAATTTAAATTCTTCTTTTTATTAAAAAAGTTACATATTTGTAACTGTGAACTGAGTAAGAGTTCCATATACCCATCTGAAATTCAATTTATTGTTATATTTTGTTTCCTTTCCTTTTTTTCCACTTTTTCCTGTCCTATCTTACTTTCCTAGATCTTTCTTCAGCTCTTCCTTTCCTGCCTTCTTTTTCAGCCTGATTGCTTAAGGAAGAAAAGATTATGTGACTGTGCTGTTTGCCCTCCTACCTGCGAGCCAGCCTCTCATAACCTTAGAATAAGCTAATTTCAATCATATTTGACAGAGGCATAGAAATCTCAAAGTTCCTGAGCTCTTACAACTTTCATGAGCCCTTGTGGCTGTTTAGAGAAGAGGCACACCACACCATTCTCCCGTTGAGCAACGTTACAAGGTGAGTGACTTCAACAGCTATCTACTTAGCTGGCTAACCAGGAAAGGCTGGCCTTGCAACACAATTAGATCTTCAAGAAAAAAATTGCTACATGCTGCGTCTTGCTTACATGGCATTCATGTAAAATAAGAGAGAAACTAGAAAATTGGTATGGTCTAGGGTACTCGTAGATGAAACCAGATGTATTACTGATAAAGGTCTGCAACATGGGCGCTCTGTGAGAATTAAAATGGTGAGCTGTTGGAGTAATACAGAGGAAAGGAAGAAAATGAGGTTGGGGTGTCATGAGGGGTACTGAGCAGAGCTAGGTCTGCTTGAATAAAGTGACACAAGGGACAAAGGGCATTAAGCTCTTAATTCCACTGTTAGTTGAATAGTTTGCTTTTACTTCTTTTCTTAGCAAACTGTGGCCTGCCCCAGAGTGCACTTTTCTGTCATGTCATAACATTTTAATGAGTCATTTCAGTGATTAATTCCATCTATTCTTTTTCTTCTCGAAAGTATCTTCTGTCCTCCTCAGTCTGATCCCTTTTTCAGACTCTCAGAATCTCTTTCCATATCAGAGTCGTGTGACTTCAATGTTTTCACTTGGGGAAATACATGGATGTTGGATGTTGAGGAGTATAACTTAGTTTGAAATTAACTTATTTAAATTTCAGAGCAAAATAACTTTAAAAAAAAGAAAATTAAATTAAATTAAGTTTTTGTTTGGTTTGTGTGTTTGGGTTTGGGTTTTTTAAATGAATCTATTTGCTGAATTTAACTGGGATAAGCTGTTCTAAAAAATGTACCCAGCTGCTTTCTTTAACTGTCTGCCTTAGTGCAAACATACAGAGCAGTCATCCCGTTCCCATACACTGTGTGTTTGTCAACTATTACTACAATTTGTACGCTGGTCTGTCCTGACCGTCACGTGACAGACACTTAATAATTTGCATTACCGTTTCACCAGTACAGTCAGACTCTATGCACAGTATCATCTCATGGTACCTGGTCTGCGTCAGCCCTATTTCATCAGGACATACATACTCTCACCCTTGTTCAGATTCTTGAAGGCCACTCAGAATAATAGGTCCTGGACTCCTTGTTCTTATATCCACAGAAGAAAGCTATAGTATTGGATACATGGTGAATGTGTCAGTTGGAAAGTTAGAGGCCAGAACAGTGTTTGTCCTCCGTGTGTTGAAAAAGCAATACCCCCAAGAACATGGTCTCACTGATGATTTCCCTGGGGTACTATGGTTCTACATGGTCCCTAAACAAGGTTGTGACATGACTGCAGTCTAGCCCCCCCATATGTTGCATCTGTCCATGAGAGGGACTTCCTCCAGAAAAAGAGCAGATGGAACCTCTTAGTGCACACACAAAACTGTATTTATGTCAGTGTGCTTATTACCAGAACGTTAAGCCCACATGCTTAAAAACACATCAACCCCAGAGAAAAACAAACATACCAATCAGTATCTGCCCCCTACAGCATGCATTTATGCATGAGAGGGAGAAACATTAATGGACAATCAGAGAATCCTCTAGGCAGAGGAAGTACACTGAATGATCTCTCTCCTTAGAAGGACTGCTGTGACAGTGGTCTTTGAAAACCAGAATGAGAGCCAAAGAGGAAAAGCACACTCTGCCTCAGTCCTTGGAGAAGTTCCAGGAAATCTTGCCTCTCTCATTTTTGGTTGCTTAAAGCCACGTTTCAAGAAACCCTCCAGACTTTGTTGTGTGCTTCCTGTCTACAAAAGTTATTTATTCTAGCTGGGCTTCCAGAGTAGTGAAAACAGTCTGGGCTTGCTAGCTCTAAACAAAGGTCTTGATACCAGGTTGAACTATAAAAGACCTGGCACCTCTTCTCATAAAAGCCTCACTGTATCATGCAGCTACTGAATTGCAGATCAGAACTTTCTCACATTAGAGCTGGCAGGCAGCAAGGACTGTCTCACTCGAAGCCTTGCTCTCGTGGAAGCAGAGACAAGAAAGCAAGTTCACCCAAAGTTTATCTTACCTCTCACTTGGAAGCATCTACCACGTTAATGCAAGATGTTGTTGCTGTTCTAGCAGGAAATGTCTGGTCACATTTTAATTGTACCAAAAGGTGTTTTTTGGTTTTTGTTGTTGTTGTTTGTTTGGATTTTTTGCATTTGGGTTTCTTTTTTTAATATTCCAATATTAATCTACTGCTGGTAAGAATAGCACAGTTTAATTCTTCCAAAAGGCTATTACAGTGTTCTAATTTCATTTCAATTATCAGCACAACTCCACCCCTCCTTACATTTCATCATAATGCTAACAAGAATGTTACACCCCTCATGCTCTTCACTTGCCCCCTTTCCCTTCTCTTAAGTGCTCTTAGTGGCTTTTCCTTCTGTCCTTGACTTTACATTTTCTCACTCCAGCTGACCCCACGTTCTTAGAACTCCCTCTAGCTCACTTGCAAGAGCCCATCTTCTCTTTCTTCCTTCACAGTCTAACTGCCATGGGCTAAATTTTCAGAAAAGTCAGGATACAGAGAAGACAATGTACACCGAGAGATAACTTTTATTTCAGTTTTTGTTTTAAAAATATTTGCGTTTATTTTTTTATTTATTCCTGCAATGAAGTGGTAATTCTTCAAGAACAGGCAGATTAAAATGATTGGGAAAACATGCCCTGAGACACAAACATTAATGTTTTTCATGTATGCCTAGCTTCTTGCTTCTTACTCTGATTTCATGCTCTGATTTTGTATTTCTGATAAAACTGTACTATTGTGAAACCAGTGATGCTCAGCAATGAACAGGTAACTCTTTAAGAGCAGTGGTACAGATTGCTGTTTTGCCCTGGCACATGTCCACTCTCTGGGCAGGCATTAGCTTGCTGTGCTTGGATCCAACCACTCAGTTCCATACGCTCCCAAGGTCTCGTGTTGTGAGTAGTGATGGTCACTGTTCACAGCCCTGTGACTTTCAGGAACATACTTTCAGGACAGCTGTCACAGTTCTTCCAAGGAGCTAGTGTTTATATGTTCTGCATGGAGGCCACTGGTCTATGGGAGTTCTGCTTTCCTAGTTAGAGGTAATATGGGAATATGGTGGGAGAGCAAGAAATGCATAAATTCCTTAAGTGTGCATAGACTTTGGGGAAAAAAAAAAAAAAGTCTGAGAAATCTGTGAAAACCAAAATCCAGCTCTGAATAGATTCCTGCCTGGGTCATGCCACTCATGATTCTCAGCTACAAGCGGTATAATCTCTCATAGCATCTCTTCTTTTCAGCCTGGTCTGATTATTCAAGGCTGTGAAATCACTTCTGGTTGGAAAAATAGTCTCCTTTTACATCACTTTGACACATTCCTGTGAGGTTGGGTTATGAGGTTGGTCCCAGCAGCAACTTCAGTCTAGCCTGTCAGCTTCTGTAAAGAGGATCCTTCAAAATTAGTGTCTTAGCAAATGGAGCCTTTGTCTTTGCTCCATATGAGTTTTCAGCACTAAGGATCATTGATGCCTCTGTCATTGTGAGTTCTATCCCAATGTCAGAAAATGATATTCAGAAAAACAAACTCTGTCAGGTTTTGCCAAGAAAGTGGATAGTTTTCTCTTAAACTTGTGTCTTGAGCTGGTATATCCCATAGGATAATTGAAAGGGAGAAAAAGGATAGGACTAAACAGTTAAGAGGGGGAGAAGATGACAACTACTTAAGTTGTTCTACCAGCAAGAAAAATGTTTGTGGAATCATGTCCTTAAACATCTTAATCATGATGAACCTTACAATGCAAGTGAAGGTTGCAATGAAAATGGTTTTTGCCAAATAAAATGAAATTCACGAGTTCATACAGAATTTAATTCCTTAATATCTCACGCCTGTTATTTGTTCTTTAAAATGTAATAGTGCCTACAAGGTCACTTGTAGGCATACTGGTCCATTGCACTATAAAAAAATGTATCCCCTCAACTCCAAGAGCTAGTATATGGTAGAGAACAGCAGACAGCCTGGAAACAATGATTTCAGTAAGACAAATGCAAAGGGCAGATATCAGAGGACAGTATTTGTAAGTATTTTCAAGAATTTTATAGCTATCAGCACAGGTGAATTCCATTATACTTTGGTCAGGCAATAAAAATCACTGCCTCAGTTTTTATTCATTCACCAGCAGCAGACATCAGTCCACAGCTGAAAAAACTATTAGTAACTAGAGTGCAGGGGTTGAAGTTAGTAACATATAGTAATGAAATGGATGTGCAATTTATTTTTCAGTGTAGTGATAAAAAAGTACTCATAGAGTCTTTGATCTTGAAAATTACATTTTAAAGTTTAAGACTCAAAATTATAAGTCAATATATTTTCATGGTGAGACACCAACTTTAATCATTTGATCGTGGTAAAACATGAAACACTGGCACAGGTTGCCCAGAGAGGTGGTAGATGCCCCATCCCTGGAAACATTCAAGGTCAGGTTGGACGGGGCTCTGAGCAACCTGATCTAGGTGAAGATGTCCCTGCTCATTGCAGGGGGATTTGGACTAGATGACCTTTAAAGGTTCCTTCCAACCCAAACTATGCTATGATTCTATGATTCTATGTCATCATAATAACACTTTAATAGCATTTTTCATCAAGTTATCTCAAAGCGCTTTAAAACTGCTAATTAATTAGGACTCCTTTGCAATATCCATGATGTAAGTTTTATACTCATTTTACACATACATAAGCAAAATAATTGTGCACTTCAAATAGCAGACTCAAGGCTTTTATTTTCCAAAAACAAAAAAGAAAATAATTACATTTGCTACTCATAGGACTTATATACTTCAGAGAATACCTTAGTCCTGAGAGTGCTGAGTATTACTGGAGCAATATTTTTTATTATAACTACGGTTTCCTGGCCTTTTCTAGGTAATGTTCTAAAGTTCTGGAATATAGCCTTTGTGCATTTGAGCTCTACAAAACCATGTCAGTAGATTATTAAGTAAGCAATCTTAAAAAAGTTAGATTTGAATCCTTGTTGTTGCTTCCAGAGCTCAAAGCTAGGAACTTGCAAACATGCAATAAAAATGCTGAAAAGCAAAAAACCCTGACATGAAAGAGAAAAATGAAGATGTACTAGAAAGCAGATGGTTATATGAAGAACTAAATGAATTCTATATAAGAAAAACAAATGAAACTAGGGGAATTGAAGAGAAGATCCAAGATATGCATGGTGCAGACAAAGAAATCATACTTTTAAATAATTTTGGAAATGGTAAATGAGTTTTAAATCTTACTGTTTGTCATCATATCACATCTTTTTCTTCCTAAAATGTCTTTAAATGATGCAAGAAAGCAGATCCATTTCAAAGCATCTTTATGTTTCATTATTAAATACATTATCTCTGTTGTATACAGAAACCTGGTGATGGAGTATGAATACCTGGTGGTAGTCATGACATTAGAAATCCTCCTCATGCTTGCCCACATACCTGGTTTCAGGATACCAAATATGATGCCTCAGGTGGTGACTGTGTAGTATACCAAATTCCATTACAAACCATGAATGAATTAACTTGGATACAATAAAGACAGGAATAAAAGAAATGCTTTGTTTACATAAAGTGTAACTGAACTCTGCAAGACATGGTCACGTACTTTAGAGAGGTAAAAAATAGAGATGGAATAAAAAAGATCTAGAAAAATTAATGAAGTTTGGATCATTACTGACTGTAAAGAGTAATTGTTTGGCTGGAACTTCTTGCTCTATAAATCCCCTTCTAAAGTGACAGCAGCAGGAGATTGGAATTCTTCTTTTATACTTAAAATCTCTGTAAGGCAAGTGAATTTTCTTATATTTTCCAAATAAAGTACAAAAGCAGAATTAGGCGCCTCAGAATGAAGTACATAAAATCGTCATAAGGTCCAGCACTGGAAATTCCCTGATATCTACATTCTATAGTAGAGATGTACTTTTCACTTATACGTTCCCTATATGTTCCCCCTCTCTGTCATTTTTCTGGCCACATGGCATGCACTCCTGACTCTATGGTGACTCCGATTCAGAAGGAGAGGTTCATGTTCTTATCATACCCTTAGCATACCTGGTCCTTAAAGCAACTTTCTTGGGATACAACTTTTTAAAAATAAAACATGATTAGGAGGGGACAGAAACTAGGGATCTTGTTTTAGGGGAAAGGGATCTAAATAACAAACCATTAAACAAAAGATGGTCATTATTACTACCATCAACATTGTTTGAACAATTTAAGCTGCTGCTTACCTAAAGGAGAACCTCAATGAGCATCATGCAGGAGACCGATGAATGGCTGTGTCCCCAGTACGAGCATTTATACACACATAGTTAATAACTTTAGTTGGCCCACAGGTCATTCAGGACAAGAAGGGACGTGCCTGAATTACAAAGTCTGCACAGGGGACTATGTTCAAGCAATACACAATTCTTCAGACATAACTCTCTGGGGCTTAGCCATGTTTTTAGGTGCATAAACACAAATTTACTTATGGTAACAGGAATGAATGCAACCTCTAGAAGCATGCATGTGTGCTATAATGAGGATATAAAAATCTAATTTGTCTCTTTCTAAGATATCTATTGTTTTGCATCCACCTCTGTTCTCTAAAAGAAAGGAATGCCATATATTTGAGACTGAGGTTAAAAAAACATACGGGATATGTTCATCCTAAATTCCCACCTGTTTTTATATTTCATTGTCTTTCAATACCACCAAATACATAGAGGAGTAACTGCCCTAGAACAGAACAAAGTGGGTTCATTTCTGGGAAGTTCACAGCTCATCAAGGGCAATACAAATCAAAATGGCACAAGTCAGTGTTTCATAAAGCCTCTTCATGTATGTGTATGTCTCAAATCCCAAGAAACTTCTGTCTCCTCACAGAGCATTGCAGTGCACTTGTTGCAAAATAACAACAATTTGCTTAGCATGAATGTCTGCATCACAGACTCCAGAAACAGCCAAACACACTTACTTGTTAATTTACTGAAGCTGTTGGCCTCGGGTAATAGTGAGTCAGATTGGTGAAATCAGTATATGACTTCAGTTACAGCAAAATTTATAGAAAACTTTCAAATCAGACATTTTATAAGACTTCTATATATGATCCTGTGCTACTCATATTCATGAAGGTATGTTTCAATCCTGATATTTAAAAAAATCTGCATTTTTTCATAATGTGTTGAATGCTCCCTGTGATGCAAGCCAGAATATGGTCAGATGTGAGCAGTGCTGAAGTAATCTCTACCCCAGCAAATCCTTCTCTGATCATATCGCAGTGGCTTGCTCTGCACTGCTCTGTATGCATACTCCAACTTTCCCTATGAGTAATATGCAAAATTTCCGCCTGTCTCTCCACACCTTTAAAGGCAACTAGAAAATAAACAAACAAAACCAGCTGTGTTTTGATAATTTTCTTCTTTTTTCACTTTTTTTTTTTAGACTGCTAGGTGATGGCTTGAAAGCTAAAGCAATCTTCTTGCTCTGCTGCTTCCACCATCACACAATTTGTTCTACTGCTAGTATTGTATTTTGAAGACGAAGATTTTTAATGCTTCATTGCTAAGTTTCCAACATTAAAGGGTAAGATTCAAAAGTCTGGTGCTTCTGAAGCACTCTAAACAGTCTGTTTGGAAAATACTTGGCTCGGCTCCTATACACCTTTGTTTCAAGCTTTGTCAAATGGGTCCAGAAAACAAATCAACATTCAAAAAGGTTTTTTGAGGACCATTAAAAGAATAGTTCCTGGGTATTATAAAAGAACTGCCCAGATTTCTTAGATAGGAACTGAAATACGGTCTTGGTAAATGATTCTAGCAGAGCTGAAATGTTGACCAAGCCTCCTCAGGATCAACTTGTTAGTTAATATTGGAAACATAGTCTTATTCTCTCTTCTGCAATAGACATTAGGGATGTATTACTCAAACTGTATTTTCCTTTTCCTTTGAGAAAAATAGGTGAACCACAATCTTTTGAATTAAGCATAACATTAGCAAGGCAATACTTATACCTTAACGAGAGAGGCAGGCAGCTCAGACAAATAATAGTGCTAACTGTGCTGTTAATAATCTCTTACCCTCATACAAATGAGTGGAAACCAGGACTGTATAAGAGTTAAAAACCAAGCAAAGGGTTTGCAGGCTAGTAAAAGTCTGAATGTGATCAATCTGTTTCAACATTCTGGAGACTCTGACCGCAAATTTTGAAGGATGAATTTAGCTGATAAATGACAAGAAAGATTAGTCTGAAATATTTACTATCTGTGGTGTTAACAGTCATTCCATCTACATTAATTGGCACAGCCTCTTTTGTGCCAGATGGTCTATTGCAGAGAGTGAACATTACCCTCGTGGATTTATCCAAATTATGTATTTGGCGTTTGGATGAAAGCATTTTACTTTTTTACTAGTTGAACACTGAGAATTATGTTTGTCCTCTTAATGCTATTATTGCATACAGGTAATGATATCTCATCAATAAATACGCATACAAAGGTCTTTCTGGATTTTAAGCAGACAGGTATGATGGATTTTTTTGAAAATAGCTCTAAAAACCAGGGTCCTATTGATGCCAGTGTTTACCTCAGCTTTCAAAAACAAATTCTGATGCCCTGTTGCTAAGACAGTAACCCAATTACTAGAGGTGAAAGTCACTGGTAAGCGTAATAGTTTATTATCTTCCCCAGATCTAGGCATTTTGGGGAAGACCCTGGCTAAAATACTGCCATAAGCGTATCGTGTTTTGGCCTAATGCCAGCACAGGTGTTATAAGTTCCCCACCACCACACATCGACTGCCTGAAGGTAAGCTGCTCCAGGGCTGCCTCCTTCTCCAAGCACAGGGACATGGCAGCTCAGCTCAGACCCCTGATTGACTCCAGCCTCATCATACCATGTCACTCATACGAAGAGCAAGTGCCCTTGGAGGAAGGTAGCAAGGAAGGGACTCTGTAATTCAACTCGAACACGTGGTAGGGAAGAAGACTGGATGGATTGCCACAAGGGTGGTTGCTACTCAAAGGGCCGAGACACCCCCAAAAGCCTAGGTTTTCAGTCAGTTATCTGATAGCAGCCATATGGGAGTTGATAGTTTGCTAACTTTTTAATGGTCTCATAAAAAAAAAAAAAAAAAGGTGTCAGTTTACTTGCTATTATATAGCTAAAAGCTTCCAACACAGACTTTTTATTAATCACAACATAAGAACACAGCACAGAATGTGTGAGATAAAGAGATCAAGGGCTGGAAGCTCTGTGCAGCTTAAAAAGTGTGATAAAAGGTGGGATCATCTGTTTTACATACATACATACACTCAAAGGATATAGTGGGGAATATAAAAAGAGGTAGTCATGTTGGAAGTAAAGGCATGAGAAACTAAAAAGAGGGAGGGAGGTGGATGGGAAGCAAGACAGAGAGCAGGGTGCCTCCTCCCAAAGGAAATGTAGTGAACACAAACAGGAAGGTAAGTGCAAAATGAAAACAAAATAAATGCTGTCTGTACAAGCAAAGTAAAAGAAAGATGACAGAAAAAAAAGAAAAAGAGAGTGGGAAGAGATGATATGGGCATACACAGAATGGGAAAGGGAGGGAAGATTTAAAGCTGAAGGGGAAGTAAGTAAAGGAATGGCAAAGATGTTTGTACTTAGTGCTTCTTTTTGCTCAAAATCATTTTTCTCTGGTTTAGAAAAAATAATGCCAGAAGGCCAAAATCATCAGACAAGTTGTCTAGCAAGAATTGTCCTTTGGAAGGAATATCAAATCCTGCCAATTAGACCTTGACCGGAGCCCTCTCTTCAGCAGGCGAACAGACTGTGGAGACATTCAGTATTGTCCAGTCCATTTTTATCTACAATAAATCAATTACATTTTGGAGACACTCACAAAGCTTGCAGGAAAAGATTTTCACTGTTCTTCCTACAGACAGCTCTGTGATTACAGTTCCAGGGGGAGTTAAGCTCATTGTGAATATTTAAATAGTCATTGAATAGCTACAACTTGCTGCTTTCTACCCTGGCTTACGCTTACCTCAGAACAGTCATCTGCTGCAATAAGTGACTTAGGCTGGAACAAGGTCAGCAAAGGCAAGAAATGTGAATGAACATTAACTGCCTGCTAAACAAAGTGATGATTCATGAATAAAAAACAGGCATGATTTTAAAGGTCACTAGACTCAGTTAAACTGCATGTCTAACTCTTGTGTATCTGGCACACACAATATGCAGAACCGCCATAGGGCAATTACTTGGGTATTCATCAGCATGAATAATTCTGGTCTCATTTAGCACATAGCCATACTAAATTACATAAAGAAAATGAGGTATAGTCTCAGATCCATAGTCAGTGGTTTTATTACGCAACTTTCACCTCTTACAGAAATTCTGGCACTCTCTATACCTTTTAACCCTCTTAGGAGATACGAACTATTTCTAGAACCAAGCTCTGAAAAAATTCACCTTTGCAGCCTGCGGCTTAAGGAAGGCTCTCTTTTCTGGCAAAGGCATAGGTTTATAATTTTACAGGATGCACTCATAGGTCACTTTTGGATGGCTTTCAGCCTGGTGCATTAAGATGATTTTAGCATTTTATTCAGTAATGCTTTGTTATTTTAATTGAGATATTCATTTCTTTTTCTTTTTTTTTTCTTTATTGCTGCTTTTATCTGTGGCACTTAGAGTGCCAAGACAGATCGCCTCAAGAAGAATAAAAGGCATTATTATACTCTGTCTCTCTCCAACATTTGTGCTTTCAACACATAATAAATATTCAGATGTGTTTGCTGTCATTAGCTAGAATGGGAAGACTGTCACTGAGAAAAGGAAGACTTATTTAATAACAGCAGGACCAAGCTTCCTTTAATATTATGGAGCTAAGCAACCCGGTATTTTGTCAAGGACTTTAACAAAAGCCTGACAGCCTGGGGTAGGGGTGTTTTTGTGTGTGCACTACTGGGGTCTTTCCTTAGGATCCTTCCCAGAACTCTTGAGACGATATGTACATGACATTAATCCTTTCGTGGGTTGTAGAATCTTACCTGTTAATGGGCCATATACACCTCTTGGAAATCCCTCCTGGATGGGGGCAGCCAAGATCATGTCCAAGGTGGGATGGTTGTTTGCGCTCTACTCCACTTCTTACCTGCTGGTAAGATGACAATCCCCCTTTTTCTTTAAATAAAGAAGGACAAGCCACTCTTACAGTGAGATCAGAAAAAATACTGGAGGGCTTTCAAACCATGGTGGCCTATTACTACTTGCTTTAGTTTTGTTCCTTTGTTTGGGGAGGCAGTGTGGGCCACAGGCATCCTAGAACCTAACATTAGTTTGCTGGTTTACTAGATGAGTCATTTTCTCTTTCACTAGCCCCATCTGTAAAATGCAGATTTTGGTCATAGTAACTGCTCCTTGAAAAAATATCTTAAAAGTGGTTTGCAAAGAAAATTACATATCAATCTATGTTAGGAATTTGTACGGCTCAGAAATTATGCAGATACATTCCAAGTCAAACACTGAGTGGTACTGTTTTTGCTAAACTTCACAGTTATTTTTAAATGTTATTTCTTTTTTTTTTTAATCCATGTATATGAAAGATTTTATTTTGCAAATCAATTACAATTTAAATAAATTAAATATTTTAAAATGTTAACATAGTTTCTTACTAACTGGATACCATTCAATTATCATCCTTGAAAATTCTTTCATACTTCATGATCAGTGCTGTATTGTCTTTTCTTCATTGTTAACAAAATATGATTCATATTTTTCTTTTGCCTTCTGATTACCACTACTAGTTCAGGAAAGAAAGAGGGTCAAATTAATGGATATAACTTTATTGTACATGCAGCTTAGTTCAGTATCAAGCTAACAGTCAAAAGCAAGTCTGTAAATAACAAAGTCTAAAGGTAGTACATATTTTTGTCATGATTTCACTGATGTAAAAATGAAGCAAACTGTATATTTATAGAAACAAAACAAAATAAAACTTATTCTTCCATTCTGATTCTTTTATCTTCTCTTCCCCTCTTCACCTGGCAAAATTCCTTTAGGATACAAGATAGTCTACTGCATATATTTATCCCCCTGGAGAGAGACTGAAGAAAAAAACATGTGACAGATGTTAGTCACATTGCTTAATGTACTACTGGAACACATTCAGAAACTATGGTGATGAGCATGATATAAATAATCTATATAGAAGAGAATCCTGAAACCTTTCCTCTGAGAAAATGTTCATTAACTTCAATTAGACTTTTACCTGGGTAATGATTAATATGGACTGATTCCCAGATTATAGATATTTTTAGTCTATTTTTAAATAGGTATAATACCATCATTATGTTATTCCTAAACTTTGTTCCCAAAAGCTTTCTACTTATTTTCTTTTAAAAATGTGAATTTATTAAGCAAAGTGTACATGATAAATGGCAGCATCACAAGTAATAAAAGCACTGGAAGTGATCTAGCCAACAGTGAAATTAATAGGCAAAATGCTTATTATCAATTCATACTATCTGTTCGCCAGAAAGTGGTCAGCACAGTGGATGGCTCTACTAGGTCAGACCCAAAGGGCCATCCAGCTGAGGATTGTCTGCTCAGTCTGGAGATACAGTGGAAGATATGGTGAGCAAAAAAAAATTTCTGTTCTCCCTACACTCCTGAATTTAGGGGCTGGTTTTGTCTTCCTCCTAATTTGTCTCTTCTCTAGATAGAAGAGTCTTAACTTACCCTATATCCCTCAGTTTTGCCCCATCTGGAAATAAATCCACATCTTTAACAATTTTTCTTGTTTTAATAATTTTGCTAATAATTTCCAATTCTACTATATCCTTTTCAACATGGGAGGACAATGGGACAGGGGCCAGAATTGCACAGATTCAAAGGTGATTCATGATTATTCAACTGAGCATTATCTTGTTCTCTGTTTTGTTATATTCTTTTTCCTAACAGTTCCTAACATTTGATTTGGTTTTTTTTGTCTGCTATTGAGCATAGGACTGACATTTTTTTGTGGAACTAACTCTCATTATCTCAAGATCTTCCTTCTGAGTGATAACGCTTAGCTCGAAGCTCATAATTTTATATGTGAATTTGTGGGTTTTTTTCCCTTGTGCATCACTTTACATTTTTCTGCACTGCATTTCATCTGCCATTTTATTGCCCAATCAGCCTCATAAGTTTCTGCAGCAATTCTTCACAGTCAGTCTGCATTTTTCCTATTCTGAATAATTTAGTATTAACAGCAAACTTTCCCAGATCTCTACAAAAAGCCTTTTCCAAGACTTTCATGAAGACATTGAAAAGCACAAGTCCCACCTCCACCCCCTATAAAATTCCATAGTGACCTCTCTGCTCGACAAGAATTAGTATTTTACTCCTTTTCTCTGCTTCATATCTCTCAATCAGATACTTTTATCTGTGGAAGGTTCCCCAGCTTTGAAATGAGCTGTGACTGCTCATTTGCTTTAAAAGGCGTGAGAGATGGCCATTGTCAGAAGCCTTTTGGAAATGCAGACAGACTATATCAACTAAATCATCCTTATTTTTGGGTTCGATGACTTTGTCAAAAAAATGCCAAAACATCTACATCACAGAACTTCCCTCTGCAGAAGGCATGCTCATCTCTCCAGGTAACTTGTATTTATCCAGGTGTCCACTAATTCTACTATACATTTTGCCTACTAATTTACCTAATACGGAAGTCAGGCTTAGGGAATCTAGCTACCCCAATCTGCCCAGAAAGCCTCTGATATACCATCTGCTGTGGCTATGATGACATGCTGAAAGATTTCAAAGAGCATGGAGGAAATTCTGAATACATTTTAAAAGGAAGATTCCATGTTATCATGACAAGACTCGTGATATCATGGCACCTTCATTCTGAACTCTTTTTGAAAGAAAGTGTCCCTGATTATTTCGTGCTATGCCCACATCCCATATACTCTCCACTTACAGTATCAATACACAAGCCAGAGCACACCTATAGGATTTGTAGTTAAAGGATTATAGATACTGTGATTATGAAGGCCATGAAACAGGTATCTGGAACTTTAGTAAGATGAAATCGTCTCTGGAGAGGTACTGGAGCAGGATTTCAAGGCTGAGTATATGCAGTCTTAAACATCTAAGTGGCTGGCCAGAGCTTTTACTCTGTCCTTGAAAATCATGTTAGGTTCTTATGAGCTATCTTAGATCTTTTTCCAACATCCTTTGGTTTCAGAGCCAGAAGAGAAAACCATGTTCTCCATTGTGTGCCAGCATTTTACTGTCAATAAGATACTATGATCAAACCATGATAGGCCACCTATTTTCACTTAGAAGGTACAGCCTGAATGCTGAATTTCACGTAGATCCTCAGAAACATCTAATTTGCCATTACTATCAGGGAAAAGAGATGTATGACATAGAAAGATCTCATTCATACAGATTTTTCTTTTTGTAAGAATTCCTGTTGAGTGTGCTGACATCTTGTGGCTGGATATTTAAAATGTGCTATGTGTGCATCGCGGTGAGGTAATTACTGCACGGCATGCTGGGATCTTCAGCTCTTCTTGGAGACTTCAGTCAAAGGCCCCATTGACTCTTTTTCTTCTTCCTGGGTTGAAATTCTTTTTTCATCTAAAACCTCATAATTTTAGGGGCAAAATAAGCACTCTCAGGTACATTTATTTCCTTCAGGTCACATAGTCATTAAATCTCGGTGCCTGAGACACAGGCCAGAGTTGTGAGTATGATAGTAATTGCAAGAATACTGGCATGTGTTTGCCGGTGAACTACTACTCTTTGACTGGTTCTTGGCTTTCTTTTGTGGCCAGATGTTAGCAGAAGGAGGGAACGTTTTTTCCACAGTAAACAGGATGGAGGGCTGCACTTCAGTTCCTTGGGATTTTGTTTGTTTGCTCTTTCTAAAAAATAAATCCCCCGCAAACACTTCTTGTCTCATCCTTTTACAGTCTAGAGATGACTTCTGTCATTGCTGTCTTCTGGCTATTCTTTTTTTGCCCATTCCTCCTCTTTTGTGTCTGTAGTGTCCTTTCCACTCTCCCCATCTTTTAAAACCTCTCTTCTTTCTTGTCATCTTTTTTGTGGGAACATATTTAGCTAACGGTCGCAAGAGCAGTCCAGACGCCTTTAGAAGGCCTTGAACAGAATAAACAAGAAGACAAAAAAGAAAGATAGCAATTAGAAGAACACAGGTGCACATTCCACGGTAAAGGGAACTTGGCACAAAGAACCTCAATTCGGCAGTTTAGCTTGACCAATTAGACTGAGACAAGTTTCGCATGTTTTAATTGGTGTAACCAATTATCTCCTATGTTTATGCACGTGTACAGAGTTAGTATAACCAATTATATCTTATGTTTGTGCGCGTGTACAGTGTTGATATAACCAATCATATTTTATGCTTGTGCACGTGTACAATGACTTTGCAGAATATGTGACTATAAGTACGTGTGTGTTTTAGCAATAAAGGGTCGTCTGTTGTCTGCTCTCAAGATTACAGGCGTCTGTCTACTTCAATCTCCTCACTTTTTCTTTTTTGTTTTTCCACCGTTGTTCAAACTTCTTCAGCAGAGATTTTGTTGTGCCCACCTGCAGCAGAGCAGCTGATTCCACAACAAAATTTACCAGCTTTGATACCTTCATTCTGCTGTGAGTGAAAAGGTGAGGAGCAGAGCCTGTGTGCATAGCTCAAGGGACCCTAATAAAGCTTCTCAGGGTTACTGTGAAAATCATTTCCATGCTGAAGGCCTAGCAGACAGGAGGACTGGCAGGTGTCTACAACAAAGAGACTTAGAGCAGGTAGTGCAGAATCAGCAGCTCTTTTGGGGTTAATAAGATGCTTCTGAGGACAAGGGAAGAGGTTCTGCAGGTAGTTGCTGCCTCAGGCATAAGGACTGGCAACCACTGCACTCAGTGTGAGTTAGACACAGTAAGAGAGGCTCTATGTATACAATCTGTCTCCCTCTGTTTATGTTCGTGATTCATCTGTGCCTACATACTCTTACGAACAGTATGCTGCACTATGTCATTAAACACGAAATTGTGTACATAACTTCTGGGATTTGTATATATGTCTCATAAGAAGAAAAGAAGGGTTTCAGTGAAATCCTGCCCATATGGTGGGTCAGCATGCATTAGTCCCCTTTTTTCTGATGTGCCTGTTCTGAAGAACCATTCAGAGAATTTATCTAGCCAGCACTACAGGAAATTTCCAAGCAGGAGAGGATATATACACATATGTTTCATAAAGATTTGATGAAGTTTTCAAAAAGGTGGTATATCAGAAACTAGAAGAAAGGCAATGTGATCAAAGTATGCTGTAGGTTCAGCACATTCTCAGTACAAGTGGAAAGCTTACAGTTATCAACTCATAAAGGGTATTTATTATGGATAATGGAAATGGAAGAGAATTTAGTGTCCTGAAAATGTTAATCTTTTTAGGCAATAATGAATTATTATGACAAAAAAGAAAAATCTTAATGCTTTCAGGAGATTTTCCAATGCAAATCTAGTAGTTACAATGTCAGAAGTTATTTGAGAAAATTAAGAGATCAAGCTGTTTGTGAGAACAACAGAAGAATGAAAATATGGGCCTTGAAATAAATGTACACATCCCAGCAAAATTGTTATAACTCTTGAAGCACTAAACTTGGGTGCTTTCATTGCTGATTGATCATATTATTAAGAACAAGCCTGTCTAACAGGAAAATACAGTCAAGTGAGAGGCAGATAGAAAACCCAGTCCAGATCAGTTCCCTTGAATTCTTCTCTACAGTAAACACCACTCTTTTTCCTGGACTGTGATTAAGAACAAATTTGAAAGTAAAATATTTATTTTCTTTTATTTTATATCTGTATGGCTGTCAGAAGATTTAATCTGCATCCCTGTATGATCACAAATAAGTGTTATCCACATTTCAAGGACATTGCCAAGATCCATAAATAAACTACATTTCTTTAGAGATGTTTTAATAAGGTTCATGTAGGATTGAAGTCATGTGTAGACTTTGCAGAAGCCTTTGTCCTAGAAAATTAATTGTATGAGTATAGAAACTATAGTTCTAAATGTTCATTTGTAGGCTCGTCTGCCTAACTGCTATAGTAAAGTTGCTATATTAAAACTTCTACCAGCTTTTTATAAATTTCATTATCAACTAAAAAGATCTACTTCATTTGTAACTCACAAACTGCAAGAAAAAAAAAGAAATGTATCTTTCCCTTTCCTTGCCAATATTTCATTGAGTACTTTTCATTTTATTTCCTAAATTCTTTAAGCATTGTGCATTTGGTTTAAAACACATCTTATACTCTATTAATATTCACTTCAAGGATTTAAAATTTATTTTTTGGAAGTCATCAGTCTAAAAAGAAGAGCGGTTGAAAATTCTAGCACAACTTCCAGAAATTCATATTACTGTGAACAGTTACCCTGAGGCCATGCATGCTAGAGTGAAACCAGTCACAACAACCCAAGTTGTGTCACACCTGGTGAGCTTTTTCTTACTGTGATCCTGTAGCACTGATGAAAGATAGTTTTATGAACATTTTTCTGCTGTTTTATAACTACACCCATTCAAGGAAGCATTGGCTCTTTCTACACTTACAACACTGATAAGTGTAAGTGCTACCTTTGTTAAACCAGAGAGTTTGGGCCACACTATTCAGAATATTCCTTTCTATTCTGTCAAAGAAATCCTAACATGTTTCTGCTTCCACAAATGCCAGTAATTTTTGTTCTGCTCTAACTGTGATGGGATCTGGTGTCATCAAAGCCAAAGCTTCAAGGTGGATGTGCCTGCACCTTCTGCATTTAGCGAGTCCTCTGTAAGATCAAAACATTTTAAAACCCTCAGAGGGCACATTTTCTTTAAATAAAAAGCAAAAGTTTAAGTATTCAAGTAGAGAAGACTCAAATAAGGAAAATTAGCTTGTGCCCATCCTTTGTGCATTGTCCTTGCTTTTCCCTACTCAATCACCTTTTGAATAGCATCAATCTCAGACCATTCCAAATCCTAGGCATCTTTCTTTCAGGAAAGATCCATCTTTCAGGAAATATGCCTTCTGAAGTCTTTTTGCTACCCGCTTTCCACTGTAACTGTATAATGTCCTTTCATGAATTTCAAGCTCTTACTTGTGGCTGTAACTGCCTGCTTCAGCCATACCCCACTGTCTCCGAGATCCTCTGCCTTGGGTACGCTCAGTAACTCCCTCAGGGAAGGAAAAGTCTCCCTTCTCCTCTCAGCAGACTCTTTGTACTCAGCTGCTTTAATAAGGGAACACAAACATAACTCCAAATGCACAGTAAAGCAGATGCCACCTGGCACTATCACAAAAAAAATAGAAGATACATTTCTTTGCTGGTTAGCAGCAACAAAACAAAGCAAGATGCAATTAGTATCTGGGAAGCCTTTAAGCACATGGTGCATATAGTTGTCAGTGTGTGTGCCAATACAAATTGAATAAGGAAGGATCTGTGGAACCATCTTATTGTTCAGAAATGCTCCGAGCTTCCCTTGCACTCTGGGCAGTGTGCTGGGTGTCAGTGCAACCTGACTTACTAAAGAACACTAGTAAGGCACGCTAAAAGAAATCAGTTTCCAAGCACAAGACATTTTTTAGAGGTGCTATTTTCAAGCCTTCACAGCTCAGCCAAATCAAACCCAATTTTCCCTGGAACACTTGAATGCACTACTTCTCAATAAGGAATAAGTATCTGCCAATTTCTGATTTTCTAGGTTCAGCTGATTCATCAGTACACTTCTTCAGCAAGTAGTCATAAGGCAGTTTATAACATAAGCAGTCTATTTTAGTCGTCTTATATTCCAGAGGACCAAACAGTATTAAGCCAAACACTGCAGAAAAATAAACAAATTGCAGGTTTAGACTAGTCTTGGAAAATTTTAATCTCCAAGGCAAATATTCCAGGAGAGTGTGAATGGGTGAAGAAAGATATTTTAGAAGGCAATATTTAGGAATCTACTGTTAGAATATGAGCTGTAACAAACATCAATTATTCTGAAAACCAGTAACTTCAGTCAAACTATCTTTTCTTGGCACTATAAAATGTATTGAAGTGTTGATAATCGCAAAATTTGAAGTGGTTTTCTGACTAAAGGGTTTACAAAGGATTCATTGCAGTAATTCTACAAATACAAAACAATGGTTTATGCAGCTCAATTCATAACCGCAAAGTTATTAGTCATAAACATTACTCCACTTTGGTACATCAAAGTAATATGTTTGCCTAACACTACATTTCATAATTAAGACTAAGTGGAAAGAAATACTGTTTCTTGATTAAAATTCCTACAAATGAGAATATTAATGTAAGAAAACATGTCCTCAGATCTGCCCCTGGGTATGACCTGGCTCAGCTGCCTTTCCTTTAGAAAAACCAAGATAGAAAAAAAAAAAAAAAAAAATTAAGTAGTGGTGGGTTGACCTTGGCCAGCTGCCAGATACCCACCCAGCCACTCTCTCACTCCCCCATCTCAATTAGGATGGGGGAGAAAATAAGACAGAAAAGCTTGTGGGTCAAGATAAAAACAAAGAGATCACTTACCAGTTGGCATCGTAGACTTGTCTTGGGTAAAGTTAACTTACTTTATTGACAATTAAATACATATGGATGGTAAGAAACAAAGACAAATTAAAACACATTTCCCTCCACCCTTTTTCCCAGGCTCAACTTCACTCCTTCATTCCCAGATCCTCTACCTCCACCTTACCCCATTGTGCAGCACAGGGTAGATAGGGAATGGGGGCTTGTGGACAGTCCATAACAGTTCCTCTCTGCTTCTCCTTCCTCCTCACACCTTTCACCTGCTCCAGCATGGGTTCTTTCCACAGGCTGCAGTCCTTCAGGATAACCCACTCCATTGTGTGTCCTCTCCAGGCCACAGATCCTGTCAAGACAATCTGCTCCAGCATAGGCTCTCCACAGGCCACAGCTTCCTTCAGGGCATAGACAACTGCTTCAGTGTGGTCATCTCCACAGGCTGCAGGGAATACCTGCTCCATCACAGTCTTTTCCACAGGCTTCAGGGGAATATCTGCTCTGATGCATGAGCACCTGCTCCCCCTTCATCTCTTTCTTGACCTCAGTGTTTACAGAACTGTTTCTTGCACCTTCTTCTCACTAACACATGACATTTTATCCTTTCTTAAATACCTTTTCACGGAGGCACCACCAGCATCGCTGATGGGCTCAGCTGTGTCCTGTAGTGGGTCCGCTGGAGCTTGATTGGAACCAGCTGTGTCCAACAAGGGGGCAGTCCCTGGCCTCTTCTTGCAGAGGCCACCTCTGCAGCCTCCCCACTGCCAAAACCTTGCCATGGACACACAGTAAAGAAACAAAAGCAGTAGAACATCTCATTGCAAAGGTGGGCTCCTAGCACTGAAGAAAACCATGGATTGGAGCAGTCTCCGTCCTGCTTCTGGACCCTATACCCTTCCTGAGTAGCCTTAGGCCATCTGCTCTCTACTCTCCTAGCACGTAAGTTCTCCATTCTTGAAGGAGTATAAGGTGCTCAGATACTATGACAAATATAATATAGCCAATGTGAATAGCAAAGTGAGATAAATCCATCCTGGTGAAGTCCATACTAAGGAATATTTGATGAAAAAATATTTCCTTTAATCTACGAGCTATTATTTTTAGACTTTCCTGGAAAGATCAGCCATTTTTTACAGTGTGTATTTCCCATCTCCTTGGTGACTACAGGTAGGACAGATCTGTGCTCTAAATTTATTTTACGACCATCCTTCATGTCAAACTGCTCAGAATTAACGTTGAAAATACTAGCAAATATTTTTTTTCTGAAGAATGGAGTCTTGACCTGAATTTAGAGTTGCTCAGAGAAATATCCCTTTCCCATTCAAATTGCTTAATAAAAATTATCTAGAAACAAACTTGCAATCTTAAAAAAAGGAAGGACAGAAAGTCTGACATCAAAAGACGTTAAGAACAGAAAAGTTAGTTATTGTCTGAAAGAAAATTCTTAATTTGTTTATAATAACGCGGTTTCTTGTTTCAGTTCCTTCCAGGTTCTGCAAGTACTGAGAAGGCAGTGAAGGTGAAGAGGGAGATGAAAAGAGTTATCAGTCCCTTCCCTTTCCTTCCCTTCCCTTCCTATTTATGTATGGTCAGAAGAAGGGAAAGTTATTTTCTGAAAACACGCTTGAAATTAGATTCTATTTGTGTTTCTGAATGAAAATCTTAGCTCCATATCTGTTAGCATCAGTAATGTCCCAGCTTGAAAACTGTCTTTTTCTCTTCAAAGAATTCTGGAGATCCTTACTTGTGAGACTTTTTGCTCACTCTTTAGGAGCTGACTTTGAAAAGAGTCAGTCATTGGTCCCCATGCCAAACTTCTGAGAGTCTAAGGAAGTTGCCCTTTCAGTGGGAGAGTACTTTTACCAGGAAAATTGCAAGCAGTTTCTGGATATGTGTGAGTATATTTTAAGGAAAAAAATAGCCATTCCATAATTTCCTCTGCGACAACGAGGAAAGGAAGCAGGTCTATCTCCATATATAGGAGACACATTCAGTCTGCGATGAAGTAGAAATAACATCACAGAATGATAACTGAATTATATCCATTGGATGTAAATGAGTAATTGGTGTCAAAATGATCTAAGAATGTTTCAAGGAAGCTAAGAACATGCATGTAAACAGTCTGCAGGATGGACTTTTCTCCTCTTGCTATGCATGTCATCAATGGCTTTGCCTATGTTCTGTCTGGGAATAGAAATTTCTTCCTTCTAGTTGCTATAAGAACTCTCCTTTCTCTTGAGATTTGGGAAATGATGATGAACCCTTTCTGCTTGCTCTGAGGGACTCATATTTGAAGCAAGAGACAAGAAAGCTTTGAAATCTGTCCCAAACTCAGTACTATTGATATCTGGCCTGGTACCAATGAAGGCAGTCTTTCTGTGACTGGATCAACTATCTTGGCATGGATTTTTGCCTTTGTGCCAGCTGGGAGCCACATTTCACTGTGCCTTGCACTTCATCTACACACTGGCAGAAGCCAGATTTCCCTGCAGGCTGCTTAACCATCTTGGCATGGCTCATGTCCAAATGCTGGCTGGGAGCTGGTTCCTCTGTGGCCTTCTCAATTCTCTTGGCATGAACATTGCTCAGACACCAACTGAGAGCTCAGTTCCTGAAGCCTGCTGTTTCCATCTGCTAATTCTGAGTGGCAACAAAAAGAGAGGGGCTATCCTTCAAACCACCTCAGACTTTTTTTTTTTTCCTTTGGAAGTTTCTGAGGAAAAAAAAAACCAACAGTCAGGCATAAATAAACACTAGGTTAAACATTCTGTAAAACCTCTGTTCCAAAAAGAAATTGGAAGTCCAGCCTCTGTGTGTCTGGGTCAGTTCCACCTGGGTAATCAAGCTACAGCTGGCTGGAATTAGTCTGCAAAGAAATGAAGGACTGGGCTGTGGTATGCTTTGCTTCATCCACTTAGTATAGAAAATCCACTGTGATTTCTGTATGATATGCTTCTTACTTACAGATGAGCTCTAGGCTCTTGCTCTTCAATCCTGATCTCTGTATCTCCTTCCTTTAATCCTTTTTGTAATTGCTGACTGGCTTGCCTGACTTTATGATTGTCTAGTCCTTTTCTTGTTCTTTAGTTGTATAAAATTCTTGGATTCTTGCCTATATTGTAGATTTATTTTTCCAGACTAGTGGGAAAATATTTCCTTTTTTGATTCACTATAATAGGTCTATCTGGTTTTTATTCAGCCTTAAGTGCTGAGTGCAAATGTCCCTGTCTTAAGGTACATTTCCATGAAAGGATACGGTCTGGATACATAGAAATCTGGAAGTCTCTTCCTGAGAAATGGTGTGAAGTCTAGATTCTGAGTGAAGATCTATCTCTATCTGTATGGAGATGGAGAATGTTTATCTCCTACAAACTGAGACAAGATAAGGCTGAGAGCATTCACTCCATCTGCAGCTTAATGCACCATTGTATCTCTGGTTCTGCTAATCCCAAATGATGAAAAGTCCTGAGTCAGACATGAAAAATCGTGACACTTCTTCTAAAAACTTATGACTATTAAGCATTTATAAAAGCTGCAAATCTCAAATGTCCTTGGCATTTGGAGGTGGAGAGGTGGTGGGGGAGGAAGAAATGTAAAAAGAATGCTTACTACTGGGAATTATTTAGCAGAGCAAATATCTTTACAACCTCCTTACTGGAGATGTTAGTAGGCAGATTTGAACATTAATACACCTCCTTTGACAAATATCTTCATATTTTTCTTAACTGCCTTACTTGTCTTTATGCTAACTTTGACTAAGGACTTTGAAAATGCCTGAAGAGTAAAAGGAAGACACTAGACAACTTTAACCCCTAAAAATTGTATATTCCCTTGGTTAACTGGTTAGGTCAAATAGTCCTTGCCCACTGCTTGGCTTGTATAGTAGGAAGATACTATTCTACCTAATACTCATTTTACAATCAAAAAATTTGCTAATAACTTTAGATGAATGCATAAAAACTTGTGCTAAAAACATGATTTGAATGACAGTTATCTGTGGGCAGATAGTCACTTCCAAATGTACTTACAGTCTCTGGGCCCACAGGGCCAAAATGTGAGTTCCTGACTTTGTAGTCTTTCAATTTGTATGCTGCTATTTTAAAATACTCTCTGGGCAATAAACTGCAGTAAAAAGGCATGCTGAGAGAGGGGAGATAACTGATATCATGTCAGTTATAGGGGGAGACAGTTTTGCGCAGTCACAGAATTACAGAATGGTTGAGCTTGGCAGGGACCTCTGGGGATCATCTTGTCCAAGCTCCTTCTCAAGCAGGGCCGCCTACAGACAGTTGCCCAGGACTGTTTAGATGTTTTTTTAATATCTCCAAGGATGGAGACTCCACAACCTCCCTGGGCAACCTGTGCCAGTGCTCAGTCACCCTCGCAGTGAAAAAGTGTTTCCTGATGTTCAGAGGGAACCTCCCATGTTTCAGTTTGTGTCCATTGCCTCTGGTCCTGTCACTAGGCACCACTCAAAAAAGCAGGGCTCCATCCTCTTTGTACCCTCCCTTCAGGTATTTATGTACATTGATAAGATCCCCCTGGACCTTCTCTTCTCCAAGCTGAACAGCCCCAGCTCCATCAGCCTTTCTTCGTAAGAGAGATGCTCCAGTCCCTTCATCAACCTTGTGGCCCTTTGTTGAACCCTCTCCTGTATGTGTCTCTTCTACTGGGAGCCCAAAACTGGACACAGTACTCCAGCTGTGGCCCTCACCAGTTCTGAGCAGACAGGAAAGATCACCTCTCTTTTCCTGCTGCCAGTACTTTGTCTAATGCGGCTGAGGATACCATTTGCCGCCTTTGCAGCAAAGGCATGTTGCTGGCTCACATTCAACTTTGTGTCCACCAGGACCTCCAGGTCCATTTCTACCAATCTGCTTTCCAGCTGGGTGGCCCCCAGCATGTACTGCTGCATGGGGTTGTTCCTTCCCAGGTGCAGGACTTTGCACTTCCCCTTGCTGAGCTGCATAAGGTTCCTGTTGGCCCATTCCTCCAGCCTGTCAGGGTCCCTCTGGATGACAACATGACCCTCTGGTGTATCAGCCACTCCTCCCAGTTTAGTGGTGTCTGCACACTTGCTGAGGGTGCGCTGTCCTCTGTCATCCACATCATTAATGAGGATGTTAAACAGGACTGTGTCGATCTGTAAATATTTAAAATTTTAGTGTTATGTTTAAAAATTAACTCTAATATGAGAAGATGTATTTCTTATGTTGCAATGCTATTAATGTTCTATAAATGGATAGAAGTTCATGCTAAAAGCTTTTTAACCACAGCTGTATATAAAAAAATAAATAAAACTGTCCCTGGTCTTTCACCAGTTTATCTGATTTGTAGAAGTGTAGTTTCAATCTGTCTTAAGCAAACTTTCAAAAAATTAAAATGCAATAATTTTGAAATGCAATTGTCAACAAAAAATAATTAGAAGCAGTTTTAAAATTTGGATTATTTGGATCCACTATCTAGGTGACTTATTCAATATGCATGCAATAGGAAAAAGTGAATTCATAAGATGTAGGTATTGCTCTGAAAAACAACCATGTGAATATGCTCCTTCTTACTCCATATCTTTATTTTCTTGGGTATATCTTGCATACTTGAAGTATATTTTCCAAAATTACTACTTACTACTGCCAGGGCTGTAGAACTAACACAACTCTATGAGAATTGACTGAGTTTTTCCTCACTGGTGTTCATACGCTGCTGGCAGAATTGTTATTATTCTACTTAGTATTTCAGGGCATGTAATTTTTTGTTGATATGCATTTGTGGCAGCCCACAGGAAGAAAGAACATTTCCATGGTATAACTAAAAATGTAATTTAATGACCATGGGTTTGCACAGATGTAAATGAAGGCAGTAATCAGTCTGAAGAACCTTTGTTACTGGCAGTGGTGCACAAATGAGAAAGAATTTAGTTTTGTTTTCAGAATCCATGTTGGTTTTACAGGGCTGAAATAAAGAGGAGAAAAAATATTTTTACTCTTATTCTGATCTAATTTGCCCTGAGAATTATAACATGAAAACATTTCCTGTGTCACTATGCAGTTCTACAATAAACTAGTATTGACCTTGATGGATTTCCATAGAAGAATACATTTGAAAATGTCATTGGAATAGGAGTGAAAACTGATTTTCTGAATTTGTTCAACGACCAGTTTATCTTTATTTAACTACAAGGGCTGTGGCTACTCTAGCATCCTGCTGGAAACAGCTGGGAATCCTGATATAGCTTAAATAGTCTGACAGCAAAAATCTTCCCCAAAAGAAACTCAAGCCCCAAAACAGAACAGAACAAAACCCAACCAAAAACAATTATTTCCCAGGCTGTATTATTTTTACTGAAGGCCTCTTGCAGGGCTACATGAAAAGCACTTGGACAAAATACATCATTTTATTTCTGCTGTTACAGTGCTGCTTTGCCACTCTTGTCTTCCAGTTCCCTATGTGTCATCCTCTGTAGAATGTGGGTTTATTAACATGGCTACAGAGACAGGTCAAAACAGCTTGGCCTTGTCTAAATGGATTCCTTCCAGACATATTTTCACAGGTTTTCCAAAATACTAAATTGTATCGTAATTCTGATAAATTCTGAAGTCATGGTAGTTTTGAAGTGTAAAGATTTGTGTAAAGGCATTCAACATGCACTGTAAAAACTGGCCAAAGTAGTTCATTGAAGAAAAAATAGATCATATTATACTAAAATCAGATTTTTAAAAGCTAAAACCAGCTTCTGACTTCTGGAATAGTTATATTCTGAAATATATATTCAGCATTTATGTACACTACATACAGCGTACACTGAAAACAAAACCGTACACTGAAGAGAAAATACAAATAGTATTGTTTGGCTGTCATTAACAACATTTAACACTAATTTTGAAAGTGCTCGACTGTCATGGCAGCACTGGTATACTTCACAATGTATAAACATAAAGAAGGAAACATCTGTAGAAAGAATATTTTTTTTTCCCCCCAAATCCATAGGAAAACAGAAAGAAAGGAAAAAAAAAGGAATTCCTGATTAAGATACAGAGGCATCCTCTATGTGGTTTGAAAGAGCATCTTTCTGAGTCCTTGCAAACTTGTAAAGATCATCTCCACCAACGAGGAGAGGGAGAGGGCTGTAACATGCGACGCCTGGAGGAGCCAGGACAGAGGAACAGGAGACCAGACCAGGAGGAGCGCTCTCAAGGCATGGAGGGGGCAGCCAGCAGATTTTAAGTGTGAACTACCCGCCTATTTTCAGAACACTGCCAAAATACACTGAGCCTTGGACATTACCGAAGACAAATAAACCCGTCTTCCTATACAAGACTGCACTAGAGACAGTTTGGCTGAAACAACCCTTGACGTCACAGCCATTGCCAAAGCGCCTGTGGCAGACAGCCTGTCCCCGGCACGTCCCACCCTCTTCCCCGGGGCTGTCTCCCAGGCACCCAGCTGCTGTGCCTGCCTTCCCAGCGGGGTCTCTTCCTCTCCCGCCATCCCCCGGCCCGCCTGAGCTCCCATCTCGACGTAGGGGCAGTATGCAAGGATGAAGTTCTTCCTCGTGCCTTGGGTGACACTGCCGGTGGCTGGGCTGCCAGGAGATATGAAGAGAAGTACATAGTGTTAGAATGAAAACCACTGGCACGAGGACCTCAACTGTTTTTCCAGATATATCGTTGAGGTGCTTTTGATGCAGTATGTGACATCTGCAGTTAAAAATCCTCTGTTTACATATCATCGGAGAAAGCTTAGAGCTGGATAATTTTCTTTCTTTGATTAAGAAGGTATTTTTTTGCAAGAAAAAAAAAAAAAAGATTGCCCATATTTAAAAGTGTGTATTTTTTTACTTCTTCTCAGTGATAATTGCACCAGGTTTAATCCCTCAATATTTTGACTAGGTAAAACTCATTTCTTTTAGTTTCTCTTGTCTTGTTAAAATATTAACTTTTGGAGACTTAGGGAACCTCTCACAGATCATTTCCCTAACACCTAGTGCTAGGATTGACCACGCTAAAACTGATTTCTCATTATGCTGCTATAAATCAAATAGCAAATGCAATTTAATATTAAATTTTTAATCTTTTTAAAACACTTGTGAGCCAGCCATCTAAGTCTAGCCAGCAACACCTAAACAATCAGTCATTCTTCTTTCATTTATTTCATTTTCCAATCCAACAATATCTAAAGAGGAAGGAAGCACTGTATTTATAGCTATACAAAAAGATGGGCACTAGGAACTATTGGATGTTTAGATGGAATGTCTCTTTCCAGCATTAGTGTTTTACAGGGTATTAAAAATTATTGTGGCTGTTATTGTAAATAAATACTGAATTATAGAAATAGTAAAAATACAGTCTTTGTAAAAAAACATGGACAACACAGATGAGGTTTATTTTCTTCGTTTTTTTCATACCTTCCTACAAAACTACATCATGAACTACATGTACTGTGGGAAAAAAAATACATCATTGTTTTCTAGGAGGGCATCTGTCTCCTTTAATATGTCTACCACTTTTTAGCAAGCCAATCTTGTGCCTAGAGCTTTTTAATTTATAGAGACTAATTAGATTTTTTTTTTAGTGGTTTTTACTTGCTAATGATATTTAAAGTATTTATTCACTACTTTTCTGACTGAGTATAAAATTTTAATGAAAATTCATCTGCCTTTAATATCTATTTTACTTAGTAGTAGAGGAAAAAAGTAATTGGAACTATTAAAAAAAAAGTTGAGTCTGAATAGAAAAGACCCTCCGTGGAACGCCTGTGCCAAGAAAATGTTTTTGTGTCAGTAAAATGTTTAAAATCCCATTAGGCCTCAAGCTCTTAAATGAGATTTAAGTTTTTCAAAGACCTTTCCAGGTTCTCTGGAGGGGGTGATTTCCAAATATATATAGCTAGTGTCAGATTAAGTTCTTAAGGACTGATTTTTCAGACAGGCTGCTAAGAATGTCTTCAATGACATTCAACAAATGTTTGTTAAGTAGATCCTTCAGATTCAGATCTAGCAATAAACTTTTTTATATATGGTCCTCAGCGCCCCATGGGAATTCTTTGCGAGGTTGGAGTCTTAGCCAAAGCTATGTGAATTATTTTAAATTATATACATTAGGTAGTAACTTGAAAACTTGACTACTTAAAGTGAGTGCTGTCAATTTTTATCTTAAATAATGGCCTATGATGTTCACATAGTTATTTTGCAGCTAGTATTACATTAAAGCTGTGAACTGTTCTTCACAAAGTCACATTTCATTCTAATATGAGGCTCCTACTGTGTACAGAATTGTTTGTTCACACTCTATTTAGTTCCATAGTAATTGTAATAAACTAATTTCACTGTCAGAACAGTCCAAGGTACCCAGAGCTGTGCCCTATGGAATAAAATTTTCCAATCAAAAGGGGCAAGACCAGATTTTAAAAAGGTCCTAATTAAATCTAGATCTAGCCTAGATCTAGCCCTTCGCAAGTTAACAAGTTAGCATTTTCAATTTGAATTAAAAGAATATTTGAAAATTATCTTTCTATCCACTAATACTGCTATTATGTTTGCATATATATTTTTACACTGAAGAGAAGTGCAGATTTCAGTATATTTTCACTGAGATGGCTAGTTTGCTAAGGATGATAATAGAAGATATTTGAGTGATGTAGAGAGTTGACATTTAGAAAGATTTTTTAATAATTATATGGCACTTTTATTAAAAAAAAAACAAAACCAAAGGAAACATTGTGATAGACCTTGCTATATCATGGGTTAATATGTATGATCATATGTGGAATTTAACTGAACCATAACTGAAGTAGGCCCCATAGAAGCTGAAACCAACAGACATACACAGAGATGTGCTGGCAGGGTTGGAGGATGGTGCAAAATGAGCAGTCCTCTAAAATAATGACAATAAAGAAGGAAGATGTTTGCTGAGTTCAACATGGACCAGCACCCTATGATACAGGTGGAATATAGAGATACAGATCGGGAGATCTAATATGTAATTAGTTTGACTACTTTATTAAAAAAACCTCAGAAACCTTCTAAGATGTGCATTGGTGTGGAGAAGCTTGCACAGCATTGTGCTAATAGCTTGCTATAGGTACAGAGGTTTCAGCATTTTGTCTGTTAGATGATGAATTTGTGTGTGTCATGCCATGTAGACAACCAGCTTAGCCCACTATTTGCCATTAAGCCAAGTGTGTTTCTTTTCTTTTGTCTGTTCTATTAATGAGATAAGAATAGTGTTGGAGTCTCTAGCCAGTGGATGCACTGTTCCCAAGACCTATGAAATTACAGTACTTACAGAAAGAATGCCTTAAGGAACAGCTAATATGACAGTGTTCAATATTTTCATTAGTGATGTGTAAAAATAATTTTAACAAATAAAAATAAAGGAAGTGACTGTGGAAAAAATTACCATAATTCCAACTGCACTTGAAAGACTAGAAAAACAGTCTAAAATTAATGAAAAATTAATAAAGATACCTGTGGCAATGTAGAACTGGCAAAAAATTTCAAAGCATGAGAAGAAACATATTTTTCCTCCTTTTGGATTTTTGAGGGTATTTCTAAAAAAATGAAATGTTTGCCTTATTTGCCTCTAATGATTTTTAAGCATTATTTACTATTTAATAAATTTATTATATAAAAATACATGTGTATGTACACTTGTATATGTATACATATATGTAAGTATAAATTATTTACTTTTGGAAAATGACAGTTATGGTCAGTATTAGGGATGAAGCTGTGCCGTATGCAGGACTAAATGATTACTGTAGCAGTGCTAGAAAGTTACAGGTCAGAGCCTGATGTGGCCTCAAAGCTTGGTTTTATGAATCCATACTGCCTTTGCAGTCAGACCAAGGTTCAGAAGTAGTACTGTAAACAGAGATCTCAATAATAGATGTATCAGTATAAATAAACCTCCCCTTATTTATAGAAAGATGCTTGCAAAATTAAAAGTACTTACTTATGCATTTGCAATAATTTATAGAGTTAACATACCCCATTATTGACCTTGTTTATTCAAAAGTAATTGCCTAATTTAATACATTTTCATGTGAAATCACTTGATTTCAAATAAGTAAAGAAAGCATTCTGATGAATTGAATTGCATCACTAATGTATTTTTAAACAGTTTTCTCAAAAATGGCTGCTCTGAAATTTCAGAGGCCCCTTTTCCTGCTCTTCAGCCGAGATGACAATAGCTCTCCTTCTGCCAGAGAAGGGGACTGGGAAGTACTTGGCTGCAGGCGTAAGCATTCACCCTCCTGCTCTGGAAGATGTCATTATTTAAAGTAGTTAATATGTTCCTTGGTTTTCTACCAGCCCATCACTGCTTTTGTGGTTCTGGACCACAAATCCTGAACAGATTGGTTCTAGAAGAAATCTAGGTAAGTGAATGGTAGAGAAGAACAGGTGATAATTACAGAATTGTGACCCTTAGTTGTGGAGTTTTGGTTTGTTGTTGTGTTGTTTTGCGTTTGGTTTTTTTTTTTTTCTTCATGTTGCTTTTAGCTCTTATAGATTTTAGTCTTATAGAATAACATGAAAGGATCTAGGTGTATAATTCTTAGATATGCTAAACCCCTCTTGTGTATGGCTCCAATACCCACACTGGTCTTAATTATCCTGTTCAGAAACAAAAAAATAAAGCTATTTAATGTGTGTTGTGTGCACATAATGATGTGTACAGAAAAAAATAACACTTCCTATTGATGAGACTCCTTTCCACTTTGGATTTCATTTCCTGGCTTTCAGTTTGTGATTAATCTCAGATTAATACCCCGTTCTATGTCCAGAGACTTGACTAACTGATCTTCTAATATCATTTCAGTCCCATAACTTGAGTCTACACTGTGCTTATTTCATTCAGTCATTTAGGTACATTTCTTGGTTAAGAAAGCTCTCCTTAGCCTCATAATTTCTGTTCTTCTGTGCTCATTAAAATTTGTGCTTATCTTATACAGGCACATATACCATAGCAGACAGTCAAGTTCCCGTCCCAGGTCTGGAACGGTTTCCTTCCATTCCTCCATGCCTGGAGATAGACAGAAGCTGTTGCCCAGTGCATAGAAGAATTTTTTCTTTAGAGTTCTTTTTTAGAAGTGCCATCCTGCATATCAGCACAAGGTTTAGCATAAAACCAGAATATTTCTTCTATCAAACCTTATTAAAAAAAAAAAAAAGTTGTTGAGCCTCTGCATTGTAAAGATAGGCACTCTAAATAATACAGTAAGAAGCTATCCAGTTCTCATAATGATGTGTCTGCATCAACTTTTAGACTTGAATCCACTGAATATGCTTTGAGCTCTGATGTATGTGTTTTTCTTAATTCTGTCTTTTAAGCACCTCTCAAGAAAATGTACAAAAGATGTATCATGGCATAGAGACCTTGAATTTCAACAAAAGTAAAGTACACTTTTAACATAGTTGATGCTGATGCCTATGAGCTAAAAAGGGAGTTATGTAACTGACAGCAAATGAAAGGAACAAGAACAAGGGAAGGACTGTGAGCAGTCTTTAAGAAAGTGAAACTGAAGTGTCATATCTTTTCATTTAGAAAAGATTTCTTCTATTAAATATAATTATTTTTCCTTCAAGTTTCGATGAAGATGAGGTTGCTAGGAAACTCATTCTGTTTTCAGCTGTGCCTGTGTAAATATGGCATAACCAGTTTACACTGATGAAAGATCCTGGACTGAAATAAGAACAGCTATGGAGTAATTTTGATGTTTGCTCATGACTAACATAAGGAAACATGTTGTTACAAAAGAGACAAACTCAATGACCAGTTGTTGCCCCCTGCTCTTAGGGGAACATCTGGTACAAGCCATGAGAAATTAGATTTATGCCATCCTTGTAAATCCCTGATGCCTTTCCAGCAGAGCTGCATGAAGTTCTTCACAATGAAACACACCTCCACTACTTGCATAATTTCACTCAAGATTGCTTTGGAACCATTAATCCACGTTTCTGGCTCTTATGGATTGAATTCATCTGCCATTAATAATAGGAGAGAAGTGATTATTCTCTATGTTGCAGGTTCTAAAGGAATGATGGCAAATATTATTATAGCTCTTCTTGCACCTATACTGCCTTTGGTAGCCGTACCTGAGTACATGTTTACTTTTATAGGTCAGTGGGCATATACTGCTTGTATAAATGCTACTGTGACTGTAATACTCACTATGAATATCTATGCAGCATTTTAGGGTGAACTCACTGGGTAATGATAGCTACATCACATCTTTTGTATCTCAATACCACTGGCCATACCAAATGTGTGGCCAACATACCTTTGCACACACCCTAGGACCTATCCCAGCATGTTTTGTATAAAAAGGTGTTTCATCTTCCTACTAAAATTCCTGCACAGCTATGCTGCCTATTGCTGCACCAGGGACATCAAATTAGGTCTGTAATCAGATTTCATCCATCCAGTCCTATCACAAGAAATACATAAGAACTCGAGCAATATGCTGATTTCTGTTATATCATTGACAATGGTGGAAATATGCACTATCCTTATATCAAAGCTACTTCTGTCTTCCCCTCAGGAGATGTACTAGATCACAGCTTTGGACTAGGCCACTCTCCCCTTAGTTGATCAGGGAAGACCAGCATTGACTGATGATTATAGACTGTCCTCCTCACCTGGTAAGAAAAGAGATGCATGAGAAGAATCATCTTCAACAGTGCAACTCTTCCTCACTGGTTCACTTTTGTTTGGTTAATTTTTACCTTAAGCAAAGAGACTGAACACAGAATATAAATAACTGAAACATTTTTCTAGAATTTTACTGAGTAGTAAACACAGTAGTATAATATATTAGATACTAGTTTATATATATGGCAATAGTGTGACAAGAGATATGGAACTAAAATTCCAAGTTGTATGTATGAAAATCAGTTTTTTCTTTAGTTATAATTCTGGTGTAGATGATGACCAAGGCTGTGCCTTTATGCACACCCAGCACTCTTAAGATATGAACTCCCTGGCTAGTCCAGAAACTCCAGAGCAAGTTATTTGCATAGATGTAATGCTGGCTGGTTTAAGACAATGGACCTGACTTGCAGATTGACTCAGCTCCTAGCCACCTTCGCAAATAAGTATTTGACTGATTCTTACAGGAACTCTACACATGGGATTTTGGACAGTTCTCAAGATTCCCCCAGACAGCTCTTGCTGCACCTAATCTAATTTATGTGTTGATTAACACCCTGGGTAGAAATTCCCAGAGATTCCCAGGGAGTGGCTGCTACAGAAGTGATCAAATCTTACATTGATAAGACATTAGTAAACAGTAAATAGAAAGCACTCCCAAAGATGAAGAAATTGTCTTTTGTAGGTTGTAAAGGTGTTTAAGAGATGTTTTGCCTACAGTTAAAATAACTGATAGAGATGGATCATGCATGTGTTGGGCAGTTGCATGGAACAATAGCTGGTTTATAAAAACTGAGTAGAACAGCGGTTTGGAGAGTCTCACGCAATCCAGCTGAAGATGTTACAAGGACCCTTGCAATAGAGGCTCCCATGACTGTCCCAACAGCAACTGATCATCCTGTTTGAGAGACCTGATTACTCCTCCAAGCATTACTCTATGTCAAGATCAGAGTAATAATTTCTTTGGAAGAAGCACTCTGTCTGTCCATGATTGTGCAAGAGTAGATACAAGTCTCTGCTCTTTTTAAGAAAGGTTCCCCAAATAGGTAGCCACACATTGCTCTACAGCTCTATAAGCAGGGAAATGAATCTTTGATTCTGTAGTCCCTCACGGGTTATGCAAGTTGTTTCATGAATACAATGACCACATACCATAGGTGTGAAACATATGCTGCCTATGTGTTATAAACTTTCCCAGTCTTAAACTGCAGACAGACTAGCACTTTTGTCTGTGAACAGACAAAACATGAATGAAATCAGGGTGCATACCTTCACATTGGTAATGATCTGCATTCCTTGCTGCCTTTAGTCATATAGTTCTCTACCGAGACAATCGGGCCACACAGGGAGTTCAATCAAAAATTAATGTTTTATATATGAGAATTGCATTTTGAAATGCCTGAAGGTGGAAAGATTTTTTTTCCTTTTTTTTTTGAAGAAAAACTGAAATTGAAGCTTAACTCCTGCTGGGTAGCAGTCAAGTGTGCTTTCAATTAGCTGACTATGAGATACTGTATCCTCAGGTGCAGCCTCAACGACAGCATCCCAAATGCCTTTTGAATCATCATGTCATGCTATATCCTACAGCATGGTGTTGTGCAGAGCTGCCAAGAAGCTATCCTAAGCGCAGATCACTTTCACTTAGCCTAACACAACCACAGGCACTGAGTCTGTCTATGTGATGGGATGATGAAATATTGTCAGCAAAATGCCTTTATACTCCTGTTTCTGACCACAGTTAGCAATACTGCTCCCTTTCACTGTTCCATATATTTTTTCCATCCCTTCAGCACGCACTGAACAAGGTTGAAGGCCCCACAGCACTCTGAGCCAAGAAGACCATGTGGTCTCCCAAGGTCTAGTGCCAGGCATACCTAGCAGGATACTTCTTGTGGAAAAGAAGTTCTTCTCTTACTAAAAAAACCCAAAACAATAGCAACAACAACAACAACAAAAACCAACAACCCCTCCCCCCCATATGGCAGATTCCCCAGAATCTATCTTTCATAAGGCCTACCTCTACCAGAGGTATACCTTATTTTACCATAACTGTCATTCTATTGTGTCCCCTGGGTCCCCTAGATCTAAAGGTGGCTGTAGTGATGTGCCGAGGGGCTGGGAATCCTTAAGGAGTTTGAACATTTTAAACATATTTGTCCAAACAGGAACAAAGGGGACACTGCTCCCATAACAAAAGTTACCCTTCTCAAAGTTTCCATGTAACTTGAGTCTAAAGTCACATTCCAGGCAGAAATGGTCTTGTGTGTCTCCTAGGTGATATGCCACTGGCTATGCTTCTGTTAGATAAGTTACAGTCTGAGAGGAAAAGGTTTATTTCACAGCAGGCTTGCCTAAGGTTGGCCTCTCCCTAAGAGAAATCTTTGGAGAGGTGAAGAAAGCAACTACCAAACCTTCCAGAAATTATCAGATTCATATGGGGTAAACAACACAGAGCAGACCAAGCAATATAGAAGTAGGGGAGGCTCACAATTCAGAAGTAAATGGCTATGTTGGCAAATCTATCTACAAAGGCAAGATGATCTAATCCCTCACTGAAGACCTGTATCAGTCTCCTTCCCCTCCCCGCCCCACACCAGATGGTACCAGCAGTGCTCTTGAGGTCTCTGCCCCAAAGAAAAGGAGCTGGTCTGCCTGCACTGTGTGAGAAACACCACACTTGCAGCGGTTCTATATTTTGTCTCCGTAGCCTGTTCTATATGACAAGTACCTCAAGCATGAAGAGATAGTAATGAATTTAATTCACTTGAAAGTGGAGTGGACATTTCAGTATTGGCTTGTTGGCTATTCCAGCTGTGCCATCATGTTCTTCCTGATTGAATGTAAATGTAAACTGGAGGGACTGCTGAAATCATGATAAGCTGCTCATGGAAGTC